>NC_083325.1:26277336-26877336 GCF_963455315.2 Globicephala melas
AATGTATAGTGTATCTGTATTTCCTTTTAAATATACTTTATTATTTAGAGCAGTTTTAGATTCACAGCAAAACTGAGCAAAATGTACGGAGTTCCCATGTGCCCCCTGGCCCTATACATGCACAGCCTCCCCCATTATCAACATCCTCCACCAGAGTGGTACATTTGTCACTATTGATGAACCTACATTGACATCATTATCACCCAAAGTCCATAGGGTTCATACTTGGTATTGTACATTCTATATGTACTATAATACGTATGTACTATAATACATGTTATTATACATTTTTAGATAAGTGTATAATGACATGCATCCACCATTACAGTATCACATGGAATAGTTTCACTGCCCTAAAAATTGCCTGTGCTCTGCCTATTCATCACTCTTTCCTTCCTAATTTTTGGCAACCACTGGTCTTTTTACTGGATTTGAGACATATCTTAACAGGACTTAATGACAGATGGCATGTGGGAGAGGATAGTCAAGAAGGAGATGCCCAGGTTTCCGGCTTGAGCAAGTGGGTAACTTGTGGTATCAATTTAGGAAACACAAGAGGAATAGTAAGGTTTTGTTGTGTTGGGTATTTTGCTTTGTTTTCTTTGGGGGAGGTTGATGATGAGTTTTTTTTTTTTTTTTTTTTTTTTTTTTTTGCGGTACGTGGGCCCCTCACTGTCGTGGCCTCTACCGCTGCGGAGCACAGGCTCTGGACACGCAGGCTTCGCGGCCATGGCTCACAGGCCCAGCCGCTCTGCGGCATGTGGGATCTTCCCACACCGGGGCACGAACCCACGTCCCCTGCATCAGCAGGCGGACTCTCAACCACTGCGCCACCAGGGAAGCCCTGATGATGAGTTTTGAACATGTTATGTTTGAGGAAACTCCAAGTGGAGATATCCAGCAGATCACCATGTAGACATAGAGACCTGGAGCTCAGTGGAGAAGCATAGATTTGTGAGCCATTCGCATCTAGATGGAAATCAAACCCAAAGAAAAGGATAAGGTTGCCCCCCAAGATCTGTGAAATGAGGAGAGCATCCAGGACAGAGCCCCCTAGAACACTAACGTTTGAGGGATGGGCAAAGGAAGCAGAACCCACAATGGAGACTGAGAAGGGGCAGCCAGAGAGGTAGGAGGGGAATGAGAAGAGTGCTGTGTCCAGCAAACAGGGGCAAGATGGGGAGTGGCCAAAAAGTAGGGGAAGAACTGAAGAGTATCCACAGGATGGAGGGACACAATTGTCTCGGGAGAGGGAAGGGGACAGAGGGTGGAGAAGAGAGTCAGGAGGACCAAGGTGGGTTCTCTTGGACAGTTCTTCTAATGTGCTTGTCTGTGAAGGGCAGGAGTCTCTCAAGGCGAACATGGGGTCAAGGGAGGCTTTTGTTTTTTTGAGAAAGATGAGAGTGAATTGAGTGCTGATGGAAAGGGGCCAGATGAAAGAGAGTGGTTTAAAGATGCAAGAGGGAGAGAGGGCCTGCTGGATGGAGGGTGCAGGGCCCTGGGCACAGTGTGGAGGCTCGCCCAGCCAGAAAGGCCCACACCTGTGCCCTGTGACAGGCCCGGGGGAGCAGGGGGCAGGGAAGTTGCAGCAAGATTTGGGGGCTCTGAGCAGGAGTTGAGAGTTCTGAGCTGATAATTCCCACACTATCTCTCATTTGAAGAGAGAGCAGAGTGGAAGAGCTGACTGGAGGAGGTGCAGATGGTCAAGTGGTTCTGAGGCAGGTAAGCAGCTCCAGACCCTGGCCCTAGTGGAGCCATGCGTGGAGATTTATGGTCAGAGGAAAGATTTTAAGGTTGTCTGACTCTGACTTGATGCTTGTCTACTGGCTCGAATAATCATACTATTCATCATTGTCAAGCTGCTTTCACATCCAATATCTAGCATGGTCTTTCCTTCTCTCTCCTCTAGTCAAATACTGATATCGGACATACAGCCCTGAATAAGCTGAAGGTGTAGAGCATAATGCTTTGACTTATACACATCATGAGATGATTACCACAGTAAGTTTAGTGAGCATCCGTCATTTCATACAAAGCTAAAGAAATAGAAGAAAAATGGTTTTCCTTGTGATGAGAACTCAGGATTTACTCCCTTCACAGCTCTCCTGTATAACACACAGCTGTGTTCATTATATTTAGCATGTGTACATCACAGCCTTCGGACTTATGTATCTTATAACTGGGAGTTTGTACTTTTGACCACTTTCATCCAATTCTCCCTACCCCCACCGCCACCTCTGGTAACCACAAATTTGATCTCTTTTACTATGTTTGTTTGTTGGATTTTGAAGTATAATTGACCTACAACACTATGTTAGTTCCTGTTACACAACATAGTGATTCAATATTTCTCTACATTTCAAAATAATGACCACAATAAATCTAGTTACCATCTGTCACCATACAAAGTTATTATATAGCTTTTGACTATATTCCCCACACTGTACGTTTCATATCTGTGACTCATGTATTTTGCAACTGAAAGGTTGTACCTGAGTCTCTCTCACCTATTTTTCTCCTTCCCTCAGCCCCCTCTCCTCTGGAAACCACCTGTTTGTTCTCTGTATCTATGACTCTGCATCTGTTTTATTAGGTCTGTTCTTTTGTTTTGTTTTTTAGGTTCCATCTATAAATAAAATCATACAGTATTTGTCTTTCTCTGACTTATTTCACTTAGCATAAAAGCCTCTAGGTCCATCCACGTCACAAACGGGAAGATTTCATTTTTTTATGGCTAATATTCCATATATAATGGAATATATATGTGTATACATATATATATTTTATCCATTCATCTGTTGATGGACACCTCCATAACTTGGCTATTGTAAATAATGTTGTAATGAACATAAGGGTGCGTATATCTTTTCTAATTAGTGTTTTTATTTCTTCGGATAAATACCAGGAGGGAAAATGTGATTTTATATGAATCAGAACCTGGACCAAGTCCCAGGTAGAAGTGGGCATGGTTCCCCCAGGCCTCAAAGTCCCTGATTCTAGCCAGCACTCTCACCTGTGAGTTGTGTGAACACAGGATGGGGACTGTGCTAGGGTCATTCATCCCCCAGGGACTTAGTGATCACTTACAGTTAGCACAGCCAGGGCAGGTCTGCATGAGGCCTAGCAGACCAGAAGTGGCCACCTTCAAAGGGTCTGCAGTCAGGTTGGGGAAGCACCAGTCCACAACCATAGTGACAGCCAGGCCGTGATCCAAGGCCTCACACAGTGGACTGAGTACGGTAAGGTTAGATTAGCTGGCCAGAGAGTGTGATAGTAAGGCTAGTTCAATGAGGAGAGCTCCTCTGGCAGGAACTCTTTATGCTAAAGTCAAGAGCCCCTCCCACCCCCATCTGATATGTCTAGCTCTGCAACTACAGCCCAAGCTCAAGTGAACTGTCAGAACCTGTGCATGCTGCCCAAGGGAAAGAGAAAGCCACTGTCATTGTCAGGATATTTTAGGCTGCAAGTAACAGAAGCCCATTCAAGCTAACTTATGCAAAAAGAGGGAGCATCAGCAGAACACACGGTGACCTCATGGTACCCAGGGACAGTCAGATCTCTCAAGGCCTGGGCCTGGGAAGCCAAGCTGTTCTCTTTTTCTGCTTCTGGTCTCTGCCTCTCTCTGGGTATCTTTTTTTACCCTTCTGCAGCCAGCTTCTTCCACGTGTCCCTGCCCTAGGCCATTCCTCAGCCTCTATGCTTACATCTACTCTACTCAAGGGACCATCCCAGAATGTGTTCCTCAATCCACCAATTTCTAATTCTTCAGAGATAATCTAATTTGCCCAACTTTGGTTGTCCCATCATTGTGCCCCAGATCAGAGTTACGGAGAAGTATGGAAGGGCCGGCCATAGCCTGGAGACTACATCGGTATGGATGGCAGCAGAGCAGACACTCCAAACATATCTTTTACACGTATGTAATAGTAAAACTATGCACTTTATGCATTGGCCGCTGTTGTGCTTCTCACGCCAACCAGAACTTTTAGCATTCTTCAAGTTGCCCATGAGAGTATAGGTGGTGGAGTTTTGCAAAACCATCCCCCTCTTGGACAGGCACCTCAGAGGTCATGCCCTGTCTTTGTAATGGACACCAGCGGATGTCACTACAACACCACACCAATCCCTAGGGTAGTGGAAAAGGGGAAGCTCTAACCTGTGGATCTAGGAGAACTTTGGAAAGTTTGTCTTATCCACCACATCTTTCTTCTTTCATTCTAAAAACGTTTTAGGGGATGCTGTGTTAGGTCCTGTGGGAGAATTAAAAGGAGTAAAGTATGAATCTGTTCTCAGAATGCTTATCGTCTGGTTCAGGTGTCAACAAACGTATCTGTTAAGGGCCAAACGGACAGTGTTTCAGGCTTTTTGCTCATATATGATCTCTTCTTCCTCTGCGTTCTTCTTCTCCTTCTTTTTATCGCAACCTTTTAAACATTTAAAAACCATTCTTAGCTAGCTGGCCATATAAAAACAGGCTGTGGTGTGCTTTTAAGCTGTAGGGCATGGTTTTCCCACCCCAATCTAGTGTAATAGGCAGACGTGTGCTCATACACGCAGATACCTAAAAACCAGGGTAGTACGTGGGAAGTGGTGCAAACATGGCTCTCTGTCAAAAGACTTGTCCTCACACCCTGTCTCTTATAAGCTGCTTGATCTTGGGCAGCCTCCTCATCCTCAAAGGGTCTCCTTACCTACACAATGAGAGTAGTGACAGACCTACGTCGGCGATAGATCTGTGGATTGAAGCATATAATATATGTAAAGTGCTTAGCATAGCGTCTGGCACATAGAAGGTATTCAGTAAGCTTTAACCATTGTCAGTATTATCGTGTGACAAAGTGCATGGGAGTCAGAGGAAGGAGTGGTCTCTGCAAGCTGGGCCCCTGGGGGAGCTTTGTCATAAAGGAGGTAGCCTTTGAATTAGGCCCTGAACAGCAGAGGTGGAAGAGAGAACATCCAGGTGTAGGAGGGTGTATCTCCTGAGGGACAGTGAGGAGAAGGTGATGGCAGATTCTGAGGGAGACTGACAAGTCTATAAATGACAGGCCCATTAGGTAATTACAAATGCCCTCTGGACACACAGACAAGTAGCCCTCAGAGAAGTTTGCCTCCAGAAGTCTTCCCTGAAGGAGCCAGTTCAGAATTTGCCAGTAGCTTTGTCTGATGGCATTCACTTAGCCGCGGGGTCCTCCTTACCCCTGAATGAAGACATAATGTGTGTTCACCAAATGCATGAGCTGGGAGCAAGCCCTCCCCACCCCATTCAATTCTCCACAGCTCTGGGAATGCCACACCTCTGCCCCATCCCTGCCAGCTGCACTACTGGGTACACTTTTTGGGAAGAAGTGGTTCTCCAGTAATGCCCAAATCGCACTGCATAACTAAAGGTCCTTAGAGGAGACTCCTAGGTTAGCAAGAGGAAAGACTTTCAATCACAGGGAGTTAGCCATGGAAGTTCATGGGTTCATTCCGTAACAATCTAAGAGGTCTCCACCTCTCTAGTCCCAGGCCCAGGCAAATCTCATTTGCAGGGATGGAGGATTCCAGACATCTTATTCTGAGTCTATTAAACATTTGAATCACTTTGCTAATGTGCCTCATTCTGATTCTGTAATTTTCTGATGATAATTTGATTTTCCATGTATGGCTGCCTATAAGGAGAGAATGCAAGGGCTAGAAGATGAGAATGACTAACCCTTATAACTGTTGTAAATCTCATTGTAAATTAAATAAATTGGCCTTTGGGTTTATACATCAACCCTTGTGAACTTGGTTAGTGTTAGTCAATATCCCTGGACCTAATCATCTCTGGGACAATAAAAGGACAAATTTCTGAGTCTAGTCTGGAGTGGGTACCCCAAGAGGCCTGTGGGGCCTTTCTGGTGCCGTCAGCCCCTCTTTGTACCTTCTAAACTCCTGCATATGGATGTTGACCCATGCCTGCTTGCTCAGTCTTGCATGCTTAACAGTCTTTTAAATTCACTGTCAAGTTTGGTTTGTGAACATATTACTGAACTCAGATTTGGCTGCTCACCACTTGAAAGCCAATGCTCAAGAGACAAGTGCTGGTAGGAACAGAAAGTTTGCTTTATTCAGGAGACCAGCAACCTGGGGAGATGGCAGACTCCTGTCCAAAAGCCAGCTCCAAAGATTCTGCTCAACCATGAAAGTTTTTTGTTTGTTTGTTTTTGTTTTGACCATGAAAGTTTTTAAAGGGAGAATCATTTGGGGAGGATGTCAGTCTTCATTATCTTCCACTGTGTGCTGACTTTCTTTTGATTGGTTGGTGGTAAGGTAACAGGGCAGTGTTCCAGGAATCTTGTGCTCAGCCTGAAGTTACCATCCCCCACCTGGGTGGCGGCAGCTTTAGTTCCTACAGAACTCAAAGATATTATTATGTATATTCTTTGAGGAGGAACCAGGACCCTGCCCCACTGGCTGCACTTACTGTTTCTTGACTGATCCTCCTTAGTTTCTGCATTCTTTCCCTTCCCTTATAAACAATTGTTTGAATCTGCTCTTCAGAACTCTGGGAAGGTCAAGGAGGCTGAATGAAGCTTATTTCCTTCAAACAAGAAACGGGGGACACAGAAAGAATTTGTACCCAGGAGGGCCCCACAGGGTCCTGCTCCCTTTCAAATATACACACCATATGTGTAGTTTTAATCAGTTGTATAAATAACTTTTTACATTATTTCACATACATATTTTAATGCATGTGTTTGTCATCATGTAGCATGAATTTGCCAAACAAATTGTAGGAATGGGCAAGAATTTGCTTAGGAGTTCGTCTTTTGAAAAACTTTCCTCCTGTAAATCATCTCTTGGTGCCTCTGTCAAAGACTGAACCTAGGGAGTATCTGATGGTTCCCCGGTATCTCTAGGACATTTCTTCACTGCCCCATAAGAGAATTAACACTGGCCTTTGGTTTCTGCTGGAAAATTCAGGGCACTGATATGACTCAATGTGGAGTTAGAGAGCTTTGCTGGATAATGAGGATAAACTGACTTTCACATTACTTTTAAGAAATGAATCTGTTAGTATCACAAAATTTATTACAAACAAGCCTCAGGCAGAAAGTGAAAACACTGTCTTGATGCTCTGTAACTAATACATGGAAGTCAAGTCTTAGGATGATGGATGATAGGGTGGGCATGGAAGAGTAACAGAAAAAAGTCAATGAGCCTACGTAGATAGAGAATTAACACAGTGTGGGTATGTACGTTACAACTTTTAGGTGAGTAAACTTAACTTCATCTGAGAAATAAATTCATACAGTTCTAAGTCTTAAAACAAGTGTTGAGAGGCAACATAAACTTATCATTAAAGGTTGCATGGTATAGGAAACTAAATTTTAAAAAAATATTTAAATCAGGGTGTCCTAAGAGTAATTTTTGCAAAGAAATTAGCCACATATAATTTAATGATATTGATACGCAAAATAAGTGCAGAAGGAAGGGACCTTCACTCTAATTGCCATAGATATAGATTTAGATATGGATATATAGATTTAGATTTAGATATAGATTTAGATATAGATACATATTTAGAAATAGATATAGATTTAGATTTAGACACAGATATAGATATAGATTCCAGATTTTACTCTTACCTAACCACACATAATGGTCCGCTCATTGCTTTGTTTTCTCAAAGACCTGTGTCTTCCTTTTAAAAAGTATTGTTTCTCAGGCTCCTAGATTCTTTTTTTTTTTTTTTTAACATCTTTATTAGGGTATAGTTGCTTTACAATGGCGTGTCAGTTTCTGCTTTATAACAAAACAAAGTGAATCAGTTATACATATACATATGTCCCCATATCGCTTCCCTCTTGCATCTCCCTCCCTCCCACCCTCCCTATCCCACCCCTCTAGGTGGTCTCAAAGCACCGAGCTGATCTCCCTGTGTATGTGGCCACTTCCAACTAGCTATCTATTTTACGTTTGCTAGTGAATATATGTCTATGCTACTCTCTCACTTTGTCCCAGCTTACCTTTCCCCCTCCCCGTATCCTCAAGTCTATTCTCTTAGGTCTGCAAATTTATTCCTGTCTTGCCCCTAGATACTTCTAACCATTTTTTTTTTTAGATTACATATATATGTGTTAGCATATGGTATTTGTTTTTCACTTTCTGACTTACTACACTCTGTATGACAGTCCCTAGGTCCATCACCTCACTACAAATAACTCAGTTTCATTCCTTTATATGGCTGAGTAATATTCCATTGTATATATGTGCCACATCTTCTTTATCCATTCATCTGTTGATGGATACTTAGGTTGCTTCCAGGTCCTGGCTATTGTAAATAGAGCTGCAATGAACATTTCGGTACATGACTCCTTTTGAATTATGGTTTTCTCAGGGTATATGCCCAGTAGTGGGATTGCTGGGTCATATGGTAGTTCTATTTGTAGTTTTTTAAGGAACCTCCATACTGTTCTCCATAGTGGGTGTACCAATTCACATTCCCACCAATAGTGCAAGAGTGTCCCCTTTTCTTCACACCCTCTCCAGCATTTATTGTTTCTAGATTTTTTGATGATGGCCATTCTGACTGGTGTGAGATGATATCTCATTGTAGTTTTAATTTGCATTTCTCTAATTATTGGTGATGTTGAGCATTCTTTCATGTGTTTGTTGGCAATCTACATATCTTCTTTGGAGAAATGTCTATTTAGGTCTTCTGCCCATTTATGGATGGGGATTTTTGTTCTTTTGATATTAGGCTGCTTGAGTTGCCTGTATGTTTTGGAGATGAATCGTTTGTGATTTGCAAATATTTTCTCCCATTCTGAGTGTTGTCTTTTTTATGATTTCCTTTGCTGTGCAAAAGCTTTTAAGTTTCATTAGGTCCCATTTGCTTATTTTTCTTTTTATTTCCATTTCTCTAGGAGGTGGGTCAAAAAGGATCTTGCTGTGATTTATGTCACAGAGTGTTCTGCCTATGTTTTCCTCAAAGAGATTGATGTTGTCTGGCCGTACATTTAGGTCTTTAATCCACTTTGAGTTTATTTTTCTGTATGGTGTTAGGGAGTGTTCTAATTTCTTTCTTTTACATGTAGTTGTCCAGTTTTCCCAGCACCACTTATTGAAGAGGCTGTCTTTTCTCCACTGTATATTCTTGCCTCCTTTATCAAAGATAAGGTGACCATATGTGTGTGGGTTTCCCTCTGGGCTTTCTATCCTGTTCCCTTGACTATATTTCTGTTTTTGTGCCAGTACCATACTGTCTTGATTACTGTAGCTTTGTAGTAGAGTCTGAAGTCAGGGAGCCTGATTCCCCCAGCTCCGTTTTTCTTTCTCAAGATTGCTTTGGCTTTTGGGGTCTTTTGTGTTTCCATACAAATTGTGAAATTTTTTGTTCTAGTTCTGTGAAAAATGCCAGTGGTAGTTTGATAGGGATTGCATTGAATCTGTAGATTGCTTTGGGTAGTAGAGTCATTTTCACAATGTTGATTCTTCCAATTCAAGAACATGGTATACCTCTCCATCTATTTGTATCATCTTTAATTTCTTTCATCAGTGTCTTATAATTTTCTGCATACAGGTCTTTTGTGTCCTTAGGTAGGTTTATTCCTAGATATTTTATTCTTTTTGTTGCAATGGTAAATGGGAGTGTTTTCTTGATTTCACTTTCAGATTTTTCATCATTAGTGTATAGGAATGCCAGAGATTTCTGTGCATTAAGTTTGTATCCTGCCACTTTACCAAATTCATTGATTAGCTCTAGGTTTTCTAGTAGCATCTTTAGGATTCTCTATGTATAGTATCATGTCATCTGCAAACAGTGACAGCTTTATTTCTTCTTTTCCGATTTGGATTCCTTTTATTTCTTTTTCTTCTCTGATTGCTGTGGCTAAAACTTCCAAAACTATGTTGAATAATAGTGGTGAGAGTGGACAACCTTGTCTTATTCCTGATCCTAGTGGGAATGGTTTCAGTTTTTCATCATTGAGGACAATGTTGGCTGTGGGTCTGTCATATGTGGTCTTTATTATGTTGAGGAAAGTTCCCTCTATGCCTACTTTCTGGAGGGTTTTTATCATAAATGGGTGTTGAATTTTGTTGAAAGCTCTCTTTGCATCTATTGAGATGATCATATGGTTTTTCTCCTTCAATTTGTTAATATGGTTTATCACATTGATTGATTTGTGTATATCGAAGAATCCTTGCACTCCTGGGATAAACTCCACTTAAACATAATGTATGATGCTTTTAATGTGATGCTGGAATCTGTTTGCTAGTATTTTGTTGAGGATTTTTGCATCTATGTTCATCAGTGATATTGGCCTGTAGTTTTCTTTCTTTGTGGTATCTTCAAAGGTTTTGGTATCAGAGTGATGGTGGCCTCATAGGTTGAGTTTGGGAGTGTTCCTCCCTCTGCTATATCTTGGAAGAGTTTGAGAAGGATAGGTGTTAGCTCTTCTCTAAATGTTTGATAGAATTCACCTGTGAAGCCATCTGGTCCTGGGCTTTTGTTTGTTGGAAGATGTTTAATCACAGTTTCAATTTCAGTGCTTGTGATTGGTCTGTTCATATTTTCTATTTCTTCCTGGTTCAGTCTTGGAAGGTTATTCATTTCTAAGAATTTGTCCGTTTCTTCCAGGTTGTCTATTTTATTGCATAAAGTTGCTTGTAGTAATCTCTCATGATCTTTTGTATTTCTGCAGTGTCAGTTGTTACTTGTTTTTCATTTCGAATTCTATTGATCTGAGTCTTCCCCTTTTTTCTTGATAAGTCTGGCTAATGGTTTATCAATTTTGTTTATCTTCTCAAAGAACCAGCTTTTATTTACTTATTTTTTTGCCATTTTTTTTACATCTCTATTGTAGTATAATTGCTTTACAATGGTGTGTTAGTTTCTGCTTTATAACAAAGTGAATCAGTTATACATATACATATGTTCCCATATCTCTTCCCTCTTGCGACTCCCTCCCTCCCATCCACCCTATCTCACCCCTCCAGGTGGTTACAAAGCACGGAGCTGATCTCCCTGTGCTATGCGGCTGCTTCCCACTAGCTATCTACCTTACGTTTGGTAGTGTATATATGTCTATGCCTCTTTCTCGCTTTGTCACAGCTTACCCTTCCCCCTCCCCATATCCTCAAGTCCATTCTCTAGTAGGTCTGTGTCTTTATTCCTGTCTTACCCCTAGGTTCTTCATGACATTTGTTTTTCTTAAATTCCATATATATGTGTTAGCATACGGTATTTGTCTTTTTCTTTCTGACTTACTTCACTCTGTATGACAGACTCTAGGTCTATCCACCTCATTACTAATAGCTCAATTTCATTTCTTTTTATGGTTGAGTAATATTCCATTGTATATATGTGCCACATCTTCTTTATCCATTCATCCGATGATGGACACTTAGGTTGTTTCCATCTCTGGACTATTGTAAATAGAGCTGCAATGAACATTTTGGTACATGACTCTTTTTGAATTATGGTTTTCTCAGGGTATATGCCCAGTAGTGGGATTGCTGGGTCATATGGTAGTTCTATTTGTAGTTTTTTAAGGAACCTCCATACTGTTCTCCATAGTGGCTGAACCAATTCACATTCCCACCAGCAGTGCAAGAGTGTTCCCTTTTCTCCACACCCTCTCCAGCATTTATTGTTTCTAGATTTTTTGATGATGGCCATTCTGACTGGTGTGAGATGATATCTCATTGTAGTTTTGATTTGCATTTCTCTAATGATTAATGATGTTGAGCATTCTTTCATGTGTTTGTTGGCAGTCTGTATATCTTCTTTGGAGAAATGTCTATTTAGGTCTTCTGCCCGTTTTTGAATTGGGTTGTTTTTTTTTTTTTTGTTATTGAGCTGCCTGAACTGCTTATAAATTTTGGAGATGAATCCTTTGTCAGTTGCTTCATTTGCAAATATTTTCTCCCTTTCTGAGGATTGTCTTTTGGTCTTGTTTATGGTTTCCTTTGCTGTGCAATAGCTTTGAAGTTTCATTAGGTCCCATTTGTTTATTTTTGTTTTTATTTCCATTTCTGTAGGAGGGGGGTCAGAAAGGATCTTGCTGTGATTTATGTCATAGAGTGTTCTGCCTACGTTTTCCTCTAAAAGTTTGATAGTTTCTCGCCTTACATTTAGGTGTTTAATACATTTTGAGCTTATTTTTGTGTATGGTGTTCGGGAGTGATCTAATCTCATACTTTTACATGTATCTGTCCAGTTTACCCAGCACCACTTATTGAAGAGGCTGTCCTTTCTCCACTGTACATTCCTGCCTCCTTTATCAAAGATAAGGTGTCCATATGTGTGTGGGTTTATCTCTGGGCTTTCTATCCTGTTCCATTGTCTATCTTTCTGTTTTTGTACCAGTACTATACTGTCTTGATTACTGTAGCTTTGTAGTATAGTCTGAAATCTGGGAGCCTGATTCCTCCAGCTCCGTTTTTCCTTCTCAAGATTGCTTTGGCTATTCAGGGTGTTTTGTGTTTCCATACAAATTGTGAAATTTTTTGTTCTAGTTCTGTGAAAAATGCCAGTGGTAGTTTGATAGGGATTGCATTGAATCTGTAGATTGCTTTGGGTAGTAGAGTCATTTTCACAATGTTAATTCTTCCAATCCAAGAACATGGTATACCTCTCCATCTATTTGTATCATCTTTAATTTCTTTCATCAGTGTCTTATAATTTTCTGCATACAGGTCTTTTGTGTCCTTAGGTAGGTTTATTCCTAGATATTTTATTCTTTTTGTTGCAATGGTAAATGGGACTGTTTTCTTGATTTCACTTTCAGATTTTTCATCATTAGTGTATAGGAATGCCAGAGATTTCTGTGCATTAAGTTTGTATCCTGCTACTTTACCAAATTCATTGATTAGCTCTAGTAGTTTTCTGGTAGCATCTTTAGGATTCTCTATGTATAGTATCATGTCATCTGCAAACAGTGACAGCTTTATTTCTTCTTTTCCGATTTGGATTCCTTTTATTTCTTTTTCTTCTCTGATTGCTGTGGCTAGAACTTCCAAAACTATGTTGAATAAGAGTGGTGAGAGTGGGCAACCTTGTCTTGTTCCTGATCTTAGTGGAAATGCTTTCAGTTTTTCATCATTGAGGACGATGTTGGCTGTGGGTTTGTCCTATATGGCCTTTATTATGTTGAGGAAAGTTCCCTCCATGCCTACTTTCTGCAGGGTTTTTATCATAAATCGGTGTTGAATTTTGTCGAAAGCTTTCTCTGCATCTATTGAGATGATCATATGGCTTTTCTCCTTCAATTTGTTAATATGGTTTATCACATTGATTGATTTGCATATATTGAAGAATCCTTGCATTCCTGGAATAAACCCCACTTGATCATGGTGTATGATCTTTTTTTTTTATAGTTTTAATTTGAATTTTTATTTATTTTTTTATTGAGGTATAGTTGATGTACAATATTTTTTTTTAACATATTTATTGGGGTATAATTGCTTTACAATGGTGTGTTAGTTTCTGCTTTATAACAAAGTGAATCAGTCATACATAAACATATGTTCCCATATGTCTTCCCTGTTGCATCTCCCTCCCTCCCACCCTCCCTATCCCACCCCTCCAGGCTGTCACAAAGCACCAAGCCAATATCCCTGTGCCATGCGGCTGCTTCCCACTAGCTATCTACCTTACTACGTTTGTTAGTGTGTATATGCCCATGACTCTCTCTCGCCCTGTCACAGCTCACCCTTCCCCCTCCCCATAACCTCAAGTCCGTTCTCTAGGAGGTCTGCGTCTTTATTCCTGCTTTACCCCTAGGTTCTTCATGACATTTTTTTTTCTTAAATTCCATATATATGTGTTAGCATACGGTATTTGTCTTTTTCTTTCTGACTTACTTCACTCTGTATGACAGACTCTAGGTCTATCCACCTCATTACAAATAGCTCAATTTCGTTTCTTTTTATGGCTGAGTAATATTCCATTGTATATATGTGCCACATCTTCTTTATCCATTCATCCGATGATGGACACTTAGGTTGTTTCCATCTCCGGACTATTGTAAATAGAGCTGCAATGAACATTTTGGTACATGACTCTTTTTGAATTATGGTTTTCTCAGGGTATATGCCCAGTAGTGGGATTGCTGGGTCATATGGTAGTTCTATTTGTAGTTTTTTAAGGAACCTCCATACTGTTCTCCATAGTGGCTGAACCAATTCACATTCCCACCAGCAGTACAAGAGTGTTC
Organism: Globicephala melas; assembly: GCF_963455315.2. Classification (NCBI taxonomy): domain Eukaryota; kingdom Metazoa; phylum Chordata; class Mammalia; order Artiodactyla; family Delphinidae; genus Globicephala; species Globicephala melas. The sequence goes on from NC_083325.1 coordinate 26,291,526, forward strand.
CCTTTTCTCCACACCCTCTCCAGCATTTATTGTTTCTAGATTTTTTGATGATGGCCATTCTGACTGGTGTGAGATGATATCTCATTGTAGTTTTGATTTGCATTTCTCTAATGATTAATGATGTTGAGCATTCTTTCATGTGTTTGTTGGCAGTCTGTATATCTTCTTTGGAGAAATGTCTATTTAAGTCTTCTGCCCGTTTTTGAATTGGGTTGTTTTTTTTTTTGTTTGTTTGTTATTGAGCTGCCTGAACTGCTTATAAATTTTGGAGATGAATCCTTTGTCAGTTGCTTCATTTGCAAATATTTTCTCCCTTTCTGAGGATTGTCTTTTGGTCTTGTTTATGGTTTCCTTTGCTGTGCAATAGCTTTGAAGTTTCATTAGGTCCCATTTGTTTATTTTTGTTTTTATTTCCATTTCTGTAGGAGGGGGGTCAGAAAGGATCTTGCTGTGATTTATGTCATAGAGTGTTCTGCCTACGTTTTCCTCTAAAAGTTTGATAGTTTCTCGCCTTACATTTAGGTGTTTAATACATTTTGAGCTTATTTTTGTGTATGGTGTTCGGGAGTGATCTAATCTCATACTTTTACATGTATCTGTCCAGTTTACCCAGCACCACTTATTGAAGAGGCTGTCCTTTCTCCACTGTACATTCCTGCCTCCTTTATCAAAGATAAGGTGTCCATATGTGTGTGGGTTTATCTCTGGGCTTTCTATCCTGTTCCATTGTCTATCTTTCTGTTTTTGTACCAGTACTATACTGTCTTGATTACTGTAGCTTTGTAGTATAGTCTGAAATCTGGGAGCCTGATTCCTCCAGCTCCGTTTTTCCTTCTCAAGATTGCTTTGGCTATTCAGGGTGTTTTGTGTTTCCATACAAATTGTGAAATTTTTTGTTCTAGTTCTGTGAAAAATGCCAGTGGTAGTTTGATAGGGATTGCATTGAATCTGTAGATTGCTTTGGGTAGTAGAGTCATTTTCACAATGTTAATTCTTCCAATCCAAGAACATGGTATACCTCTCCATCTATTTGTATCATCTTTAATTTCTTTCATCAGTGTCTTATAATTTTCTGCATACAGGTCTTTTGTGTCCTTAGGTAGGTTTATTCCTAGATATTTTATTCTTTTTGTTGCAATGGTAAATGGGACTGTTTTCTTGATTTCACTTTCAGATTTTTCATCATTAGTGTATAGGAATGCCAGAGATTTCTGTGCATTAAGTTTGTATCCTGCTACTTTACCAAATTCATTGATTAGCTCTAGTAGTTTTCTGGTAGCATCTTTAGGATTCTCTATGTATAGTATCATGTCATCTGCAAACAGTGACAGCTTTATTTCTTCTTTTCCGATTTGGATTCCTTTTATTTCTTTTTCTTCTCTGATTGCTGTGGCTAGAACTTCCAAAACTATGTTGAATAAGAGTGGTGAGAGTGGGCAACCTTGTCTTGTTCCTGATCTTAGTGGAAATGCTTTCAGTTTTTCATCATTGAGGACGATGTTGGCTGTGGGTTTGTCCTATATGGCCTTTATTATGTTGAGGAAAGTTCCCTCCATGCCTACTTTCTGCAGGGTTTTTATCATAAATCGGTGTTGAATTTTGTCGAAAGCTTTCTCTGCATCTATTGAGATGATCATATGGCTTTTCTCCTTCAATTTGTTAATATGGTTTATCACATTGATTGATTTGCATATATTGAAGAATCCTTGCATTCCTGGAATAAACCCCACTTGATCATGGTGTATGATCTTTTTTTTTTATAGTTTTAATTTGAATTTTTATTTATTTTTTTATTGAGGTATAGTTGATGTACAATATTTTTTTTTAACATATTTATTGGGGTATAATTGCTTTACAATGGTGTGTTAGTTTCTGCTTTATAACAAAGTGAATCAGTCATACATAAACATATGTTCCCATATGTCTTCCCTGTTGCATCTCCCTCCCTCCCACCCTCCCTATCCCACCCCTCCAGGCTGTCACAAAGCACCAAGCCAATATCCCTGTGCCATGCGGCTGCTTCCCACTAGCTATCTACCTTACTACGTTTGTTAGTGTGTATATGCCCATGACTCTCTCTCGCCCTGTCACAGCTCACCCTTCCCCCTCCCCATAACCTCAAGTCCGTTCTCTAGGAGGTCTGCGTCTTTATTCCTGCTTTACCCCTAGGTTCTTCATGACATTTTTTTTTCTTAAATTCCATATATATGTGTTAGCATACGGTATTTGTCTTTTTCTTTCTGACTTACTTCACTCTGTATGACAGACTCTAGGTCTATCCACCTCATTACAAATAGCTCAATTTCGTTTCTTTTTATGGCTGAGTAATATTCCATTGTATATATGTGCCACATCTTCTTTATCCATTCATCCGATGATGGACACTTAGGTTGTTTCCATCTCCGGACTATTGTAAATAGAGCTGCAATGAACATTTTGGTACATGACTCTTTTTGAATTATGGTTTTCTCAGGGTATATGCCCAGTAGTGGGATTGCTGGGTCATATGGTAGTTCTATTTGTAGTTTTTTAAGGAACCTCCATACTGTTCTCCATAGTGGCTGAACCAATTCACATTCCCACCAGCAGTACAAGAGTGTTCCCTTTTCTCCACACCCTCTCCAGCATTTATTGTTTCTAGATTTTTTGATGATGGCCATTCTGACTGGTGTGAGATGATATCTCATTGTAGTTTTGATTTGCATTTCTCTAATGATTAATGATGTTGAGCATTCTTTCATGTGTTTGTTGGCAGTCTGTATATCTTCTTTGGAGAAATGTCTATTTAAGTCTTCTGCCCGTTTTTGAATTGGGTTGTTTTTTTTTTTGTTTGTTTGTTATTGAGCTGCCTGAACTGCTTATAAATTTTGGAGATGAATCCTTTGTCAGTTGCTTCATTTGCAAATATTTTCTCCCTTTCTGAGGATTGTCTTTTGGTCTTGTTTATGGTTTCCTTTGCTGTGCAATAGCTTTGAAGTTTCATTAGGTCCCATTTGTTTATTTTTGTTTTTATTTCCATTTCTGTAGGAGGGGGGTCAGAAAGGATCTTGCTGTGATTTATGTCACAGAGTGTTCTGCCTACGTTTTCCTCTAAAAGTTTGATAGTTTCTCGCCTTACATTTAGGTGTTTAATACATTTTGAGCTTATTTTTGTGTATGGTGTTCGGGAGTGATCTAATCTCATACTTTTACATGTATCTGTCCAGTTTACCCAGCACCACTTATTGAAGAGGCTGTCCTTTCTCCACTGTACATTCCTGCCTCCTTTATCAAAGATAAGGTGTCCATATGTGCGTGGGTTTATCTCTGGGCTTTCTATCCTGTTCCATTGTCTATCTTTCTGTTTTTGTACCAGTACTATACTGTCTTGATTACTGTAGCTTTGTAGTATAGTCTGAAGTCTGGGAGCCTGATTCCTCCAGCTCCGTTTTTCCTTCTCAAGATTGCTTTGGCTATTCAGGGTGTTTTGTGTTTCCATACAAATTGTGAAATTTTTTGTTCTAGTTCTGTGAAAAATGCCAGTGGTAGTTTGATAGGGATTGCATTGAATCTGTAGATTGCTTTGGGTAGTAGAGTCATTTTCACAATGTTGATTCTTCCAATCCAAGAACATGGTATACCTCTCCATCTATTTGTATCATCTTTAATTTCTTTCATCAGTGTCTTATAATTTTCTGCATACAGGTCTTTTGTGTCCTTAGGTAGGTTTATTCCTAGATATTTTATTCTTTTTGTTTGCAATGGTAAATGGGAGTGTTTTCTTGATTTCACTTTCAGATTTTTCATCATTAGTGTATAGGAATGCCAGAGATTTCTGTGCATTAAGTTTGTATCCTGCTACTTTACCAAATTCATTGATTAGCTCTAGTAGTTTTCTGGTAGCATCTTTAGGATTCTCTATGTATAGTATCATGTCATCTGCAAACAGTGACAGCTTTATTTCTTCTTTTCCGATTTGGATTCCTTTTATTTCTTTTTCTTCTCTGATTGCTGTGGCTAGAACTTCCAAAACTATGTTGAATAAGAGTGGTGAGAGTGGGCAACCTTGTCTTGTTCCTGATCTTAGTGGAAATGCTTTCAGTTTTTCATCATTGAGGACGATGTTGGCTGTGGGTTTGTCCTATATGGCCTTTATTATGTTGAGGAAAGTTCCCTCCATGCCTACTTTCTGCAGGGTTTTTATCATAAATCGGTGTTGAATTTTGTCGAAAGCTTTCTCTGCATCTATTGAGATGATCATATGGCTTTTCTCCTTCAATTTGTTAATATGGTTTATCACATTGATTGATTTGCATATATTGAAGAATCCTTGCATTCCTGGAATAAACTCCACTTGATCATGGTGTATGATCTTTTTAATGTCGTGTTGAATTCTGTTGGCTAGTATTTTGTTGAGGATTTTTGCATCTATGTTCATCAGTGATATTGGCCTGTAGTTTTGTTTCCTTGTCACATCCTTGTCTGGTTTTGGTATCAAGGTGATGGTGGCCTCGTAGGATGAGTTTGGGAGTGTTCTTCCCTCTGCTATATTTTGGAGGAGTTTGAGAAGGATAGGTGTCAGCTCTTCTCTAAATGTTTGATAGAATTTGTCTGTGAAGCCATCTGGTCCTGGGCTTTTGTTTATTGGAAGATGTTTAATCACAGTTTCAATTTCAGTGCTTGTGATTGGTCTGTTCATATTTTCTATTTCTTCTTGATTTAGTCTTGGCAGGTTGTGCTTTTCTAATAATTTGTCCATTTCTTCTAGGTTGTCCATTGTATTGGCATAGAGTTGCTTGTAGTAATCTCTCATGATCTTTTGTGTTTCTGCAGTGTCAGTTGTTACTTCTCCTTTTTCATTTCTAATCCTATTGATTTGAGTCTTCCCCTTTTTTTTCTTGATGAGTCTGGCTAATGGTTTATCAATTTTGTTTATCTCCTCAAAGAAGCAGCTTTTAATTTTATTGATCTTTGCTATCCTTTCCTTCATTTCTTTTTCATTTATTTCTCATCTGATCTTTATGATTTCTTTCCTTCTGCTAAATTTGGGGGTTTTTTGTTCTTCTTTCTTTAATTGCTTTAGGTGTGTGGTTAGGTTATTTATTTGAGATGTTTCTTATTTCTTAAGGTAGGCTTGTATAGCTATAAACTTCCCTCTTAGAACTGCTTTTGCTGCATCCCATAGGTTTTCTGTTGTGTTTTCATTGTCATTTGTCTCTAGGTATTTTTTGATTTCTTCTTTGATTTCTTCAGTGATCTCTTGATTATTAAGTAGTGTATTGTTTAGCCTCCATGTGTTTGTATTTCTTACAGATCTTTTCCTGTAATTGATATCTAGTCTCATACCATTGTGGCCGGAAAAGATACTTGATACGATTTCAATTTTCTTAAATTTAGCAAGGCTTGATTTGTGACCCAAGATATGATCTATCCTGGAGAATGTTCCATGAGCACTTGAGAAGAATGTGTGTTCTGTTGTTTTTGGATGGAATGTCCTATAAATATCAATTAAGTCCATCTTGTTTAATGTATCATTTAAAGCTTGTGTTTCCTTATTTATTTTCATTTTGGATGATCTGTCCATTGGTGAAAGTGGGGTGTTAAAGTCCCCTACTATGATTGTGTTACTGTCGATTTCCCCTATTATGGCTGTTAGTATTTGCCTTATGTATTGAGGTGCTCCTCTGTTGGGTGCATAAATATTTACAATTGTTATATCTTCTTCTTGGATCGATCCCTTGATCATTATGTAGTGTCCTTCTTTGTCTCTTGTAATAGTCTTTGTTTTAAAGTCTATTTTGTCTGATATGAGAATTGCTACTCCAGCTTTCTTTTGGTTTCCATTTGCACGGAATATCTTTTTCCATCCCCTCACTTTCAGTCTGTATGTGCCCCTAGGTCTGAAGTGGTCTCTTGTAGACAGCATGTATATGGGTCTTGTTTTTGTATCCATTCAGCCAGTCTATGTCTTTTGGTTGGAGCATTTAATCTATTTACATTTAAGGTAATTATTGATATGTATGTTCCTATTCCCATTTTCTTAATTGCTTTAGGTTGATTATTGTAGGCCTTTTCCTTCTCTGTGTTTCCTGCCTAGAGAAGTTACTTTAGCATTTGTTGTAAAGCTCGTTTGGTGGTGCTGAATTCTCTTAGCTTTTGCTTCTCTGTAAAGCTTCTAATTTCTCCCTCAAATCTGAATGAGATCCTTGCTGGGTAGAGTAATCTTGTTTGTAGGTTTTTCTCTTTCATCACTTTAAATATGTCCTGCCACTCCCTTCTGGCTTGCAGAGTTTCTGCTGAAAGATCAGCTGTTAACCTTATGGGAATTCCTTTATGTGTTACTTGTTGTTTTTCCCATGCTGTTTTTAATATTTGTTCTTTGTATTTAATTTTTGACAGTTTGATTAATATGTGTCTTGGCGTATTTCTCCTTGGATTTATCCTGTATGGGACTCTCTGTGCTTCCTGGACTTGATTACCTATTTCCTTTCCTATATTAGGGAAGTTTTCGACTATAATCTCTTCAAATATTTTCTCAGTCCCTTTCTTTTTCTCTTCTTCTTCTGGGACACCTATAATTCGAATGTTGGTGCATTTAACCTTGTCCCAGAGGTCTCTGAGACTGTCCTCAATTCTTTTCATTCTTTTTTCTTTATTCTTCTCTGCAGTAGTTATTTCCACTCTTTTATCTTCCAGGTCACTTATCCATTCTTCTGCCTCAGTTATTCTTCTATTGATCCCTTCTAGAGAATTTTTAATTTCATTTATTGTCTTGTTCATCTCTGTTTGTTTGCTCTTCAGTTCTTCTAGGTCCTTGTTAAACGTTTATTGTATTTTCTCCATTCTATTTCCAAGATTTTGGACCACCTTTACTATCATTATTCTGAATTCTTTTTCAGGTAGACTGCCTATTTCCTCTTCATTTGTTTCGTCTGGTGGGTTTTTGCCTTGCTCCTTCATGTGCTGTGTGTTTCTCTGTCTTCTCATTTTGCTTAACTTACTTTGTTTGGGGTCTCCTTTTCGCAGGCTGCAGGTTTGTAGTTTCCATTGTTTTTGGTGTCTGTCCCCAGTGGCTAAGGTTGGTTCAGTGGGTTGTGTAGGCTTCCTGGTGGAGGGGACTAGTGCCTGTGTTCTGGTGAATGAGGCTGGATCTTGTCTTTCTGGTGGGCATGTCCACATCTGGTGGTGTGTTTTAGGGTGTCTGCAGCCTTATTATGATTTTAGGCAGCCTCTGTGGTAATGGATGGGGTTGTGTTCCTGTCTTGCTAGTTGTTTGCCATAGGGTGTCCTGCACTGTAGCTTGCTGGTCATTGAGTGGAGCTGGGTGTTGGTGTTGAAATGGAGATCTCTGGCAGATTTTCACCATTTGATATTACCTGGAGCCGGGAGGTCTCTTGTGGACCAGTTTCCTGAACTTGGCTCTCCCACCTCAAGTGGCACAGCCCTGATGCCTGGCTGGAGCACAAGAGCCTGTCCTCCACATGGCTCAGAATAAAAGAGGGGAAAAAAAGAGAGAAAGAAAGAAGATAAAATAAAGTAAAATAAAATAAAGTTAGTAAAATAAAAAATACTTATTAAGAAAAAAAATTTTTTAAGTAATAATAGTAAAAAGAAAAACGGACAGACAGAACCCTAGGACAAATGGTAAAAGCAAAGCTATACAGACAAAATCACACACAGAAGCATACACATACACACTCACAAGAAGAGAAAAAGGGGAAATATATATATATATCGTTGCTCCCAAAGTCCACCTCCTCAATTTGGGATGATTCGTGGTCTATTCATGTATTCCACAGATGCAGGATACGTCAAGTTGATTGTGGAGATTTAATCCGCTGTTCCTGAGGCTGCTGGGAGAAATTTCCCTTTCTCTTCGTTGTTCACACAGCTTCCAGGGTTCAGCTTTGGATTTGGACCCGCCTCTCCATGTAGGTCGCCTGAGGTCATCTGTTCTTCGCTCAGACAGGACGGGGTTAAAGGAGCCGCTGATTCGGGGGCTCTGGCTCACTCAGGCCGGGGGTAGGGAGGGGTAAGGATGCGGGGCTCTCCTCGCGCACCAGGAAACAAAGAGGGAAGAAAAAGTCTCTTGCCTCTTCGGCAGCTCCAGACATTTTCCCGGACCCCCACCCGGCTAGCTGTGGTGCACTAGCCCCCTTCAGGCTGTGTTCACGCCGCCAACCCCAGTCCTCTCCCTGGGATTGGACCGAAGCCCAAGCCTCAGCTCCTAGCCTCGCCCGCCCCGGCGGGTGAGCAGACAAGCCTCTCAGGCTGGGGAGTGCTGGTCGGCACCGATCCTCTGTGCGGGAATCTCTTCGCTTTGCCCTCCACACCCCTGTGGCTGCGCTCTCCTCTGCGGCTCTGAAGCTTCCCCCCTCTGCCACCCACAGTCTCCGCCCGCGAAGGGGCTTCTAGCGTGTGGAAACCTTTCCTCCTTCACAGCTCCCTCCCCAAGGTGCAGCTGCCGTCCCTATTCTTTTGTCTCTGTTTTTTCTTTTACTCTACCCAGGTACGTGGGGAGTTTCTTGCCTTTTGGGAGGTCTGAGGTCTTCTGCCAGCGTTCAGTAGGTGTTTTGTAGGAATTGTTCCACATGTAGATGTATTTCTGATGTATTTGTGGGGAGGAAGGTGATCTCCGCGTCTTACTCTTCCGCCATCTTGAAGCTCCTCCGCCAGGCCCCTAGATTCTGATGTCAGTCTGGAGTCAGCCTGGATGTTGGAATTTGTTGAAAGTTCCCAGATGATCCTTGCAGCTAAGGTGAGAGCCACTGATATACTTGCTAGCCAGGGCAGGGCCAGTGGGGGTTATAACTTATTTCCATCTGAGGATGGAACTAGAGTTCAGGTCTCTCAGTTTTCAGCCCTTTCCAGATCCTAAAAGGAGACCCTCCCATCTAGTGGTTTGGCGGTGCCTAGTAACTTGCCCCATGATGATTTCGACCACTCTTGGTATTAACTGAAAAGCAACTTCCTCTAATCATATAGTGACCAAGTTACTAGTCACAGAAAAGGCCTCAGTTCTGGACACCCTTTGCGTGACTGAGAACTGCTTTCTGTGACATGTGACTCTTCGAGCTTCCATTCAGCTCCGTCCCAGTTGAGAGGGACACTTGGCATCTGCCCCTGGTCTGGACAAAATCCCTGAGAGTTCTTTTCCAGTCCAGAGATTTTCTTTCCATTTGACCTGCTTCTCCAACTCTAATTCCCCACTTTTGAAGCCAACTGCGGTATAAAGCTCACTTTGCAATGAGTTGCTTGGGATTACCCATTAACCACTTTATCAGGCTTCCAAAAGTTTTTAAGCCTGGCTTTGGCCAGAAGCTTTTTAAAGAGCCCATTCCTTTATTCATCCTGAAAAGTGGTTAAATGTTATACTATGGAAATTTATACAAAAATTGTATATAAATTTGTATACAAAAGTGGTCTGTAGTAGAATGACTTCCCTCAACATAACCATCACCCAGCTTCAATGGTTACCAGCTAACTCATGGCCAATTTTCTGCCTCTATTTCTACCCACTACCCCAGACACATACACTGGATCATGCTGACACAAATCCCACACCCCATATCAATCCATCTGTAAATATTTCAGTAGGTGACTCTAAAAGATAAGCCCTCTTTCTTTTTTCCCCCATTTTTTTTATTGTGGTAAAATATACTTAAATATAAAATGTACCATCTTAACTGCCTTTAAGTATATAGTTTAGTGGTATTTAATACGTTCACAGTGGTGTGCAGCCATCACCACCATCCATCTCCACAGTTCTTTTCATCTTATAAAACAGAAACTCAGTACCCGTTAAACAATAACTCTCCATTCCCTTCCCCCCAGCCCCAGATACCACCGTTCTACTTTGTCTCTATGATTTTTAGCTACTCTAAATGCCTCATGTTAAGTGGAATCATATAGTATTTGTCTTTTCGTGACTTGTTTATTGCATAATGTCCTCAAGTTTCATCCCTGTTGTAGGATATGTAAGAATTTCCATTCTTTTTAAGGCTCAATAATATTCCTCTGTATGACTACAGAGGCACCACATTTTGCTTATCCATTCGTCCACTGGTGGACAGTGGGGTTGCTTCCACATTTTAGTTATTGTGAATAATACTGCTGGGAACATCGTTGTACAAACATATCTTCAAGACACTGTTTTCAGTTCTTTTGGGTAAAGGTGATGCTGAAACATTGGCCTCTGTGCACTGGTGCCACATTGAATCTCAGAGGCAGAGTTTTGGGTGAAGTAGAAAAGAAAAAAAAAGCTTTATTACTTTGCCAGACAAAGGGGGACCCAGGGGGCTCATGCTCTCAAAACTGTGTCCCAACCCAGGGGAATTTGGTGAGGAGTTTTATAGCAATGGTTCAAGGGTGGGGTTACTGGTGAGGATCAGGGTGTGCGCAGGCCTGCATTCCTTTAATCTGGCCTCAGGTGGTCTCCTAATTAGCTTCTGTGGATCTAGAGGTTATCAAACTGTGACCTTCTCTCTGGAATGAAGAGTTCTGCAGAAGAGCTCAAAGATATTGTTATGTGTATCCCTTGAGGTGGAACCAGGACTCTACCCCAAGGCTGCACTATTGTTTCTTGACTGCTCCTCCCTTGTCTCTGCATCCTCTCTCTTCCCTAATTAGCAACTGTTTGAACCTGCCCTTTGGAATGCAGGGAAGGTCATGGAGGCTGAAACCTATTCCCTACAAACAAGAAACGGGGGACACCGAAAGGCCTCTGTGCCCAGGAATCCTACAGGGCCCTTCTTGGTTTCAAAGGCCTTTCTTTTTAACACAACCACAATATTACTGTCACATCTGGAAAAAAATGACAGTAATTCTTTATTTTCATTGAATTATCCATGCAGTATTCATATTTATTTCCCAGATCACCTCATATACTTTTTAATGTGACTGGTCCACACATTGCACTTGGGAGATATGTCTCCTACATCATTTTTTTTTTCAGTACACAGGCCTCTCACTGCTGTGGCCTCTCCCATTGTGGAGCACAGGCTCCGGACATGCAGGCTCAGCGGCCATGGCTCACGGGCCCAGCCACTCCAAGGCATGTGGGATCTTCCCGGACCGGGGCACGAATCCGCGTCCCCTGCATCGGCAGGCGGACTCTCAACCACTGCGCCACCAGGGAAGCCCTCCTACATCATTTTTAATCTACATGTTCCTCCTCCTTTATTTTTCCCTTGCAGTTGCCATTATTGCTAAAGAAATTGCATTGTTTGTCTTACATGGTTTTCCACATACTGGATTTTGTTAACTGCATCCCTGTGGTGGTGTTTAACATCTTCCTCTGCCCCTGTCTTTCCTGTAAAGTGGTAGTTGGGTCCAGACTCATTTGATTCCTGTCTGGCTTTTCCACAAGACTATTTCATAGGTGGTGGTCTCTGCTTCCATCAAAAGGCAGCTCCTGCCCAGCTGGTCTTTGTGTGTATATTTGTGATGTTACTAGACTCTGATGATCATTGCTTAGATCATTCTGAGTATTTTAAAACACATTTAAACCCACAATTGTTGAGCTCTCTTTTTCCCAGTCATTTTCTCATAGTGATTCTCATAGTGATTACCCAAAGTAATCACTGAGGCCTCACTACCCTCAAGCAAGAAGCAGCAAACATTTGATGAACACTACTCTGGGCAGGAGATCAGAAGGGACATCAGAGAGGAAACAAGGTCCCTGTCCTCAAGAAGCTTGATGTCTATTTGGGGGGACAGGCATATACCAAAACAATTAGGAAACATGATTGACTACAAATTAATTGTCATTTTAGCCTCTGAGCCCCATAAGTCAGGAACTTTACTTAGAACAATCTGTAGCAGAGTTGCCTGGATCCCACCCAGATATTCTGATGCAAATTTGTCTAGGATATGACCTAAACATCAAGATTTTAGAAGTATCTGGGCTTCCCTGGTGGCGCAGTGGTTGGGAGTCCGCCTGCCGATGCAGGGGACATGGGTTCGTGCCCCAGTCTGGGAGGATCCCACAGGCCGCGGAGTGGCTGGGCCTGTGAGCCATGGCCGCTGAGCCTGCGCGTCCGGAGCCTGTGCTACGCGGTGGGAGAGGCCATGGCAGTGAGAGGCCTGCGGACCGCAAAAAAAAAAAAAAAAAAAAAAAAGATTTTAGAAGTATCTGAAGTATTTTTATATGCACCCAAGTTTAAGAATCATCATCCTAGGATAGGGGTTCTTCAAGTGTGGAATATTACTCAGCCATAAAAAAGAATGAAACAATGCCATTTGCAGCAACATGGATGGACCTAGAGATTATCATACTAAGTGAATTAAGTCAGACAAAGACAAATATCATATGATATCACTTTATATGTGGAATCTTAAAAAAATGATACAAATGAACTAATTTACAAAACAAAAATAGACTTACAGACATAGAAAACAAAGGGGTTATGGTTACCAAAGGGGAAAGGGGGTGGGGGAGGGATAAATTAGAAGTTTGGGATTAACAGATACACACTAGCATATATAAAATAGATAAACACCAAGGGCCTGCTATATAGCACAGGGAACCATATTCAATATCTTATAATAACCTATAATGGAAAATAATCTAAAAAAAGAATATATATAACTGAATCACTTTGCTATACACCTGAAACTGACACAACATTGTAAATCAACTATACTTCAGTAAAAAATTTTAGAAAAAGAAATGCAGGGACTTCCCTGGTGGCATAGTGGTTAAGAATCCACTTGCCAGTGCAGGGAGACATGGGTTCAATCCCTGGTCTGGGAAGATCCCACATACCGCAGAGCAACTAAGCCCGTGTGCCACTACTACTGAAGTCCGCATGCCTTAGAGCCCACACATCTCAACTACTGAGGCCATTTGCTGCAACTACTGAAGCCCTCACGCTCTAGGACCCACCTGCTGCAACTACTAAGCCTGCGTGCTGCAACTACTGGAGCCCGCAGGCCTTCAGCCTGTGCTCCACAACAAGAGAAGCCACGGCAATGAGAAGCCCACGCACCGCAATGAAGAGTAGCCCCCACTCACCACAACTAGAGAAAGCCCGCACACAGCAATGAAGATCCAACACGGCCAAAAAAAAGAAAAAAGAAAAGAAAAGAAATGCAGTATCTTGGGTGCCATCCCAGACCTGCTGAATTAGAACCTGCATTTTAACAAGATCCCCAGGTGACTTGTATGCACATTAAAGTTTGAGACATGCTGGTGTAGAGGTATGTACTCTACTTAAAAAATCAGAGAAATGAAAGCATAGAATGGCCATGCTAGGAAGGAGGCTTCAGAGGTCCACTCCACCTTTTCAACTGGTGTTCTCGGAGCCATTCTAAGGGAAAGAGGCCATGTCCCCTCTTATACAAAAAGAACGGGACCTATGTGCCCAGAGCGTTTGCCTGCGTTGGAACCCCAGACAAGTCCAACTATTCCTGAGCCACATGGTTGTATATGACTACAGGGCAGAGTCTTATCAACCCTCAGGGCAAAAATAACCTAGGAGCTTCCATGGAAAGGCCACCCTCCTGGTGGCATGACCATCCAGGCATCAGTATTTTAAAAAATTTCCTCAGGCAATTCTAAAAGACAGTCAAAGTTGAAAACCACAGCTGCAGACTTTGGGTCCTCCACGTTTCTATGTTCTACTCAAGGTGAAAAGTGAGCTTAATTTCTAGCTGTAGCCATAAAATACACAAAATTAAGTTCAGGCCTTGGGTTTACTGTTTCAATATCTGGATTCCCAAAATAGTTGCAAGGACAACTGAAGAGGTATCCCTAGTGAAGTTGTTGAGTATCATGGACTTTTTAAAAATCAAGTTCTCAAGAGATGGTGGTAGCAGGAGTCTAGTTTTGGCATTGCCCTGAACCTGGATACTGGTAACTTTGCTTTTCTGCAAACTGTGCTCAGGTTGGTTGAGACCTTGTCTGTGTATAGAGCTAATGTTTTATGGGTGCCTGTAACACAGTACAAATAGTTGAAGTCCTGGGAAATGAAGAGGACCAATTGTTCTTGCTATCCAGTGTTACTAAAAGGGTGTTTCGAAGGGTTTCAACTCACCTTTCCAGATGGAGCTGCATTTGTATAGGCAGGAAGCTGAAGGATGGATGCGTGGGAGAGAACTGCCCGAATGTCCACCCAGGATGTTTATGAGACAGTGTAGAAAGCAATCAACCCAAGTGGCCCCACTTACTGGGACACATCATACTTTGGGTGGATGGGGTAAGGCTGTAGAGTAGCAAAAGTGTCCTCAGTGGCCAGGAGACGGTGTGGTTTATCTCGTGTATTTTTGAGGTAAAAGGGGGCAATTTGAGTGATTAAATAGGAGAAGGACACTCAGGGAGAAGAGTGAGCATCTCCTGAACAAAACATTTGGACCTGTCCTTTGATTTCTTCCTTGCAAACCATTATGTTAATACAAGTTTTAGAAAAACTTTGTATTGATATTATACAGACTTGGATCTACCATAATTTAAATAATGTTCTCCCAAACATATTTCCCCATTAAAAATGTCCACTACACCTTGGTGAGTCTCTGAGGCAAGTGTCTGAGTGGTCTCTGCTCCAGCGCCATGTCTTCACCTCCCACGCCTCCTCTAATCAAACCTCCCCATCCTTCAGAGCTTGGGACTAGCAGATGCGAACTCATATATAGAATGGATAAACAACAGGGGCCTACTGTGTAGCACAGGGAACTATATTCAATATCCCTTAAGAAACCATAATGGAAAAGAATATGAAAAAGTTTATATATATATATAACTGAATTCCTTTGCTGCACATCAGAAACTAACACAACTTTGTAAATCAACTATACTTCAATTAAAAAAGAATCATTTAAGGACTTCCCTCCTGGTCCAGTGGTTAAGAGTCTGTGCTCCCAATGCATGGGCTCTGGGTTCGATCCCTGGTCAGGGAACTAGATCCCACATGCCACAACTAAGAGCCTGCATGCTGCAACTAAAAAAGATCCCGCATGCCACAACTAAAGATCCCTCATACCTCAACTAAAGATCCCGTGTGCTGAAACTAAGACCTGGCACAGCCAAATACATACATACATCCATAAATATTTTTTTAAAAAAGAATCATTTACCTGTAATAATAGGTCCATAATAATGCTAGTCAATAAACATGTATAGGGCTTCCCTGGTGGTGCAGTGGTTGAGAGTCCGCCTGCCGATGCAGGGGACACGGGTTCGTGCCCCGGTCCGGGAAGATCCCACATGCCGTGGAACGGCTGGGCCCGTGAGCCATGGCCGCTGAGCCTGCGCGTCCGGAGCCTGTGCTCCGCAACGGGAGAGGCCACAGCAGTGAGAAGCCCGCATACCGCAAATAAACAAAACAAAACAAACGTATATATTTAGAAAAAGAACCTCCCCATCCTGTGTCCATCCAAGCCCCAAGGCCCCACCAGGCTCCAAGTTAACTGGTCTCAAATAAATGTATTGAATCAGGATATTAAACACTGATACTGCAAAATGCTCACACAATTGTGTAAAGAAGAAATCTGACAAAGGAAAAGATGTTCAACCTCACATGCAGTCAAAAGAATGCAAATATGATATAATTTTTCAATTACCAAATGCACAAAAGTGAAAAGGAATGACAATACTAGAGTTTGAGAGACTTCAAAGAAATGTGAGGTCTCCTGTACATTGGTGGAAGTATGAATCGGCACAGCTTTCTGGAGAACAGTTTGACAATGTATGTCATACACGTAAAAATGTGCAGACACAGCAGTTCCATTCCTGAGGGTTTATCGTAAGGAAATTATTGAACAGGGGTCAAGGAAATTCAAACCAGCCTTGTTTATAATAAAGAATAATTAGAAATAATCTAAATGTCGACCAAATGAGGTTTATTCACATAAATTATGGTCTACTCCTACAATGGAATGCTAAAGAGCCTTTAAAATGATATGAATATTTATAGACATTTATAGACATGAAAGGATATCCAGTAGATACCATGCCCTTATGGTGTCATTAATGTAAAAGTGTGTGTATGCATGCATGCACGTGTGAGTTCATGCACACAGAGATCTAATATGAAGGTCATCACAATATCAACCATGGTGTCTTCTGGTTGGGAGAGCTTTGAATGTCTTTACTTTCTTATTTCCTTATTGTTTCTAAACTTAAAAAAGCAACATTATTTGTTTTCAAATTAATAGCTAACACTAACAGAGAGTGCATTACGTGCCAGGCACTCCTCTAATTGCTATAAACTGTTAGTATTCCTAAAGAAAACAAAGGTGGTGAGAGATTGAGTAACTTGTCCAAAGTCCGTAGCTAGTAAACGTGAAGCTGGAATTCAAAACCTGGTTGTCGGGATTTCCCTGGTGGCGCAGTGGTGCCTGCCAATGCACGGGACACGGGTTCGAGCCCTGGTCCGGGAAGATCCCACGTGCCGTGGAGCAACTAAGCCCGTGTGCCACAACCACTGAGCCTGTGCTCTAGAGCCCACAAGCCACAACTACTGAGCCCACGTGCCACAGCTACGGAAGCCCACGTGCCTAGAGCCCGTGCTCCGCAATGAGAGAAGCCACTGCAATGAGAAGCCTGCGCACTGCAATGAAGAGTAGCCCCTGCTCACTGCCACTAGAGAAAGCCCACACGCAGCAATGAAGACCCAACACAGCCAAAGATAAATAAAAAATAAAGCTTGGTTGTCTTGCTCCACAGGTTGCGCTCTTACTACACTAATTAACCCCAATAGATTGAAAGTCTCTTAAATCCTCCCCCCACCAACAACCCCACACTTCCCTTCAGAAGTAACCATTTAACCACCTGACATGCATCCTTTCAAAACTGCTGCTGGGCATGTTCAGACACATGTGTAAACACACAAACACACATGTGTGGTTTTCTTCTTTTTATAGAATGGGATGGTATTGTCCATCCTGTCAGTATGCATAGTTCACCCTTGTGCTTTTTATCTGAGTGTTATTCTTCAGCATGGATGTATGGAATTGATGTAACCATGTAACTGAAAACTGGTGGTTTCCAGTTATTCACCCTACTGGACAAAGCTGCAGTAAGCATCTCCTGGTATACATATTACTGTGTGTAGATGTGCAATGATACTCCTGTGATAATTTCCTAGAAATAGAACTGCTCAGTCAAAAGACAAAAGAGACTCCCCAGTTCCCCACCCCAAGAAGGCTACGTGGCTACACTATATATATATATATATATATATATATATATATATATATATATATATATATATATATATATATATATATACATACATACACACACACATACTATATTCATACATACAGTTTGAGTGCCCACCCCCCATGTTTCCACCAACACAGGAAGTTGTCAATCTTTTAAATTTTTGCCAATATGAGAAGTGAAGGATGTTGTTTCATTTGCAACAATTTAAATGTTCTTGATTACTAG
This sequence comes from Globicephala melas, assembly GCF_963455315.2. Lineage (NCBI taxonomy): Eukaryota > Metazoa > Chordata > Mammalia > Artiodactyla > Delphinidae > Globicephala > Globicephala melas. Next base: position 26,308,894 of record NC_083325.1, read on the forward strand.
TAAAGTTGAACATCTTTTCATACATTTATTGGCCATTATTTCTTTTCAGAATTGTTCACTTTTCAGTTGGGTAATTTGAGTTTTTCTTATTGATGTGAAGAAGCTTTGTGGACTTCCCTGGTGGTCCAGTGGTTAAGACTGCACGCTTCCAAAGCAGGGGGTGCAGGTTTGATCCCTGGTCGGGGAACTAAGATCCCACATGCCGTCTGGTGCAGCCAAAAAAAAAAAAAAAAAATCCTTTGATGCCCTGTTTGTTGCAAATATTTTCTGAGTATGTTGCATTTATGTGAATCTCATTTATGTCTTATTGTGTTATACAGAGGTTTTAGTTTATTTTTATGTAACAAAATGTGCCCATTTATTTTCCCTTTATGGTTTTACATCTTGCTAAGGAAGTCTTTCTCCACAACCACAACATTCTCCTATATTCTCTTCTAGTATATTTATATTTTTGTTTATAGATTTTAACATGGTTATTTATTTTAATTGTGGTAAAATATATAACACATAAACTTTACCATTTAACCGTTTTTAAGTGTACAGTTCAATAGCATTAAGTACATTCACATTGTTGTGTAACCATCACTACCATACATCTCCTGAACTCCTTCATCTCACAAAACTGAAACCCTGTACCACTTAAACAGTAATTTCCCTGCCTCTCTCCCCTCAGCCCCTGGTAACCACCATTTTACTTTCTGTCTCTATGAATTTGACTACTCTAGGTCCCTCATAGAAGTGGAATCTTACAGTATTTGTCCTTTTGTGACTGACTTATTTCACTTAGCATAATGTCTTCAAGTTTTACTCATGCTGTAGCATGTGTCAAAATTTCCTTTATTTTAAGGCTCAACAATATTCCATTATAGATTTATTTTTATGTCTAGCCTTTAATCCACATAGAATTTAGTAGTGCTTGGTAAGAAGTAGGGACTTTTTTATATTTAGGTTGGTCATCTTTTAAAGCCTCCTCCATCAAAACCCAGATTCCCATGGGGGCTCAGGTCTGTTTCCAGACTGTTGTTTTATTGATCCCTTTGTCTATATCTGGACTGGAATTACAACGCTTTAATTACTCAAGGTTTTCAGTAAGTTTTTATATCTGCTAAAAGCATGTCCCCTCCCCATTCTTCTTTTTTAGACTTTCCCGAACCACTCTCAGACATTTACTTTTTCAGAGGAACTTTAGAATTAGATAGTCACAGTCCAGAAATACTCCCCTGGGATTTTGATTGGCATAGCTTGACGCTACTCACTAACTTGAGGTCGACATCTAGTAAAGCTGAGCCAGCAGGTCTCCAGCCAGATTTTGCTTCCCTGTGGCTCTCCAGGCTGTGTGGTGCTGCCCCCTGCGGGGGAGTACAGGCCAGGGCTACCTCTGCCAGCCTGCCCAAGGCCTTCCCACTTGGTCCCCTCCACCCCAGCCTATGATTCCAAGGCTTCTAGAAAGGACAGACTCCTACATACCCTTGGTTTAATTTCTTTCCTTCCTCAAAGACGTTTAGATTTTAACTTGAACTTTCAGAGCCAAAATACGAGTGGGACTCGTGGAAACCTCAGGCCCTACCCTAGAACTGTGGGGAAATACTTTCCTGCTCCCAGCAAACACCCCATAAGGCAGACACTGAACACATGTGTGACCAGTAGACGGGTAACTAGGGTGCAGTGGACGATTTTTTTAACAGCTCTATTATTAATGGATACCATAAAGTTCCCTTGTTTTAAGTGTATTAATTAAATGATTTTTAGCAAATGTACAGAGTTGTGTGACCATCACCAAGTCCAATTTTAGAACATTTCCACCACCCTAAAAGTATCCTTCATGCCCATTTATAGTCATTCTCTGATGCCACTTTGTCCTGAGCATTGCCACACCAGGAGGAGTGGGGGACCGAGTGGGGATGTCCCCAGGAGATCCTCTGCCTGTGAGTCTAGGACCAATGCCCCAACAATGTGCACAGCATGACTCACAAGCCAACACCCCTCTCCTGAAGAGGCCCAGCTCTGGGCTCCTCCTGAGGGCAAAGGCCATGCTGAGCCCCATCCTTACTTTTCCAGGTGGATAAAGTTTGAAGAAAAGGTAGAGGAAGGAGGCGAGCGCTGGAGCAAGCCCCATGTGTCCACACTGTCCCTGCACAGCCTCTTTGAGCTCCGGACCTGCCTGCAGACGGGGACGGTGCTGCTGGATTTGGACGGCGGCTCCTTACCACAGATCATAGGTGAGGCAAAGGACCGCTGTGGCCCCCACCAAGCAGGGCAGCATCCCCCTTCACCTGCCCCATCTCATGCCCACCCTTGGTCTGCATGGCACACCCACCTCTGATGCCTGCCTAATTCTGCAGAGACCAGGCTTTGGGTCTGAGGCCCCCAAGGCAGTGTCACAGTTGCTCCAAGTTTCAGATACACGTAGAGAGGGAAAGGTCAGCGTCTGAAATGCCATCCAGCAATGTAACAAAAGGGAGGAGGGTTTCTTAGCATGGTTGGAGACACCTATTGCCATGGCAACCTGTTTCTTGTCAGGGTAAATAGATCACCATTCATCTTTAGGAAATTAGCTCTCGTTTGATAGAGTGGCAAAGGGAGGGAGCGGCTTGTCTTATCATCCCTAAAACTTCTTGTGAATTTTGTTTTAGCACATTCAATTTTGCCAGAACTACATTGCCCAAAATACTTTTCTAAAAAGAATTCATGTTAGGACTAAAACCACTTAGCATTGTACCTTGTGCTTCTTAGGGTACTTTCATGTGTACAATTTCATTTATTTTCCACAATGTTATTGATAGAAAGAGCAGAGAATCCTATACCCACACATGCAAGCACATGTGCACCCACATGGGCACACAATGCACCCCCATGCACACACACATGCATCCACATACACCAACTCCCACAGACATGCACACACCCTTTTACATATAAGGAGGCTGAGCGTTCATGACTGGTTCAAATTTTCAGTTCTGTGGCAAAGGTGGGACTATTTCTACATCCCCTGCCTCCCTTAGGTCACTTTTAATCCCACTAATAACAGATGAAACTGAAGACCCCCACACCCCTGGTCATTCGGTGCCACGTGGACAAGGCATGTTTGTTTCCCACTTAGATGATGTCATTGAAAAGCAAATCGAGGACGGCCTCCTTCGGCCAGAGCTCCGAGAGAGGGTCAGCTACGTCCTACTGAGGAAACACCGTCACCAAACCAAGAAGCCCATCCACCGCTCCTTGGTTGACATTGGAAAGTCAGTCTCCTCCACCACCAGTGAGTCGGGCCATACGCTGGTGGCTTGTTCTATGCACGCATCTCAAACCTGCAACCCTCCACTCTTGATAGCCCAGAGTTGAGATGCCCAGACACTAGCCTTACTGGACCTGTCAGATAAATGCAATAATCAGTACAAAGTTGATAACGCTGCTACCTAAAGAGACTTGAGGAATCTCCTTAGATGAATTATTTTAAATGGAAAATGTTTAGCCTACGGTGGGCACTTACCTGTGTTCCGGGCACTGTCTGAGCGCTCCACGTGTATTAACTCACTTCATCCTCGCAATAACCCCATGACTAGGTACTGTTCTCATCATCCCCAGGTTACAGATGAGGAGGCTGAGGCACGGAGAGGTTAAGTTACTTACCTAAGATCACACGGCCAGGAGGTTGTGGGATCAGGGGTCATCTACACCACCTGGTGTCTATTTAATCAATTGTATATCTATTTCACTTTCAAAGGTACAAATATTTTCTCTAATCATGTTCAGGCTATTCACTTGCTTAGAAAAATCCTGAAAAACAAGAACCAAAACCAGAACATCCTTTCTTCCTAGAAGGGGAAGAGACATGTCTGGCAGCCCAGCTTTATTTAGGTGACATGATTGTAAACGTGAATTGTGCTAACGGAAGAAGCTGCACCACTCCAGCAAGTCGGCCGAAGTCAAATCTCTTCTGTTCCTCCTCCCAGATCGCAGCCCAGGCCGGAGCCCCGCGGCGGGCCCCAGCCTACACCACTCCACTGAGGACCTGAGGATGCGGCAAAGCGCAAATTACGGCCGCCTGTGTGAGTATCTTCTTTCTCTGCCACTGTGTGGCAGCTTCGTCCTGGCTGTGGCCACTCTGGAGTCAATTTTCATACTTTCATAGCAGAGGAGGTAAAGCCCAGGGTCTGTCTAGGACTCTCAGGCATCAGAAGAAATCTAACTTTCACCCTAAACCTGGGCTGCCCTCCGAGTCTAACTTACTACCATAATTTCTAAATAATTACTCCAAAAACTGCAGCTCTAAACAAGTCCTGTCATAATCAATATCCAATCCTGTGTGCTAGGCATTTTAAACTTAGTCTATGGCTTTATTCTCACCAAACTGCTCATTAGCCCTGTTTTTGGTGAGAAGTCTTCCTAGAAACAATTAAAAGCAGGCTAGGTCCTTTGCCCCAGGACAGAGAATGTTCCCATCCCTGGATGACCGTCTTGGGCCCCAGACAGTGAAATGCTGGTGGAGCTGCAGCCCCTGAGGGCTGTGACTGGGTGAGTGGAGCCTGTGAGGGGCATGGTCACAGACCGGCTTTTGTCAGGCAATTCATCAGGGCTGAAGAGACAGGTGAGCTGTGAGGCAAAGAAAAGAGGGAACTTGGGAAGTGAAAAGAAGAAGCAGTGTGAAGGAGTATTTTCCTTTAAATACTTTTACTAGAATGACAAGATACGAACAAGCACATCCCAGGGCTGTGCCCCTGACCAGGCCAGAGGAATGCTTCAGGACAGTGACAGTGATGTGACCTTTGCCCCGGCAGGGGTTTGTCACGGTCTTTTCTCTCTGTTCTTAGTGACCCCCTGCTCTTAGTCTCCCTGGTCTTGGTTATTCCACAGAGGGATGCTGGCAGTCAGAGACAGTGAACGGCTTTGGGACGAGCCTTCTGCTCTGTTATTTACTATATATGAAGTACCAATGCTGCTGTGGGGGGGACCTGGATAAAAGACGTGAATAAGTGATTACAGCTTTGTGTGCACACCTCCCCACCCCAGGGTGGCACCTGGGAAGGCTCAAAGAGGAGGAGACACTTGCCTGAGTCTTGGAGAATAAATAGAAGATTCCAGTAGCATGGGGGAGGAAGAGGGTGTTCTTTAGAACAAAGGAAACAAACAGCAGGTGAAGGGAAGGTGCTGTGAAGGGTGCCGCATATTCGGGGAAACAGGGTGATTCAGTTCACCAGGCTCTAAGGGAAAGAGGGTCCAATCAAAAGGGGCCTATGAATCCTGCAAAAGGCCCCAGCCTGTATTCTGAGGGTAATGGGGACTCCTGAGAAGTTTTATGCAAGAACGTATCATGGTCAGATTTTTATTTGAGAAATAAACTAGGAGGGGCTGAACTATTGGGAGCAAGAGACGGGGACCGTGTTCGGGCAGTGAGAGCAAGAACAGAGAGAAGGACCCCGCTGGGCTTCAGCGACTGGTGGGAAGTGGGAAATAAGGAAGAGGGAGGCGTCAAGGCTGGCTCCTGGTCTGCTCTGATTGCCGGTGGACAAGGGGGAGGAAGCACTGGCGGTGTGGGGTCTATGCGGGGAGACATTTGATGGAAGACAACGAGTTTCGTTTCAGGTGTGTTGAGTTTGAGTTGCCAGGTCAGGCTGCTCAGAGGAATCTGGAGCTCAGGACAGATCTGGACTGGAGACCCAACCTGGGCATCCCCAGCACAAATGTGGATGGGGATGAAACAGGAGGGGATGGGACTGACCGAGGAGGACGGGGGTGAGGCCTCTGGAGGGTTTGAGTGCAAAGCAAAGCCCTGAGGAGAGCCCAGCAAGAGAGAATCCTGGATGGAAATAAGAGAGGGGAGCCGAGGGAACGCAGAGTCTGGAAGTGCGGGGACACCACAGACCACAGAAAGCCTGAGAGGGCTCACTGGATGTGGCTGCTGGTGGGAAATGAGAGCTGAACTTCTGCCTTAATGGAGGAAGGAGCTGTTCGAATAGCTCACCACCACTGTTCTCGCCATGGGGAGCCCCACCTTCCTTCCCTCTGCTGGCCCAAATCCCCAGCCGTCTTTAAAGACTCGCATGGGTCATGGAGGACAGAGGTGAAACTGCTCTTTTCTCTCCAACAAGGCCCAAGCTTAGTGACACCTGGCTCGTTACCCAATAGTGTGTCTGTCCCTCCCCACCTCAGGGCCTGGCACAGAGCAGCATCTTAGTCTCTGCCCAAGAAGGCAGGGCGGAGGGCTGGGACCAGGGCGTAGCACACTGAGGAGTGAGAAGGACGCAGTAGAACCTGGGGCCCAGCAATTCTTTTAAGAAAGCTGCCATTGAAAAGAAGAAAAGAGAGAGAATGCTTGCTGAAAGGGGCTGCAGGATTAGGGGAGGGGGGTTCGCTTTGGTTGTGAAGATGGGAAAAGCCTGTGTAGAGACCAAGAGAAAAGGGCCTGCGAGAACCTGTCTTCCCCTGATGGACCTTCTTTTCCTTTTCTCCTAGGTCACGCCCAGAGCAGAAGCATGAATGATATTTCTCTCACCCCAAATACAGACCAGGTAGTAAAGCCCCTGCACCTGGCTCCCGTGGAGGGCCAGGGCAGGAAGAAGTCTTTGGTTTCAGGGGTAGGGAGCCCCTACAGGCAAAACTCTACTCCCGTGAAAAAGTGGGAGTCCCCAGGAAGGATGCGGGTGGGGCTCTGAGTTGCCTTGGTGACCCAGCCCAGTCCAACACTTGGGTGCCGGCTCTGTGCCAGGCCCTGGAAGGAGTAGGGGACAGAGAAGTGTGATCAGATGAGATGCCAGCTATCCCTGACCTTGGGGTTTATTGGAGAGGGAAGACCGCCACACAGAATTTCACCTCCTCCATGACACGCAAACACTTTTAAGGATGAAGTGGGGGCTTGGGCTGGTAGAGAAAAGCAGTGGGGCCTCCCTGTGGGGACAATAATGATAGTGAATCAATTGGACTGCCCAACAGTGTATCTTCTCCTTGGCTAGTGCCGGATAAAGTCAGTTCTTGTCTCCCACCAGCTTGTCTGAAACCTCCTTGATGAGATCAGAATCCCGCAAACAAGTTGAGTCCAAGTTCTAAGTCCACAGCCCAGGACCTCCATGACTGTGCCCCTGAGGGAAGCCCAGAGGAGGCTTCCCTCAATTCCAAACATTCACATCTCAGGGGCGGAAGGTGCCAAGGTCTCCTTGCCTGTGCCCCCAGGAGTGGGAAGGAAGGTGATGAGGGAAACCTGAACTTTGGCACCTACTCCTCAGGAGTTTGGGTGACCTCCAGGCCTCCAAGGCAGTCCCAAGTTTGGTGGAAGGCAAAACAAGAGTATTCCCTCATGTCAGTGCCTCCAGGGCCCTTTGGTGGCCAAAATAATAAAATAACAATAATAACGGCATCAACCAACATCTGAGGTCCACACACTGCATGCGCTACATTGTGCAGTGCGTTTTCTGTGCATCACGAAGGTACTATATCATCTTCACTGTACAGATGAGAACGTAAAAGCAGTTAAATAACGGGCCTAAGTTCATGCAGCTGAAAGGTGGCACACCCATGATTTGATCCACTCAGTGTGACTCTAGAGCCCTTAGTTTGGGAGTGACTTAGGAACGAGTATTCTGGAATCTTATTTAGAGAAGAACCCCACTTTACTATAGTCATGCGCACAGACAGTGGAGCCGTTATAAGGAAGCACTGCCTAGTAAAAGTTTTTCACAACCTATTTTTCATTACCTATGTGGTAAGAAGAATACGATCTGCTACTTTCCCCCGGCAATGCTGCCTTTGATTTAGGGGTTGGAACCCAACACCGGGCTCCAGCGTCCGACTCTCCTAACTGGTTGTGTGATGCTGCTTCTCAGTATCTGCAGCAGCACTGGCCGTTCTTTAGGTGCAACTTTCTTCACCACTCCACATTGGCCCTGAGTTCCAGTGAGCTCCCGGTGAGCAGAGTGTGGATTCAAACAGCGTCGCTGTGTGCAGTGACTCAGCAGAGCTGGACCAGGGTCCCCTGGGTTCAGGCAGTGGGGTCAGCAGGACCCTGGTTAGACAAGCCCGTGGCCAGACCATCACCAAGCCAGGGTGGCCAGAACACCAGCATGGCCCGTTTCTGGGATGCCACAACTCTGGCCTCCTTACTGTGGTGACAGACTACAAGGGAGGACCAAGGCCCTGTTTTAACTCCTCTCTGCTCATGGTTTTGAGCGTGTTGCATGGGCCACTCCAGAGCATTGCTGTTTTCAAAACCTTGTTCTCCAGGGCACTCCTGCCACCCACCTGCTCCCTGCCTGATGCCCAGGGACATGGAGTTGGCAGGGAGACAGTGGCTGCCCTGGCACACCCAGAACTCCACCTTGAAGAACCTGCTTATGGACCCGCTAACTGCTCCTGGGACAAAGGGACTTTCTGAGTTGTGGGGATTCTGGCTTTCCCATCAACTCGTGCTGTTGCTTATTCTCACTGCGTTAGGGTCCTTGGGGCTGTTGCCCAGGGGGTGGTGGAGAGTTTTGTGTTTTTTAAGGGATTTAAAAGATTATAAGGGTGCAGCCCTTGCTCACAAGCCTTTTCTAGTGCTGGTAGGTCCCCCGCCCAGTATGTATCTCGTCCCCCACGAGTCAAATCAGGAAATGGCTGTGGGCCCAAAGGGGCAAGACCTGTTGGCCATGCCCATGCCCATAACTGACCCCTCTCCAGGGACAGAAGGAAACTATCTTCACGGAGCTTGTGAGAAACAAACATTTCTGTGCCCACAAGAGAGACTCCCATCAAGGGGGAATAGGTAGCAAAATTGTGGCGTCCGCAGAATCTCTCTGTACCACTTGCCTCCACCTCCTGGGCCCTTTCTTCCTTTGTTGGCCACTGTGGACTCCCACCAGCCCGGTCCTCCCCAAACACTCCTTCCCCACCTCTATCTATGAAACTATCTCTGTCTCTTGCCTATCCCCTTGCTGCCCAGAGGGAAAGTGATCTGAAAAACTAATGTACCCTAAGATGTTAAAGACTAAGAAGAGTGCGTATGTGACCACCCCTGGGCACTTTCATCATAAGAGAGGGCTCCGGAGGAGTTGGCATCTTATCCATAGGATGAAAGTCATGACCGCAGAGAGTGGGGCTGATTTGGGGCAGAGGGCTTGTCTCCAGCACCTCTCACATTGGACCCCACTCACTCTTCCTATTTGACCTTCCTGCCCTGACTAGACACCAGCCAGAGGGACTGGATAGAGGGTACTTCGATAGTCTCAGTTGGAAAGGCTCAGAAGCTATGAGTTTCCTGGGAGGTCCTCTAGGGGTGACTTGGGGGCACAGAAGCCTCTCACAGGTTTGGACCCCCAGGTCCACGGGTTCCTGTCAGCCAGGAAGCTGGTGGTAAAGAAAAAACAAAGTGTGTCCACTCTGGCCATCAGGATGGTCTCATTCCTCCCACGGCCATCCAGGGTAAAGGCAGAGAGGGAGGGCTGGGTAGCTGGAGTGTAAGGGCCGAGACTCCCATCTGCTTGAGCTGCTGCTGGGGGAAGAGACCTGATGTCCAGTAAGCCCTGACTTTCTATTCTGACCCCTCAACTCACACTTCAGTAGAACAAGGTTTTCACCCATCAAGGAACATCTTAGGGGGTCAAGTCGTTGCCTGTTCCTCCCCATCTACGAAAGGCTTAATTGGTCCCTGGGGTTAACCAACTTTGAGTCTCCTCATCTGCAGATTGTGGGAGAGTGTCGGCTTATTTCCTTCAGTCTCTTGAGAAACGCTGGGAGAATTTTGTAAGGTTAGGGCTCCACAGTAGTCTGAACGGGCTGAGTGAGAGCCGAAACCACTGCACGTGAGTATCCATGGGTATCTCGTGTCCCCCTCACTGACCAGCGGAAAAACAAATTCATGAAGAAGATCCCCAAGGATTCAGAAGCCTCCAATGTGCTCGTGGGCGAGGTGGACTTCCTGGACCAGCCATTCATTGCCTTCGTGCGTCTCATCCAGTCAGCCATGCTGGGAGGAGTGACCGAGGTGCCTGTCCCCACCAGGTGAGAGCCATTGAAATCTGCCCACCATACCCACCCTCGGGTGGCCAGCTGTCCATGCAGTCAGCTAGTAGTGCAGTTGGAGACACCCCTAAATCGAAGAAGGAAAAGTAGGGAACTGTATGGCGATGGCAATCTGACTCAGGAAGAATTTGAGAGAATTTATTTAAAATAATCATAAACAAGAAGTAGCCAGCAGCTGGGAGAGGCACTGCTGGGTGAGCTCTGGGATGCCAGGGCGTGGCAAAGATGCTTAGGTGGGAGTGAAGAGGAATGTCTCTCCAAAGCAAATACGGGATTCAGAGGAGGGAAGGGACACGTTTCTGCCCAGTTAAAAAATTAAGAATGGATACTATTTAGGGCCAAAACATCCTTCTCTCCACCTGCTTTTACTTTTCCTTCTCACTTTCCCCCTCCTCCTCCATCTTCTTTGCAGATTTCTGTTCATACTGCTGGGACCTTCTGGGAGAGCAAAATCCTACAATGAAATTGGCCGTGCCATTGCAACCCTCATGGTAGACGACGTAAGTGCCACGAGAAGCATGTACTCCTGAACGTCATGGCTGCTGCGTCCAACACTGTGCCTTCATTCATTCACTTATCCAACAAGTCATGTTTGAGCACCTATTGTATGCCAGACCCTGTGCAGGGTGTGAGGATTACGAGAATGAGGGAATAGTCACTGCCCTTTAGGAGCACCAATCAAGTGGGAGAGATAGACCTACAGTCCTAGAGGGAACCATGTGCTAACCGCCCAGGCAGTCAACGGGCCCTTCACACACGAGGGGGCTTTAAAGCTAGGGATGAGTCCCAGCCTAGGAGGCAGGCGTTCCAGGCAAAGGGCCACGGTTCGGAGAGGGAGGGGCTGGATGGAAGTGGTTTGATATAGGCTCAGCGTAAGAGCTTCAAGAGCAGGAGGTAACACCAGAGAGAGGAGCCATATACTATACGGAGCCTGTAGGCAGAGCTGAGAGTTGACACTATGTGACAGGGAGCCTAGAGGAGTTTAAACACGAGCACAACCCAATCAGTTCTGGAAAGTCAGAAAGAACCCTCTGGAGACAGTGTGGAACGATGCAGCCTGACCCTCCAAAGATGAAGGGCTGGGATGTTAAAACAGATTTGAAATACCTGAGCTTCTCCGACTGGGCTCTGCGCGGGTTTTCTGAGGAGCTCGCTCTGTGGGAAACTGAGAGCAGAAAGGTTAAGTAAGTAACTCAACCCAGGTCGGACAACTGGAATACAGAGACCTGGCTTTCAGGTCCGGGAAGAGCCGCCTTGCTGCATGTCCCACTGTCCCCACTGTGCTATGTTTCAACTGCCCCGTTGTTCCCATCTCAGAAACTGAGAACAAATTGGCAGCTGGAGTAATGGCTCAAAGTGACTTTCTTTGAAAGTGTATGTGGTTGTGCCCCCGGGAGGTGGATGAGATGATGACCGCAGCAAGAGAGCGGCCCTTTCTCTTCCTCTGCCTCTTTCCCTGCCAGCTCTTCAGCGACGTGGCCTACAAGGCCAGGAATCGGGAGGATCTGATCGCGGGGATTGATGAGTTTCTAGACGAGGTCATCGTGCTCCCCCCTGGAGAGTGGGACCCAAATATCCGAATTGAGCCACCCAAGAAGGTGACTTCTGCTGACAAGAGGTGTGTATGAATGGGGGGGTGGCAAGCGGGGAGCCGGGTCAGAGGGAGCTTTCAGTCTGTCCGTTTCTTTTTTTGGATTTGAAAGAAAGATGTCAGCGTACATGGGTTTATACTTTTTTTTTTTCAGTCTCACTTTATTTCTCTGAAAAAAAAAATCAGAAGCAAACATGCTGAATGTGACCATCTGTAAAACCTGGGTGATCTGTGTGTGGGTGTTGCTAGATCATTCTCTGCATTTCTGTCTGTATTTTAAGCTATTTGATGATGTTAGAAAGGTAAAGGAGTTGTGAGGACAGTCCTGGAGGTGCTGATCTCTTCCTAGGATTGGGAGCCCCACTGTCCCCTGTCACCCTTCTCCTTCCAGGAAATCCGTGTTCTCCCTGACTGAGCTGGGTCAGATGAACGGCTCTGTGACGGGAAGTGGCGGAGGGGCTGGAGGCGGCGGCGCTGCAGGCGGCGGCGGCAGTGGGGCCGGCGGAGGGAGCAGTGGGGATGATGGAGAGATGCCAACTGTGCACGAGATCGGGGAAGAGCTCATCTGGACAGGAAGGTGCCCACTCCAGGCCTGACAGCGACACCAGTTGTCTTAGATTTCTCTTCTCCCCACCCACCATTTAGGAACCTTCTCCACCTCTGTCAGCAGCACCCACTCCTGGCCTTGGGATCTGGTCAACGCACGCTTTTCCTCCCCAGCCCTCAAAGCCCCTCCTGGATCTGGCAGGAAAGGGGAAGCTAGTGGAGGAACCCAAACTTTTCTCAGGACACCCTTTGTTACCTGTATTAGTTTCCTAGGGCTGCGGAAACAAAGTATCACAGTCTGGGTGGTTTAAACAATAGAAATGTATTCTCTCACAGTTCTAGAGTCTAGAATTTCCCAATCAAGGTGTCAGCAGGGCCATCTCCCTCTGAGATTCTGGGTGGAACCCTTCCTTGCCTCTCTGTAGCTTCTGGTGGTAGCCGGCAGTCCTTGGTGTTCCTGGGCTTGCAGCTGCCCCATTCCCATCTCTGTCTGTGTCCTCAGATGGTGTTCTTCCTGGGTTTCTGTCTTCGTATAGTATAGCATTTTCCTCTTCTTACGAGGACACCAGTCATATTGGATTAGGGCCCACCCTAATGAATTCATCTTAACTTGATTACATGTACAAAATAAGGTCACAGTTACAGGTTAGAATTTTGATATATCTTTTTTGGGGACATAATTCAACCCATAAGAATACCTTTTGAATTTTTTTAACCTTTTGTTACCTAGTCAAGAAACTTGTTTTAAAAGAAAACAATAGAAAATTTTCCTGGCTTTCATTTCTTTGCCAGCTCTTAGAATAACTTGGGTAGATCTGAATTTAGGAAAGGACACAGCCCTGCAAAGCTATGTGTAAATCATAACTTTGAGAACGAGTCATGTTTTTTATGCCCTTGGCTCTCTGCCCGCCAGTGGTTCCCAACTTTACCTACTCCCCACTCCCATCCTCACCCAGGGGACACTTGGCAATGTTCAGAGACATTTTTGTTTGTCCCAGCTGGAGGGGAGATGCTACTGGTATCTGGCAGATAGAGACCAGGGACACTGCTCAACATCCTCCCGTGCACAGGACCGCCCTCCCCCAAACAAAGAATTATCCAGTCCAAAGTGTCAACAGTACCAAGGTTGAGAAAACCTGCTCTGTGCTAAGCACTGTGTTAGGAGCTATGGAGACTAGCGTCCCCAGTAAACATTCTCCCTAAACCTAAAATTCCCCACTTGTTTGTTCCACAAAGCAAGGAAACCAGTTATAAGGTTCGGAATCTGCCCTTGATGAACCTGTTATAAACCAGGATCTCTCCATCTCCTAGAGCTGGACACACCTATGTTTACCAAGCACAGGCACCCTGTGGATGATCAGGGACGTGAGGAGGATAGCCGTCTATGGTCCCCAGGAGTTCCATTCCCTGTGAAATGTTAGGTCTACCCCAATACATATTCCCATAAGGCCTTCTCTCCCCCACCCAGGCTGTCTGTGACCACCCTTCCCAGGGGAGATGGTGCCAACCACAAACTCAGTCTAATGACAGAATTCTTCCCTGGTCTTAAATGTTCTGGTGGAAAGATCCCTTTCCCCATCCACCCCTAGTCAAGTTCCCCTCCTCACTGCAGACTCTGCAGGCTCCTGTAAAGAGCCCTGCCCCTGCACTGGTGTCTGTGGTGAGAAAGCAGTATCTGGGCCTGTCTTGAGCAGGTTCTTCGGTGGCCTGCGTCTGGATGTCAAGAGGAAGCTGCCCTGGTTCCCAAGTGACTTCTACGATGGCTTCCACATTCAGTCCATCTCTGCCATCCTATTCATCTACCTCGGCTGCATTACCAACGCAATCACCTTTGGTGGGCTTCTGGGGGATGCCACTGACAACTATCAGGTGTGTGTGAGCTGGGGACATGCATGCAAACCTCAGAAAAATCTGCTGCCACCAGGTAGTGGTAAGGAGCTTATTCCCATAATCCCAAAACCAAGGTTTGGGTTTGACCTACCATCCAGGTTCAGACCATCACTTTTTGTAATCCTTTACCCTTGAGAAAAATAATAACAAGCTGGCATAATTAAAAGGTCTAAAGCTAAATCATATTACTAAAGACCAAATTTAAAGATTATGTAAATAGAACAAATGTTTAAGGGGAAATCATCTGCTTTGTTAGTTGATACTTTTCCTACTGATGCTTTAACGAATTTAATGAGCACAATTAATTGAGTTGCTAATTGTGACCTTCTTCCCATACTTTTTAAAAAAACTAACCTTAAATTCTTAGCTTGAAGTTAAGACATTTTTAGAAATGTCTACCATGACAACAACACAGGTATACCTGGGGAAAACAGTTCAGCAGAGACACTAGCCTGAGACCCAGACAAGGGTCTTCTCCATTGGGGGCCTTTGGGATAGTATCACTGGAAAGCTCGGAGCACCAAGGTGAAGACCCACTTTCCCAGATAAATTAAGATGAGTGCCTATCTCCAGCCCACACCACTCTCCTGAGCGGCAGGTTCAGTATCCGGCTGCCTCCTGGGCATGTCCATATAGCTGCCCTTTGGGATCCCCCAACTCACAGGGCCGACATTGCATCCATTACCTTTCCTCCAGACCTGCTGCTCCCCCCAGCCAATGAGCGACACCATGGTTGACCCAGATATTCACACATCATCCTTGACTCATAAATCCCAGCTTCCCCCAGTAGCCCTCATGACATGGTCCTAGTTGCCTCTCAAGCCTCATCTCCCAGTATTCCCTTTCTCAGATTCCTGTCCTCCTCACTCATCTGCATTCTGTTTTCCATCAATCCTGATCATCTTTCAGTTCTTCAAAGACGTGCTCCCTTTCAGCTCCAGCCTTTGTGCATACTGTTGCCCTTCCCGGCACACTCTTTCTCATCCACTTACCCTATTCTCCTGGTCAATTCTCTGCTCATTTTTTGGTTCTCAGCTTCCGTGTATCTACCTCTTAGGAGGCTTTCCTGACCAACCCTTCACTCTTACTGTATGCTCCTACCTTATCCAGCCTTATCATATTTCTTGGCAGTGGTTCTTAACAAGAGACGATTTTGACCCCTTGGAGACATTGGGTCGCATCTAGAGACAGTTTGGGTTTTTATAACTGGGAGGTGAGGTGCTACTGAGATGCTAATAAACAACCTACCATGCACAGGATAGCCCCCTACAACAAAGGATTATCTAGCCTGAAATGTCAGTAGTGCTGAGGTTAAGAAACTCTGCTGTATGGAAATCGCCTAGTTTCTTGTGTGTATCCCCCACTAGAATGAAGATGCATTATCTTGTTTGTTCCTGGGTCCTCCATGTCTAGCACAATGCCTGATACATAGTAGGCCCTTAATAGATTTTTGAATGAATGAATGAATGAATGGTCTGACCTCTAAAAGCACCTGCTAGATCTCTGAATTAATAAATGATTGGGTGGATGAATGGACTGTCCTCTGGGAGTAGAATGGGCACAGGAACAAGCACGACCATTGGCAGCCCTGTTTTCTAGGCCCTAGGGTGACAAAAGGAAGTCACATGGGACCTAGAATTAGAGAGTGATGCTTGGCAATTATGTGAGGTTGTGGAGTCAGAGATGGGGAGCAGAATTTGAGGAGGAGAGGACCTAGGATAAAGGACGAGCACTGTGGCCCTTGCTGAGATAACTGGGGTCTAACCTGTCAGAGAGGCCCCTTTCTCACACCTCTACTGAGCCTAACACTCCTCCTGCCCCCAGGGAGTGATGGAGAGTTTCCTGGGCACTGCCATGGCTGGCTCCTTGTTCTGCCTCTTCTCGGGACAGCCTCTCATCATCCTCAGCAGCACAGGGCCCATCCTCATCTTCGAGAAGCTCCTCTTCGACTTCAGCAAGTAGGTGCCCCTGGTGGCCCCCAGTGCCTGCTCTCACACTTGGGACAGTATGCCAAGGTTGGAGTAGGGGAAGAGCCCCAAGGGGGAGGTGAGGTGAGAAGGTACCAAAGCTGTCTTTACCTGTAGGAGGCACTGCCAGGTGGTCCCTCCTGACTCTCTCCGATATCTGCCTTTAGGCCACCTTAGTGCATATTAGCACAGCCCATGGGGAGAAATCCAGGCAAGACAAGAGGAGAGAATTCACACTGCTCTGCTCATGAGCAATTATGACTTGAAAGTCAATGCAGTGAGTGTATAAAAAGTTTCAAGCTGGAGGTCAGAAGGCTATACCCTGACTCATGCAGCTCTGGGCTCAGTTGCCTCACCTACAACATTTCTAAGGTCTGCTCCAGCTGTGTCATTCTGAAATTTCCCTGTTTTTCATTCACTCTGGTGTTTGTTACCAAATGTGTAAGAACCGAAGTGTGCGAGCACCTTTCTGCCATCCCATGGGAGCCTTTCCCAGAATTCTCAAAGACCAGACAACCCCACCCGGGAACTGTCCCCATCCCCAATCCTCTTGTACTTCCTAGGAGGGCATCTGTGCCACAGGAGGGGCAGATGAGGCACCCAGGGTGGGTCTGGGGAGCCGAGCACAGCCAAGAGCCTTGGGCTGGAGGCCCTTCGATTCCCTCTGCTTTCCAGAGGCAATGGCCTGGACTACATGGAGTTCCGCCTCTGGATTGGCCTACACTCAGCTGTCCAGTGCCTTATCCTGGTGGCCACAGATGCCAGCTTTATCATCAAGTATATCACCCGCTTCACTGAGGAGGGCTTCTCCACCCTCATCAGTTTCATCTTCATCTATGATGCCATTAAGAAGATGATTGGTGCCTTCAAGTACTACCCCATCAACATGAACTTCAAGCCTGACTCTATCACCATCTACAAATGCGAGTGTGTCGCCCCTGACACAGGTGACCGGTAAACCCAGAGGTGCCCTAGGCCCCCACCCACTCCCCACTCCCCTCTAACACCCACTCCCCCTCTGCCTCTCCCCTCCACCCCGTTGTCTACTCAAAGGCAGGAGCAAGAGCCTGCTTGGGAGGGGCTGTTCATCCAAGGACTTTCTGTCCCAAAGGAGCAAATACAGGGTCTTAAACCAGTTTTTGGAAGGAAATCAAGGGGACAGGAACTCTAATGAGGATCACAATACCAGAGCCCAGGGTCGTAGTCAGGAGGAAGCAGTGATAGCGATACCCCAGGAAGGGAAGAAGGCATGCTTGGCCTCAGTGTGGAGTAATGTGGAGGCCACACCAGTCAGAAATGCTACTCGGGCCAGAGGCCTGCTCTAGGCCAGAGGTAGACCTGATGGAGCCTGAAGTCCCTCCCAGCTCCATGAGCACATGACACCATGAGTTCTCCCTGACACATCACTGCCAGTGTGTTCACACCAGAGGGATGAACATCCCTACAGATGGGGACATGTCCAGGGTGGAGGACTAGTCAGGGTGGAGGAGGACCTGGCAACTATGTCATTAAAGAATGGTTCGAGAACCTGGGGTTATCCAGGCTTTTAGATAACCTGGGGTTATCCAGGCTTTATCCAAGCAACTATGTCATTAAAGAATGGTTCGAGAACCTGGGGTTATCCAGGCATTAAAGAATGGTTCGAGAACCTGGGGTTATCCAGGCTTTTAGAGAGGTATGAGAGAAAGTCTGTCATGACACAGAGGGGCCAGATTCACCCTGTGTAACTATAAGATGAAGAATGAGGGCTGAAGAACAAAATCTCCAGGAGCCAAGCGCTGGCTGAATTCAAGGTATATCTTAACAGTGGTGGAAGCCACCACACTGAGAGGTATTGGCCCCCTCGGGTGGTAGCAAGCTTCTTGGACACTACCTGGATATCCATCTGCCAGAGGTATCGTAAAAAGGATCCCTATGCTGGGTGGGAGGCTGAATCAACCAAATGGTCAACTCATTCCTGTGAAGTCCCTTTCTGACCAAAAAAGTGTCATCTGTAAAGTTAGGACTTTCCATAGCTGAACCACTGGCCTCTTTTGCAGTCAGAATCATGCCCCTAAGAGCTTTCAGTGGGACGTGCTCAGAGTGCCCAGGATGCTATAGAGCAGAGGCTAGAGAGCCATCCACATACCTCTTAGCACCACCAGGCTGGACTCACAGAGAAAACTGAGGTCCAGAGACACCCAAGGTCACACCAAATGTCAGTTTCCCTAGAGGATATCAATGCTGGCCCTTCCAGTCTCATGGAACGCTTGTGAGGTTTTCATATCTATACTCAGATTCAGTTGGCATTTCACATAAGTAGTTACCGTGTTGTTCAGCACCTTAATGCATACAACTGATAAAAAATATTGATAAGTCAACCAAAAATATTTGTTGCACAATTATTGTGCACTCTACTTTAGACTAGGCCTTGTAAGGATAAAGTTGTTCTGACATCAGGGAACATAGTTTTGGTTGTACCCTCTCACCCTCTGTCACTGCTCTGAATTTGTAAAGATATCGAGACAATTTTTTTCTCTTCTTCTTTTTTCTATAATTCATTTTCAGTTATTTAATTAAAACCCAGCAGTAGGTGAAGCTGTCTGTTGTCCTGAGCCAGGGCATATTGCTTGCCCAGGGGAGTGAGGAGATCCTCCCTGCAGGCTCTTGTCATCACACTGTAGAGCAAATCCCACCTCTGTGGACTAAGCCCCATCAGGGCACTTTTGTTTTCTGCTCACACCCTCTGGACTACAGACCCATTGCACTGAACACAAACGTTCCCACAAACATGGCTTTTGGAAGTACACATCCTTAATTTCTTTCAGAAATGGTCCAAATTCTAGGGTCATATGTGGAACTTCGGCCATTCTGGGAATCATCTGTCCACAGGAGAAACCAAACATAGGGGTTCCCTAGGAACAGGGCACATCAGGTAGGATTTGAGAACTATGATAGGATCCACCTACCTCCAAATAGTGTCCCCTCTGGCCTTGCCCAGGTGCCTAATGTCACCTCATTCCTTTGGGTCATGCTATTGCCATGATTCTCAAAGTTGGTTCCTGGAAGCAGCATCAGAACTATCTGGGAACTTGTTAGAAATGCAAATTCTCAGGCACCCCCCTCCAGACCTGCTGAATCAGAAACTCTGGGGTAGAGACAGCTGTATATTAACAAGCCTTCTGGGTGATTCTCACGTATGCTTAAGTTTGAGAACTACTGCTCTATTAAACTGAGTCATTATTAGCAACTAGCCATAGTGAGATTAGGTTTTCAGTTTCTTCGTGGAGAGTAAAGGAACTGGAAACAGGACAAGTTAGTTTTGATTAGGAGAATATGAAAGGGAAAATTCTAGATGTTTAGGACACTGGAGAGGGGGGAGCTAACTAGGAGGGTTTCTTTCCCAGTCCATGGGCCACTCCTTTACGAACTGTTCCCTAATCCTAGTGCTACTGCAAAACCCAGTTTGACGGTGGCACACTATCACTCTTTGTCACTCTTTATCAGTCAGAGCTTGTTTCGGGAACGCTTCTTAATCTAATCTTGTTTCCATTGTAACTGATTTGTATTCTATTTATTGATGCTGCACACACTGACTTGGCTGCTTTCAATCCCAAGTGAGTACCACTTTGTAAACACTAGAATTTAAAAATATTTGATACTTGGACCCTTTCTAGGATTTTCCATGTTATGATTCTTCCTTCTTCATCTCAAAGTGGCTTTCAGATAAACCTCACAAAGTTCTCGATATAAAAGAATGGCAAAGCCTAAGCAGAAGACATCAAAAGAATGTCTGATCTGACAACCTTGGGCAATGGAAGCGCGTCTACACTCACCAGGCTTGAGTGTTAGCTGGGGGTCCTGTAGCATTTGTGAGGGGACCCCTGAGTCAGCCTTCCTGCTCGCCTTCCCTGCTCCATTGTTAACTGTGCATCGTGTTCTTTTGGTCAGTAGTGTGAGGAAAGGCAGCAGATGTCCCTGATTTCTCTTAAGTGAAGCGTTCTTTAGAATAGTTGTAACAAAACTCTGGGTTTGTAGAACTTCTCAGAATATTCTGCCCTAGGTCAAGACTGAATTCCTTAGCCACTCCCAGCCCCAACTGCCCCAGAAGTAGGCAACATAGAAGGGCCCTGTGATCACATCCACCCCATGACAGTTTGTTAGAGGTTGAAGGAAGCTTCAGGAATAACCTCTTATTCCCTCTGGGTTCCTAGCAGGAGTTAAATGGGGTTTGCGATGCATTTAGATTATTGCTAGCAAACTGGCTGAGCCTCCTCCCTCCCTCCTTAAATCAGCTGCAGAGGAACTGCTTAGTCAGTCTTCACTTGGAGGATGAAGGCGAGGAGAACCTGGCCCTTCTCCTCTATGCATGCAGTGCAGGAGCAAGAGAGAGGGTGACCTCCAAAGCTGCCTTTTTAATAAATGGCTGCATCCCTCAAGCAGGGGATTACAGTTCCTCTCAACTCGTCACATGGCCCCTGAAGGGAACCCTCCTCTGCTCCACTTAGGGACACTGAGGCTGGGGCAGGGGATTGTGGACAAGGGATGCAGAGTGAACAGCTGAGAGCAGCACCTCTGAGGTCCTGATTCTCCTTCAAGTCCTGGGCCCAGGTTTAATTTTCCTCAGCTAGCATTTAATGGGCAGATTAGGGAAGATACCCAACAAGTTCTTACAGGCCCAGCTGACCTGAAAAAAAAAAAAAACAAAAAACATAGGGACAGGGCAGGAGAGAAAGGAAGTGTATGTGGAGGGGAGCAGGGCAGGGAAGGAAGCTCGTCGTATAGAGCTGGGAGGTGTGTAGGCTCTGGGCCAGCCTGCCTGGGATGGGTAACGGCTCCCCCAAGAGTGAGTTGCGTGACCTTGGGCAATGGGCAGGTTACTTAGTCTCTCTGGGCCTCAGTTACCTCATCTTTAAAATGTGGAAATTTCTTGGGGATTTAGGAACTTAGCAAGATGACGTACGTAAGGGTTTGGCACAGTGCGTGGCAAAGACTTAAGTTCTTTGAAAATGTGAATTAAGTCTAAGAGCACAGACGTTTGTCAGGCGGGTGGCAGGGATTCACAAGGCACATTATTTACCCACTTGTGTTAGCATCTCGTCTTGGCAGCAGGTTTTAAAGCCAGCCCTTCCATGTCAGACAGGAGCTGTCCTAACCTGGCCCAGCCAGACTGTCGGAGCTGTGGCCCAGGCTCCCTCCCACCACCCTTGCCCTCCCTGAGCAAAGTGAGGAGAGTGAAGGGTGCAGCTGCCCTCACAATGAAAGCCAGTCCTTGTCTCTAAGGAGCTGGAAGGAAATGGGAAAGAGTGGGGCCCGGGGTGGGGTGCAGGATCCCCACTCAGCCGGTGCTGACCCTTCCCCATGTCCTGTGCTCATCCACAGCGAACACAACCGCATTCAATGCTTCAGCCACGTCGCCACCCAACACCAACACTTCTCTGGTAAGTCCTTTCTTCATGTCAGACATGCAAGGGCTTCTGTTTGTGGGGAGATTGAGAAGATTTGGGAAACTTAGACCAGACTTGCAGAGATTAACCCTGCTGCATACCCACACCAGGGTCACCCGCAGAGCTGTGAAAATGAATATTTTTAAGTATATACTGTCAAAATCCTATTTTGTCTCATTTTTTTAAATCCTTGTGCCAAGCCTCCCCCTCCTCCCTCCCTCACACACACACACACACACACACACACACACGCACACGACGGGGTGGGGGGGCGGGGGGGGTGGGGTGGGGTTGAGGTGAGGAATGGTAAGTAGGGCTGTGCAAGGCTGTAAACTTTCCCGCCCATCTTTCTGCCTTCTTCCCTGCCTTTGTACCGAGGACTCCCAGTTCCTAACCAACAATGCTACCCTGCAGCCCCAGAAAGCTTATTATTGCTCCCCCCTCTCTGAATCTGATCTGTCCTTTGCACTCACGTGTCTCTGAGGGCCCCTGGTCTGGTCTGCCTTTCCCAATAATGATGAGCAGCGGCCGTCAGGAGAAGACACCTAGCCTAAGTGGCACTAACGGTGGGAAGTAGAAAACCAGGTGAAGGGTAGCACCTGGTAGGTACTGGGAGGAGAATTTCGGACTTTTAGTGTCCCTAAGCTTGCCTCTTAACTTACCCCTGCACAGGCAGCTGACTGCTCAGTGGCAATTTAACCTAAGATTTTCTCAAATATCTGATTTTGAGGGAGGAAAAATGGAATCAGTCAGTGCCTATGTATGAATACTTACTATGTGTAAGGCGCTGTGTGCGGGCGATGTGATGGTTCGAAAAACATCTAAGAAACAAATGTGGTCCTTGCCCTCCAACCTGCTTGTAATATGCATGTGGAGATTAACCTGAAAAAGTAACGGGCAGCACAAGTAGAGCGTGCCGTGCGTCAAATATAGGTCAAATGCATCCTTCCAGCAGTGGAGGCAGGACGCACTCTGCAAACTAGAGAAGAAAGCCTCATGGAGAAAGTAGAACGCGATCTGGTCTTGAAGGTTGGGAAAGTTGGTTCCATAGAGAATAGCACATTCCAAGCCTAGGGACCAGCATAGACAGAAGGGCACAAGAGGAAAAGCACAAAATCTGTCCTGAGGACAGTGGGTGGACCAGTCCTGCTGAGACAGAGTGAGGGTGGGGCATCACACAGGGAAATCAGGAGAAATAAGTCAAGACAGAGATGTTGGGCCAGACCAGTGGGGCAGTAGAGGCACGGCTACATTGCGGGGGGCATTCGCATTGTCTTGGTCTGTTGATCCCCATTCTATTGGTCTATTGATCTAAGCAGGCCCAGGGCCAGCTAAGATTCAAAGGGGAATCACCTTTTGATGGGAGGACGGTTGATGTCACATCACAGAGGAGTGTGGACACAGGGAGCCATGATCCACTGGGGACTGTTATTATATCAAACTACCACACTTCTCTTAATACAAACATACATTATGGCTAGTTGCAAACATCTGTTTACTTCATTATGTAGGTTCCTGAATATTTGCACATTTATTTTTCAAAATATAAATTAAATTTTATTATACATTACTCTCCTTCTATTACACTTAGAAACATATATATTAATATACATGTGTGAATATAGATATATAAATATATGTACCTATACATACTTAGGAACATAAATAAGAATATATATAGGAATGTGTTATATATATATATATATATATATATATATATATATATATAAAATTGTTTTGTGTGCCCTGGATTTTAGGCATCTGGGACACCAAAGGTCAAGTGACTGAAGTGATTAACCCAAGAGAGGTCTGACAAGGGTGGGGTGTGAGCCCCTTTCCTTCTTCTGTGCACACAAAAAGTGTGTGCATAGAAGAAGGAAAGGGGAGGATAAATGTGAGACACTCCAGGAAGGAGTTGTGGACAGGACCCATGGTTGATTGACTGAGATGGGAGCCAGTCCTGCACTTTTCCTCCTCACTCACAAAGCAGTACATCCTAGAACACAATGAAGAAGCACACGTCAGCTCCTAACCTTCCCAGGGAACCTCCTGCTTGTCATTCCTTGAAACAGCCTGTTCCCAGGACCATCACTCTGTTGCTGGGCACTATCATGGGGCAGGAGGGCTGGGGCCCCTTGGAGGGTGGGAGGGGTGCATGGGCTGTCTGGAAACTGCAGTGGGGAGGAAACAGCTGACCTCCCAGGAAGGCCCTGACTGTTTCTCTCCTGTCTTGGTCTACAAGTACAACCCCCTTAACCTCACAGCGTTGGACTGGTCCCTGCTGAGCAAAAAGGAGTGTTTGAACTATGGTGGGCGCCTACTTGGGAATTCCTGCCAGTTCATCCCAGACTTGGCACTCATGTCCTTCATCCTTTTCTTCGGGACATACTCCATGACCCTGACCCTGAAGAAGTTCAAATTCAGCCGGTATTTCCCTACCAAGGTAACTTCACCCTACAGTCAGACAGTTCACATGGAAGCCACCACTGAGTCCCTGAGAGGGTTCTGGTCCAACTGTTGGAATGGACACCACATCAGCACTTGCTCACTGAGGTTTTTTCAAGTTAAGAGCACAGACTTTGGATCAGAGAGAACTGGGTTCCCTTGTTGTCAAGCCCCATGACAACACTTGATATTGTCAGACTTTTATCTTTAGCCTAGTAGTATATTGTGGGTTTTTTCCTTTTATTTCCCCAATGACTAATGAAGTTGAAAATCTTATCATGTGTTTAATGGACATATGACCATTGACTTTCTTTTTTCTTTTTATACTGAGTTGTAATTTTAAAAGAAGTGACTTATAAAGAAGTCACTGTTATCTTTTTTAAGATCTTTATTGGAGTATAATTGCTTTACAATGGTGTGTTAATTTCTGCTTTATAACAAAGTGAATCAGCTATACATATACATATGTCCCCATATCTCTTCCCTCTTGTGTCTCCCTCCCTCCCACCCTCCCTATCACACCCCTCTAGGTGGTCACAAAGCACAGAGCTGATCTCCCTGTGCTATGCAGCTGCTTCCCATTAGCTATCAATTTTACATTTGGTAGTGTATATATGTCCATGCCACTCTCTCACTTTGTTCCAGCTTACCCTTCCCCCTCCTCGTGTCCTCAAGTCCATTCTCTAGTAGGTCTGCATCTTTATTCCTGTCCTGCCCCTAGGTTTTTCATGACCATTTCTTTTTTTTTAATATTCCATATATATGTGTTAGCATACAGTATTTGTTTTTCTCTTTCTGACTTACTTCACTCTGTATGACAGACTCTAGACGACCATTGACTTTCTTCTTTTAAGAGCCTGTTTAAATCTCTTGCACATTTTCATCTGGGTTGTCTGTCTTTTTCTTTCCAATTTGCAACTCTTTATATATTCTGGATAGAAACATTTTTGTGATCATATGTGTTGCAAATATCTTCTGCTCTATGACTGACCTTTTTACTTTCTTAATGGTATCTTTTGATTAATAGAAATTCTTAGCTTCACTGTAATCAAATATATCCAATTTTTCCTCAAGGAAAATATTGGATAGAAGATATTCTCCTATGGTATCTTCTAAAAGCTTCATTGTTTTTCCTTTCATGTTAAATCTATAATCTACCAGAATTGCTTTTAACATATAGTGTGAGAAAGTGTTTGTTTTTTATTTAGATAGCCAATTGTTCTAGCACTTTAAAATTTTATTTTATTTTTACAAACTAAAGAGGAAATTTTATTTACTTAGGTAACATTTGTTTATAACATTATATAAGTTTCATGTGTACATTATGTTTATACTTCTTTTCTTTTTTACATCTTTATTGGAGTATAATTGCTTTACAATGTTGTGTTAGTTTCTGCTGTACAACAAAGTGAATCAGCTATATGCATACATATATCCCCTCCCTCTTGAGCCTCCCACCCACCCTCCCTATCCTACCGTCTAGGTCCTCACAAAGCACTGAGCTGATCTCCCTGCCAGCACTATTTTTTTTTTTTAAAGACCATCCTTTTCCCACTACTCTGCAGTGCTTCCCTTGCCATATATCAAATGTTCACATGTGATGGGATCTGTTTCAAGGTTCTTTACTCTGTTTCACTGATTTATTCGTATGCCAATATCACAGTCTTCATTTCTAAAACTAATAATAAGTCTGTATATCTTACAGACCAAACTTGCCCTCTTTGTCCTTCTTTTTCAATAATGCCTTGGCCCTTTGTATTTCCACATAAATTTTAGAATCTTAAATTTCACCAAAATAAAAACTTATTGGAATATTGATAGAATTATATTGACTCTAAATGTCAATTTGGGGAGAATTTACACCTCTCAAATTCTGAGTCTTCTAATCCTTGAATATGGTATACCTTGCATTTATTAAGGTCTTTTATTTATTTATTTTATTTATTTATCTTTGGCTGCGTTGCATCTTCGTTGCTGCACACGGCTTTCTCTAGTTGTGGCGAGTGGGAGCTACTCTTCTTTGCGGTGCGAGGGCTTCTCATTGCGGTGGCTTCTCTTGTTGCAGAGCATGGGCTCTAGGTGCGCGGGCTTCAGTATTTGTGGTGCACGGGCTCAGTAGTTGTGGCTCATGGGCTCTAGAGCGCAGGCTCAGTAATTGTGGTGCACGGGCTTAGTTGCTCCACAGCCATGTGGAATCTTCCTGAAGCAGGGCTCGAACCCGTGTCCCCTGCATTGGCAGGCGAGTTCTTAAACACTGTGCCACCAGGGAAGTCCCTATTAAGGTCTTTTTTTCCTCTCTCTCCATAATATTTTGTAGGTTTTGATCTTGAGGTCTTGCACATTTTTTATTTTTTTATTTTTTTTGCGGTACGCGGGCCTCTCACCGTTGTGGCCTCTCCCGCCGCAGAGCACAGGCTCCGGACGCGCAGGCTCAGCGGCCATGGCTCACGCGCCCAGCCGCTTCGCGGCATGTGGGATCCTCCCAGACCGGGGCACGAACCCGTGTCCCCTGCATCGGCAGGCGGACTCTCAACCACTGCGCCACCAGGGAAGCCCGAGGTCTTGCACATTTTTGATTAGATTTATTCCTAGGTACTTGATTTTTAATTTTTTACCTATTGTAAATGCTAACTGCTATTTTAATTTCATTTCTAACTGTTTTGTGGCTAGAATAAAGAATTTATTAATCAAAACAGCACTTGCATATGTAAGCAACAGTTATGAAGTGAGGAGGGGCACTGGGAAGATTTTTAGCAATGCTCTTCTAACAGAAACCACATGCACACTCTTCTAAAGCCATCTTAAATAAATTTTCTACTACAACTACTACCAATAATAATAGTAATGATGATGAAAAATATCTTTGATATGAATAATTGAATTTTTGCCAATATTTTGTAAAGACTAAATAAAAGACTTTTGGGGAAGATTTACAAAATACAAACTGAGCAAAAAATAGTGTACTTGCAACACGAATGCATCCTCAAGACAAATTCCCTCCCTTCCTTCCGACTTCCAACCAGATCATATCCCTAAGTTGCCTTTTATATAAAAATTCCAGAGCAGTGACTGCATCTGAGAATATCTATTGCCTGAAGGATGAAATAAAATTCATGTTAGTGTCATATTCTTTTATCACCACCTTTTTTTTCCCCTCAAATTAATACTTACAAAGTGCCATGTTGCTACCTGGAATTTAGTGTTGCAGAGAAGAATGAGATCGTACCATTTCAGAGCCATCAGTTTGGTAAAAACACAAAGGACTTGGAAAACCAAGTATTGGAAATGAAAAGTGATGGGTGGGAGTGTCACCAGGTTCATCCAACTTAGACAGTGACTGGCACTCTCTGAGATAGCTGAAGATGGGTCTCTGACTCTGGAGCTCAAGCTCTCAGCAGCTCTCCTCTTCACTACTGGAGGATGGGGTCTGCCTGGAGTGGGCAGGAGCTTCTCTGACTTGCTCATCTCTTTTCTGCAGGTTCGGGCCCTAGTAGCTGACTTTTCCATCATTTTCTCCATCCTGCTGTTCTGTGGAATTGATGCCTGTTTTGGCCTGGCAACCCCCAAGCTGCTCGTGCCCAGCGTCATCAAGGTTTGCCCAGGACCCCTGCTCTGTGCATTCTCTCCTCCTGCCCACCAGTTGCAGATCCTTTCCCCTCTATGCTGATCAAATTTTTATGTGCTCAGCCACGTAACCACGTGGGTTCTCTGTATGCTCCACCCTTCCCACACGGCCTGCTAGGGGCGGTCCTTTGAGAGAGTGGTTTCCTCAAACCACATATATCCACGATGAACTCCTGCTGTGTAGCCACAGGATGGGGAAGGTGCTGGAATCTACTCTCCAGCCCAGCTGAAGCCCCTTGATTTCCACTTACAGGTTTACAATTCCCTCGCTCATGGCAGTCTACAAGTTGGGCCATCTTCTGAAAATGATCCTTTAAAACAGTGATCCTCGGGAGTTCCCTGGTGGTCTAGCGGTTAGGATTCTGGGCGTTCACTGCCATGGTTCATTCCCTGGTCGGGGAACTGAGATCCCGCAAGCCATGCGGCGAGGCCAAAAACAAACAAAAAAAACAAAACAGTGATCCTCAAAGTGTGGTCCCCAGACCAGCATCTCGCCCTCATCTGGGAACTTGTTAGAAATGCAAATTATCAGCTCTACTCGAAACCCATGGAATCAGAAAGTCTGGGGGTGGGGTTCAGGGCTTTGAATTTAACAAGCCCTCCAGGAGATTCTGGGGCCTGCTTAAGTTTGGGAACCACTGCTTCAGAATTTCCCATTAGTCTAGAGTTGGTGCTATTTGCTTGTAGCTCC
Organism: Globicephala melas; assembly: GCF_963455315.2. Taxonomy (NCBI): domain Eukaryota; kingdom Metazoa; phylum Chordata; class Mammalia; order Artiodactyla; family Delphinidae; genus Globicephala; species Globicephala melas. The sequence continues at coordinate 26,337,061 of NC_083325.1, forward strand.
GCGTGAGCCCTGCTCCCTCACAAGGAGCTCGACCCGTCTAAACTGGACTGGGAGGTACAGGTTCTAGAACTGACCCTCCCTGCCTTTGAGGGCTTGACCTTCGCAATATTATTTCAGCTTAAACATCTCATAAAACTCATGTTGGCCTTGAAATGTAAAGTACTGCTTTCTCTGAAGTAAACAAAAGGTAAACTTCAGCCCAGCTCCTGCACAGATAATCCTTTACTCTTAATATGCAAGTCTAAATTAATGTTCGGTGTTTTACAGACAATTCTATAACCTCCCCCAGACAGATGACTCAGAGAAGAGGCAGAAAGCATCAGGCACTGGGCCCATCATTTTCTTTTTTCTTGCTGTTGGGCCTCATTGCCATTTCTTGTTAACATCTTTTGCAATTAGTGACCACGAGCTCTCTACCAATGCCCCCTGACTCTGCACCTCCCTGTTTCCCAGACAAGCCCATGGCGGCTGCAGCAAATCATCTCCTTTGTTCTGTAGACACCACTGCCCTTCCCAGGTCTGTGCCTCCGGGGTCTCTCTAAAGTTGCAGGTGCCTAATGTCTTTAAGGGATAAGATTGCACTTGAAAAGTACCCCAGGTGTGGGAATAGCGGGAAGTCTGGGAGAGCGGGCTAGACAACAAGTGCACCGGGACAAGGGAGAGAGAAAAGGGCCTTCTCCTTTGCTCTGCTCAGCCCACGCGGCCTGATCGAGGCTGGTTCGTGGCCCCCTTTGGGAAGAACCCATGGTGGGTGTACCTGGTAAGCATCCTGCCCGCCCTGCTGGTGACCATCCTGATCTTCATGGACCAGCAGATCACGGCCGTCATAGTCAACCGGAAGGAGAACAAGCTGAGGGTAAGGCTGGTGCTAGGAGGAGGGGCACAATCTCTTTCTTCCCACAGAGTCAGAAGGAATGAAGGAGGGAGGAGGTGCTTCTTTCAAAATGTTGGGCCATTTGTGAAGCAAAATATGAGGGCAGAAGACTGGAGTTCCGGGGGTGGGGAGAATGTGACCTCCAGATGTGGGTAAGGCCAGAAGGGCCAGCGGAGAGGCTCCAGGGACCAGGACCAAGCCCAGGATGGGCCACTGGGCACGGCTCCTTGCTTCTCCCAAAGTGACCCTCCCGCTCTGTCTCCTGACAGTGAACTTGGGAGTCTGAACAGATCCTAACAAGGGGATTTTGACCCGGAACCATAAGGCAGAGGGGCATCCATGCCTTCCTGGCCCCGCCAACCGTCCTCCCTGCCTCTGAGTCTGAGGAGACGCAGACTAGTCTCTCCCCCATCCCAGCCTGGGTCACTCTCGGCTTGGTCTAGGCCGGCCCCACCTGGGACCCCTCATTAGGGAACTATAGAGATACTGGGCTGCTGGGTAGGAGAACTTCTTCCCAAGGACCCAAACCCAGGGCCTCTCCAAGCCTGAACACCCCTCTCCTCCCTTACCTGCGTCCGTTCCCTGGTTCACCAAACCCTGGGGTTGGTGAGGCCTGGTCACCTCAGGGTGGCAGTCCTCTCAGGGTGCTGTGTAGAAGCCCACGGGGAGCCCTCAACACATGTTCCACACAATGGCTGCCTTGGGAGAGCTCTGTCTCCCCCACCCCACCCCAACAGGTGGTTGGGAACTGGCTCCCTAGACAGCTTCCTCCCTCCCACTGCCCCTGCAGAAGGCTGCTGGCTACCATCTGGACCTGTTCTGGGTGGGCATCCTCATGGCTCTCTGCTCCTTCATGGGGCTCCCCTGGTACGTGGCTGCCACGGTCATCTCCATCGCCCACATCGACAGCCTCAAGATGGAGACGGAGACCAGCGCCCCTGGGGAGCAGCCGCAGTTCCTGGGGGTCAGGTAGGTGGTGGTCAGGGCCCGAGGACCACCTGGGCAGGAGGGGTCAGATTGGAGGTAGTGGGGAGAGAAAGCAGGTTTTTCTTACCATCAAGGTATTTGGGTGAATAGGGCCCCTTCTCTAACAACCCAGGAACCACAGGGATAGGAGTGATATCCCTGAAGGGAGGGAAGAGGGAGACGAAGAGTCAGTTTTAAGCGGTGCTTTCTTCTTAATAGATTCCAGTCTGTACACCCCAGCCCCTACACATGCTCTCACCTCTCACCTGTACAGGCTGCTCAAGAGTTCCCACAGAGCCCCTTCTGACCTGACTCTTTGTCTCCTCTTCAAGACTCCCTAGCCATGCCGTCCCCCAAATAACCCAAAGCAGGGTTCGGGTCCTGCTCAATCTCCATTCCTCCAGAAAGCCTTTCCAGGACCACTCCCACCCCCTGGGCTGTGGCCCATGGCCTGTCACTTCCGTTCCTTCACTCGCCCCTCCTCTCATGCGAATGTTTCAGGCAGGGAAGCGCATCTTCCACCCCTTCGGACCTCTGGGGTGAGCCCACATCAGACCCTGGCATTCTCATACATGGCTGTCCTAAGAGCTTCTCCTCACTACCTCGGAATTCCTGGGCTGCCCGGCCAGCCCTGAGCAAGGTTCCTATGGTCAGGGCAAGGTCCCCTCCCCAACCCCTGAGCCCCAGATGGCTGGGCCTGAGCAATCTGCCCCAGAGCCCCAAGCTTCCCCTGGACTTGTGCCTGGGTCTGAGCACTCCAGAAAACATACCTGCCCTCTAGCCCCTGATACCTGCTCTGCCAGCAGCCAGGCCCCATTCCCTTAAATCCTCATCTGTCGTGCTTCACAAGCGTGGGATCTTATTATAATCAAAAGGCAGGGATAATGAGCACTTCATATCCCACTTCATCCTCACAACAACCCCTGAAGTGCATGCCATTAGTCATGTTCTACTAATGCTGAAGACATTTAGGGCCTTGCCTGATGCCACACAGCTAGTAAGTGGCAGAGCCAGGATTCAACCCAAGCTGGTCTGGCTCAAGCACCCCCTGTTAGCCACTGCACTGGATAACCTCCTGAACGCCCCTACAAATGCCCTCACCTCAGTTGGATTCCCTCTCTTCCCATGTGCCAGGCAGCTGGTCCTCACGTCACTGGTTTACTCTCTGGAATGGGGCAGCAAGGCAGAGGCCAGAGCCTTGGACACAACCTTCAAGTGCCCACAGAGGGCTGGAATGGTCATGGACCATCTCCCAATCCACCCTGACCATGTGTTCTTTTCTGCCAGGGAACAGAGAGTGACCGGCACCATTGTCTTCATCCTGACAGGGATCTCTGTCTTCCTGGCTCCCATCCTGCAGGTGAGGCTCTGCACCCTCTGCTAGGGCCCTGTCCGCCCGAGAAGGCACTGATCCGATGCCTCAGAGGGGGGAACGGCCTCCCCACAAGGCCCCTAAAAAGGCAGGATCCTATTAGGCCAGACATGTTTCATCACTATTACTGTTTTCTGTAATGTTGCATCCTTTATTATCAGCAGCAGGCCATCCTCACTGCTCTTTCCCACCCCTCCCAGGGTCCACCCTCACCTTTCTGAAGGACACTTCCCACAGACATTTCTGCCAGTTTCCATCCTTGCTTAAATCAGTAGCTTCTCAAGCTGGTTGTGTTTCCACGTTGTGGTTTATGGCCTCCTTGCTCACCTAGTTTCTGAAGTTTAAAACTTGCAGGGGAGAGGGAGGCTTCTGTCCTTGTTCTTGGGGCCTGTTTTCTGCTCCTCTGTTGCATGTCTTGGGCGCATAGGTGACTTTTTCCCACACTGTTTGAAGCCCCTCTTGCTCATGTCCTTCCAGATCAGCTGGAAGAGATGATAGCAATGGGGTGTGCATTTGGAGCATGGGTCCCCCAGAAAGGCTTTCCATTCCAGCCTTTCACCTGTTGTATTAGTCTGCTCTGGGTGCCACAACAAAAGGCCACAAACTGGGTGGCTTAAACTAGACATTTATGTTCTAGAAGTAGATCATGGTCTTTCCTCATGTGTGCACGTCTGTGTCCTATGTAATGTGTCCTGTGTCTCTTCTTATAAGGACCAGTTGTATTGAATTAGGCTTCATCCATGTGACTTAATTTTACCTTAATTACCTCTTTAAAGGACCTATCTCCAAATTCAATCACATTCTGAGGTACTAGAGGTTAAGACTTTAACATATGAATTTGCCTGGGCCGGGTGGGGGGGGGTGTGTGGGGGTCGGTTAAGGTGCAATGGCTCTTTGGCAGCCTCTCCACAAAAGTAGACATTCCCTGGCCATTTAAAATACTCTTATTAAATAAACAAAATGCCTGCCCCCCACCCCCTGTATGCAATCTGTTTCCTGCCAAATGGAAACATCCGTTAAAAAAATACCCAACCTCAAACCTGTTTGGTTGTGCCCAGCACCAGTTCTCAAGCCAGAAATATTTTCCATTGTAAACAAATGAATTAACATCATGGTTCTTTAGTCTTCATTGTTTTACAAACTTACCGCGAATGAGCTTGTAAAAAGATATTCAAAGGGGAAACTAGCTGCAAAAGATTGGGTGACTACAATTTAGCTTAATTCAAGAAAGGAAAGCCTTCTGAAGGCATTAAGGGAAAGGGCCACTGACAGATCATGACGCGGAGTCTTAACCACTGCGCCACCAGGGAAGTCCCCTGCTGCAGTTTTCGGCACAAATGTTGTAACTTCCAAGCTGTAGACTGTATTTCCGTATTAATTTATGCATCTTATAAAAACAAATGGCGGGGGCTTCCCTGGTGGTGCAGTGGTTAAGAATCCGCCTGCCAATGCAGGGGACACGGGTTCGAGCCCTGGTCTGGGAAGATCCCACATGCCGCGGAGCAACTAAGCCCGTGTGCCACAACTACTGAAGCCCGCACACCTAGAGCCCGTGCTCCACAGCAAGAGAAGCCGCACCAATGAGAAGCCCAAGCACTGCAATGAGGAGTAGCCCCCATTCACCGCAACTAGAGAAAGCCCGCCTGCAGCAACGAAGACCCAAAGCAGCCAAAAATAAATAAATAAAATTATTTTTTAAATGGGGGAATTCCCTGGCAGTCCAGTGGTTAGTTAGGACTTGGCACTTTCACTGCAGTGGCCCGGGTTCGATCCCTGGTCAGGGAACTAAGATCCTGTAAGTCTCCCAGCACAGCCAAAAAAACCCTAAATGGGCTCTATAACTAGGATAAGATGCCAGATATGGGGAAATATTCATTATTGCTTTGGCTGTAATGAAAAAGTTTTTATGGGGTTTATTATAGCTCCAAATGCTCTGATATTGTCTTCGCATTCAATCACAAAAGGATATGAAAAATTTGCCTGCTCATGTTCTTTTACAGTGAGAGGAAAAATATATATAATCATTTTATTTAACCATTAATCTATTTGATAAGTTTTATAGCATGGAAGACATCTAGATTTTTATTGAATATAAGATTTAAGATTTCTGATTAGATTGTATCAAGGTGTATATCAAGGCTTTCAAAATTGTTAGGTGATTAAAGCATTATCACTAGCTGACACCAGTACTAAATATTAGATTGATTTTAGGTAAAGGAGAGATGTTTGGTATAGCCAGTTAAAGGAAAATACAACTTAATCCAGATCTGTATTCTTAGATTTAATCCCAGAATTTATTACCAATCAAGAAAATTTTCCATAAAACTTGTTTAACTTTTTGCAACTGTAAGTTTGCCTCGTTCTGTCAAATTAGGCGTAGCCAAGTACTAGACACATAGAGAACTTACATTAGAGAGCTGTCTACCCAAGACCATACTTTAGTTGAAATTCTTCATTCTTATTTATGTAGCCAACAGAAGAGAGGGCCCTCTGATGCTACAAATTTAGGGGGTGCAAGTTGGATCCTAGTTACTAGGATCCAACTTCTATTTTTAATATTTTATTAATTTTTATTTTTATTTTAATTAATTTTAAATTAATTTTATTTTATTAATTTTTAATTTTAATTAATTTTTCTATATCACTTATTTTATTAATTAATTATTAATTTTTATTTTATTAATTTTTCTATATCACTTATTAACTTCACCTATTTTTGTACCAGTTCCTCCAGTCAAGTTCTGTTCCAGGGCTTCTCAAATTTTGATATGTATTCAGAACTAGAACAAAAAATTTCACAATTTGTATGGAAACACAAAAGACGCCAAATAGCCAAAGCAATCTTGAGAAAGAAAAACAGAGCTGGAGGAATCAGGCTCCCTGACTTCAGACTCTACTACAAAGCTACAGTAATCAAGACAGTATGGTACCAGCACAAAAACAGAAATATAGATCAATGGAAGAGGAGAGAAAGCCCAGAGAAAAACCCATGCACATATGGTCACCTTATTTTTGATAAAGAAGGCAAGAATATACAATGGAGAAAAGACAGCCTCTTCAATAAGTAGTGCTGGGAAAACTGGATAGCTACATGTAAAAGAATGAAATTAGAACACTCCCTAACACCATTCACAAAGATAAACTCAAAGTGGCTTAAAGACCTAAATGTAAGGCCAGACACTATAGAACTCTTAGAGGAAAACATAGGCAGAATACTCTATGACATAAATCACAGCAAGATCCTTTTTGACCCACCTCCTAAAGAAATGGAAATAAAAACAAAAATAAACAAATGGGACCTAATGAAACTTCAAAGCTTTTGCACAGCAAAGGAACAAGATAAAAGACATAAAGACAAAAAGACAACCCTCAGAAAGGGAGAAAATATTTGCAAATGAAGCAACTGACAAAGAATTAATCTCCAAAATTTACAAGCAGCTCATGCAGCTCAATATCAAAGAAACAAACAACCCAATCCAAAAATGGGCAGAAGACCTAAATAGACATTTCTCCAAAGAAGATACACAGATTGCCAACAAACTCATGAAAGAATGCTCAACATCATTAATCATTAGAGAAATGCAAATCAAAACTACAATGAGGTATCGCCTCACACCAGTCAGAATGGCCATCATCAGAAAATCTACAAACAATAAATGCTGGAGAGGGTGTGGAGAAAAGGGAACCCTCTTGCACTGTTGGTGGGAATGTAAATTGATACAGCCACTATGGAGAACAGTATGGAGTTTCCTTAGAAACTACAAATAGCACTACCATACGACCCAGCAATCCCACTACTGGGCATATACCCTGAGAAAACCATAATTCAAAAAGAGTCATGTACCACAGTGTTCATTGCAGCTCTATTTACAATAGCCAGGACATGGAAGCAACCTAAGTGTCCATCAACAGATGAATTGATAGAGAAGATGTGGCACATATATACAATGGAATATTACTCAGCCATAAAAAGAAACAAAATTGAATTATTTGTAGTGAGGTGGATGGACCTAGAGTCTGTCATACAAAGTGAAGTAAGTCAGAAAGAGAAAAACAAATACTGTATGCTAACACATATATATGGACTCTTAAAAAAAAAAATGGTCATGAAGAACCCAGAGGCAATACGGGAATAAGGACGCAGACCTACTAGAGAATGGACCTGAGGACACGGGGAGGGGGAAGGGTAAGCTGGGACACAGTGAGAGAGCGTAAAATAGATAGCTAGTGGGAAGCAGTCGCATAGCACTGGGAGATCAGCTAGGTGCTTTGTGACCAGCTAGAAGGGTGGGATAGGGAGGGTGGGAGGGAGACAAAAGAGGGAGGAGATATGGGGATATATGTATATGTATAACTGATTCAGTTTGTCATAAAGCAGAAACTAACACACCATTGTAAAGCAATTATACTCCAAAAAAAATGTTTAAAAAAATTTTAATGTGTATTAAAAATCACCTGGGAATCTTGTTAAATGAAGATACTGACTCAGTAGGTCTTGGGGGGTGTGCCAAATTCTGCATTTAAAAAAAAATTTATTTATTTATTTGGCTGTGCCAGGTCTTAGTTGCGGCACTCGGGATCTTTAGTTGAAGCACGCAGGATCTAGTTCCCTGACCAGGGATCAAACCTGGGCCCTCTGTATTGGGAGCATGGAGTCTTAACCATTGGACCACCAGGGAAGTCCCCCAAATTCTACATTTTTAACAAATTCTCCAATGGTACCAAATTATGCTGGTCCAAAGATCACACTTTGAGCAGCAAGGAACAAAATCACCCCCACCCCTCTCTCCGTATCAATGGATGGTTAGACTGATATTAGATACGGTGATGTTTATTAGAGGATCAGTGATAACGTTGCAGGAAGGGGGACCCCTTCCAGGGCCCAAGAGTGGGCTCTTGTCTAACACGCAGAAATGAATTGTCTGAGGAGATACACATGCTGACAAAACAAGAGACTTTATGGGGAAGGGGCGCCCGGGCAGAGAGCAGCAGGGTAAGGGTACCCAGGAGAACTGCTCTGCCACACAAAGTCTCAGGTTTTATGGTGATTGGGTTAGTTTCCGGGTTGTCTCTGGCCAATCATTCTGACTCAGGGAACTTCTTGGTGGCGTGCGCATCGCTCAGCCAAGATGATTCCAGCGAGGATTCTGGGAGGTTGGTAGGACATATGGATTGGTGTCTCCTCTCTTCTTTGAACTTTCCCGAATTCTTCCCGATGGTGGTAGCTTATTAGTTCCTCGTTCCTTACCAGGACTTCCTGTTGTAAGATGACTCATGCGAGTGGCTACTATCTTGCCTGGCCAGGGCGGGCGGCTTCGGTCAGTGTTTCCCCTAACAATAATCTTCCGTCCTTCCAGCACCAATTTGCAAATATTTGGTTATCTTGTCAAACGAGGGCACTGAGGGATGAAGTGACCATGTATCTGATGGGCAGCATAAATGGCTTACACACTCAGTTCTGCAGATTCTCAGTTCATCCCAAGCCCCAAAGGTTTTTTGTTTGTTTTGTTTCCTTCTTTGCCTGCAACTCACCACAGCTCATTAAGACTGTGGATTACTGTATTCTGCCTCAGAGGAACTCCTGACCATGTGGAAGTGCCCCCCCCTCTGGTCCCCATGTTGTTCTCATGATCTCAGCCTCAAATTATATGGGAAGGCTGTGATGTCCTTATGTTTGTAGGGCTGTGATCCTTGTTCATTCCTTTAGCAGGTGGTATAAAGCTGACACCAGAGGCATCTTTTTGCCACTTGACTGTGTCACTAATATTTGAAAAGGGCCTTTCCCTGGAGATCCAAGAAAGATTTGCACCGATTAATCTAGAATTCTAGATCACAGCACTATCACTTGTGATGTCATGGGCCATTGGGATTTTCTGAGAAAGCTGCTTCAGCCTGCAAATGACAAGACTGGAGACAATTTCCTAGTCTTGATAATGAGGTGACTTGATAATCAGTCACTGGTAACTATAAACTAAAACAACTCAGTTTGATGTGGTTTTCACACTCATTAGGGTGAAAGGGAAGTTTTAAGCCATCTTAAATTTGTGTTGTTACAGATTATAGCTTGGTCTTTTTTTAAAATTAATTAATTTATTTATTTATTTTTGGCTGCGTCAGGTCTTTGTTGCTGAGTGTGGGATTTCTCTAGTTGTGGCAAGCAGGGGCTACTCTGTTGCAGTGAGCAGGCTTCAGTAGTTGTGGCTCGTGGGCTCTAGAGCGCAGGCTCAGTAGTTGTGGTGCAGGGGCTCAGCTGCTCTGCAGCATGTGGGATCTTCCCGGACCAGGGCTCAAACCCGTGTCCCTTGCATTGGCAGGCGGATTCTTAACCACTGCGCCACCAGGGAAGCCCCTATAGCTTAGTCTTTTAAGATTTTATTTCTCTGTTAATTGCTCCCACCCTTTGAGGCTGATTAGTACAGATATTTTTTTCAGATTATTTTCCCATTATAGGTTATTACAAGATATCGAATATTGTTCCTGTGTTATATACTGTAAATCCTTGTTGTTTATTGTATATATAATAGTGTGTATCTGTTAATCCCATATTCCTAACTTATTCCTCCCCCTCCCTCTCCTTTGGTAACCATAAGTTTCTTTTCTTTGTGAGTCTGTTTCTGTTTTGTTTTGCTTTTTTAGAAGTAGATTTATTTATTTACTTATTTATTTGGTTGCACCTGGTCTTAGTCGCAGCAGGCATGCTCTTTATTTTTATAATATGAATTTTAAAAAATAAATTTATTTATTTATTTATGGTTGCGTTGGCTCTTCATTGCTGTACGTGGGCTTTCTCTAGTTGTTGTGGCGAGCGAGGGCTACTCTTTGTTGCAGTGCATGGGCTTCTCATTGTGGTGGCTTCTCTTGTTGCGGAGCCTGGGCTCTAAGCTTGTGGGCTTCAGTAGTTGTGGCTCGCGAGCTCTAGAGCACAGGCTCAGTAGTTGTGGCATATGGGCTTAGTTGCTCCGTGGCATGTGGGATCTTCCAGGCCCAGGGCTCAAACATGTCTCCTGTATTGACAGGCGGATTCTTAACCACTACGCCACCAGGGAAGTCCCAGGTGTGCTCTTTAGTTGTGGCTCACAGGCTCCTTAGTTGCGGCTCGCCAGCTCCTTAGTTGTGGCTTGTGAACTCTTAGTTGCAGCATGCATGTGGGATCTAGTTCCCTGACCAGGGATCAAACCCGGGCCCCCTGCATTGGGAGCGTGGAGTCTTAACCACTGTACCACCAGGGAAGTCCCTGTTTCTATTTTGTATAAAGGTTCATTTGTATGATTTTTTAGATTCCACATATGTGATATCATAAAATATTTGTCTTTCTCTGTCTGACTTAGTATGATATTCTCTAGGTCCATCCATGTTGCTGCAAATGGCAATATTTCATTTTTTATGGCTGTGTAATAGAATAATATTCTATTTTGTATACACATATATATCTTATTAAAACAATAGTCTGTTGATGGGTTGAAATTTTTACCTTATTTCATAATTAGGCAAAAACTTCATAAGCCATGTACAAATGGAGTGATGCAATGGGCCCAGATTTCCTTTCTTTAAATTCAAGTGTTGTAGTTTAAGGTTTATAGCATATGGGTCCAAATCATGCTTTGTGTTTAAAAAATGAACACAGCCTAATTTTAAACGAGAGGTTATTGATTTGTTTGGATTTGCCAACATTCTTAAATGGCTTCTAAAAGTTGGACACAGTACTTTGTGTTCTCACAAGTGTTCAGCACAGCTGCCCTGGGAGCGAGCAGAGTAGCCTTGCTCGCAGCGGTGAGCCACGGGTGCAGGTAAAGGGAAGGATGAAAGAAGCAAAGACTCAGCTTGGAGAGACATCCCTCAGAAGTCTTCTAAAGAGTCCCAGTGATGATTGTAGAACAGTATGGGTGACATGATCCACTTGTGAAAAAGCCAGCAAACTACCTGTGAGCATGATGGGAAGGAGAGATACCCACCAACCCATCAGCAGTTGGTTGTCAGCCAGTAGGGGTTACTTCATACACTTCTGTTGATTCTTTTTTACCTGATCGTATATGATGCGCGAGCTTTGTTCATCAGCAGGTGCTCCCCACTCATTAGTAGGTCAGCTCATCAAAGGTCCCCAGGCCCCTGCAAGCTGAGCAATGCAGTTTGGCGGGGGGGCCCTTAGCTGGCACTGGAGGTGGGAAGGGGCTGGCAGGAATGAGCAGTCTGTGGAGAATTGCCATGTTCCAGAAGGTCTATCTTCAGCCAGACCACGTGGCTTCTGCAAGGCCTAAAGGGGGGCAGGGGGGACCAGGCTGGGAGAGCAACTGTCCACTGGGCTAGAGAAGAGGGCAGGAGTGCCTCGGAGACCATCTCCTTCCCCAGTGACACTCTGGCTCCAGATCTGCTAGCAGACACTTCATTCCTCCAAACATCCAAGCTCTTTCGCCCCTTGGAGAAAGCCGAGGCTGACCAGGCTGCTTCTGTGGCTCACAGACAGTCACCCTGAACAGGGTGGCCAATAGCCTGCCTTGGGCAGAGGCCCAGTCCAGAGCTCTGCTTCCCTCTCTCATTTCAGTACATCCCTTTGCCAGTGCTGTATGGAGTCTTCCTCTACATGGGTGTGGCCTCCCTGAATGGCATCCAGGTAAGGCTCTCCCCTTAGGTCCTCTAAGCCTCATTTTACAGATGAGGAAACTGAGGCTCAGAATTCAAAACCCAGATCGAGCTGACTCCTACGAGGATTTCACTACACCTCTCTCTTCTCTAAGGCAATTTGCACAGAAGAAAACATTTTGTTTTGTTTTGTTCTTTATTTACCACGATACACCAGATGTCTTGGATAGCTTGTGTTGCTGTTAAGTTGCATTTTCCTTGAATGTGGACAATGTTTACTGGGGCCAGCGCCAGGGCTGTAGCCCTCACCAAGGGCTCAGCTCTCCCCCACCATAAGATCTCATTATACATCCTCCGAGACCTCCAGGCCCCTTCTTTTGCATGCTTAAGGCCTGACCAGGGGCTCCCCTCTATGGGACCCCACTGCAGCACCCATTTCACCAGACCCAAGCCCCCAGAGGGGCCACCAGGGTCCCCACGGCCTGGCTGAGTCTTCCCCTGTCCTCACCAGTTCTGGGATCGCTGCAAACTCTTCCTGATGCCGGCCAAGCACCAGCCGGACCATGCCTTCCTGCGGCACGTGCCCCTGCGCCGGATCCACCTCTTCACCCTGGTGCAGATACTGTGCTTGGCTGTGCTCTGGATCCTCAAGTCTACGGTGGCCGCCATCATCTTCCCAGTCATGGTAAGATGAGCACAGTCTTCCCCCTCGTGTTCAGCAGGTTCAGATGGGGAAGGTGTCCAGGGGGAGACCCACCCTAGCCTTCTCCTCCACAGTGGCCTGATTCTCTCAGGGTCACAAAGGCAGGCACAGATCGAGATTCGAGATTCGGGTTGCGACTCCAGGCCAAGTAGAGCTGGGGGGCGGGGGTGTGGTGGAATGCAGAGGAGAGACGGGGAGGGAAGTTGTATGTGGTAGGTGGATGCTGTAGTGACAGCCCACACGCCCGCCTCCACCCAGCTCAGGTCAGGGCGGCTCAGTGAGAATGCAAAAGCCAACCAACTTTCCCAACTCTGGAGTGCGATGGAGAAGCTGGGCAAATTCAACAAGGGGACTGAGTTCCCCACTGCCAAAATTCAAACCAAGTGCGGAAGTAGATCTACACTAAATATAATTCTTCACCCTTCAATATAACTGAATTTGAAAAGATAAATGGGGGGATGGGATGGGGAGAGCTAGAAATAGAGATTTAGAACTTCAGAGTCCAACGTCATTAACATGTCATTGTTTGGAGAAGCTGGGGCAAGTATGTGAGCATTCTTTGACTATTCTTGAAATTGTGTGTAAGTCTGAAATTATTCCAAAATTAAAAGTGAAAAGAAGAAAAGCCAACAACATGTTGCATCTGGCATCTAGATCGCCCATGGAGGGCAGTGGCCTCTGCCCCTGCTGGGGCATGGGGAATGGGAGGGGGGACTGTGGGCTAATGCTTGGGGGGAAGCCCTAGGTGGGCCCTAAAGCCTGCAGGGCTGGATTCGGGACCAAAGTGAGGACACAAAGTAGGATCTGAAATATCCTGGCAGGATTCTGAGTCAGTGATTCTTCACCCTGCGCTCATAAGAGTCACTTGGGAGCTTTTTAAAAGCACATGCACCCAGGCCTCAGCGCAAATCAATGAACTCAGAATCTCTTAGAGAAACCCAGGCATTGGTATTTATAGTAAGTCTACAGGTAAGCATAAATGTCCAGCCAAGGTTGAAAACCACCACTCCAGGGAAAGTGAAATGGATCCTCCCCAACAGGGCCCTCATGGGTTTCAGAGGTGAGGAGGGGAAAGGATCGTCACAATTGGCATGGACTGAGTGCTATTTCATTTAGTCCACACCTTCCCTAAAGAACTACCATTTTACAGACTGGAAAACTGAGGCTCAGAGAGCATGTGTGAGTGACTCAAGCCACACAACCAGGAAGGAGCAGAGCCAAGATTCACACCTTCCCCCATATTGATATTTTTTAATTTACATGCAGTAAAATGGACTCTGTTGTTCTATGAGTTCTGAAAAAACACAGAGTAGCGATTCCGCCACCACAGTCATGATACAGAACAGTTCCATCACCTCTAAAATTCTGTGTTGTCCCTATGTAGACAGCCCTTCTTCCTACCTCTGCCCCTAGCAACCATGCTCTGTTTTCAGAGCCAGGAATTTTAAAAACCAGGTCTGACCAACTCCCGAGCTCTGCTTGCTTCCAAGACACAGGGTCAGTGAGGACCCAGTGTTAAATCCCGCTGGATGTTTTTCTCCCTGACCTCATCTAATGGCTAGTTCTTGGTGAAAGGACAATATTCATAACTAGCTACTTGGACCCATTGCATCTATTAAAAGTCAGTGTTTAATCTTCTCCAAAGAGCACGTGTTTTGCCTTTGTTTATCCTGAACAGAACCAAACTTTCTAGACTTTCCTTTAAAAATTCTAGATATGCCAGTATACTTTATTCAGTTTGTTAGCAGAGAGATTGGCAGCTCTCAGAAATGGGGGCACGGGGACAGTTGGTCTCAAAGTGTAATCCCTGAATCAGCAGCATCAACATCTCCGGGCAATCTTGTTAGAGATGCAAATCTCAGGCCCCACCCCAGACTTTCTGAGTCAGAAACTCACCCAGCACCTAGCAGTGTGGGTATTAACAGCCTGCCAGGTGATTTGATCTAAGCTCAAGTCTGAGAACCACTAATTTAAAGAATAACTGTAGTTCTCCACCCACGGGCCCCATCTGGCTCCCCCCCCCACAGCTGTCACAGGCTCTGTGCATCTGGGTCACTGGTAGGCATCGCCACTCAACTGAGGAGAGGCTGGATGAGAGGAACCAAGATGGGTGGGAGGTGAACAATGGTTTGGGGGAGCTTTGAGAATGTTCCAAAGATACCAGAAAAAGTCCCTGAACATAGCTGACTGAGGGAGAAAATGAATTGTGCCCAAGTTCGGGGTCTTGAGCCCATGGTTTTCTCTGAACTCTCACCACAGATCCTGGGCCTCATCATCGTTCGAAGGCTTCTGGACCTCATCTTCTCCCAGCATGATCTGGCCTGGATTGACAACATCCTTCCAGAGAAGGAGAAAAAGGAGGCAGATAAGAAGAAAAGGAAAGGGGCCCATGAGCACAGTGAAGAGGAGGTGGGGAGGATGTGAGGCCTGGGATGATGGGAGGGATCAAGAGACCCTCCCTCCACCTCTGCCATGGCCAGGGTGGGGAGGCTTCTCAGGTAGCCGGGAGCGACTGCCTGGGCCCCACGTCAGTCTGGTGTGCTGAGATCGCGTCTATTCATGTGAATACCCTGAGCGTGGGCCAGAGTGAAGAGCCCTCTCATCCAGGAAAAAGTCAGTTGGCCATGCCTATTTTCCCCCATTCCTGTGGGCTCTTGGGGCCATTACAACAGCACTGTAGGTCCCTGAGGGGACAGGGCAGAAGACTTGGCTCCATCATGGAGGAGGTTATGAGGACTGACCTCCAAAGAACAGAGCAGGCCCAGGGGGAGGGGTCTGATAGGGACTCATTAGTAGACTGGAGTCCTGGGCAAGTGGGAGGACGGGGGACAAGCCTTGCTTGGGCCTGTCCATAGGGTCCTGGGCAGAGAGGTGGGGGAAGACGCACGTGGCCTCCTGAAAGGAGGGTGACTACATTCCCCAGATGCCTGGGACCACTCAGTCTCAGTTGTCCCATCTGCCCCTCTCTTCTCCCATGCTTCCTCCCCATCTCACCCCAAAACACTCAGGGAGTCAACAGACAAGAAGCCAGTCCAGAACTTATAGTAAATCACAAAATGTTAGTGAAGAAGACTGTCTAGTTCAAGTGTTCATTACAGATGATGAAACTGTCCCCCAGAAGGGAAGTGACTCACCCAAGATGGACGTATAGGCTAAATGTCTAGGAGGGAACTAAGAAAACCATTCCGACTTTGAATCTGATCATTTCCAACATACTAAGCTGCCCATGTCCTTCCTAACACCATGCCTGGCTCCCATTCTCCCAATTTGACCCAAACCCACATCCCTGCCTCCACCGTGAACTGTTCGCCTAGCAATCTTGCCTTGTGCAGATCAAAGCTGCTCAGAGGCAAGCCCTTGCTGACTGATTGGTGACGATTAAACCATCTTCTGATGGTAGTGATAGGCCAAAATTCCCCTGGCCCTCAATTACTGTCCTCTTCCCAGAACATAAGAGGCCCATAATCCCCATTCACATGTTTTTCATTGATGATTTTTTTTGGCCGTGCCGCACAGCTTGCAGGATCTCAGTTCCCTGACCAGGGAATTGAACCCGGGCCACAGCAGTGAAAGCCCAGAATCCTAACCGCAAGGCCACCAGGGAACTCCCCCTTGTTGATGACTTAGATGATTTGCAAAGTTAGGTTCTGAGAACAAAGAAACTGAGAGTCTAAGTGCCTTTGAAAGACAAGTATTATTCTTTCACTGATTCATTCAATAAATATTTCAGTGGCTACCACAGGCCAGGAACTATTTCAGGGGTGGGAAAAAGCATCTCTGGTTTATATGATATATTCGATGGAAAAATGGGATTCAATTTACATAAATTCATTTTATACACGTCTTCAGCTACTGTGTGAGGTTCACTCCCAAGTGACTGGTTACCACGACAGTTGAAACTGTTCTGAAGAGTAACATTCCTGCAAGAGTTCTGTCCTTTCTAGTGTCCTCAGTGGGCCCCAGGGTCATTGCAGCACCCACTGTCTAGTCTGGATATGAAGAGGATGGTGGTTTGCACACTGTGGACGCGTGTATTTTCCATCTTGGCAAGAAAGCCAACACTGTCGTATTGGTGGTATTTATCAGCTTTTCCCACTGTTTCTCTCCAGCCCCAGTTCCCTCCTCCCTCAGTTATAAAGATTCCCATGGAAAGTGTCCAATCAGATCCCAAAAACGGTATCCACTGCGTTGCCAGTAAGTAAAGCACACGGTGTCTCTCCCTTCCTACTTACTACTAATCCTCCACCTCTTCCTCAAGGAACTTTCGTCTCTAACTCAGGTCTATTGGTCTTAGATACTAAAGGACTCCTGTGCTAGGCAGAGTTCAAAAAGAACTGGGCTACAGGAACTGGAACTCCAACCATATGGAAGCCCCAAATCAAACCATGTAGACTTCGGTGATCAATCTTCATTAGTTTAGGCAAACCCCCTCTTTCCCTCCTTACCCCTAGTGCCCTCAGGTGCCTGTGGTACCACCTCGCCCCCTCTTGCATGACCTGCTGAGCCTCTCATGTGTGCCAGTGGTTACTGAAATGATTGAGAGCTCAAAGCCAAGCTGAGTTGTCCCCTTTAGGAAAACAAGTAGCATCACACTGGGATTATAAATTAGTCAAGGTCCTAGTGGTTGGGCTGTGATTCTGTATGTGCCTGATTCACAAGCACCTTCCACATGTTGAAAAGGGAACCTGCCTGGGAAGGATCAGATGTGGCTTATGAAGATCTCGGGGGATTTTATTGCTGCCTTTACCCGCTTCCAGCCTCAGCTTCCTATTGGTGGATAGTCCTGTCATCAAGACAACACAGTCTATCCTGGGAGTAGTCTGAAAGATGCCAACATGGGTCCTGACCCTGGCGCTCCTAAGGGCTTGCCGCTTTCCCCAAAGGCCCATACTGGGGATCCGGCCAGCCCCCACAAGGGCCCTTCAAGGAAGGGCTTCCCATTACATTCTCCTCCAGAAGTACCTCCTCCTTTTGAATTTCTCATGCCCTTCCCCCTTCTCATTTGTATACCTCCATCACCTTTCTTCATTCTTCCCTGGCCCTCACCGTGCCTCTCACCCACCTCTGGGTGAAGGAATAATTGAACCAGAAGCCACCCATCTCTGTGAGGCCCCTGTATTCCTCTTGTGTGGTACTGGCCACGGGGTTAGAGAATAGAAAGGAGAAGAAATGGGTGAGGGGAGCACTGTAGAAAGAGGGTATATTCTCCAGAATAGTTCACAAAGCTGTTCCACGTCTGACGCTTTGATTTTCCTGCCAGGACAAAGATCTTCCAGTTGGAGTTACTCACTCTGATTCCTCCTTCAGTGACTCAGAACTCGACCGAAGGTAACAGCCATGAGATAAGACTCTCTGAGTGTTAGATAAGAGCCTAAGCAATGGCTTTGAAAGCGGAGGGACTAGGATTTCCCGGGCTAACCAGTGTCTCAGTAAAAGGCCTTTGCTGGTCCACCACAGGACACAAAGGTACAGAGCTGATTATTGGGTGTCAAGTAACAAATCTGTCCTCTTATTGACATAATATGATTACACCACACAAAGGTACTGAACTTTAGAAAAGGAAATTATTACAAAATATTAAGCAGAATGAAAACTGAAAGTAAATATTGAAAAAGGAAAACAGAAACTAGACGTGATTTAAGTATTTATTATTAAAAGCCAGGATGAATGAACTCTAAAGATCAAAACACCAAGCACTCTAATACTCTGTGGAGTAAAACAGCAGCATGGTTACTATGCAAAGGTCAGAAAGGGTATCAAGGAAAGCTAACTAGATATCAATGATCAAGTGGAGATAAAAAACAGTCAAGAAAGGATTCAAGGCCCAGGTTCCAGGAACTCCGATGCCAGCCATGTGATTCCTTGCTGTCCTTAATGAGAGCCACCCTCAAAAAAGGTGGGGCTACTTGATGACTGAAAACAAGGGGGGATCAACAATAGAAAAGAGGAATTCAGAGGCAAGAAAGTCTGCCTCAGTCATTACTAGGGAAGATGGTGGAGGCAGTCCCACTCCTACAGTGTGCCCTAAGCTGGACAAGAATCACTGTGCTACATCTGACAGTGAAAGCACGGGCTATCCCAGGACTAGAGGTAGCTGGCTGCAGACGGAGATGGGACTCACCTGAGAGATTTTAGGAAACATGTACAGGATCTTCTGAGCTATATGTCAAAGCTGTTATCACACTGCCAGGATGAGAAGAGATTTATCACCAGGGTAATAAGCCTCCCTAAGCAGCACTACTGTGTCGCATGTCCAAATGACATCTCTGCCTGCCTTCTCATCCCCCCTCCCCAGTCAGGGCTCCTATGCCCTTAATGCCACAGATCTTTATAAATACATGTGTTAAGAGAAAAGCACTGTCTATCTTACTTTCATTTTAAGGTAGCCTACACAAAATGAAACCTCTTAATGCTCTAATTTCAGTTAATGGAGAGAGAATTTGGTCCAGGATAGGACACTTCCAAAAACCTGTTAAAGTACACAAAGCAGGGGACAAGGCCAGAAATGCAGACAATTTCGTGACTAGTGACGGCACCTCCCAACTATGCTGGTGTTTTACTGAATCTGTGAGAGTACCTAGAAGTAAAGACAACTAAATAGCAGGATTCCATTTCAGTGAGGAAAAAACTCAGCAACATGAGCTGGTTTAACAAAGATTAAGCATCCATGGTCTACCAGGCACGATGCTTAACCTCTGGGAATATAGAAAGACAGGCATGTGTACCACATGCCAAGAACGGAGCACACATAAGGGAAAGGACAGGCATCTACAGGAGGAATCTGCCTTACCCAGAGAATCTGGGAACAATAAATAGGAGTCTTCCAGATGTGCAGAGTCAAAGAAAAAAGAGAGAAAAGAAGGCGCTGCAGGTATGGAGAAAAGGCCTGAAATATCACACAGACACAGGGCAAAGAACCCAGGATGGATGGGGCAAACAGCAAGCAGGCAGAAGTTTGAGCAAAGAAGGCTCTTGTCTCACCAGGCTAAGGAGCTTGAATTCTGTCCTTTGAACAGTGGGGAACCACAGTCAGGTTCATGATCCAAAAAGTTCACTTTGGCAGCAATGTGATAAATAGGTCGAAAAAGAGTGAGACCAGTCATTGAGACAGCTGAAGGCCAAGCAGATAGGATACTGCTAGTTCCTATGATGTGTTAAGAGTTCAAAAGCAAAGACAGAACTATTTGCACTAGAACCCTGTTCTGGGGGATAGCATTAAAAAATACCAAATCCTAGATAAATCATTCTTCCCTCTTCTTTTTCTCATTCAGCATCACCCTGCACTTCAAAATCTCCTGTCCAGCTTCACCTGCCTTCAGCTACTCACAGAGCCCAGTCTTCATGGTGCCACAGGTGAAGATAGAGATGGAGCCAGACTGTGACTTCACAGACATGGAAAGATATGGAAGAGAAGCTGACAGCGAGACCACCCTCTAGGAGGATGGACGGGGCACAGAGTGAGGGCCTTGTTTAGTCTTCACTGTGAGGGTCTGGGCCAAAACCCTTCACTTTTCCAAACCTGTTTCCTTATTTACCAAACAGAGGGAGTCATTCTGCTTGATAGAAAACTGGAGAGCTGCTGATGAAAAGTACTACTTATATGCAAAGCCCTCTACTTCCCTCTGTAGTTATGAAAATAACTAAAGCTAAATGTTACACCTTATTTTAAAATGCAGTCCAGCATAGAAATTATAACATTTCTTTTGAAATGAAAAAATGCTTTCTCTCAAAACTGTAGCTAAGATAAAGGGGCACTACTCAATTTTTATTTAAAACAAATATCAGTTAAGATTTTTTTTTAAAAGCTGAGATTTTAAATGATCTAGATGGTCTTAAAACAACTTAAAATACTCATACTTTAATAGACCAAGGTTGGAAAATTTGTTTTGCAATTTTGCATATTAAGAAATGCTAAAAAGGACCTCTTATCTCTCCATCCAATTCAGTTTTCTAAGGGTCATATGACAAGTTTGAACTATCTGCATTATGAGTCTTGTTCCAGCACAGAAGTGTGACTGGGGCTTTTCCAGATTGAAAGCTATTTCTAAAAGTCTGGTAATGAAAGAACCAACATGTTTGAGTGGATATTTTAAAAACAAAATAGTTCCTGTTAAAATGAAACCTCAAATCACATGGCAAATCAACAAAATGATCCTTTAAATTAGTATCACTGGTTTTTAAAGCCCAGAATCACATTTCATTATGCATTTGGGTAGGTCTTTCCTGAAAGTTTTCAATGGCCTGATTCCCAAAGTCAAACTTGCATTCACATTAATATTGCATATTAGGCAGGGCTCATGTGAAATTTTAGAAGATTAAAACTCTGCAATACTAGTCAGACTAGTACTTTAAAGGAATAATTAGAAACAAATTGGGTAGATTTAAAACCCGTTAATAGTGAAGCAAACTCTTTTCCTCATGAAACTTAAAATCAGTCTTCTTATCTTCAAGTCACATTTAACAAACACCAACCATGTTTATTTACCACCTACTGTGTGCCTAATAGCCACAAGGCATCTGACATTTACCTTCTCCAAAAAAACTGTGGATTTGAATCTTGAGTAAATCACTTTGGTTACGGTTACCACATTTACTCAAGATGACAAATGCAGGTGCTTTTTCTTTATCCCTTTCTATTTTTTAAAGACAAATGACACTAGATCATTAACCACCTTGAGTACAGGGACAGTTAATTGCCTCTATAATCCCCAGACCCAGTACAGTGCCTGGTCCATAGAAAGCTCTCATTGTTTATTAAATTAAATCTCAGAACGCCCTTCCAAGGATACTGCCATGAGGTAAAGCTCTAAACCTCCACCACTTCTACTGAGAGCAGCAGAATTAATTAGCTGCTCACTAATCCAGAACCATTGCCTGAGCTTAAGTATAAATTCTTTGTCTTCATCTGCACCAATTTTGGGAGAGCTAACAATCTACCCTTAACATTTCAGTTTTAAAAACTGGCTGATTTCCAATAGCATTTTGTCCAAATTGAATTGTAGAAATGTTGTGGATTCAGGAGTAAATGTGCTTGATTAATCAAACAAGCTGGAAAACTAGAATGTTAATTTTTTGTTGTTGTAAACTGATCACCGTAATTTTCACATTGCCTGTCATTTGCATTTTGTACGCACACGCACACACACACACACACACACACACACACACACACATACACATGAACATTTTAATTTCCATAGCTTTTAATAGGTTGACATATTGGTACTTCTCCATGCAGTAACAATAACTTGTAACTACAGTTCAATAAAACTTAATCCTGTCTGCTCGTCTCGCTCCATGTTTAATAATTTGGGTGAGTCAGCACGCATGGCTGATGTACAGGAACTACACCTCACTTGCAAAAATATCTCTAGCAACTATCACCCCTCTTCATCTCCAGAAAACTATCAAAAGCGTAAAGGCGACGGGCTTCCCTGGTGGCGCAGTAGTTGAGAGTCCACCTGCCAATGCAGGGGACATGGGTTCGATACCTGGTCAGGGACGATCCCACATGCTGCGGAGCAACTAAGCCCGTGTGCCACAACTACTGAGCCTGTGCTCTAGAGCCCGTGCTCCACAACAAGAGAAGCCACCGCAATGAGAAGCCCACGCACTGCAATGAAGAGTAGCCCCCACTCACCACAACTAGAGAAAGCGTGCGCAGCAACGAAGACCCACTACAGCCCAAAACAAATAAATAAAATAAATAAATGTATAAGAAAAAGCATAAAGGCGGCACATGAACAAGGAGGGGGAGAAGGTCAGCTCTGCATTGCTCTCCTTCCTCTCTGCCTCAAGCTGCCTGGAACAGGAGTTGTTTCTGCCTGCATGAAAGCCAAATACCTAGCCCTTGAGCAGAATACACTGGACCTATCCTCGCTGCAAATGTGCCACAGCAAATACCTTTCAATCTGTGCAATCAAACTAATGCTTTAAACACACACACACAGACACATGAAAAAAATTTATATATATGGCGGGGGGGCTTGGCAAAGCACATCAAGAAGTCCTGTGTAAATTGAACATATGGTTTAGAAAATAATCAGAACAAGACTAACCACTTAAATGAATCTTACACATTAAACTCCTGGCTTGGCACAACCTTTGGGGATGTAAGATTAAAAGGACTAGGCTGATTTCTCCACAGCTCTTTAAACCAATTTGTTTAAGGCATTGGATTGGGTATTACCAAATATAGGAATATTTAGGTTGATTACATCCAATGAGAAAAATTAGGTCACAACAAGATAGTAGCAGAAAGATACAGTATTTCAGAAACTCATTCTATACCAGTCAGAAGTGTTTTATTTAAAAAAACAAAATGAAGGGAAAAAGTCCTTTAATCAGAAAGTCTGATTAAATTCAGTATTAACTCAAGTTCTCAAAAATCAATCAAGAAAAGCCAACAGGTGCATCAGAGAAAAGCCGGCAGCTGTTGACAGTTCTTTGGTGGAAAAGTAAGTTGCACACTTATACAAGCTGCCCGAATGATCATTAAGCCCAAGTTATGTTTTCCAAATACAGGTTTCAAGATACACTAAAGAAACCATACAGACACCCCCAACAGTATAAAAATTTGACAGTGAAGTTTAAGGATGTAGGAAAGTCAAATATGACAACACACATGAATAATTTATAAAATAAGCCTTTCAATCCTAGAAAACTAAAATGGGGAAACCTCAGGGATGGTAACGAACATAAAACGAGAGCTAATAGCAAATGAAACAACCCCAAACATTTTCCCAATGACTAAGCTACAAAATGACAGCTTAGGAGACTATTAACATGTAGTTTTTCTTCTGGTTATCAATCAATACATATATTAAATTAGGGTAATTTTTTTTCTACTCAACTACCATCATTTCTTTCTTTTTTACCTTTTCCCTAATTTTCTCTTGCAACATTTTTCCTTTGGTTTGACCAGTTGAACTCAAAAGGTTTGGAACCTAAAGTGAGCATCAACTCATTATTGGAATAGCACTTGGGAAATGCAATCGTAGAAAAGACAAATTTGTGCAGCGTTGGTGGTATGGTGGTAAGCATAGCTGTCCTCCTAATAAAGACAAATTTTAACCGAAGTGGTTGACAAAGTTAGGCAGCCATTCTCAGTGTGACAGGGTCCCCCTGTTAATCAGTAGGTTAATGGCTTCTCTTGGCTGGATCCCATGACCCAGCACGATAGTGGCATGTTCCCTGGTGGGTAACTGCAGGGCTATGTGTGCAAACACCCACCCATTTAAGCTTACAAATAAATAGAAAGCATTGTTTTAAACCATTTAAGTAGAATAAATATTGCATTTCTATTGGCCTGGTTTTCCTCGTGAACTAGCTTGGAGTGCTGTTCATGACACAGAAGACGCAATAGTTAATTACTTGCTACTCCAAGCTCCTTAGACTTCAGTACTTCCCGCTCTTCAAGCCTCAGCACTTTTTTTGCAGCAATAATGGTATTCTTCATTAGCATTGCCACTGTCATGGGACCAACACCCCCAGGGACTGGAGTGATGTAACCGGCTTTCTTCCTGACTCCTACATAGAAATAAGACAGGCAGACTGCTTTAATTATGGCAAAGGAACTGTATGTACTTTATCATGGAAGAAGCATTCAAAGAAAAAGCAATAAAATACATAAGCATCTTCATAAGCCTCAAACTCATTTAAAAAATCACAGCTACATTACTCAAGAGTAAAGGCTTTTGAACATACTAATATAAAATAACACACATATAGGGACTTCCCGGGCAGCTCATTGGTTAGGACTCTGCTCTTCCACTGCAGGGGACGCGGGTTCGATCCCTGGTGGGGGAACTAAGATCCCGCATTCTGTGTGGAGCGGCCAAAAATAAATAAATCAATAACACACATATAATAAGCAGAGTTGTTCAGTGAATATATCTAAATAACCTATAATTTACCAGCCATACTTTTCCTCCATATTAAATCAACTTAAAAAGAAACATCTCAGTAGGTTAACTGTATGGGAAGTGTAACTATAATAATAATAAGCATTACTTCAATTAATACCTGCCTACAATATTTTCTTAATTTTATCCTATTTATTTAACTATACTGTTTGCCCAAAGCATCAAGCAAAGTAATTTTCTGGAAAGTAAAAAGTAAGATTTTTTTTACTCCAATCTAAAGGGAAAAATACTTAGATACCTAGGCTTGGGTCTGACTGCTTTAGAAGAAACAGAAAGCTAGAAATAGGATTATTGGCATAAAATTCAGATAAAATCAGAACTGAAAGGAGAAATCTACTAGCAAATTCCAAAATTTTAGCAATTTGGCTCTGTCCCATACTTTTAACATGTCAGGTCTGTGATCTCTCCTCCCAGTATGAAAATGAGAAATCTGTAACACTTTTTAGGAGACTCAATAGTTTAGGAATATCACTTCATTAAATTTTCAGACTTGTTGAAAGTTTTGAAGTTGTTTTAATTATAAAATAGACCTAAGCGGAAAAAAACAAAACAATTCTCTGAAAACTCTTTATCTGTTCTCCATAATTTGATGATACAAACACCTAAAATAATTCTAGAATGACTGTAATTGTTAAAAAGATTTTTCTTAATTAATTCTCATGGAAAACATTTTAAATGGTATTACCAAGGTAACATACCTTTAAAAGTTAAAATAGTCTGCCCTAAGTGTCCAATAACGATAGTATTTATTGACTTTTATAGTTTTAAAAAATTATACCATTTACCTTCAAAATCCACATCTCATGGAAAGCATTTTAAATGGTATTACCAAGGTAACATAACTTTAAAAGTTAAAATAGTCTGCCCTAAATGTCCAATAACGATAGTATTTATTGACTTTTATATTTAAAAAAAATTATACCATTTACCTTCAAAATCCACATCTCCAACCAACTTGGGTTTAGCAGTTATGGGATCTTGAATTCTGTTTATTCCCACATCAATGACAGCTGCTCCTTCCTTAATCATATCTGCTGTGATCAGATTTGGAATGCCTAGAGATGGAGATAGGAATGATCGGTTTAGAAGATTCTTAGATAAGATTCTTATCTACTTTCAATTTCAAGAGACCTGGAAGAACGAATTAGCTTGTTTTACAAAAACCTATAACAACTATTAACAAAGGAAACATTTAAACTTCATATAGTAAACAGGCTGTAGAAAAAACATTCATCCATCAAATCTATAATGGAATGCCAAAAATCAGTATTCCAACCACGACTCTCTCCTCATGTTTGTAAGCAGCTCACATTATCAATCCTAGGGGAATAATGAATGGAACGGCAGTGCAGCAGGCAAATTCGAAGATGAGAGTCCCATCTTCACCCTCTGAGGAGACATGCTCCCGCCCCTTCCCTGGTGCTCTTACCTGCAGCAGAGACCACAATATCTGCAAGAGCCGTATGTTTCTTCAGCTGCTCCTTGGGAGTATATCGATGAGATATTGTGACAGTGGCATCACCTATGAGTTAAAAAATATTTCCGAATCAAAGCTGGGATTGGATGAGATCTCAACTAGGCAAAACATGCCAGAAATTCAACATCTCTGAAAAAATAATTGACAGTTCCTGTGCCATACTTTCTGGGCAGCCACTTGTCCTTTTTTAAAAGAAACAAATACTCAGGGCTTCCCTGGTGGCGCAGTGGTTGAGAGTCCGCCTGCCGATGCAGGGGACACGGGTTCGTGCCTTCGGTCCGGGAAGATCCCACATGCCGCAGGGCGGCTGGGCCCGTGAGCCATGGCCGCTGAGCCTCCGCGTCCAGAGCCTGTGCTCCGCAACGGGAGAGGCCACAGCAGTGAGAGGCCCGCGTACCGCAAAAAAAACCCAAACAAACAAACAAAAAACCAAATACTCAATTTCTTGTAACTTTTACCTGTTAGTTCTAGCTCCACCCTTTGGAGTCATACATCTTTAGATTTATTCCTTATCCTATTTAACAGTCTTTCTAAACAAAATATCACTAGGATTACTCAAGGATTTTTCTTAAACGTGTGCTGAAAGATACCTGGAAATATTTAGTTTTGACATTATTTCTGATATAATCATGTATAGTCATATTATGATAATCACATTAACTCTGATTTGAAGCTTTTTCTCAAATAGAACTTGACACAATGATGACACATTACAGTAATATCAATTCAATCCTTTGCATTGGTCTAAGATTTTTTTTCTACCAAATGGCACAGAACAGGACACTAACTTTGAATAAGTTCTACATCTTAGCTCCAACTATCAAAGCCATAACTGGAAATTCTAATTGTCTACAACCATGCTTATACTCAAAACTCAAATTTCTGAGGCATATCTATCTCTGAACTAGTTCCATACTAGTGAATATAAATGAACTTTCAAGTGACACTGAATACAGCTTCTCCTACAAAGATTACTCCCCAAGCACCTATTAACAAAATTACAACAAAAACAAAGTTTAACAAAGTTAACACTTCCAAACATCCACAGGGCAGTCTCTCAAGCGTTTCTTGTCTCTCGTAAGGGAGAAGAGGACTCATCCCTGGGAGTAAAACCCTTACCTCCGGGACGTTCGTGCGCCCCATCCGTGTGCAGCAGCACTGCAATGGGCATTCCAACGTTTTTTGACCTTCCAGCCACAAGCACGTTCTTCCCCAGGGTTGGAATACCTATGAAAAATAAATAATTTGCATTTAAGATAGTGCCTAATTATCTTAGAAAGAGCACCTAAGGAAAAGGAAGGCTGATGGCCTAGGATGTGACTCTAATTGTGATAATGAAGGAATTCACTAAGCTTATTGCCTCATCAGTCAACTGGACTGTCACTCGCTACACAGAGCAAAAGCTAAAAGGAAACATTTTATAAGCTGCAAAATGTTATGAGTGTGCACAGTCACCACTATTAAAGCTTAAGTTTCCCTCAGAAGTTTCTGGATTAAACAGCAAAAACAGTTGTAGGCAACTGCTAAAGGAGTTAGGCTCTGGGGAGCAGGACTAGAGGCTGTGGGGTGGGAGTTTCCACTCTTTGCATGAATTTTTACCATTTGTAAGTACTGCCTTGATAATACTGAGACGGATATACCTACCAGTTCGCTTAATTATTTCCCACACACCCCATGGAGTAGCTGGTAACATGGAATTCTGGTCCAAACACATTCGCCCTACGTTAATTACATGAAAGCCATCAACATCTTTGTCTGGAGAAACAGCATTGCAGATCTTTCTCTCATCAATGTGCTCTGAAAAAGAAATCAGAGCGGTGGTCTTAAGTCACTGTTACGTAGTTAGCACTGCTTGACTCCAGCTTACCTGGTTTGCCACAAAAACCTATTCCGCTTTTACAGCTCGCCCCCATGACTTATTTCTTCATCTGCATATAAGGAACACACATCGAGCAAAGCCAAATGCCAAGATCAAAGCCAGTGTCCTGTTGTACAACTGCTTCCTTCCACGGTCCTTTGCTTTAAGACCTCAATACCAAATCAAGGAGTAATTGGTATTCTGAGTAGGTCTGTCCCATATCTAATAACATACTCTCTCTCTTGAGTTTACCTCCACTTTATATCAAATCCACACAAGGGACCAGTTGTATAAAGTAAACAAGACTCTCCATTCCTCAGATATCATTTAAAATATTTATTTATTTGGCTGCACCGCGTCTTAGTTGCAGCATGCGGGATCTTCCTTGCAGCATGCGCGATCTTTAGTTGCAGCATGCGGGATCTTTGTTGCGGCATGCGGGATCTTTGTTGTGGCATGCGGGATCTAGTTCCCTGACCAGGGATCGAACCCAGGTCCCCTGCATTGGGAGCACAGAGCCTTACTCCCTGGACCACCAGGGAAATCCCCAGAAATCATTTTACATGGTGGTGTCCAAATCTCACCTGGAAGAGGCAGCTGAACAAGGAGGCCATCTACGTTATCATCATTATTTAGTTTATTGATTAAATTCAACAGTTCTTCCTCTGAAATTGAAGCTGGTTTCACAATTGTCTCACTGTTGATTCCTATAAGAAAATTTCAAGGTAAGAAAAAAAGACGCATTTATTGAGACAATGCTACGTTGTCTGCCATGCTACCAGCGAGGCTTTTTATCATCACACCCACCCTGGTAGCTGGAAAGCTTGAATCGGCTCACAAGTAAACTTAAGTAACTTCCCAAATACAAACACTAAAGAATACTAGCTTGATAATTTCTTTTCTTTTCTTTTTTAACATCTTTATTGGAGTATAATTGCTTTACAATGGTGTGTTAGTTTCTGCTTTATAACAAAGTGAATCAGCTATACATATACATATATCCCCATATCTCTTCCCTCTTGCGTCTCCCTCCCTCCCACCCTCCCTATCCCACCCCTCTAGGTGGTCACAAACCACCTAGCTGATCTCCCTGTGTTATGCGGCTGCTTCCCACTAGCTATCGGTTTTACGTTTGGTAGTGTATATATGTCCATGCCACTCTCTCGCTTTGTCCCAGCTTACCCTTCCCCCTAGCTTGATACTGTCTATATATCATACTACATAATCCTCATCAACCTCATTTTATAGACAAGGCTCAGTGAAATTGAAACACAAGCTGGCTGGTGACAATCTTTCCAGTTCCAAAGTCCATGTTCTTTCCACTGTATCACACTACCTCCCATCCCAATGTCTTAGAAAGCCATGGCTTACTATTTTCTAGAGGTTCTAAATGTCTTTCAATGAAAAGGGCAGGAGGCTTCATTCCTCAGTGATAAAGAACAGAGTATACCAAGGGCTCACAGTCCAGTAACACTGGCCAGACACGCCAGTGGTTTTACAGCCCTTCAGAAGGGCAGGCACACAGTTCTCAGACCACTGACTCACAGATAAGCCGGCAACGGCACAGCTGAGCCTACCCACCTCTGGTCTGCGGCCACACAGAGTCTGCAGTATAGCGAGATCTAGAACACAAACCTCCCATCACTCAGACCTGTGCCTTCTGCACTCAAATCTCCAACCACTTCTAAACTGCTGATTTAATTGGCTTTGGAACCAACTGGTGGAGAAATCAAAGGCTGTTTCAAAGAAGTCAGAGTCATTTCCTTCAAATCCATGACTGTGTTCTACACCACATCATTGAGGTCTCCTCAACCAAATGCTCAAACACCTCATTCAGACTCATTATTGCTCAAGGAAAGCAGATGTAAACTGTGTTCAAGGTCACCTATCAAATGTTAGACTAGAACAGAATTTAGATTACATTCCAGAAGACACCAAGAATACCAACCATACTCCTGCTGTCCTAGTCTATAAGCCTCCCCAATAGACAGCCTGATTTCTTTATGACAAATATTTGGATACAGTTCAATCACATTAGCCTCCTCTGCCTGGGTTTTCTAATCGGAAAAAGGAATCATAAAGTGCAGTAGAGTTTGCCTCAGATAAGTCTCAATGTAACAGCAGTCGGGGTCTGAGAGTGACACATACCCACATCGGCAGCTGCTCTGGTTTTGTTGAGGACATAGGAGTGACTTGCAGGATTCTCACCAACCAGGACGACACTCAGGTGCGGCCGTCTGTGGCCTGACGCCACCCACTCTTCCACCTCCTGCCGCACTTCCTGCTTGATCTGCTCAGCAAGTTTCCTTCCCGAAATGACAACAGCTTCATTTCTGCAGAAGGCGATAGAATCACAAAAACAAATAGCTTGAATCCTTGTAAAGAGTAAAGGTCAGGCTACAAAAGTGTTATTAAATACCCAAAACTTCAGGAGGTGGGGGAGGGGGAATTGGAAGGTGGTCAAAAGGCATGGTGGGCCCTCCTATCTGCAGGTTCTGCATTTGAGAATTCATCAACCATGGGTCGAAAATATTGGCAAAAAAAATTCCAAAAAGTTCCAAAAAGCAAAACTTGAATTTGCCCTGCACCTGGCAACTATTTACATTGTATTTACACTATTAACACAGCATTTACATGGTATTAGGTATAAATAACCTAGAGATGATTTAAAGTATATTGGGAGGAGAGGTTATATACAAATACTATGCCATTTTATATAAGGGACTTGACCATCTGGGAATTTTGGTATCCTGGGGGTTCCTGGAACTAAACCCCTTCAGATACTGAGGGATGACTGTACAAACTTCTAGTTATAAGATGAATAAGTACTAGGGATGTCATGTACGTCCTACATTCCCAGTTAGTGAATTGGCTTTTAATTTATACGTGCGTTTAAAT
This sequence comes from Globicephala melas, assembly GCF_963455315.2. NCBI lineage: Eukaryota > Metazoa > Chordata > Mammalia > Artiodactyla > Delphinidae > Globicephala > Globicephala melas. The sequence goes on from NC_083325.1 coordinate 26,367,710, forward strand.
ATATAAATTATGCTATGCAGTTAAACCAATAAGCAATATGCTAGACAAACCTCAAATACCTACCACTCCCTACAACCACTCCTGGAAAAGACTTTCCTGATGAAGAACAGGGATTGGAAGGGGGACTAAGGCGATTCCATCTCATAGGTGGCAGTGTGCTCTACCCCGAGACCCCAGTGCCCCATCCACAGCTGACACACCAGGAGTAAGTATCTGACGCCAAGAATAACAATTTCTAGGCTGGCCAGTGGTCTGGCTGGTGCAAAAGTTTATTCACCGGGAGCGGTGGTAGTGAACTGGACCAGTAAACGCTCCTCTCTGAACTACATTCACACGCTAGAACCACAGGGATGAGAAACTGCTTGTTGGGGGTGAGACAATGAGAAAACTCAGACCTAGAAGAACCTTCAGTTCCCAAAAACATATTCAAATCTCTGAAAGCCTATCTCTCCCCAATAAGAATTAGTAAGAACAGCTCTTCCTGGGTTCCAACATGCAAGATTCCTTGTTTTCTTATTTCCACATATATGCTTAAAGTTCCCATTATTTAAAGTAGGACAAGCATCTATTCCTTAAGAAAAAACACGCTGGGGACTTCCCTGGTGGTGCAGTGGTTAAGAATCTGCCTGCCAGTGCAGGGGACACGGGTTCTAGCCCTGATCCAGGAAGATCCTACATGCCACGGAGCAACTAAGCCCATGCGCCACAACTACTGAGCCTGCGCTCTAGAGCCCGCAAGCCACAAGTACTGAAGCCCGCGCGCCTAGAGCCCGTGCTCCGCAGCAAGAGAAGCCACTGCAATAAGAAGCCCACGCACAGCAACTAGAGAGAAAGCCCATGTGCAGCAACGAAGACCCAAAGCAGCCAAAAATTAATTAATTAATTAAATCTAAAAAAAAAGAAAAAGAAAAAACACCTCACTGAAAACAAGACTTTCCCATTAGATCTTTGTCCCCAGTGTCATAAGGAATGCTCCAACCTCAACACCAATGAAGAATACAATTGTTTGAAACACTGAAACAATCTATTTCCCCTTATAGCACATATTTAATTCTCAGGGATAACATCAAGGTACTGGATATCTTGTATGGTCAGATATAATTAATTCTCAAGGCCACTGTTAATTAAAAACTTTAAAGCTTTAATGGTCTAAGCCTTCAATGCCTGCTTTTCAGTTGCACTGTGATTAAATATCTACTTTAAACCAAATCTCAATGTCTTAGATATAATGCAGTAATTTTATATCTAAACCTTATATTAAACATTAATTTGTATTTGCATCTTTTGAAGTATTGAGAAGATATCACACAGATACCCCTGAGCAGAAGTGTGCATAAGCACTTCTCTTGTGGGGGTCCCAGGCAGACTTTATCAACCCCTCAGCGGAGGTAGAGGGTGAGCACCTTTCTCAGCAGGCTTACAAATCTCTCTTAGGAAGCATCATGGCTGTACACCTTCCCTCCTGTCCTGGATTTCTCTTATTATCCTCCTTCTCTCCTGACTTCTTGGACTGTCTACTGATCCTTGAGCCTCCCAGCTGGCTTTGCCAGCACGTTGGGTGTTGCCTCCTTTACTTCTGTGGAGAGGTAAGCCCTCCTCAACATCAAAAGGACCATATCCTGAGGGGAGCTGTTACCTTGTATTGTTATCACTGCCTTGTGGCCCTTCAGCCCTACCCTTCTATTTGTTTTTCTTTTGTTTAATTGATAAAGTTAATCCATTTAGTTGGCTCAGGGCCTAGGTCTCCTCCCTCCCTCTCTGAAGGATTTAGGCCCTGGGACTCTGGTTGCTTTTTCTCCCACTGGCTTTTGTTCCTTTCCTTGACTAATCCAAAGGGCCTACTCAGGCTCACCAACCAGGCAGATTTCGGGTGCTCACAGGGACCCCACTGTTGACACTAGGAGAATGTCAGGACAAATAACTACCACCTGGCCGGTATCCATCAGACTCCCATCTTATCAGGACATCCCAATAAAAAAATGGGGGCAACTACAAGCATCCCGAAGGACTCGCTGCTAGGATGTGTTACCGAGTCCAAGCTCGCCCTGCCCGCTGCACGACAGGCCAACAGATGGGAGATGAGGTATTGAGACAAGGAATACGACTTTATTCGGAAAGCCGGCAAACCAAGAAGATGGCAGACTAAAGTCTCAAAATAACCATCTTACCGTGGTTTGGATGCCAGTTTCTTTTATAGCACAGAGAAGGGAAGGAGATGAGGAAATAAAGTAAAAAGTCCATAAGTTCTGCAAATATCACCTGGAATGGCCAGTCTCGGGGAGGGGACGTGTTAATTTCTTCTTTCTTGTAGCCATCCACAAGTGGAACAGGGTCTGGATGTTTCCCTGAACAAAGGCACTTTGGTTTAACATTCAGGCAGAGGGGCAGGGTTCCCCAAGGCAGGCCATTATGTATAGACAGTATCCTTTTAGTGAAAAAAGCAGCAGAAAGCAAAGGTTAAAGTAAAAGACACAGGACTTCCCTGGTGGCACAGTGGTTAAGAATCTGCCTGCCAATGCAGGGGACATGGGTTTGAGCCCTGGTCCGGGAAGATCCCACATGCCGCAGAGCAACTAAGCCAGTGCACCACAACTGCTGAACCTGTGCTCTAGAGCCCTGAGCCACAACTACTGAGCCCGCGTGCCTAGAGCCCTTGCTATGCAACAAGAGAAGCCACTGCAATGAGAAGCCCACGCACTGCAACGATGAGTAGCCCCTGCTCTAGTCCCTGCTCGCCGCAACTAGATAAAGCCCATACGCAGCAACAAAGACCCAATGCAGCCAAAAATAAAAGTAAAAATAAACATCAAATAAATAAATAAAAAGATAAAGTAAATGAAACAGATCCAACATGTAGTCTGATTTGGCTCTCCCTGCTACAGATGCATATTAACTAACTGGGGAAAGTTTAGACAGGACGGTTTAAGAAAAAAATTAATTTTCTTTTGCAATACTGTATGGTCCCAGTACAAACTAGGGGACGAAGTGATCTGGCCAAAAAAAATTGGGTCATTGAATTACAATACCATCTTGCAACTGGACCTATTTTGTAAAAGGAAAGGTAAATGGGGGAAGTCCCATACATCCAAATGTTCATGACTCTATTCCATAATCCAGGTCTAAAGAACTGCTGGGTGTACCTGGCTCACACCCCTTTCAAAGTGCCTTCTTCACAGGAGCCAAATGTTTTAGATGATCTCTTTATGAGTCCACCTCCCCGAGAGGTCTACCGTGAACTCCTATCTCCCCCAATTGTGAGGGGGGACAGTCTTCCAGACCATTTACCCCTGATGCCGCATCCGAGGAGCTGGAGACACCAGACCCCCATAAATCAGCTCATGGATTTGGCCTTTGGAGTATTTAACAATAGAGAGGCAAAAAGGATTCAGGGACAACAGCAAAAAGCAGAGCAATTGGCAGCAGCCCTAACCACTGCACCACCTCAGGGTTACCATTCCTTGCGAAGACCCATGGTGAGGACAGGATCCAGGAATGCTGGATCAGAGTCACTATCTTGCCAAAAAGCATCTGTTTTAAGTGTGAATGAGAGGGTCACTGGAAGCAGAACTGCTCCCAGTCCCGAAGGGGACTCGGAGCTCCCAAAGCAATGATGGCCAAGAGGATCGAAGACTGATGGGGCCTGGGACCCTCCCTGGCTCCCAAAGGACACCTGGTCATTTCTCCGGAGAAGCCTCGGGTAACCTTTGACATGGAAGGTAGGAAAGTTATTTTCTTATTAGATACCTGGGCCGCCTACTCTGTGGTGACTGATTTCCCTGGACCCTTGTCCTCCACAAGCTGTATAATAACAGGGATTGATGGAAAGCCCCAAACCAGTGATTCACTCCTCCCCTCAACTGCTTGCTAGGAAATTTTACCTTTGCACATCAGTTTCTGCTCATGCCTGAGTGCTCCCTCCCCTTGTTGGCAAGGGACTTGCTCACTAAATTCCCGACAATAATCCAAGCTGGAGATCCTCACAGAGATAGCACCCACCAAGAAAAACAATTGCTCTTGGTCAGAGCAATCTACCTCAGTCCCAGCGAGAGGAGATCTCCATTCCACTCCATCTAAGCTTTTAAACTATGGGCTGTTAAACTAGTTCATAGTTCTAGAACTAAAGGTTGCTTTCTTCTGCATTCCCCTGCACCCCAGTATCTCTTTGCCTTTGACTGGACAGATCCAGACACTGAAATGCCATGAATGCCTCCACTCTGTGTGCTTATAAAATTCAAGCTGAGGGTGCTTACATGGTAGGAATGGAATGGACCAAAAAAAAAGAAAAAAACGTGGGCTAGAAATTGTCCAGCTACCTTTAAAAATGCGATCACGTGAGGCCGTAGGCAAGCCGCCTCAGATCAAAGGCCTGACTGAGGGCCATAATTTAAAAATTTCTTAAACCCAGGGAGGATGACCAAAAGTGTTTGTAAATAGAGTACCAAAATGGGAGGCCACTGGTCTGACTAAGCTAACCATACCTGATAGAAATTTGGCAGAAGGACTTCTCCCCTAAGCTAAATGAGGAAAGTAAAACATACCTCAACATAGGTAAATGTATAGCAGTCCTTCAATATCATTGAGGTAGCCGCCCAATTCTTTAAAAAAAAAAACACCTGTCCTAATTTTACAAATGTAGTCTTTACAGGACCAGAGATGTAGCTCCAAAAAACAAATCCAAAACTCACAATCCTTTTACCACTCCCCAAACCTTCCCTATTTATCTGAAGAGGCTTGTAAGTATTAAACAAAGGGGAAACAAAGGAGGAACTTACCTGTGCCTTTGAGATGCAAATATCCTACCTGTTTTTTTCCAGGAACCCTTATCTCTGCCATCTTTTTAAAATGCAAATTTTGAAAAAGGGGGTAAATAATTTGGAACTTGTCATGGACAAATAAAAATCTTAAGTATCGGGCTTCCCTGGTGGCGCAGTGGTTGAGAGTCTGCCTGCTGATGCAGGGGACATGGGTTCGTGCGCCGGTCAGGGAAGATCCCACATGCCACGGAGCGGGCTCGCTGAGCCTATGCTCTGCAATGGGAGAGGCCACAACAGTGAGAGGCCCACGTACTGCAAAAAAAAAAAAAAAATCTTAAGTATCTTTTCCATAAATATTAGTAAAAAGGGTTTAGCCATCTAGACAAGTGAGCTTGATTTGTTCCACCTGCCAGAAACCCAATTTTAATCCAACCTCCTTTATAGACTGATGCTGTACGTGACTCTTGGCTAAAATTTTGGAATGGGAACTATGAGGCTTCTGTGTTTGTTTGTATGTTTGTATGTATCTATGTGTGTGCTGTAGCTGTATGGTATTGCCAAAAATTAATTCATAAAAGAGCTCTATTTAGTTGACTTAAAGAAAATCAAGTGCTTATACAAATACTTAGAAATAGAAAGTAATCTGGCCAGAATGAACTTCAGGTTCATGTTATCTGTAAAATATTCAGTACTAAACTGATATCTGGTATTGAAGGTAGCTTAAGCTTGTTGGTTTGATTAATATAGACATGTCTTTAGAGTCATCAATGTTAAGTATAATACTTCTGTTGTGGGCTTCCCTGGTGGTGCAGTGGTTAAGAATTCGCCTGCCAATGCAGGGGACACGGGTTTGAGCCCTGCTCTGGGAAGATCCCACATGCTGCAGAGCAGCCAAGCCTGTGTGCCACAACTACTGAGTCTGCGCTCTAGAGCCCGTGAGACACAACTACGGAGCCCGCGTGTCACAACTACAAAGCCCGCGCGCCTAGAGCCCGTGCTCCACAACAAGAGAAGCCACGGCAGTGAGAAGCCTGCGCACCGCAACGAAGAGTAGTCCCCACTCACCGCAACTAGAGAAGGCCCGAGAGCAGTAACGAAGACCCAACACAGCCAAAAATAAATAAATAAAAAATACATAATTAAAAAAAAACTTACTTAAAGAAAGAATACTTCTGTTCTACCTAGATTTACTAGACCTTATTATATGTATTGCAAATTTGTTAGCAAATTTAGTTATGGGAGTAACTCAATGAGGAAAAAACTTATAAGGAAGGTAAGATATGTGTTTTCAGTAAAAGAACGTGTGAGGAATGAAAAAATACTGGAAAGTTATGCCGTTTTTGATAACAGATTGTGTGAGTTTCTCTGCCTTTAATCTGTATTTGCTTTTGAGATCTCTTGACACTTCGGTTAAGAAATAAGTATTGTCTCATAGTGACCAATGATTTTATTTGATCAAGTGTTTTAAAACTTTTTGACAAACTTCCCAAATGTCAAATTTTAATTAAAGTTCTTTTGACTTTCAACTAACTTTGGGGTGTTTTAGAGGGCCCCTGAGGCATCTCAGAGAGAAATATTTAACTAGTATTATTTAGTATGTTAAGTTACATAGACAGCATTATCACAAGAGCGATAAAACTATTTAAAAAATACTGTATGGATGAATGTTATTAATATAGACATTCTAAAAATTATGTAAAGGTTCTAAAATTTGGATATGTCCTGGTATAATGCTATAGTTCTAGTTGTTATCTTAAAATGTTCTATGTCACAACAGTAACCAAGCTTCTTTATCAATTACACTGTAATCAGATATTTAACCTTTTAAGTCTTTTGTCATTTATAGACAGTTACTATTGTACTCTGATGCTGTTCCAAAAGAGCTTCATCTTCAAGAAGATTCATAGGGAGGCTACAGAAGCAGTTCCACATCAAGATGATGGCTATGCAATGATTCCAGCTCATGTCAACTTAAAACAAGAAGCCGTCCTGCTCCTGGGGCCCCTAGATCAGGCATCCAGAGATTTTTCACTCCCTGACAGGCAGGGTTGATGCCCCTACTCAGCCCTGAAGCAGCTACAGATGACAGACCATTGCCCCTCTGCTTCCCATAAGATTATGGGAGTAAAATCTCTGAGGGGGGAATGAGACAGGAAGGGGGCAGGGCACAACCTTTTAAAGAATGACATGGGGCTTCCCTGGTGGCACAGTGGTTGAGAGTCCGCCTGCCGATGCTAGGGGACACAGGTTCATGCCCCAGTCCGGGAAGATCCCACATGCCACGGAGCGGCTGGGCCCGTGAGCCATGGCCGCTGAGCCTGTGTATCTGGAGCCTGTGCTCTGCAACGGGAGAGGCCACAACAGTGAGAGGCCCGCGTACAGGAAAAAAAAAAAAGAATGACATAGCCCAAGGACATGACATAAATTGGTTAGAACAAGCTAGGTCCAAGATGGTGGACAAGTTGTCTTCCACCAAACCGTGAGCCTCAGTATATGGTCATTGTAACACATCAGTGCACTAAATGACACACCCATATGACAGTTCCAAGGCCGACAATAAGAGGTAAAAAAATGGGCAGTGGCTCAATTCCTGGAAATCCCCATCCATTCCCCCAAATAGGTGGAATACTCCTTCCACTCATCAACCTATGATTACCCACCCCTATAAAAACTGACAACCCCATACCCTGGTGCCTCTTGCCTTCTGAGATGGCCCACCCTCTGTCTAGTGAGTGTGTTTCTCCCTGAATAAACCTTCTTTCACTTAAAAAAAAAAAAAAAAGAAGAAGATATCACAATTTTATAGCAAACCAAATGCATTTACCCGATTTTACATGATAATTCTAGCAGAGCACAAAATATATAAGAGCATTTCATATATACTCATGATATATTAAAGAACTGAAAACATGTTAATATTTACAAATCCAATCCAGATTTAGGGTTGAGGATGACTTCTTTAAAAGGGCTTCACTGCTGTCACTCTTTGCAGATGACATGATACTATACATAGAGAATCCTAAAGATGCTACCAGAAAACTACTAGAGCTAATCAATGAATTTGGTAAGGTAGCACGATACAAAATTAATGCACAGAAATCTCTTGCATTCCTATACACTAATGATAAAAAATCTGAAAATGAAATTAAGAAAACACTCCCATTTACCATTGCAACAAAAAGAGTAAAATATCTAGGAATAAACCTACCTAAGGACACAAAAGACCTGTATGCAGAAAATTATAAGACACTGATGAAAGAAATTAAAGATGATACAAATAGATGGAGAGGTATACCATGTTCTTGGATTGGAAGAATCAACATTGTGAAAATGACTATACTACCCAAAGCAATCTACAGATTCAATGCAATCCCTATCAAACTACCACTGGCATTTTTCACAGAACTAGAACAAAAAATTTCACAATTTGTATGGAAACACAAAACACCCCGAATAGCCAAAGCAATCTTGAGAAGGAAAAACGGAGCTGGAGGAATCAGGCTCCCTGACTTCAGACTATACTACAAAGCTACAGTAATCAAGACAGTATGGTACTGGCACAAAAACAGAAGTATAGATCAAGGGAACAGGATAGAAAGCCCAGACATAAACCCACATACATATGGTCACCTTATCTTTGATAAAGGAGGCAAGAATATACAGTGGAGAAAGACAGCCTCTTCAATAAGTGGTGCTGGGAAAACTGGACAGCTACATGTAAAAGAATGAAATTAGAACACTCCCTAACACCATACACAAAAATAAACTCAAAATGGATTAAAGACCTAAATGTAAGGCCAGACATTATCAAACTCTTAGAGGAAAACCTAGGCAGAACACTCTATGACATAAATCACAGCAAGATCCTTTTTGACCCACCTCCTAGAGAAATGGAAATAAAAACAAAACTAAACAAATGGGACCTAATGAAATTTAAAAGCTTTTGCACAGCAAAGGAACAAGACAAAAGACATAAAGACATAAAGACAAAAAGACAACCCTCAGAATGGGAGAAAATATTTGCAAATGAAGCAACTGACAAAGAATTAATCTCCAAAATTTACAAGCAGCTCATGCAGCTCAATAACAAAAAAACAAACAACCCAATCCAAAAATGGGCAGAAGACCTAAATAGACATTTCTCCAAAGAAGATATAGATTGCCAACAAACACATGAAAGAATGCTCAATATCATTAATCATTAGAGAAATGCAAATCAAAACTACAATGAGATATCTCACACCAGTCAGAATGGCCATCATCAAAAAATCTACAAACAATAAATGCTGGAGAGGGTGTGGAGAAAAGGGGACCCTCTTGCACTGTTGGTGGGAATGTAAATTGATACAGCCACTATGGAGAACAGTACGGAGGTTCCTTAAAAAACTAAAAATAGAACTACCATATGATCCAGCAATTCCACTAATGGGCATATACCCTGAGAAAACCATAATTCAAAAAGAGGCACATACCAAAATGTTCATTGCAGCTCTATTTACAATAGCCAGGACATGGAAGCAACCTAAGTGTCCATCAACAGATGAATGGATAAAGAAGATGTGGCACATATATACAATGAAATATTACTCAGCCGTAAAAAGAAATGAAATTGAGTTATTTGTAGTGAGGTGGATGGACATAGAGTCTGTCATACAGAGTGAAGTAAGTCAGAAAGAGAAAAACAGATACCGTATGCTAACACATATATGTGGAATCTAAAAAAAAATAAAAGTGGTCATGAAGAACCTAGGAGCAAGACGGGAATAAAGACACAGACCTACTAGAGAAAAGACTTGAGGATACGGGGAGAGGGAAGGGTAAGCTGGGACAAAGTGAGAGAGTGGCATGGACACATGTACACTACCAAACGTAAAATAGCTAGCTAGTGGGAAGCAGCCGCATAGCACAGGGAGATCAGCTCGGTGCTTTTGACCACATAGAGGGGTGGCATAGGGAGGGTGGGAGGGAGGGAGATGCAAGAGGGAAGAGATATGGGGACATATGTATATGTATAACTGATTCACTTTGTTATAAAGCAGAAACTGACCCACCATTGTAAAGCAATTATACTCCAATAAAGATGTTAAAAAAAAAAGATAACTGTAATAAAATCTTTAAAAATATATAAAATAAAATAAAAGGGCTTTGCTGATACAAATACCCCGGCAACATTCTTTTTTTTTTTTTTTTTTTTCTGTACACGGGCCTCTCACTGTTGTGACCTCTCCCGTTGCGGAGCACAGGCTTCGGATGCGCAGGCTCAGCGGCCATGGCTCATGGGCCCAACCGCTCCGCGGCACGTGGGATCTACCCGGACCGGGGCATGAACCCGTGTCCCCTGCATCGGCAGGCGGACTCTCAACCACTGCGCCACCAGGGAAGCCCAACATTCTTGAATTATAGTAAAACCTGCCCTGTGCCAGAAATAGATTCCCAACCCTGGAATAGAATAGAGTGAAAGATTACTTTAAAAGTGCTTAGGACAGTCATTTATATTGAATGAAATAACAAATAAAGTGCCAGGATATGGGGACTTCCCTGGCAGTCCAGTGGTTAAGACTCCGAGCTTCCAATGCAGAGGGCAGGAGTTCGATCCCTGGTTGGGGAACTAAGATCCCACGTGTCACGTGGCATGGCCAAAAATAGAAAATAAATAAATAAAGTGCCAGGCATATATATTCACTAAAAATTAATATCTAATTCTGTTGGCTAAATTTATACACACACACATCCTTAATATACAATAGATATATTTATCTATTTATACACTCATAAGGATAGCTTTATGAAAATAATCAGTGAATAGGACTTAGATTGCACTTCATTAAAAAGCTCATTTAAAAAAATGTTTTTTAAGTTCCTTTTGAAAGCAGTAAACTTAGAGAAAATGGTAGCAGCACATTTGGGCTAAGCATGATATAATAAAGTTAAGGACACAAGGTTCTGGGAGAATCCATTGTTCCAAGTTCCAAAGGCAACTTCTGGATGTTATGCCAATTTGCTTAAAAAGAAAGAAAGAAAGAAAGAAATCAAAGAGTAACAAGAACCAAAACAAAGCCACAAAGCAACGAGTATCTTTTACAACATAACTGTGTTTTAGCCCTCGCCTGCATACCACAACTCTGCCAAATGTGAAACACAGTCCTGAGAGGGAGTCATTACCTAATTTCCCAACAGTTTTTTTTTTTTGCCAATGGGCAGATAAAGTTACTGCTACCCCAAAATAAATGGAAATGGAAACTGAGATCAGTCCCAAGGGGAATCCAAAATTTATTAACCATATTAGCTAACACATTTAGAAGTGCTTTCACAGATGTTTTTAGAAAAATTTCCAATAAAATTATGCATCAACAGACTAGAAAGAAGAGGACTATCTAAATAAAATTAAAAACTGAAATCCAAGTCAGTAGCATCTTCACTTTCCTTCTAATTCAATAGTTTACAGTACTGTAATTTTCCATGAAAAATTAATATCAGGTGCATTTTATAATTCATGATCAACTTATTGTGGAAAGAGTTCTGTTATCTACTAATTAATGGAACCAGTAATGAGTGAACAAAGACACAAAGGGGGATGGATCTAACATCTCTGAAACAGGAGATATTTTGCTTAGAGTTTTACATATATTACTCTCAGTTACCTTGGGACTATTATAAGCATGTTATACAGAACAAGAGACTGAGGACAGTAGAAAAAAAATTAAAACACAAACTTCTGCCTCCAAAGTCCATTTTTTCCTTTACCTCATTGTCACCTAAACTACAGTACTATCTCTCTAACCATGAAAACTCTCACACTACCCCCCCCATAAAAAGGAATATATGCAGACCCATATTTTTTTTTCATTTCTGTTCAATTTTATTTTATTTTAACATCTTTATTAGAGCATAATTGCTTTACAATAGTGTCAGTTTCTGCTTTATAACAAAGTGAATCAGTTATACGTATACATATGTCCCCATCTCTTCCCTCTTGCATCTCCCTCCCACCCTCCCTATCCCACCCCTCTAGGTGGTCACAAAGCACCGAGCTGATCTCCCTGTGCTATGCGGCTGCTTCCCACTAGCTAGCTATTTTACATTTGGTAGTGTATATATGTCCATGCCACTCTCTCACTTTGTCCCAGCTTACCCTTCCCTCTCCCCGTATCCTCAAGTCCATTCTCTAGCAGGTCTGCATCTTTATTCCCGTCTTGCCCTTAGACCCATATTTTTTAAAGGATGTTTTAATTTTACCAGCTAGCAGTAATCAAAGCAATACATTAGAACCCTGAATACCAAATGTACTTATTGCCTTCAGAGACGTGGAAACCTACATTTCATTCAGAAAAGGAAGTGAAAGGAGGGCATTTTTTGTGTGTGTTTTATAAATTTATTTATTTTGTTTATTTATTTTTGGCTGCATTGGGTTTTTGTTGCTGCGCGCGGGTTTTCTCTAGTTGCGACGAGCAGGGGCTACTCTTCATTGCAGAGCCTGGGCTTCTCATTGCGGTGGCTTCTCTTCTTGCAGAGCACAGGTTCTAGGCGCATGGGCTTCAGTAGTTGTGGCTCGTGGGCTCAGTAGTTGTGACTCGCAGGCTCTAGAGCGCAGGCTCAGTAGTTGTGGCGCACGGGCTTAGTTGCTCCGCGGCACGTGGGATCCCCCCGGGCCAGGGCTTGAGCCCGTGTCCCCCTCATTGGCAGGTAGCTTCTTAATCACTGCACCACCAGGGAAGCCCCAAAAGCAGGGCATTTGTTACTGGAGAGTGTGAGCAAACTGTTCCAGTTCTTTAGGTAAGGAATTGGAGTATTTTTATAAATCTCTTCAATCATGAAAGCACATGTGGCCAGAACTCAGGAAGGGAGGAAGAGGGAAGAGAACAGACAGTAATGAAAGATGGGGCTGGAAAGGCAGGTCAGGGTCAGACTAAGAAAATCCTTAAATGTCCCCTCTGAAGTCTTCTTTCAAGAACGCATTAATCCCCATTCTGTGCTCCAACAGCACCTTGGAAACGTCTCTAACAGCATTTTTACACTGATTGGAAATTACATTTTCTGCCACATGTACGTGTTCTGCCTCTTGACAAGTATGGAAGTTCCACTAAAGAAAATCGCTTTTACCATCTCTGAATTCGCACAGCCTAGCACAGTGCCTGGATAAAGGGGCTGCTGTTTCAAGGCTTAGGTCTCTGCAGTGTAAAGGCTCTAAAGATTGACGGCAAAGAGGGTGCATAGCTTAAAGGAACGAAATCACAGCTCTCCCTCCACCGCCCCCCCCCCCAGAAAAAGATTCTTCAACCTAGGTTTAGAATAGGAATTTGAGGTCCAAAAAAATCAGGAAATATTTATTACCTCCCTAAGAAAACGCAAACAGAGCTTTCCCTCTTCTCTTCCCGGGCGTTTACCACCTCAATTTACTCGGTCTGGCACTGACCGACTCCGGGTGGGCTGCAGTCAAAGTCCTGGTGACCACAACACATTTATTCCCTTAGGAGGGAAAGGGGCAGCTTGTAGAGCAGCGCGAGCCACACCCACGACCGGGAGAAGGAGGGAAGTGCTGGTACCCGGCGAGCAAGGCTCCGCCCTAACCCCCACCGCCGCTAGGGTCCCGGGAAGGCTCACTGAAGGCTGCTCACTCACAACTCTTCCCCACGCTCGCCAAAACATCTTCTCTGCTTTCCCGCTCTTGGTATCAGGGCCAAGGGCGGCCGGCAGGCCCTGGCCGGTGACCTCCGTATGCTCCCAGGTAAGTCGCTGAGTCCCAGGGCCCGCCAGCACCTCCGCTCCACACCGTGGGCCCCGTTCAGCCGGCGGACTGGCCTTGAGACAGGACGACGCCCGGAGCCTGCAGGAGGCCGGCTCCTCCGAAAGGCGGGCTCTCGATTTCAGCCCACACAGCCGAACGAACGCCCTGGTGGTAGGCTGCGGCCACTCTGGGATGCCACGTCGCCCCGCCACACCCTTCTCGGTGGCCACCACCTCCCGGGACGGAGATGCTCCTGAAGGGAGTCCCCGGGCGGGCCCCGCGCTCGGTTCCCCTCGGATTTCCGCGCTAACCCAGCCCCCCGACCCTCTTACCGAACTGCCGAGAGGTGGAAGGGGCGATGGTGGAGGCGGCAGCTCTGCGCCGGCCGGAGCAGCCGGATGGCCAAAGTGGATAAGAGGCACATTGCAGCCATGGCCAGCGCCGGGAGGCAAACGCGCGCGGGCCCTGCAGTTATACCGCTGCCGCGTGGCAGGCCCCGCCTCCTGCCGGCACCCATTGGTCCCTGCGGCTCTCCACTTGCAGTCTGTTGGGCCGCTGGAGCTGAAGGAACCGATCGGTTGTCTTCCTTCAAACGTAGAGAAGCCCAGTAAAGCCATGCTGGTGATTGGAGCAAAAAGCGCCAAGAGCGGGGCCCTGGATGGTTCCGAAGGCTCGATAGCTTGCCGAGACTGGCTGAGGAAGGCAAGCCCCTGCCAAACGTTGTCACGGAAGCCTGGCCAACGCGTTCATTCACTGCCCAAATATCTGAGTGCCTACTGTGTGCCAGGCGCTTTAAGAGTGGATAAAAAGATAGGCAGATGGAATAGCAACTAATAAATGTAGAAGAATGATGCAGTTAGAAAACGACTATTTGGCAAAATCATAGTAAAAACTGATTGAGAATCATCAATGGATGTCAAAACAACTGAGTGAAGTTGGATGAGGACCAAGTTATTTACATATAGGGTTGCCAGATCTTGCAATAAAAATACAAGATGCCCAGTTAAATTTGGATTGGGAGGAGGGGTCATACTTTACTAAAAAGGTATTCGTCTGTTACCTGAAATTCAAATTAAACTGGGCTACCTGTATTTTATCTGACTGGCTGCCCTATTTGCATAGTCTCAAAGTATCTCTCCCACAGAGTATTTTTTTAATAGCAAGGGGGGGGACTTCCCTAGTGGCACAGTGGTTAAAACACTCTGCTCCCAATGCAGGGGGCTGGGGTTTGATCCCTGATCAGGGAACTAGATCCTACATGCATGCCACAAGTAAGAATTCAAATACCACAACAGTGGAGCCGGCGAGCCGCAACTGAGGAGCCCGCCGGGTGCAACCAAATTTAAAAAAAAAAAAAAAAGATAGCAAAGGGAGAAAATGGTACATTTACAGTGGAGAAACCTGACAGTCATCACCTTAAACAAGTGATCAAAATTAACACCAGTAATAGGACAAAAACACATTATATGCCCTCAGATATGACGCATTGAGGAAGACACACCACTTCATAAATCTTAGCAAGTCTGAATATTGAATAAAGTGATTTTCCTAAACCATTGAATTCCCTAAAATTGTTACAGATTTCTTATTTACACAGTGAGAGGAGAGATCATAGACCTGGAATGTTAAAACAGTCCAGGAAAAAGGCACATTCCTGAAATTTTGCAATGTACTAGTAGATCTAATCACAAGGAAATATCAGACAAGTCAAGACTAAGAGATGTTCTACAAGAAAAGCAGCCTGTACTCTTCAAAAATGTCAAAGTCATGAAAGACAAAGAATGAGGAACTTTTCTAGATCAAAGGAGCCTGGGCATGACAATTCAATGTAATATGTGATCCCAGACACACACCCCCAATTATTTTCTTTCTTTTTCCTTCATTCTTCTTCTTTTTCTGTCTCTTTTTTGCTATAAAGGACATTATAGGACAACTGGCAAAATAATAATAAAGTCTGTAGATCAGTTAATAGCATTGTATCAATTTAAATTTCCTATAGCTAATCATATTGTGATTATGTAAGAGAATGTACTTGCTGTTAGAGATAAAGGGACATCATATCTACAATTTACTTTCAAATGGTTAAAAAATATATATATATAGGTTTTGTTAGGGCTGCAATAAAATACCACAGACTGGATGGCTTAAAAAAATTATTATATCTATATGAGATGATGGCTGTTTGCTTAACTTATTGTGATGATCATTTCTTGATGTATGTAAGTCAAATCATTATGCTGTACACCTTAAAATTATACAGGGCTCTATGTCAATTATATATCAATAAAATTGGTAGAAAAAAACCAAAATTAATTTTCTTGCAGTTCTGGAGGCTGGAAGTACAAGATCACGGTGTTGGCGGGTTTGCCCTCTCTTGAGGCCTTTCTCCCTGACTTGCAGGTGGCTGCCTTCTCACTGTCCTCACATGGTCTTTCATCTGTGGGAGCACCCCTCTGGCACCTCTCTCTGTATGTCTTAATCTCCTCTTCTCATAAGGACACCAGTCAGATTTAATTAGAACCCACCGTGACCACCTCATTTTAACTTTATTGCCTTTTTAAAGGCTCTATTTCCAAACACAGTCACATTCTAAGGTACTGAGGGTTAGGGCTTCTACATATGAATTTTGGGGGCGGTGACACAATTCAGTCCATAAAGATGTATATACAAAAAGAGAAGCTAATAAAGCATATAGTGAATATAGCATATTAACAACTGGGGAGTTGGGCGAAGAGTACGTAAGCATTCCTTGAACTTTTCCTGCAACCTTTCTGTGTGTCTGAAATTATTTCAAAAAAAATTTTTAAATCAGATTTCTTCCCTCCTGGGGTTTGAGGGAAAGGTAGACATACAGTGATCAGGAGAAGAGACTAAGAAAAAGACTGTGGTGCTGAGAACCCTCCAGACAGTAGGTGTGAAAGGTTGTACAGCTCAGAGCGTGCCCTCAGGTTATATGCCTGAGTGTGATAACTCGCAGAATCTATCCCCAGCAAGCCCTGGTGAGGAGGACCTTACAGTTACTTGGACCTTGCAGCAGTGGCTTTGAAGAGGGAAAGGAACCAGACATGCCCAGATTTTAGGATACACAACCCTCTCACCACTCTGCAAAATTTTGGAAATTCTCTTTTCCCAAAAAGAAAACTCTTGAGAGTGAAAGCATGAGAACATTATTATACATTTTTTACTATGCCTAATGAAAGAACTTCCCTCCATGCTCCCACAGTATTATATTGAAATACCACTTGTTTAACAAAATTACTTTATGCTCTAATTTTTAGCCCAAATTCTGTGGGGTGCTCAGGCCCTTCTAACTCAGGCCCTAAATAGCCTTTCTGCATACTCTTTCCTTGCTCTGGCCTCCACTGAGCACATCCTGTACTTCTACCTGCTGTTTGATTGCCCTCCTCCATCTACGCCCCAGAACCACTGCTACTCATCCCCAAGGCTGCACCCCCAGACTGCCTGACTTGCCCATCTTGCCTATGGGACTTCACATTAGGTGGCCTCACATGTTTCATTGACACATAAGGAAGAATTGGGACCACACACGGGCAAAAGAGCATTTTTGCTCCAACCTAATGCCGATAGGCAGAATTAATTGCCCTCTCTTTGGGGCTATCATAGAATATGAGAATACTCCTATGTCAGTCCTCAGAAGGACATCTTGATATTTGTGCATCTGTCTATCTCTTCAAATACTGAAACTGTGCAACTCAGATTGGGACTTACATGCTGGGTCTTTTTTTTTTTTTTGGCCCCATTGTGCAGCATGTCAGATCTTAGTTCCCCAACCAGGGATCAAACCCGTGTTCCCTGCATTGGAAGCATGGAGTCTTAACCACTGGACCCCCAAGGAAGTCCCCCATGGTCTTTTAATTGAGATCACACACCTGGTCTCAGGACCTAATGAAGCTCAGGTTCTTGATGTCTCATCGCAGAAAGAATTCAGAGAGAGACAAAGTGATAGGTAAGAAGTGGATTTATTTAGAGAGAAACACACTCCACAGAGTATGGGCCATCTCAGAAGGTGAGAGGCCCCAAAATATGGCATGATTAGTTTTTATGGGCTGGGTAATTTGATAGGCTAATGAGTGGATTATTCCAACTATTTTGGGGAAGGGGCAGGAATTTCCATGAATTGGGTCACCACCCACTTTTGGGCCTTTTATGGTTGGCTTCAGAACTGTCATGGCACCTGTGGGTGTGTCATTTAGTATGCTAATATATTACAATGAGCGTATAATGAGGCTCAAGGTCCACTGGAAGTCAAATCTTCTGCCATCTTGGACCTAGTTGATTCTAGCCAGTTTTTGTCATGTCCTATGGTTATGTCATTCATTTAAAGGTTGTGCCCTGCCCCTTTCCCTCCTGTTTCAATATGATGTGAGCTTATTAAACCAAGACAATTCATATCTCATGATTCATTTCATTCATGCAAGCACAAAGCACATTTATAATCAAACATCTATTAATAATCATTCTAATAATAGCTAAGCTCTATTGAACACTCATAATGTGTCAGGCACTGTTTTATGCCCTTTGCAAATATTATCCTATTTAATTTTCACAGTAAGCCCATGAAGTAAGTGCTATTATTATGTCCATTTACAGATGGGGAAAATGAGGCACAGGAGGTTTAAGGAACATGTCTAAGGTCAGGGTGCTAGTAAGGGGAGGGCAGAGATTGAAGCCAGACAGGCTGGCTCCAGAGTCCATGCTCTGCTATTAAGTACTATTTATTGAGCACTTATTCTGTGCCAGGCACTGGGTTCAGCACCATCTTCTTTAATCCCAACAACCCTGTGAGGTACGTATTATGTTCTGCATTTCAGATGAAAAAACTGAGACTCAGAGAAATGACCACTTGCCTGAAGTCACTCACCAGCAAGATGAGGCCTGGCATGGAAGCCTTCCCTCTAGCCCTCCACTTCACGTGGGCCTGAATATTTAATAGATAGCTAAGGAGAAAACCGGACCACACACAGGCGAAATCACTTAAAACGATAAATGGGTGAGAGAGAACTGTTGGGCAGAGGAGGCCATGGTGGTGGGACCCACAGAATTGGCAGCTAAACTCTAACAGTGTTCCACGTCTAGAAGGAACCACAGAGCTTATGAACACCAACACATTCCACCACCCATCAAACCTCCAGTGTAACTGATTTACCTGAAGAAATCAAGGACTCATTATCATCCCAGAGCAATTTCTAAGTAAGGACTATGCTGGGCACCCCTCATGACCTAGAGCTCATAATGGCATCAGGATAGCCACTGCAGTTGTGAAAATATTGAAATGTTTCTGTACCGATTGGTAAAACCTGTTCTCCCAAGCCCTCTGATTGTCTACCACATCCTAGTAGCCCTCCCTAGGGAAATTAATATCAACACCCAGACCATGATCCTGCTTTCACACTAGGCTAGTTTGGGCCATGCCTATCCATTTCATACCCCTGACTTTCTCTCATCTTAGAACATACTGTTTTTGGGGCAATGTGCCTTCTATTTCAATACCACCAAAGTAGACAGCACTAAGACAGGACAGCCCAGTCTCCGAAACACCCAACCAGAGAGAATTGTTCCTTTTTTCTTACTATGAAAGCAATTCATGTTCTTTGTTTAAAACACACACATGAAAAAAATAAAAAAATAAAACACACACATGTACGCATACACACTGGAGAATACAAAAAAGATTAAGAAGCAGAGATAAAATGACACCCACTCCAGCACCAATCAGAAACACCCAGGTTTAGGTAAATGGCACTGTGCTTGGAAGTAAGGATATTTTTAAAAAGTTGAATAAGATACAAACTTGTTCTAACTAGGTTTCTAGCTCAGTGAGGTGGAAGACAAATCATGTTAACATTGAGTAGGTAAGTGACAGAGGTATGCCCAGGGGTCTCTGGGAGCTGAGTGGAGGGACCCCTGACTCTTGGCAAAGTCCTGTCCTCGCCTTTATACTGGAATCACTTTATGGCCATAGTGAAAGTGTGGACTCAGGGAAGCAGGCCGAGGCGTATGTTCAGCCTTTTTGACAGGGCCATAAGGCTGACAGAAAACAGGAGAGCTCGTGGCTCACAAGCAGTCCATCCCAGCTCATAAGAAGCTGGGAACTTTGTTCAGAAGCCTGTACAGAAGCCTCCAGTGATTTACAGGGCCACTTTGCATATCTCCTTCATAAACCATTATAGGGTGAAAGGCAGCAGGTTAAGGATCCAGTGGTTGGAGAATATCAGCCTCAGAATTTTCAGGATTTAGGTTCTTTCTTCAATTCTTCTCATTCTTATATTTGAACTGGAGGTGGCTTCTGTTTCAAGGATTCTGGATATTGGGGGAGTCCGTGTAGCATCCTGAGGAGATGCAGTTCAGTTTTCTTCTAATTTCAAGAAGGAAGGAGACCTTACTTACTTGACAGGATAGGAAAGGGGGCAGGGAGTCAGACTGCGGAGAAAAGGGAACTAGTTTCACAGACCATTAACCACGTGCCAGGAAATATGCTAGATACTTCCCCTACATTTACTCATATAATCCTAATGTTCCTGTGAGGTCAATATATTATTATATCTATTATAGAAGAAGCAACAAAATTAAAGTAATTTGCCCGTGACCACCAGCTAGTAATGGCAGTGCCAGGATTAAACATAGGTCTGTCTTCATTCAAAACCCATGTTCTTTCACAAAATATGTCTATCACTGTTGTGTGAGGTCAGATTGAAGAGAGGGCATTTGGCAGAATGTAATGGCTGGAATGGAGCAAGTGGAACAGGAAGGTTGACAAGGTTACAAAACATTTAATGACATGCTCCTCCCCAAAGGTTGTACTTTATTAGCCTGCTTTCCTGCCTTCTTCCTTTTCTTCTCCTCTTCTTTTTCCTCCTTTTTCTTCTTTTTGGCTTGCCAAAAAGAACTCTTACTAAATTTTTATCATTTACAAAAATTTTGTATGATTTTTTTTTTTCCTTGAGGTATGCGGGCCTCTCACTTCTGTGGCCTCTCCCGCCGCGGAGCACAGCCTCCGGACGCACAGGCTCAGCGGCCATGGCTCACCGGCCCAGCCGCTCCGTGGTACGTGGGATCCTCCCAGATCGGGGCACAAAGCCGCGTCCCCTGCATCGGCAGGCGGACTCTCAACCACTGCGCCACCAGGGAAACCCTGTATGATTTTTTAAAGAAGAGAGATGATGTTTTACCAAAGCGGTTAAAAATACATGTTTCTAACAGCAGCACCAAAAATTGTTATGGAAAATATTGTTTATCTTCCAAACTTCAGTACTTAGATGCCAATCCATCATGTTCTTCCTTATTATCTCCTTAGAATTAATTACAAATAAATCAAAACTTGTATTTTATCATGAAAAAAAAATCATGAAAAAAAATCCTTTACACACTTTCTCCTTGTCCTCATTTTATCACATTCAAGATTAAAGGTGATGGCAATACTGAGGGAAATGATTAGCTGCAGAGAACAACATAACTAACAGGTAGCACTTACTATGTGCCAGGCACTGTTCTAAATGCTTTACGCTTCATAACTCATTTAATCCTCACCATAACTCTATAAAGCAGTGTACTGCTATTATCCCCATTTTGCATATGAGGAAACTGAGGCACAGAGTGGTTAGTAACTTCCCAAAGATCACACAGCTAGTAAATGGCAAATTTAATTTTCAAATCCATTTCCTTTTTTTTTTAATATAAATTTATTTATTTATTTTTGGCTGCTTTGGGTCTTTGCTGCTGCGCGCAGGCTTTCTCTAGTTGTGGCCAGCGGGGGCTACTCTTTGTTGCAGTGCGTGGGCTTCTCATTGCGGTGGCTTCTCTTGTTGCGGAGCACGGGATCTAGGAGTGCGGGCTTCAGTAGTTGTGGTATATGGGCTCAGTAGTTGTGGCTCGCGGGCTCTACAGCACAGGCTCAGTAGTTGTAGCACATGGGCTTAGTTGCTCCGCGGCATGAGGGATCTTCCCAGACCGGGGCTCGAACCCATGTCCCCTGCATTGGCAGGTGGATTCTTAACCACTGCGCCACCAGGGAAGTCCCTTTCTTTTTTAAGACACGAGAGAAATAGCTTTTGAACTCTAGGAGAAGAGAAAAGACGTCAACAACACAAACTTTGGTTTCTGAGACTAATAATAGCCAACATATATTAGCACTGTTCTGAGTATTTTACATGTATTATCCAATCCTCTTATCAGTCTTATTATTGTCCCTATTTTACAGATGAGAAAACTGAGGTACAAAGAGGATAAATAAGTGCACAGGTGCACAGCTAGTAAGTACACAGCTAGTAAGTGGCAGGGTGCACAGCTAGTAAGTGGCAGGGTTAAGATAGTAAAGGAAAATGGCAAAAAATATGAGAAAAGGCATTAAAAACTTTAGTCTTTGGGCTCTCTTTGTGACTGAAGGCAGTCTGAGCCAAATTCTTGTCACCATTTCTTACTCAAGAGTATGCTTTCAAGGGGATTATATGAAATGTGAAAATTTTGAAAACTGTAAAGCACTATAGAATTTAAAGAATCATTCAATTAAAACCAATTGAAGCAAAAAAAGAGTACACTTTCAGAGAAGGCTACTCCTCGGTGAGTACCACAGGACATGCCTGGGTGACAAAGGTTTTCATCAGTACATCTGGTTCCTGCCTGACTCTCCTCCCCCACAATGATGGCATTTATAAAACTTCTCTCCTACATCACCACAGTGGAACATGAAGATGAGAACACAGTCAGAAGATTTCCCCAAGGTCACCACTTTTATAAACTTTCCCTTCAGTCCTCTTCCTGGAACTTTCAAGATCATTCCATAGAGTTGACCCCCTCTCTTATCCTTCAACACTCTTCTCTTGCTTTTATAACATCCCCTCCTAGTTTCCTTCCTACTTCTCTGGCTGCTCCTTCTCAACCTCCTTTGCCAGTTTCTTCTTTCTATGTGGCCTTTAAATATCAGGGCTCCTCGAGGTTCTGCCCTGGCATCTCTTACTCTCTACTCTCCCCCTGGCTATTTTAGCCACTGCCATGGCTGTAAATATCTATATGTTGGTACCTGCCAAGATTATCTTCATCCTGGTCTCTTCTTTGAGCTCCAGACCTGTATATACCTGCATCGTAGATATTTCAGTGTTAATACATTCAAAACAGAACTCCTGATCTACCCCCAAAGCTGCTTTTCCTCCCATCTTCTCTATCTTAGTAATTGGCAACAACCAGCTAGTTGTTTGTGCCAGAAACACAGAACTTAGCCTTGACTCACAGTCAGCTCATCACTGAATTATTTCTCCAGAGTAGACCTCAGTTATGTCTACTTCTCCCCATTGATCTAGTCTAGGGCAACTCCATCTTCTGCCCAGACAACAACAATAGCCTCTTAACTGCTTCCACATTTTAAAGTGTAGATGGCATCACCCTTCTCCTGAAAACCTTTCAATGGCTGGCCAACCGGCTTCAACTAAGATCTAAGTTTTTGGTGGCTGGTTTCAGCTTCCTCCACTTTCCCTTTGCCTACCACATTCTCATTGCACTGGCCTCTTCCGGTGCCTTTTTTTTTAAAAATTAATTTTTATTGGAGTATAGTTGCTTTATGATGTTGTGTTAGTTTCTACCGTACAGTAAAATGAATCAGCTATACGTATAAATGTATCCCCTCTTTTTTGGATTTCCTTCCCATTTAGGTCACCACAGAGCACTGAGTAGGGTTCCCTGTGCTATACAGTAGGTTCTCATTAGCTATCTAATTTATACATAGTATCAATAGTGTATATATGCCAATACTAATCTCCCAATTCTTCCCATCACCCCCGCCGCCCCCCACCCCGGTATCTATACATTTGTTCTCTACATTTGTGTCTCTATTTCTGCTTTGCAAATAAGATCATCTATACCATTTTTCTAGATTCCACATATATGTGTTAATATACGGCATTTGTTTTTCTCTTTCTGACTTACTTCACTCTGTATGACAGTCTCTAGGTCCATCCATGTCTCTACAAGTGACCCAATTTTGTTCCTTTTTATGGCTGAGTAATATTCCATTGTATATATGTACCACATTTTCTTTATCCATTCCTCTGTTGATGAACATTTAGGTTGCTTCCATGTCCTGGCTATTGTAAATAGTGCTGCAATGAACATTGGGGTGCATGTGTCTTTTGGAATTATGGTTTTCTCAGGGTATATGCCCAGTAGTTGGATTGCTGGGTCATATGGTAGTTCTATTCTTTTGGTGCCTTGATCATAGCAAACTCTTACCTGCTTCAAAGCCTTTGCATGTGCTGTTGACTCTGAACAGACCCTCTTCCCTCTCTCTTCATTCGGCTACCTCACCTTCTCGGGTCTTGGCTTAAATGACATCTCCTGAGACTCCCTAGTCTCTCTTAGGTCTCTCCTGTTACGCTCTCTTAATGCTCTTAATGCATTTTGTGCTTTTCTTCCTAGTAGTAATTATGTAATTCTTTGTTAATATCTATCTTCTCCAACTGAATGTGAGCTCCAGGAGTGCAAGGACCATGAACTGCATTCACCAGTGTATGTGACTGACAGAGGTCTGACCTTAGACTGAAGACATTTTCAAAGTGGAAACTTTCACATGGCTTCTTCACTGAGTGAATTTTCTGTGTTTCAACAAATTGGGATTTCTCTTTCATGACCTGTGACCTGAGTCATGAGATAACGAGCAGGGACAGCTTAGCAACTTTACTGTCTGTTTGTCTTTTTTCATCCACTTGTTGACAGGGGCTAAAACACAGGCTGCCAAGAGCACCAACTAGGCTGGGAGGGGCAGGAACCTTGCTGTGACCAAAGTGAGAAGAGGTGGGGCTTGAGCGAGTTTGTTCAAATGATGAGACAGGACACTTACACAGAATGAAAATGCAAGGTTGCAAATTCTGCCCAAGGGAGCTGAAAAGGGGAACTGCGTGATGAATGCCGGTGGGGCAGGGGGTGGGAGAGGTTCAGAAAAGGCAGTATTGGCTGCGGTACAATTTGCTGCTTAGCTTCTGCTTTCAGCATCTGCTGTGACCAGATGGTGTGCAGTGATCTCTCTGGCCAACTGAGCCAAGGAAAGAGTAAAACCTCCCCAGTATTTGTAGACTATAGGCTGTGTCTGACGGGAGCAAATTGCCCTGTAGCAATTAGCAATTTCTCTCACTCTCTTCCTATGTTTTACTCTATCTTTCTCTCTCTCAGAAATCTTATTTGTTTTTTACATTTTATTACTTTTAAAATTGAAGTATTATTGCCTTGCAATATTACATTAGTTTCAGGTCGATATTTTTATACACAAATGATCATCATCATAAGTCTAGTTACTAAGTGTCACCATACAAAATTATTACAATGTCATTGACTATATTCCCTATGCTCTACATTACATCTCCATGACTAAATAAGTCATTTTAACTGGAAGTCGGTACCTCTTAATCTTCCTCATCTACTTCACTCATCTCCCCCGCCACCCCCACCACGACAACCACCAGTTTGTTCTCTGTATCTATGAGTCTGTTTCTGTTTTGTTATATTTGTTCATTCAGAAATCTTATCTTTGATCTCTAAGTGATCTATATTGATATCCTGGTCAAATATTTCCAAATCCCTAAGGCTCCCCCTCCTCCCCTCTGCTCTCAAATGTAGCTATCTGGAAAGGTTTTCTTATAAATGGCTGGCCTTTCATATCCTCGGTGATTCTCCAACTTAAGGAACAATCCCATTAAAAGGGAGGAAAATTTTCACAAACTCACTTCTCATGCTGTCTGGAAATATTTTTAATGACAATTACATTATTTAAATAATATAAATTATTATAAAAGTATAAATTTCTAAATGTCCTTATGTTTATAACTTTTAAAAAGCTATCAAATTACAGTTATAAATGAAACACCAACAAAACCAGTAAAGTTAATAAAATCCAAATAACATCAGTACTTAATGTGACAGGGAATATTTGGATGAAATAAAATCACCTGCAACATGAATGTGGTCATGACAGGTACAGGGTAAATTCTTTTGCACTGGGCATCCTGCACCACCATTTGCTGAGCTAGTCTTGATTCTCTCCCAATTTTGCTTTTTCTTGGTTTCTTCATTCCACGGCGTGTCATGTGGCTGTCAGTTGGTACTGATGCATTGTTTCACATTGCTTGCTTCTGTTAATGTTTTATTAGATCATGACAACTGGCACTTTGATACCAAAAAGAGCAAAAAGGAAGGTATGTTATGAGAGGATTATGCAGATGATCTAGAACTGTATTGTCCAACACGGCAGCCATTAGCCATATGTGGCTACTGAGCCCTTGAAATGTGGCTCGTCCAAACTGAGCTGTGTGTAGATGTAAGTACATTCATATCATGTTTTGCAAAAAAAGTAAAATATCTTATTAAAAATGTTTAAATTGATTCCATGTTAAAATCACATTATTTTGGATACATCAGGCTAAATAAAATATATTATCGATTAATTCCACTCGGTTTTTTAATTTTTGCTTTAAATATCTATCTATCTATATCTATCTATCTATCTATCTTTATATATATTAGAAAATTTAAAATTACTTAGTTTAAAATTACTTAGTTTAAAATTTAAAATTACTTATTTTAACTCAAACTCTGTTTCTATTAGACTGCACCTTTCTAGAATAATTGTGTGTGTGCGTGTGTGTGTGTGTGTGAAAGAGAGAATGTGTACAACAAACTGAAAATACCATATAAAAACTCTCATAGGGACCTCCCTGGTGGCGCAGTGGTTAAGAATCTGCCTGCCAATGCTGGGGACATGGGTTCGAGCCCTGGTCCGGGAAGATCCCACATGCTGTGGAGCAACTAAGCCCGTGTGCCACAACTACTGCAGCCCCCGTGCCTAGAGCCTGTGCTCTGCAACAAAGAGAAGCCACTGCAATGAGAAGCCCACACACCGCAACAAAGAGTAGCCCCTGTTCGCTGCAATTAGAGAAAGCCCGCGCACAGCAACGAAGACTCAATGCAGCCAAAAAATAAACAAATTAATTAATTAATTAAAATTCTCATAGAAAACACGTGGGTAATGAAGAGGTTTCCAGTTTAAACCACTGCTCTATCATTTAATGGCTGCATTCTTTCTCAGAAGCCAAGGTTACAGAACCGGCATAGGACTTTCCTTGTGGCTCTCACTCTAGTAGCCTCGTGATATAATATCTCTGTTGTTTTCCCACATGACTTCCTTATTAAAATATTTTGGGGAAGGATCCAGGCACTTCCATCCCTTCCAGAAAATACATACTGCCTTACCTGGTCATTTTACTGCCTTTTGACCAAAGATTGTTCCCCATTGAGGAAATATGAGGTAGGTTAAAAACAACAACAAAAAGTGAGAATGTACTCCCTGGCCAAGCAGATGCAACTACTTCCTAAGCTACACAAGAACTGCTGAAATTCAGGGACTGCATCTGTTTAAAAAAATTGGTCTAAAATAATACGTAGCCCGGAATTCCCTGGCAGTCCAGTGGTTAAGAATCTGTGCTTTCACTGCCGAGGGCCCTGGTTCAATCCCTGGTCGGGGAACTAAGATCCCACGAGCCACGCAGTGCCACCAAAAAATGAATAAATAAATAAAATAATACTTAGCCAAATATTCAGTTGCATTACTTAGCAAATATTTGCTACATTTCTATTTGCTAAATATCTCATACAAGGCTCCACAATAGGCACAGTTAAAATACAAAGATAAGTAAGTCAGGGATTTGCTTTCAAGAGGCTGGTCATCCAACCAAGGTAATAAAACATGTCAAAATGTCCTCCTTTTTAAATAGCAAATGTTGATTGAGTAAATATATGTTCTAGAACTGTCTAAGGGAGTTCTATACCTTATTTAATCCTCACAACCCTAAGAGATTGCCCGCATTTTACAAATGAGAAAACTGAGGCAAAAAGTTATGAAAATACTCAACGTTATATGGTTATTAAGTAGCACTGGCAGGGTCCAAATACAAATAGTCACCTCCAAAATATGAGCTTTTTAGTCACTATTCTATCTTGCTTCTCTTTTCAAAAAGAAAGAAAGAAATTAATATTAGTATTTGCTTTGAGAGAAAAATTGGAATTAGACAGAAAAATAGAAAAGAACATAAAATCTCAAAGTCCTACCACCTAACAAAACAGCTGTTAAATATGCAAATACTACTCTTTAACTTCAACTATAATTATATTACAAGAAAGATATATCAATAGATACAGGGCTACAAGAGTTCAGAGGTAGGAAAGAGGATTTCCTGCTGGATCTTGAAGGACAAGGTAAGATGTGGATGTTGAGGCATTCCAGGCAAAAAGAACTGCAAGCACAGGAGCATGGACTCAAAGAGGCCCAGGACTTATTGGAGAAACAGCAAGAAGTTGTTTGGGTGGAAAACCACCTTAAGCAATGAAGCTAGAAAACTAGAAAACTAAAGGCCAAGTCATAAAAAGCCTAGAATTCCTCTACCTTTCATCTTATCAGTACTGGTAATACCGCACTAATTACTGTTTATTCCTGTGTCAGTCTCCTCTGTTAGTCTGGGAATTCCAGTCTATATCACCCTTCATTCATTGAGCATTTATTGGGTGCTAGGCACTGTGCTGAGCACTGGCGATGACAAATAAACAAGTTATGTTTTGCCCCCAAAGGAATTCACAGTCTAGTGGGGAAGAAAACGTAAGATAGTTCTGATGGAAAGATGAACAGTGTGGGCCTGGCTAAAGTAAACTATTATCAACATATCTGGCCATGGTTTCCCCTTCTCTGTGCCCTGCTTGTACCCTATAGAAGCCAGATCACAGGGAGGGACAAAGAGGTTCTTGAAAAATAAAATCAGTGATCAAATCAGGAGTCTAGTGGGATGGGCCAGATAGAACTAAATGGCAAGTAAGATAGTGACTGAAAAATGCCTGTGGGATTTGGAAACTGACACTGGAGAGCCTGGTGAGAGAATTTTCTGTGGGAGGGCAGGCACCCTGCAGAATGTGGACTGACTGGTGTTGAGGAACAAAAGAAATGGTAATGTTGTGGAGATAGTGGATGAAGACTGTTATTGGACCAGGACCCTTTTTCAGATGGTCTTTTGGGGGCCTGAGGTAACTTAAAGGAAGATTAAAATGTATTTGTTTCAAAGGCCAATAAGCACATGAAAAGATTCTCAACATCAGCCAACAGGGAAATGCAAATCAGAATCAAGAGATACCAGTTCACACCCACTAGGATGGCTATAATCAGAAAAATACATAATAGCAAATGCTATCAAGGATGTGGAAATATCAGAACCCTCAGATATTGGCCAGTGGGAATGTAAAATGGTGCAGCCAATTAGGAAAACAATCTGTCAATTACCCCAAAGTTTAAACATATAGTTACCATATGACCCAGCCACTCCTAGGCATATACCCAAAAGAAAAGAACACATTCATCCACACAAAAACCAGTACAGGAATGTTCGTAGCAACAGTATTCATAACAGTCCAAAGTGGAAACAACCCAAATGTCCATCAACAGATGAATGGATAAACAAAACATGGTATATTCATACAATGGAGTAGTGTTCATCCATAAAAAAGAAGGAAGTACTGATACATGCTACAACATGGATGAATCTGAAAAACATAAGAAGCCAGACACAAAACACTACATATTGTGTGGTTCCATTTAACATGAAATATCCAGATTAGGCAAATTCATATAAAAAGAAGGTACACTAGTTGTTGCTAGGTGTTGGGAGGAGGGAGGCATGGGGTCTGCTAATGGGTACCGGTTTCTTTTTGGGGTGATGGAAAAAAATGTTCTAGAATCAGATAATGGCTATTGTTGCACAACTCTGAACACACACACACATACACACAAACACAGGAGAGTACTTTTTAAAAGGGTGAATTTTATGCTACGTGAGTTAGAGTTAGAGCTCAACTTAAAAATCAAATTAAAATTTAAAAAAAATTTGGGTAATTCCCTTGTCGGCCAGTGGTTAAGACTCGGCCATTTCACTGCCATGGGCCTGGATTCCATCCCTTGTTGGGGAACTAAGATTCCGCAAGTAGCACAGCACGGCGGAAAAAAAAAATGAAAAAAATTTTTGCCCTCACAGAGGCCCCTTGACACCTAGTGAGATGGAACACGCAAGACATTAGCAACAATTCCAACCAAGCACAGGCTCAGCCGCTCTTCCAGTCCGAAGAGCGCAATTCCACCACGCCTCCGGCAGCGGAAGTCCCGGCCTAGAGGCTGCTGATTGGCTGAGGCGGAGGAGCGGGCGGTGCGAAAAGCGGCCTCTCGAGACCCTCTCAGCGGGGAGGAGCAGAACGAAGCCTTAGCTCGCGAGATTTTGCTGGTTCCGCATTTTGGGTCTGTAAGGTGGGGGAGGGGGGAGAGGCGGGTGCGGTTGCTTTCACCTGCTTGCCCCAGCTCGATCCCGGCCCGGAGCAGCGGCGGCGCGGGCTTCCGCTGTCCGCTGGCTGAGGACCTTCAGCTCCCCCTTGGTCCCGCGCCGGCTCCGAATCCTGTCCGCGGCAGGGGCCAGCGGCCCCTCCCCTCCCCTCCGAGGATAGAAGATGAGCTTCCTCTTGTGAGTGTGGCCCGGTCGAGGGCTCCAGGACTGAGGGCCGAGGCCCGGAGGGGCGGACGGACGCCTGAGGCGAGGGCGGGTCCCCGGGGCCGGGGTCGGGTGCCCGGCGCTTGCTTTGCCCACGCTCTGGGTCACGGGGGAGGCTTGGATGTGGGCAGAAGCAGAGGGAGATGAAGGTCGAGGCAAAGGAAGCGGAGCGAGAAGGTTGGGGAGTAGAAAGGCCCTGAGGCCGGTAGTGCCTCCAGACTTTTCCGCCCGAGGGCACCTGAGGGCAGAGGGACGATCTGGGGGGTCTCAATTTGTCTTGAGTCTCGAGCCTTTTAGTAACGATGCATGCTGACTTAGATTTTTACTCCACCGTACGTCCAGCTTTATTATCGTCAGTATTAAATTACCCCCGCGGAAAAATGCCGCCCCAGGAAAATGTGGGAGTGCCGCTGAAGTTAAGCTGCGGGCCTTGCATCCGATTCTGATTCAGCCCACTTTGTGAATTTGTATAATTAACTAACTTCTTTTTAACTCAGTAGAATCCTATTTTAGAGATAACGTCTGGGCCCAAAGGAGCCTTCAATGGGAAAGTTTGTAAATTCTCTGATGATTCTTAATCGCATTAAGGTTTGAGAAGCATTGCTCTAGCACCTTATTTTTCTCAGGTGGCTCTCTTTACCTAGCATGTTGCTTAAATATGTATTGTATGAGCGAATGAATAATCCATTTTCAGTTATGGGCATCACCCACATACTTGACATCTAAAATAGTGTTTCATAACCAGAGTTTACCCCGTTTCTTATTGTGAGAAGTTTGGATTCTTTCTAGTATTTTGCTATTATAAAATAGGACTACTGAGACTATCTTAGTCTAAATCGCTTTTCCCCTCCTTTGGATTATTTTTTTAAGCGTATAGTCTTCAGAGTATGATTAGCATTTAAAAAATCTTTATGATTTATATTTTAATTGCAAATTTCCATATTACTAGAAACCACCACTACCCTCCCCCCACCCCCCAGTCTTTTTTTCTGTTTTGTGGATGCACAGTTCTTATTTGCTTTTTGGACCTAAATGTGAGGCTCTTTATTTCTTTTAAACTTTGTTTTGTTGATGGACATTTGAGTTTCTGCTTTTGGTTATTATGAATAATACTGCTATAAACTTGGATGTACGTGTGTGTTCCTTTCTCTTGGGAATTGCCTGGTTATATGGTAACTATGTTTAACCTTTTGAGGAACTGCCAGACTTCTTCAAAGCACTGCACCATTTTGCCTTCCCATCAGCACTGTATGAGTTTCAATTTCCCCACACCCTCCCTAGCACTTGTTAATTGCATTTTTGATTATAGCCATCCTAAGTGGACGTGAAATGGTATCTCATTGTGATTTTAATTGGCATTTCCTTAATGACTAATGATGTTGAGCATCTTTTTGCGTGCTTATTGGCCATTTGTGTATCTTCTTTGGAGTAATGCCTATTCAGATCCTTTGACCATTTTTTAAATGGGGTTGTCTTTTTGGTTTTAAGTTGTAAAAATTCTTTATCCTGGATACAAGTCCCTTATCACATCTATGATTTACAATATTTTCTCCTACTTTGTGGATTCTTTTCACTGTCTTGATGGTGCCATTTGAAGCACGAAAGTCTTAATTTAGATGAAGATCTTACTGAACCTTGAGACATCATTTCTTGCTAAGTACGGAAAATATTTAGCTACCTGTCATTCACAGCTTGTTTCTATTGAAAGGGCCATTCCCTCTAATTTAGTACTTCCTTATTAACTTTAGCTCTTTATCATGTTAAACACAAACTTTCCATATTTGATTTTTATTGTTTTCATAACTCCTTTTTACTTCATAATCAGTCTTATTTAAAATTCAAATTACCCAGGTAAAGTGAAAGTCCTCAGTTTTATTCCCTTCCCCTTCCTAGAAGTAATCACCACGATCAGTTTGATGGGTGACACTTTCTATGCATTTACAAAATGGGCTTCTGCTGTACATTTCATTCTGTAATATGTTTAAGCATGTATTGAGATCTATCGGTGTGAATACAAGTACCTCTATCTTGTTATTCTTAACTACTGTATGGTATTCCATGATATAGATGTGTCATAGTTATTCATTCCTCTACCAGTAAGCTCTAGGATCATTTCCAGGTTTTTCGCTATTAAAAATAATCTTGGGAAACACATCCTTATCCATATTGAGGAGAGACACCTAGAAGTAGAAGGGATGGATTGAGAAGCATTTCAGTGTTAATAGATATTGCCGTGTTGCCCTCTTAAAATGTTAATGCACTTTGACCATTAGTGAATTAAAGTACTAATTTCGCTCTACCCTATCCCACACTTAATGTAATTGTTCTGATTTCTGACAGGTTAAGGAAAAATAAATCTAATTTTAATTGAACAACTTTTCATATGTTCATTTGTCATTCTGTTTTTCTTTCTGAATTGTGTATTCATCTCCTTAGCCCATTTTTCTAAAGCATTCTTTGCCTTTTTCTTAACAGATTATAAAAGCCCTTTATAATTTAGTTAATATTTTTAATATATGTTGCAAGTACTTTTTTTGGCTACTTGTCTCCTTGTTCTGAATTACTGAAGTTTTAATTGTTACCGTTAGAAAGCTGTCCATTTTTTCTGGGCTTTGTGTCATGTTTAGGAAGACCTTCCTTATGAATGGTGTGAGTTAGGAATAAAAACTTGTTTTCCCCCCCCCAAAACCAGTTGTCTCATTTATTTTCTGTGCTATAAACTCTAAAATGTTAGTGCTACTTCTCTGGTTTGCTTTGATGGCATCACAAATATTTTGATACAGAAAACTGGATTTTTGAGCTATACGAACCTTAAAGCTAACACCCTCACAGCACTATTAGGTGAAAATTGAGGCCAAAGGAGGTTAGGTTTCTCAGGCAGTCACAGAGTTAGTGGCAGATCAAGAACTAGAATCCAGGTTTTTTCTTCTTTTGGTTAAGGTGCCCTTTCTGTTACACCAGACTGCTTCATGAGGCATAGCAAAATTGCCTTCTGTGTGAAATTGTGCTGCTAATCCTGTTTCTATGTAGGGGAAAAAATATAACTCTTTCTTTTATTGTGTTTATTCTCTCCTCCCCTACCCCCCATCTTGGCACTTTTCAGGGAATATTTTTAAATTTCAAAACAATTTATATGCCTAAAATTGTCATTCTGCTTCCGGTCCTAAAAATTGATGTACTTTTACTTTTAACCTAACAGTAGTAGCCGCTCTTCTAAAACATTCAAACCAAAGAAGAATATCCCTGAAGGATCTCATCAGTATGAACTCTTAAAACATGCAGAAGCAACTCTAGGAAGTGGGAATCTGAGACAAGCTGTTATGTTGCCAGAGGGAGAGGACCTCAATGAATGGATTGCGGTTAACAGTAAGTTCTTAATAACTTTCAACTTTACTGGTTTATAAGAAGATTTTGCTAAAATCTTTTTGTTAATGAACTTTCTTATGGATGTAGCTGTCTTAGTAAAACAGATTATCTGTAAAGAAACATGTAAGTGCAAATACATCCAAAGTGTGTTCTCTTCAGAGTGTACCTGATTATAGCTTGTGTGGTTAAATAGAGAGAGACCTGAGGAGAAATGAAAAGTACTTTGGGGTTATCTCTGAGGAGAATCGTCTGAATTGCTGAGTAAGGTCAAATGAAAGATTGATAAATACAAAGATTCTACCTGTGGTGGACATGACTTTGTAGGAATCCATCTTCATAGTTGTGCCCCCACTCCCAGCAGCTTTCATCTGCCTGTGTATACAGAAAAGTCAAGTGCAGTTGTTATGGTCAGTCACTTGATTATTGTGAGTTAGGAGTAGTCAGAAGAAAATTGAGAGATTGGGAGAAAACAGAGGGACCCATGAGCTGAAAGTCACTCTGAATTCAAGAAGTAAGGGCATGACATGGAAGGATATGCTGAGGCTAGAGGTTTGAATATTAGTGTCTATCATTTCTGAGATGAGATCAGTTCTGGATGATAGGGTTTAAGTCTATTAGGAATTTTAGTTGTTCCAGGAATCTTTAAATTTTTTTTTTTTTTTTTTTTTTTTGCCGTACGCAGGCCTCTCACTGTTGTGGCCTCTCCCGTTGCGGAGCACAGGCTCCGGACGCGCAGGCCCAGCGGCCATGGCTCACGGGCCCAGCCGCTCCGCGGCATGTGGGATCTTCCCGGACCGGGGCACGAACCCGTGTCCCCTGCATCGGCAGGCGGACTCTCAACCACTGCGCCACCAGGGAAGCCCTGTACATATGTTTCTTGAATCTCTTAATTCACAGGTTGCCCTTCATTGCAGTTATTTTTCCTTGCTCTTTTTGTTGTTGTTGAAACCAGTTTGTTTTCTACAGAATGAGTTTTGCTGATAACATTCCCAAGGCGTCCATTATCTTGTTCTTTTATTTCCTGTAAATGTTAAATCTAGAGCAGCACTGTCCAAGAGAACTTTCTGTGATTAGGCAAATGTTGTATATCTTCACTGTGGCCATTTACCACTTGAAATATGGCTACTGTGACTGGAAGTGAATTTTAAATTTAACTTCATTTTAACGTAAATTGCCCTGTGTGTCTAGTGGCTACCATGTTAGAACAGATGTGGAGCTTTGATCAGATTCAGGTTTGATTTTGTTTAACACTACTTCGTAGGTGGTGGTATATACTTCCAACAGTGTAGATATTTCCATAGTGTCTAGTTGTCTTTTTATGTGGTATTCAACTGTTGATAATCATTGCCTTGGTCAGTGTGGTCCAATAGAAATAAATACATTGTGAGCTACAAATGGAATTTAAAATTTTCTAGTAGCCACATTAAGAAAAATTTTATTTTTCTCAACTCATTAAAAAGCCATTATTCATATTACTAAGAGAAAAAAAATCAGGTGTAGAACTATGTCATGTGTTATCTTTTGTGTTAGATGGGATAAAGAAACTTAGGGGGCACGACACAGAAAAAATTAGTATAGTAGTTACCTGTGTGTAGGGGGGAAGTTGGAGTGGTTGGAACTTAGATTTTTCACTGTATATTTTTATCTATCTTTTGGCATGTGAACCATGTGACATATTATCTATTCAGAAAAGACCCCTTTTTTGTAACCTTATTCAAATTATTATCTTTCATTCTTTTTTTTGATTTCTCTTAAATTGAAGTACAGTTGATTTACAGTGTTGTGTTAATTACTGCTATACAGCAAAGTGATTCAGTTATACATATACATACATCTTTTTTTTATGTTCTTTTTCATTATGGTTTACCATAGGATATTGAATATAGTTCTCTGTGCTATACAGTAGGACCTTGTTTGTCCATTCTATATATAAAAGCTTACATCTGCTAACCGCAGCCCCCCCACTCCATCCCTCCCCCAACCCCTTCCCCCTTGGCAACCACCAGTCTGTTCTCTATGTCCATGATTCTGTTTCTGATTCATAAATAGGTTCATTTGTGTCATATTTTATTTTATTTTTAAATTTTTATTATTTTTAAAATTTATTGATTTTAATTATTTATTTTTGGTTGCATTGGGTATTCGGTTGCTGTGTGTGGGCTTTCTCTAGTTGCAGTGAGCGGGGGCTGCTCTACATGCGGTGTGAGGGCTTCTCATCCTGGTGGCTTCTCTTGTTGCAAAGCACAGGCTCTAGGCGTGGGGGCTTCATTAGTTGTGGCACGTGGGCTCAGTAGTTGTGGCTCGTGGGCTCTAGAGCACAGGCTCAGTAGCTGTGGCTCATGGGCTTAGTTGCTCCGCGGCACGTGGAATCTTCCTGGACCAGGGATCGAACCCATGTCTGCTGCACTGGGCAGGTGGATTCTTAACCATTGCACCACCAGGGAAGCCCCTGTGTCATATTTTAGATTCCACATATAAGTGATGTCATATGGTATTCGTCTTTCTCTTTCTGATTTACTTCACTTAGTATTATAATCTCTAGGTCCAAATGGCATTATTTTGTTCTCTTTTTTTTTGGCTGCACTGTGAGGCATGTGGGATCTCAGTTCCCTGACCAGGGATTGAACCCATGCCCCCTGCATTGAGAGTGTGGAGTCTCAACCACTGGACCGCCAGGGAAGTCCCATATTTCGTTCTTTTTTTATGGCTGAGTAATATTCCATTGTATATATGTACCACATCTTTATCCATTCATCTGTTGATGGACATTTAAGTTGTTTCGATGTCTTGGCTATTGTGAATAGTGCTGCTATGAACATAGGGGTGCATGTATGTTTTTGAATTACAGTTTTGTCCAGATATACGCCCAGGAGTGGGATTGCTGGATCATGTGGTAACTCTATTTTTAGTTTTCTGAGGAACCTCCATACTGTTTTCCACAGTGCCTGCACCAATTTATTGGTACATTCCCACCAACGGTGTAGGAGGGTTCCCTTTTCTCCACATCCTCTCCAGCATTTGTTATTTGTTGACTTTTTAATGATGGCCATTCTGACTGGTGTGAGGTGGTACCTCATTGTAGTTTTGATATGCATTTCTCTAATAATTAGCAATGTTGAGCATCTTTTCATGTGTCTGTTGGCCATCTGTATATCATCTTTTATTCTGAAGGCATCTGTTGACCTTCAGCTTTCAATTTTTCTTTGAGACTTAATGCTCTAATCAACTGTTCTCAAACCTTTTGGTTCCAGGATCCCTTTATTCTCTTAAAAATTATTGAGAACCTTAAAGGGCTTTTAATTATGTGGGTTATATTTAGTGATACTGTGTTAGAAATTAAAACTGAGCAAGTTTAAATACTTATTTTAAAATACATGTTAACATAAATATATTTTTATGAAAAATGACTATTTTCCAAAATAAATTTTAGTGAGAAGTGTGGCATTGTTTTACAGGTTTGCAAATCTTATTTAATGTCTGACTTAATAGGAGGTTGGCTGGATTCTCATATCTGCTTCTACATTCAGTCTGTTGTGATGTCATACATTATGGAGCCTCTGGACAACTCCACTGTGCCTCCTGAGAGAGAGTGAAAATTCAGAGCAATTACAATGTTTCTGACCTCACAGATTCCCCTCTGAAACAGGGGATCTCTGGACCGTATTTTGAGAACAGATCAATAAACCAGCACACCATCTGGGCACACTCTTTGTTTTGAATGAATTGAATGCCTAAGTATTACTTTCTTAGAAACATGACTAATTTAAGAGGAAGGTTTATAAGTGAGGGAGTTTTGTATAAAATTCCTTTTGACATGGTGGAATATTGATTTGTTTTCTAAGAAACTTGGAAAAGCCCTAGTTGATTTTTTAGGTAGTCTTTTAGATGGGGAACTAAGACACTTTTTAAAAAGCTTGCCAAGGCTTATGTGGTTCTCTTTGCACAGAGTAATATGTTTCACTCAATTAAGTTCATTTCTTACCCCCTTCCTCTTCTGTTTTCTTCCAGATCTAGCTGAAGCTCCTTTAGGAAGTACTCCTTGACTATCTCAGCTCCTCGAGATGTTGCCTTTTCTCTGAACTCTTCTAGCACTTATTGTTGGCCTTTGTATGCTATCTTCTTATATGTTGTATTACTCCTCTCTTTTAATTTTGTCCCTTTTGTTAGCTGGAGACTCTAGGGGAAGGGGCATTATCTCCTGTCTTTTTTATGTCCTCAATATGCACTAGGTCTCAATTTTTTATGATGAACTAGATTTTTTAAATGCCCGACACAGCTGATACACCTCCCTCCCAGTATATTCTGCAACGATTTTTTTCTCTTTCCCAACACAAATGATATTGTCTGGTCCAGATTGGTAAGAAGCTGTGGATTTTTTCATTTGCTTGTATATGATCAAATTGTATATTCTAATGTAATAATCACCATTACGTTAGAATTATCCCTAATATTTTATTTTCCTGCTTACAGGCTGTTTAAAAGCTTAGTATATTAAAAGTTAATGTATATTAAAAGTTAACTTTACTTAGGTGTAACAACTTAGAAAGAGAATTTATGTGCCCCTGGATTGTTGAATCTCCTGAGGATTCTTGGCTGAATCCTCCGACTGAGAGGTCTGATGTTTTGTTGTGTTTACACAGACATTTTAACACAGTTTTGCTATTATCTTTCCAGCTGTGGATTTCTTCAACCAGATCAACATGTTATATGGAACTATCACAGAATTCTGCACTGAAGCAAGCTGTCCAGTCATGTCTGCAGGTCCAAGGTACATATACTGGCTATTATATAGGTATTTGAATTATTACCAAATAAAGCTAATCACCAATTGATATAAATTAAATAATAAAGACTTGTTTTTCTTACCCATTTGCTTGTGAAAACAAAAAGTTTACCTATAAGCTTTTAGTTATTAAATAGTTCGGTATGTGGTACCCAGTATTTTGATTTTTTATAATTGCATTATATTAAGTATGAATATTCAGTAGTAGGATTGAAAGTAAAGAAATTTGAGTTAGATTTATCTTGCTTTTACAAACGTTATTTTTTTCAATTTTATTAATATTTATGGTTCTGTTTCTGGATTTTAAATTAATTTCTTGGAATAG
Source organism: Globicephala melas (assembly GCF_963455315.2). Taxonomy (NCBI): domain Eukaryota; kingdom Metazoa; phylum Chordata; class Mammalia; order Artiodactyla; family Delphinidae; genus Globicephala; species Globicephala melas. The sequence continues at coordinate 26,406,234 of NC_083325.1, forward strand.
TTTTTAGTTGACCCTTTAATATTTGATTTTTTTTTTGTTGTGCTTTTTACTGTTAGTTACCTCCAAATTGTGCTGCTTTAGTTATCTGGCTTAAAAATGCTAGATTAAAATTTTTTTGACTATCATAAATTTCTAGAAATGTTGAGAAAGAGATGGAACTCTTTATCACCCATAAAGTTAAGATGTGATGGAATTAACATTTTAGTGTGTCCTTCCGGCCTTTTTTCCTATAACAAATGATTGATTTTATGTGATGACAGATGGTAGCAAGATATTTACCTCTTGGGAAAAAATAGTCCTTTCTGAATTTGCTATAGATGTAAAGGAAAAAAAGGAAGGGCCCCAATGAATTTGAGTCCTATTTTTATTATGTTATTTTAGGAGAGATGTTTTTTATTTTGTGAAGTATTAAGTTTTATTCCTCAAACTATCTTTGGCTTAAATGCTTCACACAGTGAAGTTTTGATTAAGTCTTATTAATCATTCTAGCTCAGCAAAGGTGAGGTAGAAAAAGACGCATGCCTAAGATTGTTTCTTTAAAACCCTCTCCAAGAAACAGGGTTTTATAATCTTGGCTCTGTTGATGATTACTTAATGGCCAACAAGCTCAGAATGTGGTGGATCCATCAGCACCTTACCCAGTCCTCAGCACCCTCTGTCTAACAGACAGGAATGCAGTTCCTTTGTTTTTCTCAGGGCTGTGTTGTAAAACAGATTCTGGCACAGCCAGCTGCCACACTGGCTTCCTTTTCTTTTCCATTTATTACCATCACATTTCAGAATACAGTGTAACTATGGTCGGCCCTCCGTATCCATGGTTCTCTGCATCTACAGATTCAACCAACCGTGGATCTTGTAGTATTTACTATTGAAAAATATCTGTTTGTAAGTGGACCTTGTGTGGTTCAAACCCACATTGTTCAAGCGTCAACTGTACTTCTACAGGGAACTCTCAAGTAATCTTCAGTAGAACTTTAGGTAATTTACTAAAAATATATACTATACTATACTATAGTACTATATATATAACTTCTGTTGACAAACTGTGAACCTACTTTGATTACAAGTTGCAACATGTTTTTGAAAACTTTATCACTAAAACTTTTTTCTCTCCAGATATGAATATCATTGGGCAGATGGTACTAATATTAAAAAGCCAATCAAATGTTCTGCACCAAAATACATTGACTATTTGATGACTTGGGTTCAGGATCAACTTGATGATGAAACTCTTTTTCCTTCTAAAATTGGTGAGTTAATGTTGTAGAACTAATTTGCTTTTTAAAAGATAAGTGTGTTATTGTCTTTTTAATGCTCTGTTACTATAAAAAAATGTAATAAAGACTGCCAAATTCCTCTCCAAAAAGTTTGTGAATGTATACTCCTTCTAGCCATGTTTGTGTCTGCCTGTGTTTCTTCATCAGTACTAGTTGTTACTCAGTTTTTCATCTTTTCTAATATGGGTAAATAAATTTCTAGTATAATGTACATTCTAAAAAATATCAATAACATTGAGCATTTTTTGGTTTATTGATCCTTGTGTGTTTTCTGTTTATATCCTTTTTCTATTTCTTTATGTTAAGGTTATTAGCTCTTTGTCATGCATGTTGTGTGTATTTTTTCCCTGGGTTGCCGTATTGTCTTGTTTATGAGGTTTTTTTCTATGTATAATGTTCTTATTTTGACCTATTAATCTTTCCCTTTATGATGTCTGGATTTTAGTACAATGATTAGAAGGGATTTTCCTACTTACAGATTATAAAATATTTGTCCATGCTTTTATTTAGTACTTTTGTGGTTTTGTTTTTGCATTTTATTTTAATCTTTGTTCTGTCAGGAATTTTTTCTCAGTGCTCCCTTTACTTTTTTCCAACTATAAATGCTAGTTTGTCCAGTACCATTTATCGAATACATGTGTCTTTTATCCCCTCATTATCATATGTGTACACCAAATTGACATATATCTTGGAGTCTTTTAATCTCTTTATCTATTGTTTTAGAAATTCCACACTGTTTTAATTACCATGGCTATGTATCTTTGAACATCTTGTAGGGCTAGTCTCTCTTCCTTGCTCTTCTTTTTCAGAATACTTACAGCTATTCTGGAAAATTTGTTCTTCCAAAGAATTTAGAAACATTTTGCAAGGTAAAAAAATAAAAACTGAGATTTTTATTATGATTTCATTCAATTTGTAGATTAATGTAGGGATTCTCGTTCTCTTGACAATACTGAGTCTTCCTATCCAAGAACAATTCATATTCATTTATTCATGTCTTTTAATTATTTCTTATTTCCTCGTGTAAGATTCTGTATTTTACTTTATGCTAGTCCTTCAGGTTTCTTAAGTTTATTCCTAGGCACTTAATGTTTTTATTGATAATCTGGTTTCTAACTGGTTATTGTTTAGTATATAGGAAAACTATTCTGATTGTTTCTTTTGGATTGGTTTTCTTGAGTTTTTAAAGTATATAGTTACATCATACTAAGATAATATTAATTTCACCTCTTCTTTTCTGATAAATATACTGCTTGTGTAACTCTTATCTAATTGCAATAACTAGTACTTCCAGAGCAGTACTGATTAATGGTGATGATGGCAAACATCCTTTTCTTGTATACTTTTATGTGAGTGCTTCTAGTATTTCAGCATTAAGTAGGAATCTTGCTTTTGGTTAGAGGTATGTGAATTTTTAAAAATCAAGTTGGTTATAGGGTTTTATCAGATACTCTTCTAGTATCTGTTGTTGATCATAAGGTTTTCTCCATTTTTTTTTAATGTTCCGCTGCAAGAGCATTTTTTTTATTTCTGCTATTTTGATTAAGATTTTGGCATTGGTATTCATGGATGTGATTGGTCCTTGTCACTTTCAGTATAAGGGTATCTTATGAACAACATATTGTTGGATTCTGTCTTGTCTGTTCGGGCTGTTATAACAAAAAATACTGGAGACTGGAGGGCTTATAAGCAATAGAGATGTATTTCTCACAGTTCTGAAGTCTGCAAGTCCAAGATCAGGAGCCAGCATGGTCAGGTTCTGTCATAAGTCCTCTTCCTGGTTTACAGATAGCAAAAAGCAGTGTTTTTGTTGTATCCGCACATGGCAGAGAGGGAAATCATCTTTGTTTAGTTTTTTCTTATAAGGGCACTAATCCTATTGATGAGGGCAGATGCCCTATGACCTAATCACCCCCAAAGGCCCCACCTCTTAGTACCATCATCTAGGGGGTTAGAATTTCAACATGATTTTGAGGGAGACACAAACATTCAGAACATAGCAGATTCCTTTTTGAAGTCTAATCAGAGGCTCTTTCAGGAGAAAAATTTATATCATGTTGTTTGGTCTGTTTGTTTTTGGTCAACTTTTCCTTTCTATAAAACCTTTTGTTTCCTTTCTCATAGATCCTTTATTGTGTATAGGGTGTGCCTGAATGTTAAATTCAGCTTGGAAAGTGCTGCTTAGATTAAAACAAATCACTTGTATATTTCTTTATTAAAGTCTCCCTCTTATGGAGGTAAAGAATACTTTTGTCATTATTCTCTTTCCTCGGCTTCCCAATTCTTCAGTATTTTATCCTAATGTTCTGGAATTCTTTCCCCCTTCATTAGGCTATTATCCAGAGCTTACTTATGCTAATTATTTATTCTTATTAGACAAAACTGTCTATTATTCATTTTTAAACAAATATATCCAACTTATTAATGTTTTTTTCTTTGTTTTTTTTTAATTCTTTTTTTAAAATTCTTAATGTTCTTTTTAATAGCATGGGGCCCATTTGCGAATTCTGAGAGAAAAAGGATTTGACTTAAATCCATCTTTTCAGTACATGAATATAAGACCAAGTCCAGAAAAAACATGTCCATAAGCCCCAGAATAATGTGTGAAAAGGCAAGTTGTTACCAAGACTAAGGGTGGGGGGTGGGGACACACACACACACACAGACACACACACACACACACACACACACACAAATCAGCTAACAAGAGCAAACTATACTAAATTTCAAGCTATTAAGGACTGGTTGAGAAATAAAGAATACAAAATGCAGGGAAGGAGAAAGTGACAGCCTTTGTTTTCTGAAAGATTAGAGAAAACAATATGTTCAAGAGTAGTGTAGTGGAACAGACCTTTAAGGCCAGCTAATCTAGGTTATTTTGGAAGCAGATGCCTTCTTATGTGTTTGTTAGCTACACACAGTGCCAGTTGTATTGTCTTTCTCCTGTCCCTGTTTTCTAAGAAACATTGGTCTTGTCAACCAAAATTCTCAGGAATGCAACCAGTCACATCCCCACCTGCAGTGCTTGGAGAGAGATGACTAAGTCCTCTCCCAGTTCTTTTCTAAGGAGGTGTTTATATTCTTTGAAAACTAGGGAGGTGCCATTCCTCCCCTTTACAGAAAGTATTATTCCCCTTCTTAGACTATAGGAAAATGAAAATAGCACTTTAAAAAATTAAATAAAAAGTTGAGGACTCCTAGTTTAAGAAGGAAAACTGGCTTTTCAGAGTACTTCAGAAGAGGAAATACCTTTTTTTTTTTTTTTTTTTTGCGGTACGCGGGCCTCTCACTGTCGTGGCCTCTCCCGTTGCGGAGCACAGGCTCCAGACGCGCAGGCTCAGCGGCCATGGCTCACGGGCCCAGCTGCTCCGCGGCATGTGGGATCTTCCTGGACCGGGGCACGAACCCGTGTCCCCTGCATCGGCAGGCGGACTCTAAACCACTGCGCCACCAGGGAAGCCCCGAGGAAATACTTTTTATTTGTAGACAGTAGATAATAATGACTCAAAGTGTGCCTTTTTTTTTTTGCTCAGGAGAGTTTCCAGTCCTGGTTGAGTGTGTATGTGTTTGTGTAAAAAAATTTTTTTAGAGTTAAAAATTGCAAAAAGTAAAAATTTTCTATTTATAGTCAAAAATACTTATTCTCCAGGACTTTCCTTGTGGTCCAGTGGTTAAGACTCCGTGCTTCCAGTGCAGGGGGCGTGGGTTCAATCCCTGGTTGGGGAACTAAGATCCCAACATGCCACGACGTGCAGCCAAAAAGAAGAAAAAACTGGTTGCATTTAATTTTAGGAAGAAACTCTCCTGTATTAAACAACTAAAATTGTTTTTGATTCCTCATCATCTTGCATAACTTGATACCTGTGTCTACTATTCTGAGGCAGTCAGGAAAAGTGTGGTATGTGAGGATACCTCATATACTTAGGTTTGGGGGGGGGGTTTCCCTTGCCTTTTAAAAAAAATGGAAATAGGCTTGTATTTATGAATTTGTGTATTGGAGTTGCTCATTTCAGCATCTAAACTTTTCTGCTATTTTTCTTGAATTGATAAAAGACTGATTGATACATACCTATATTACAGGTGTCCCATTTCCTAAAAACTTTATGTCTGTGGCAAAGACCATTCTAAAGCGTCTGTTCAGGGTTTATGCCCATATTTATCACCAGCACTTTGATTCTGTGATGCAGCTGCAGGAGGAGGCCCACCTCAACACCTCCTTTAAGCACTTTATTTTCTTTGTTCAGGTAAGTTGAACTGCGTTGACTTTTGTGTCCTTTGACCTGGACATACCCGGATTGGTAGTTTATATAGAGTAATTTTTAGAGTCTGATTTATAGATGTAGAGCTAAGCATGCAGGGTTCTCGTGTTTTGTTCCCTTTTCCATGTTTATTTCTTTGATGTGCGTAGCAGCATAGAAACCATTACCCCCATTTTGGACCTTTTGCCTCTGGAGAGACCTGCCCCAGGTCTCTGGTTAAGATATGACAAGAAGCACCAAACACTCAAGAAAGCTTGTCCATCCCCTCCTGTTCCATCGCCACCGCTGGGTAAAGGGATGCCATGGGAAAACATCTATGGTTGGGTTGTTTCATGAGATGTCTATGCCTAAAAGAGAAACTTTTGGAAGAACTCATTAGCTACTATCTTGGGTTAAGTTTCCAGAAGTCCACTTCAGGCCAAATTTTACAAAGCCAGCAGCTAGAAACTTCAAAAAGAACCACCCTCTTCAGAGGTGTGGCCTATTTCCTTATGGGCCCCTAGTTGGAATTAGAACTTTTTAAAGTCAAAATAATTCACACTGTTTGAAAAAGATATCAAAGAATAGGGACTCGTTAGCCTAACTTTCGAGATATATAATTCTATATGTAAAATATAAATATGTCTCTCTAGATATTTTGGAGGGAAAGCAGGTAGTTTTATAGTAGATATTGTATGTCACAATTCTATGTACCACACAAAGGAGAATGTACTGTGCTCTCTTCTTTGTTTTCCTTCTGAGATTATTGCATGGCATAGATAGAGTGTAGATATAGATATACGAAAGTAAAAGGTCTGCTGCCCCAGATGAGGCCACTATCAATGGTTCAGTGTATAGTTTTCAGATAATTTCTGTGTAAATGCAAACATTTTACGATTTTGATTTTACACAGGATCATGCTAATCTGTACGGTTGCTTACTTATTAAGTCCCCTGTATTTTAAAACAGGGAGTAAAAATGACCCCATTTTAAAATGTTCATAGAGATTATTTCATCATTCTTTTGGATTTCAGAAAGCTAGGGTTGGGAAGCCCTTCTCAATGACATTTATAGAGTTTTAATTTTAGATCTGTTTTTAAATTTTATTTTTCTTCTTTATTTTAGGAGTTTAATCTGATTGATAGGCGTGAGTTGGCACCTCTTCAGGAATTAATTGAGAAGCTTGGATCGAAAGACAGATAAATTTTTCTTCTAGAACAGTTACCCTCTTGCTTCATCTACTGCTAGAGCTATCTCGTTGCTTTCTGTTATAGACTAGTGATACAAATTTTAAGAAAACAAGATAAAAAGACACCTATTGTCTGTGTCTACTGATAAAATTGTCCCAAAGGTAGGTTGGCCTAATACCTTCAGAGTGAGAAATTCAGGACACAGCTGAATCTGAGGCACTGTGTGACCACTGCTGTTACTGCCATAGAGCCATACTTGGTTGTAGAATGTGAGGACTAACCTGTAGTTTATTAGTTTACTTACTCTTTTACTGAAGAAGATGATCGACTCTGTTTCAGGTGACAGCACGATGGATATTAAGAATTTCCAATAATTTATTAACAGGTTTCCAGAACAAATTTCCTAATAATGCAATCACAGATCAGTTTTATTCTGCTTTTATTTTACAAATAGAAGAGGTGTTCTAAAATTTCCTTAAGATTTAGAACATTTGTGTCACTTTGGATAACCTTGTAGTTTGAAGTTTGTATGCTAGTGTTTTTATAGGTAAGATTATATATATGTATATTTTTTCAAAATCCATGATTGCAGTTTAAATCATCATATGACATGTGGTATGGGAGTAACCAAAGTCATTTCTAAAAGGACTTTATTTTTTAATCTTTATTTGGGATTTTATTCACATAAACCTATCTAAATTTTTAGTGTGTGTGTATCAAATAATTTTTTTAAGGCATCTAAGGATCGTCTTGCAGATTTTTATTTTGAAATGCTTCATTCAGATTAATTTTAATATGTAGGTTTTGGCTGAGAAAAGAAAAACTTCCAAAAAATTATGACAAATTTGGGTCTCATAAACCATTATTTTCATTCATGTTTGTTTCAGAGGCCTTAAAATTTGGATAGGAGAATGGAAGAAAGTACTCAGAGTACTTGACTATTTTATTTTGAGTTTTCCTTTAAAAAGAAACTACTTTTATACGTTTTTATTGTGACTTGAGACTTAGTTAAGTGTAGTGTAGAAATGCACGAACCTTATCCCAATAAGGATAAAACGTAAGGAAAACCACAATAAAAAACCTTGAAGGTGTACACATTTTATAACCCAGCTAAAAGTTTGATGTGCTGCCTGTTCTTTAATGTGTGTGTGTGTTGGGCGAGGGGGGGTAATATGTTTAAAGGAGACAAAATGGGATAAGTTAAAAAAAAAAAAAAAAGAAAACTTCATCTGTTAATAGTCAAAGGATGGATTGGGATTTTATTCTGTTTTGTTTCTGTGTTAAAACTTGAAATTATTCTATTTCTATTGGGATAAAAAGAATCTTTAAGGAAGAAAAGATCTAATTTTCTTTAGGTTTCTAAGATTTAGACTGTTTAAAATGTAATGAGGCACACATATTACTAAAGACTTGCCAGACTGGCAACACTTTAATTTCATCAATGTTCTTCGTTTCAGAGCTATGATTTTTTTTTGCAAAGTACTCACCATCTTCCATCTTGATACCTTTGGTTAAGGTTAAATTTGATAGGGTTTTATTTTTATTATTCCACTAGAATGTAAAGAAAAGAATTGCTTAGAAACTCCATTTTTGTAATAATCCAATTTCAATAATTTCTTAAATATATGTAGAATTTTAAAGGAAACAAAACATTTTATCTGATTTAGGCTGAAACCGTACATCGTTGTTTTGGGAAATAAAGAGTAGAAAAATCCCTTATGAAAAAAAAGAGAAAAGCCCTCTATGAAACATTCCATAATCCATGTTTTAAGAATATCCAAAGTCCCTGTCACACATTCTGTATGTTTATGTTGATCATTTCCAAACAAGAAAGACGGTTTTTACATGCCACCTAGAATGTTACTGACTCTTGACTTTGAACATTGTTGGCTTTAAGTATGCAAGGAATGAAATATTTCTCACCTAGGATTGTACTTTCATCATTTCTAATATTTCACATATCATCAAACAAAAGGATTCTCACTTTTCTCCATTTATTTTCAGTGGTAGAAATCCTCCCTCTCTTCATGACTCAGCCCAAAAACTAACTAAAGATGGCCACATTTAGGACAGTAGTAGAGGCAGCTTAATAATGGGACATAAATTTTAAAATTTGTTGGTAATTTGGGAATTCAGGTAATTCAGAATGTCCTTTTTTTTTAAAAAAAATAAAAGCATTACTAGGTTCCCAAGCTAATCTGGCTTAACCAACAATGCATCTAAACATTGGTGTTAACATTATTTGTTTACATACAAGGCCAGGGAGTTGAGAACAGGAGAGTTGGAGGAAGGGGAGAGAATAGGGAGAGGATGACACCTTTCTGACTTGGCTGGAGGGCCAACCTTTGATTAAAGTTGGAAGAAATCAGTCTCTCTTTGACTCCTCTCAATCTTGATTTATCTCCCTGAGTAACACTCATTCGCCTGGCTCCTCCTAATCAGAAGTCATCTCTCAGTGTCTGATCACTGCCCTTCACACCTGACTAAAATCATGGGTTGGACAGTACTTGCTAAATTATGCAGTTAATCCTATGGTGCTTTAATTTCCAGGCCTTTAAAAAAAACTTCTGGCCTGGAAAGTTTTTTTTAAAGGCCTGGAAATTAAAGCACCATAGGATTAACTGCATAATTTAGCAAGTACTGTCCAACCCATGATTTTAGTGCAGGTTTTTGTTTAAATAGTGCAACTTCCTTGTACTACAGTTTTTGTATTGACAGCCAGATGTATCCTTTATTCTCCAAACTGTGAATAAAGTGATTTTTAGTGAGCTGCCAGCTAACAAAGTATTTCCTTTCATCTTAGACTTGTAGATCCCTAGCTCATGTAGCTGCTTGAGAAATGCACATCTGTATTCATGATTACATTGATAACAGCAAGAGGAAGGTTTTTCTAGTAATGCAAGAGGAACAATTCTGGTGGTGATTTTAATTTTTCAAATATTGTTGACGTTTCTTGATTATACTCTTGGCCTTCTCTCTGAGCAGTGAGGTCACATTAGAAGTGGAGAAGCTTCTAAACATATCATCACCTTATAAGCATAAATAAATCATTACTGAAGAGTATAAATCCTAGAAATTTGTTTCTAAGCAACTCCAGTCATGATGCTGTTGTTACCCTTGCCTGGTTGTATGAGGCTGTCTCTCCTGTCTAGAATTCTGGCCTGAAAATACCAGCTGGTACACCAAACTAAGCAGCTTCAACAGGGACATTATTTCCTCCTAATATCAGTTCAGTAACTGGATTTGGTTTTTTACTATTGTACAATTCTGGCAAAGAGGGAAGATAAGTAGTTCCTCAGTGTTCCTTTGTTTTGCATTAGATTTTGATATTTCAGACTGTAAAGGGCTTTGGGGGATGCTATTGATATTACCTGTGATAGCAGTAATTTTATTGAAGCAACTGCATTGAAATTCACTTGGGTTTTCTCTCATTATCAGGTTCTTTTCCAAACAAGTATTCTGTAAATCCAAATGGATTACCAGTGTGCTATAGATTTATTATAGAACAACATTCTATGTTTGGTCTACATTTAAAATAGTTTAAGTTAGTCTTGGTTATCATCTAAAATATTTTTAAATGTTCTTTACATGAAAATTTATTTTGTATTTTTAAACCTTTAGGGGCTTTATCTATTTTTCTAAGTCAGTTAACTGTACTTTTAAAAAAATATATTTTGTATCTACTTTTGTAACTTCATCAGAATAAAATATATTGAAAGAAAGGAAGGACTGATGAAAGTATGTCTCAACACACTTGTTTCTATTTAAATGTGAAACTTGAGATTTTTGCAGGTTCTGTGGAAGGTTACCTTTGCTTATCATTTAGTAGCAAAAATGTTTTCTTAACTCTTAGAAGAAAGGGAAGTTCCTAAATGAACTAAACATCTTGTAATAGCAGGCCCACCCCCAAGGAACAGACTGTGCCTCTGGATGCAGTGGCTAAAACCTGTCCCAGACAAAAAATAAGTTGTCTCCTTCTTACCATGCTAACCAAGCTCTTGACCTTTTTTGTACATTCCTGGTTGTGAGATTGAGAAAAGGGAAGAGGAAAGACTAGACTTACTAATTTTCTGACCTTGAAATTTAGTACTCGGCTTATCCATAAGACACCCCTCCCCACATCAAACACATTTTTCATTATTATAGGAGAAGTATTATTTTTAGAGTTTCAAATGACAGATACCTAATTTTAGGTCCATTCAAAATATCATTGCTAGAATTGTTTCGACCTTTTTTTGAGTAGAGTTAATGAAAACTTAACGAATGTGGCTAAATAATATGGGTTAACACTCATTTTGTATAAAGGTATGGGTAAGCTAGTAATCAAAATTTGGACTTTCTTTTTTGATGGTTATATTTCAGTAAACTTAAAATCTGTTGCAAAAGTGTTAAGTTTGTGAAGGTGTCTAATGGCTAAGTTTGAAAGCTATTTTAAACTTTATAAATGAGTAGAAGAACTCGAATAATATTTGGGAGAGCCAGAGTCTGGCTTTGAAGCTGCACAGCCAGAAACAGTGTCCAAACCATGCTTTGAGCCTTCTTTAGCAAATACCCCAGTGCTGTTGAGGTAGTTTTGGACACTGTAGCCTGCATTGTTGTTGCTGACCACTAGATGTCAGTGAGCCTTACCTCCTCCCCAAAGCTAGATGCATCTGCCTTGACCAGAAAAAAGGATTTTACCTAGCACCTCCTTCCTTTCGTGTCTCTTCCTAATCAAAAGCTTAAATGGTGGCTCCCATTGGCAGATCCTAGGTCACATAGCTCTCTTCTGGCTGCAAGAGGGGCTAGGAAGAAGTTTCTGGATTTTACTTGGGGTTCAGAGTTCATAGCAAATTGTTGAACAATCCTGGATGGTCCGAAAGCTTGGACAGGCTGCTGTTCTGTGAACTTTTTGCTCCTGTTCTGTGAAAAGATGAGTTTTCACTATAATGTAAGTATACTTACATTATAGTGAAATGTGAGTATACTGTTTAGCTCAGCTGACATTTTTTTATAGCAGATTTGCTAACTGAAGGAAGTAGATTATTGATTCAGATTCTGACCAAACTCTTCGTCTTGTGGCTGACCAGCATTTTGAATATCACTTCCTTAGAGGAATCTACCTGTTTTAGGGGAGACTTCTAGCAGGTTTATCTCATTTAATCCTTACAGCAATCTGTTGAAGGGGTGACAGTTGAGAGGTATGTTAGGAATTTTTCAGTGTTTTTTAGACTATGTCACAAAAGCTCAGACTTCGAATACATAGTGAGGTGGGTCTCCTTCTCTGGCTTGCATTTGTAAAAGTTCTGTGTACTCAAGAGTGCTAGGAGACTGTAAAATAAAATGACTGCAATTAAAAAATCATCCCAATGAGGTAAAAAAAAAAAAAGATATATCCAAATAGATCCTACTTAAGGAATTTTCTGCAGTTAGCTCAGATATAAGTATGAAAGCTGGGAGTGATCATGGACTGATACAAGTGAAGAGGAGAGAATCTCAAGTTCAGGGCAAAAAGAGTAAATGCAGAAGGGATAGACCCATTTCTAGAGACTAAAGGCATTATGCTTCTAATCATAAAGTAAAACTGGCCTTTTTTTAAAAAAATAATTTTATTTATTTATTCTTGGCTGCATTGGGTCTTCGTTGCTGCATGAGGGCTTTAGTTGCGGTGAGCAGGGGCTACTCTTCGTTGCAGTGTGTGGGCTTCTAATTGCAGTGGCTTCTCTTGTGGCGGAGCACGGGCTCTAGGCGTGCGGGTTTCAGTAGTTATGGCACATGGGCTCAGTAGTTGTGGCGCATGGGCTTAGTTGCTCTGCGGCATGTGGGATCTTCCCGTACCAGGGCTCAAACCCGTGTCCCCTGCATTGGCCACTGCACCACCAGGGAAGTCCCTCACTCTATTTTTTATGCCACCAATCCTCTTCTTTTGCATTTTTCATCCAAGTCCTAAAACTGGCCTTTGATTTGCTTCTATTATAAAAAATTATGTGAAGTTACGTTGGAACTAATTTGGAAGCCTAAGATCGTGAGATTGTTCTGAAAATCCTTTTCTAAAAAGGTTCAGATTCATACTGTGGAGCTAGAATTGTTAAACCACTGTCAGTCACGTGCATACCCTTTTTGTCCCATGCCATGCTGGGCCTTTGACATAGGTTACTAAAGCAAGATCCTGTCACGGAGTTTATGGACCAGTGCGAAAAACAGACATATACATAAATTGATAGTTCTAAAGGGCTATTTTGTGTAGTAAAAGTTATGCAGAAGTTATGGTTTAGTTTACTGTGGGGCAGTCAGAGGTGAGTAGGAGCTCAAAAGATGGGTAGGGGCTTCCCTTGTGGCACAGTGGTTGAGAGTCTGCCTGCCGATGCAGGGGACACGGGTTTGTGCCCCGGTCCGGGAAGATCCCACATGCCGCGGAGCAGCTGGGCCTGTGAGCCATGGCTGCAGACCCTGCGTGTCCGGAGCCTGTGCTCTGCAACGGAAGAGGCCACAACAGTGAGAGGCCCGCGTACCGCAAAAAAAAAAAAAAAAAAGGGTAGTTACCAAATAACCAGAATTGTTGCATGGTTTGCATAGGGAGGTATAAGCAGTCCAGTATTAGTGAAGGGTATATTTCAGTTGGACAGGTAGGTAGGGGTTAGATCATATGAAAGCACTTGGATTTTTACCTGTAGGTGATGACTCTGAAGGATTTTAAGTAAGCAAATAAATGGACAAATTTTCGTTTCAGATGGCTCTGATAGCAGTGTGGAAAACTGAGGGTAAGAGGAGGATACTAAAGCTTTAATTAAGTTAGGTATTAAGCCCCAGTTTGGTGGTGTGGCCTGGCATAAGTGACCCCATTTGGGGCCTGTGGTTTTCTTTTTAATAATAGGAGTCGGAGCTTCCCTGGTGGCACAGTGGTTGAGAGTCTGCCTGCCGATGCAGGGGACACGGGTTCGTGCCCCGGTCCGGGAGGATCCCACATGCCGCGGAGCAGCTGGGCCCGTGAGCCACGGCCGCTGGGCCTGTGCGTCCGTAGCCTGTGCTCTGCAACGGGAGAGGCCACAACAGTGAGAGTCCGCGTACCGCAAAGAAAAGGAGTCAGGCTTCCCTGGTGGCGCAGTGGTTGAGAGTCCGCCTGCCGATGCGGGGGACATGGGTTCGTGCCCTGGTCTGGGAGGATCCCGCGTTCCGCGGAGCAGCTGGGCCCGTGAGCCATGGCCGCTGGGCCTGCGCATCCAGAGCCAGTGCTCCGCGGCGGGAGAGGCCACGGCAGTGAGAGGCCCGTGTACCGCAAAAAAAAAAAAAATAATAAAAATAATAGGAGTCATTCAACTAATACTAGAATGAATGAGCATACTTTTAGCTGATCACTTTGAACAACAAATGTAGGTTCATCTGATATCAGGTGGCCTTGGCCTGCAGCGGCTTGAAGCAAGATTTCGGTTCCCTGGCCAGAGATTGAAGTCAGGCCATGGCAGTGAATCCTAGCCACTAGACCACCAGAGACAGTGGCCAGTGACAAGGCCCTGGCCTGTCGGTTTTTAGAAATGAATTTCCACAAGGAGAGGGAAAGTAGTGAAACAAATGAAGTGTTTATTAGGAGGAAAAAGAGTATGTGTGAATAGACACACACAGGCGGACTCAAGAGTCATGCCCTCGTGGTAGTTTGAATCACTTAATATGGGGCATTTCTTCCGGGTTTCTTCTGGCCAATCATCTAGCATTGCCTGGCTCTGAGTCCGTATTTGGTTTATCGCAGGGTCCTCCCTGTGTGCGTGCATCTCTTAGCCAAGATGGCTTCTAGTGAAGAGGCCTATGGGTAGGTTGACATCATCTACTATGTGTAGTCGGGAAGGTCTCCTTGACGTCAAGGATGAGAAATATGTGGTCTCTTTGTCTCTTATGTGGTCAGGGCTCAGCTCCTCTCTGCCCCTGCCATTACTGTTATCTTAAAGTGTCCACTGGAGGCAAAGTCTAGCTATTTACCCTGTTCCTTTTGTTACTTCTATCTGGAAGTGTAAACAGAAGGCTGTCTGTAAATGTCTCCTGTCTCACGTCCAACTGTTACCCCACACCTGGGTTTGCCTCTTGGTGGGTGTCAAGCCAAATGACACAACCAAGTCAAAGAGGAGGAGAAGGGAGGATTTATTGCAGCAAGTAATAACACTGGGGATCTTTCCCAAAGCAGTATCTCCCCAAGAGCAAAATTGGAGAAGTTTTAAGCTAAGGGTACATGCATATTCATGAAGGGGCTTGAGCAGAGGAGAATTCAGTCTAGAATTGGGGCACAGGTGGACAGAGTCAAAGTTTTAGTTGAAGTCACAAGGGTCAGGAAAGATCAACATAATTTCTTAGCTTCCAGTTGATCTGGTGACTGAGCTCTCAGGGCGGGTGGGGATGGTGTTTGAATTCTGCAGAACAACTCAAGAGTGTGTGCCAGGCAAATCTTTACCGTTGAAACAGAACTGGGAGTCTTTATAAGTGATTTATTATCTTTGCGATTGTTACTACTCTTCCTGGGTTACAGTCGTTTTTTCCTGCATTCTTTTATTTCCTTAAGATCATTAATTACTGAGACCTATTCAAGGGCAAGTGTTGTGGCCAGGCTTAGATCACAAAATGACTTAGGCCAGAAATGGCTCATGTCAAGAAAGCCATGCCTGATTCTCTTTCTCCGGGGACCTCCTACCCTATCTGCTTGCACAACCCATCCAAGTGCAACACCGAACATGTTAATTGTATAAGCCAGAATGCAATACGAAAAAGCTGGTACATCCTTCAGTGTATACCAGACCACATGCTGCAAATATCCTACTAGAGAAAGGGCTTGGCTGAATTTTGGCTTTGATATCTATCTGAAGCATTCCAGCAGTGGGGCAGATTTGCTGATAATCATACTGAAACCACAGAAATGTGTCTCGGGGCTCCAAGGAGCTCTGGTTCTTTATGGCTCAGCGCAGAAAGAATGCAGCAAGAGGCAAAGTGATAGATAAGTGATTTATTAGAATAGGATGCTTGTGAGGTTACAAGCAACCGGCAAGAAGGGTGCTGCCTCGAGAGCTTAGTGGGCTACAGTTCTGTGATCAAAGGAGAAGTGGGGAGGGGGAGAAGACCACCACCTTCCTCATTCTTCAGTAGACGTCAAGCTTCTGTCATCAGTTCCTCCTCCATGTCAGGCGGGGGAGTTTTCTTGTCCCTACATGGTCAAACTGGGACTGCCGTGGCACAATGGAAATGAGCAAAAAGGCAGTAACAGGGCTTCCCTGGTGGCGCAGTGGTTGAGAGTCCACCTGCCGATGCAGGGGACACGGGTTCGTGCCCCGGTCCAGGAAGATCCCACATGCCGGGGAGCAGCTGGGCCTGTGAGCCATGGCCACTGAGCCTGCGCATCCGGAGCCTGTGCTCCGCAACGGGAGAGGCCACGACAGTGAGAGGCCCGCGTACCGCAAAAAAAAAAAGGCAGTAACATATACTAAAATGTGATAAATCATCTCAGCTTTCAGTATAATGTCACCTTTTCCTTATATTACTGTTTTCAGTGCGTGAAGAGAAGTATGTCTTAGGCATCATCAACTTCCTGAACTTACTGGGTAGGATGTGGGTCTCATTACACCATTGTTTTATTGTTTTGGGGCATGTCTCATGCTTCTGTTGCATGGTTTTGTTGCTAGGCAAGCCTGCTTGGATTTGTGATTAAGCAAACCTACTTTCTTGGGTGATCGTTAACTTACAGGGGTCTTCTATACTTTTTTATTTACTTATGATTCCTCAGTGGGATTAACTATTTAATCACCTACTTTGTTCCTTTACTCAGTCCCTATCAATACCGGTCCCCGATGGTGTCAGTTTCCACTGCATTGTGAAGAATCCAAGGTCTGTGTTTCCAGCAGCATCTCTGCTGGGCAGTGTCCTGCAGGCACCTTAGACTCAGACGAATCCAAAACTGAAGTTAGTCGACCCCCTTCACCCCAAACCTAGTTCTCCTCTACTCATTTCATTGTCCAAGCCAGAACCCTGAGGGTCCTCCCTGCTACCTTCATCCCCTCATCCACCAATCGGGTCACTCCAGTCCATTCACCTCCCAGGTGTCTCAGTCCACTCCTCCCATCCCTGCTGCTGCTGCTGCTGCTGCTGTAGTTCGGGCCTCAAGTCTCACTTGGACCATTGCAATAGCCTTGGGACTTCTGTCCTCGTCTCCAATTTCAGCCTCCTTCTGTCCCCGCTCCTTGCAGGAGCGAGTGATCTTTCTAAAACGCGAATCTGAAAACGACTCCCCTGCTTAAAATCCTCTCCTGGTTCCCTCCTGGAGGGAGAAACCCAAGCTCCTCAGTTTAGCAGCAAGTTTTCGGGTGGGGAGTTGGAAATGGAGGCGTTCCACCTAGGGCCCCAGGGTCTTTGGGACGAGGGAAAGTCCTGCAGGACCGAGCACCTAGCACCGTCTTCTAGGCAGAGGAGGAAGGACCCGCTGGGGGAGAGCCTTGGGAGGCAGGGGAAGCCGGTGCCAGAGCCAGGGCAGAAGACAGGGCCCTGGGCGTGGGGGGGCGGCGTGGGCGGGGCGTGCGGGGGCGGCTCGCGGCCTCCGGACGGCAGGGGGCGGCCTAGCCCGTGGCGGCGGCGGCCCTGGACCCAGGCTCCGCGTCTTTTGGGCGACAAAGCGACCTCAGACGGCGGGCCGCGTCGGCCGGGCATGGCGGCGTGGAGCCCGGCCGCGGCAGCGCCTCTGCTCCGCGGAACCCGTCGGGTGAGCGCGGGCGGGGACCGGGCTGCTCTCCCCTGGGCGGGAGCTGCGCTGGGACCGCGGGGCCGGCCGCGGCCGCGGAAGTGGTCCACCGAGGGAGGCGCGCTGGGCCCAGGGCCTACCCTTCATTTCTCTTATTCACTCCCTCGTTGGTTCGTTCATTTAGTGGGCCCAGCTACGGGCACTGGGAGAAGTGTCAGGCCCGGCGCGTGCTGGGGGAGCTCCCGAACGGAGTGGGGGTTGAGGCCGAGGGGAATAGGTAGTCATAATACAGCGGGCACGGAAAAAGCAATGTTGATTTACTGAGCCGAAGACATGGGACTCATAGCCCGGAGTCGCGGCGTGCGTGCCGGGGACTGTTGGCTGGGTCAGGGCTCCGGAAAGTCCGCCTGGCTTCTGTGACCTTGACCCTCCCCAAATCCCATACTCCCGGGGTAGGAAGCCAGCAGAGGGCACTCACCACGCGCCCTGCTAATTTTCTCTCCGCCGTTTCTGATTCATTCTTTCCTCACTTCATCCACTTCTTTCGCTTTCCTCTCACATTCCTCCTTCTCTTGGACCTGCCTCCCCCAGGCATGAAGGACACTTCTGCTGGTGATTCTCAGAGTGGACAGTCGGCTTTCCGGGGATTTTGTCAGTAGATTACTGGTTTAAAGGCCGCTGCCTGCAGATCAGCTGAGATGAGGAAAAGGCTTCTCCCAAGGAGTCAGCAGTGCTAACCACCCTCACTCCTTAGTGATTGCCGCTTCTGCGTGCCACCTGGCTACCCTCTGCCTTTGCCCCCCAGGGCACTGTCTTCAGAGGAGGTCCCATTCCCCCCTGCCCCCCCAGTCTTACCCAGGCCCACAACTTAAGATTCTGTCCCTGTATACATCACTCAGACAGCCTCCCTCCAGATCTTTCTCCTGACCTGCATTTCAGTTGCCTGCTAGAATCAGGACTTCTTTGCAGGTGCCCAGTACATATGCCTTGAATCGTGTGGTTCTTCCCCTGCTCATTCATTCATTCACTCATTCATCCATAACCCAAGTCCTCCTGAGGGCCTGCCCTGGGTCAGCTCTAGAAGACTGCAGTAACAAGACAGACCTAGTCTTGGCCTCTAAGACCACTTGGTGTAAGAGTCAATGCACAGGGCATTTTAAAGGAGGCGCTCTGAGGTTCTATAACCCAGGACCCTGCTCTGGGCCGTCAGAAAAGGCCTGAGGTTGGGCAGGACTGAGGAGGAGAAGGGATGTTACCTTCAGCACCAGCACTTGATGAACAGCGCTCCCTCCACCTGCCTTCCTTCTCCAGTCAGGGATGCCTGGTACTACTCCCTTTGTAATGATACCATTATCTGGGAATCTTTCCTGACTTACTTCAAAAGGCACTGGTACTTTGGCACCAAGAAGCCTGTCTAACAAAGTCCAAAATCTTTGGCCTGACACTGAAGGCCTGCCATGCTCTATTTTCAGTCTCCCCTTTCAGCATGTGCTCAGCCCAGCCAAGGGGCTGCTGACATGGTTTTGTGCTCTTTCATCCATAAGAGTTGAGACACATTCCCATCAGGAGCACTGGGTCCTTAGGGTAGCCATTGGGGGAGGGGGGAGTGTTACTGTCAGTGGTAAATAATCTAAAAATGTTCTGACTTCAGGTCCTTTAATAGAATTCTGTTTCTTCTCCCAGTAAGAACTGCAAAGGGTAGCTGGCTTATTGAGCAGTAGGTCACAGGGTTACACCCCACTGGAGAGAATGTAGAATGTTAATCAGGCTTAAAGGGTGGGTGGCATTTGGCCCCATCATTACATGGTCAGTGGCATGCTGGCCTAAGCAGGGCATGCCTGAGCCAGGCTGCTGCCCGGCCTCTCCTGACTCTGCATCTTATTAAGGGATCCAACCTTGGCATATTACTTAGTGCTTCAGGTGCCTCACTTATTAAACCGTCATCATGTTAGTGTCTCACTGTCATGAGGAGTTAAACACTTGTTGATTTAAGTTGGGGCCCTTGTTATCTCTAGAGTCAAAGTGAGTTATTTACAACTCCACTCCCCCCTCAAAAGAAGTTTATTCTGCATCCTGGAGAGCTTAAATGGACATCAGACACCATGCAGTCCCCCTGACTTAGCTCAGGGCCCTGCCTTGCAGGGGAGGGCAGGGGGGGCCTGCACAGTGACTCTCCTCTGTTCTGTGGCAGCTTCCTCTTCTCCACTGTGCCCAGCGTATGTTTGCCTCGCAGACTGAGGGGGAGCTCAAAGTGACCCAAATTCTCAAAGAAAAATTTCCTCAAGCTACAGCTATCAAAGTCACTGACATTTCAGGTAAGGTTTTCTCTCATCTTTCCCACAGAGTTTGGTAAGATTTTACCCGCTGGAGGGGTAGAGGGCAGGAGGCTTGAATGGAACTCGCCATCAGTGGCTTCTCAATACATGTGGCTTTTAGACACATAGACCTTGGCCTCTCCCGCTGCAAGGGTGGAGGTGGGGATGCAGAAACATTGGCGGGGAGCTGCGAGGACTTGTGGTTGCAGGCTTGGCGCAGCTCAGATTTAGGTCTCTCTCAGTCACCCTGGGGCTCCGGTCCACAGCCTTTAATTTGACTTTGAGATGAGCCAGACTTTAATTTCCCCACATTCTTCTGACACCCTAGAATGCCAGAGCTAGAACAGACTCCAGGAAGACGAGCCCAGAGAGGTCTAAGAACCTGCCTAGCCCTTCACAGGGCATAGGTGGCAGAGCCAGAACCCAGGGCAGACTCTGTCCTGAGCCCAGTGACCAGCCCCAGACAGGCCCTGCCTTTCTCAGATGGCCGCTGGCACCTCAAAGTTCAGGCTGACTGTGAGTTAGGAGCAGGCTGGGATATCAACTTCTGCCCACACCAGACGGGGAAGATAAGGCCTTTATCTAGACACACATGTGGAAGAGCTGGCCAGGGGTGGCATCTCCCACACCCAGACCCAGTCTTTGTCACTCTGCATTGCTCGAGGGCTCACTGGCTTCTCTGGGAACATAACATTTACAAGGATAGGGAGAAAGTTTAGAAAGTAGTTTTACTCTGGACACTATAGGAAATTAACCCATCTAAAGATCTGTTGGAATGGTAGGTTGGGTGAGCCCTCTGCAGGGGTCCCAGGGCAATGCTGAGGTCTTTTTTTTAAAAAAATTTATTTATTTAATTTAATTTATTTTTGGCCGCGTTGGGTCTTCATTGCTGTGCGCGAGCTTTCTTTAGTTGCAGCGAGCGCAGGCTACTGTTCGTTGCAGTGGGCGGGCTTCTCATTGTGGTGGCTTCTCCTGTTGCGGAACATGGGCTCTAGGCGCGTGGGCTTCAGTAGTTGTGGCTTGTGGGCTCTAGAGCGCAGGCTCAGTAGTTGTGGAGCACAGGCTTAGTTGCTCTGCGGCATGTGGGACCTTCCCGGACCAGGGCTCGAACCCGTGTCCCCTGCATTGGCGGGCGGATTCTTAACCACTGTGCCACCAGGGAAGTCCCAGTGCTGAGGTCTTGATGTCACCAGTCTTGTACCTGCCTCAGGCCCAGTTAGGGGAGAGCTGGAACTTGACCTCCAGTCTCACTCTGCCCAGCCCTGGGTAGAGTGCAGAAAGGGGATCAAGGCTAGGAACCTTGGTTTAGCCAAAGCTTAGCCTCCTAGAACCCATGAAAAAAGCTTAACAAAGCCTATTGAGTTCTTTCTTGCCGCTTTGTGTCATGCTGGAGCAGCACATTTTATTATCATCAGTCATCAGCACTAGCTTTCCAGCCATGTGGAGACAAAGCTCGGGTTGGGGGTGGATGGGTCCACACAAGCGCTGCCTTGAGAGCATCCCCAGACAGCCACCCACTCCCTGCCGCAGCCCAGGGGGAAACCCTTAATGCTGCTTGTAGAGCAGGGGCGCTGGAGAGCCCAGCTCCGTGACCAGCATGTTTTCACTGTTTATTGTAATGCTGTATCCCTGTCTCTCACGCTTCCTTGTTCCTTTTATTTTGGATAGTATTGCACGTGGTTTTTGAATCACATTTTAGTGTGTTTTTGCATTTTTAAAAATACCAATTGCTAGTCCTTTGGGAGGTGGAGCACTGAAATTCAGTCCCTCCCACCTTCTTCCATGGCATTTGCTGGCTTAATAAAAGGAAATAGTAGGAAAACCTACATTTCCTAGGCTTTACATGTTTTGTGCCTTATCTTTCCTACCCCAAAAGCAAAATTCTGGGCAGTGCAAGTGCCTTACAAAAGGAAGAGCATGTTTTGGATTGAGGCAGCCTGCCAGGAGGAGGACATGGTCAGATTGTAAGCCATGATCCTCTAACAATCTTAGCAACTTTCTACAGAATGATAACATTCAGACCTTCTTTGGGTTGTGTGGTACTTACTTCAAGGACATAAGGAACTGTGGCTGCTGTAACTTAATAATTGAAACACTTTCAAATCACATTTATTTCAGGAGGCTGTGGGGCCATGTATGAAATTCAAATTGAATCAGAAGAATTTAAGGAGAAGAGAACTGTCCAGCAGCACCAGATGGTAAATCAGGTCAGTAGAGGCCTTGCCACTGGTCTCCGCATCTGAAAGGGCCTGCAAGTGGGGATGGTATTGTACCACCAGTGCTAGGAAAGAATAATGCAATACCACAATCATGTGAACAGGACTCAGGATCTGAGAAAAACATAAACAAACTATCTGGGATTGGATTGTAGGCAGATATGAATTTTATTCAAAATTGAAAACAAGCCACCCAATAGTTATTTTGCATTTCCCTGTATAGTGCTACCGATGTTTACTGTGTACTGTTATTGTTGCATATTGAATAGTATTTGTAAACACAGGAGTACTAAAATATATATGTTTTTGTAGATTTGAACATTTTTTTAAGCCTCTTTTAGGACTACTAAAGTAGTCCTAAATTGGATAAATTGAAGGATGGCCTGATTGAGAATTGCTCCAGCTGCCCTGGACCCAGTGACAACAGCAGGGGTCCGGAACATCAGATTAAACCAGACTAAGGCCCAACGTATTCATTTTCTATGCTTATTTTACTTGGAATTTATTCCAGCCTTGACCCTTGGGCCTATGTCTATAAACTCACCCCGTTCAGCCAGTGTGTTTGACATCATTCTGGAAAGTTGCACTTTGTGAACTAGTTTAACTTTTGTAAAGCACAGCTCTGGTCATGAAAGTCGAGTCCAGGTGTTCCAGACTGCTCTTCCAGGCCTTTCCCCACCCTTCTTGGCCTAGAGTCTACCTCTGAGCCCTGCCCATTGGTCTCTCCATGCATCTGGACCTTTGTCCAGATCAGACCTCCTACCTGGGCTGCCCCTCCCTCACTCCTCTGCCAGGCTCAAATGCTGTCTTCCCACCTGCCTGGCAGGGAATGAATGCCCTCCACCGCCTGACTCCAGGCTTTTCTGGCTTGTGTCCTGGAAACTTAGGTCCCTGCCTCCATCCCTTGGCCCTGCGAGCCCTTTGTGGTCTGGTTTCTTGTTGGATCCATCTTTGGA
Source organism: Globicephala melas (assembly GCF_963455315.2). Lineage (NCBI taxonomy): Eukaryota > Metazoa > Chordata > Mammalia > Artiodactyla > Delphinidae > Globicephala > Globicephala melas. The sequence goes on from NC_083325.1 coordinate 26,429,110, forward strand.
TTCCTCGTGGAGTCCACCTTCACTTGGATGTGGGCACATACAGCCCTAAGGCGTGCTGGTGGTCTGACTGGGCAATCTGGGGTGGAACAGCAACCACTTCTGTCCTCCAGAAGCACTTCTAGCCCCATGTGATCCCAGGGATTGGAGCCAAGGTAGAAGACAAGGCAGGGAAGACCCAACTGGCCCAGATCATCCCCAACTGGTAGGACTTTGTTATCAAAACTACTCAGGCTGCCTAGTGCAACTGGGCTCCTGGGGGTGCTGTTAAGTACAGCACATCCCCTGGCCTGAAGCCATGGTTACAGGGATGCAGGTTCTGGAGTTGGACTGCCCACATTTCAAATCTGGGCTCTGCTACTTTCTGCTGTGTGACCTTGAGCAAGTTACTTAATCTCCCTGTGCCTCAGTTTCCTAATCTGTAACAGGGAGAGTAATAGGATTTGCCTCAAAGGGCTCTTTTGAGGATTAGTGGTAAAGTCATGTAAAGCACTGAGAACAGTGTCTGACACATGCTAAGTCCTTCATAAATGTCAGCTGCTGTCACCATCATCATCACTGTTACCTATAAATGCTGTGAGGAACCTGCCACAAGTTCAGGGGGCAGCAGTTTTCCTCTGCTTGGGAGAATGTCACCTACATCATCTTGGGCTCAAGGTTTCCTTTGGGCCCCTACTGAACAGGTACCTTCCCTGGCCCCGTCCTTGCTGGAGAACCTTGCTCGTTTGTCTGTCATTGCCCTGGAAGCAGACTATGCAGGCCAGGTCCAGGTCTGTTTTCTTTTTCTTTTCTTCTTTTTTTTTTTTTGTAATTTTTATTTTATATGGGAGCATAGTTTATTAACAATGTTGTATTAGTTTTAGGTGTACAGCAGAGTGATTCACTTATACAACCCAGGTCTGTTTTCTTCACTGCTGTGTCCCCAACACCTAACAAAGGACCTGGTACATAAAACAGCTCAATCAGTGTTTGTTGAGAGTTTATAGAGAGTAAGGAGAGCTGGCCTGGGTTTTCTAATTGATTTACAGAGAAATTAAATGTTTAATGCCTGAAAGGCTTTCCACTTCAGAGAATTCACCTCCTGGCATTGGTGTACTTTTAACCTGGAGCAGCTACTGCCTGGGTTACCATAGCAGCCGCTTTGCTGGGCCAAGCACTGCTTGCCGTGGGGTGGGTGAGGCAAGAGGCAGTGGCAGAGGGCGTCACCGCCATATGCTTTGGGCCAGGCCCCAGTGATGGCAGGATGATGAGGATTCCTTCCCCATCCATCCTGCCCCTGCCCTGGGGAGCAGCCACACAGAGGAGAGCAAGCGCCGTGTTCCCTCTGTGTCGGGCGAGCTGGTCCATCCCAGCTCCGCACGTTACAGTGCGACTAGAGCTTCAGATTCCTCGTTGGTGAAGACCACGTGAGGTGCTGGCCACACGTGCCCACCTTGTGCTGGCATGGGAAGGGCGTTTGGTAAATAGCAGTTGCCCTCTCCCTTTCTCTGCCCTCTTTCCTGTCTGTTGTCCATCATCCTCCCCAAAGGGTGCCTCTGCCCTTGCTCCCCTACTCAGAACCCTTCGCTGGGCACCCTGGTTGCCCATGGAGCCCGTCCCACCCTCATCTGGGATTTCTGATCCTCTTTGTGGTCGGCCTCAGTCTCCCCTCCATGGGCCTGACTCAAAGCCAGGCTTTTCCTGGTGAATTGCAGCAGGTTCCCAGCCTTTCCTCACCTGCTCTTCTGGGCCCTGTGCCTGCTGCACCTCCGGCCGTCCCGCTCCTGGGCTACCTCCTGCACAAATGGCCAGTGCGGTAGCAAATGCTTCTTCCTAACAGTACCCGCAGCAGCGCTGAGCTGGCTTGTGGTCTGGCAGCATCCATCACAGTCTGTGCTGAATCCATTTCTTGTGGGCTTGAGTTACTTTCCTTACCTTTTTTATCATTTTCCCATGCCTTTTTCATTTGTGTCCCCAGCACCCAGCATAATGCCATGGGCATAGTGGTTGCTGAAAAATGTTTACCTACTGTACATCTTATAAACTGTGGGACTTTGGCCAAGTCATTTCCCTACTAGGGCCTCAGTTTCCTGACCTATTTAAAGTGACCCAAGTGATCTCTAAGGCCCTCTGTAGCTGTAAGATCCTGTGACCTGTGTTGGGGAGCCCTCTGAGGGCTGCAAGAGAGTGGGGAGAAGGCCCTGGAAGGGGAAGTGCACAGGGCTTAGGGATCAAAGCCTGGATGGTTTCTCTGTCCAGGGTCTTTCATGTGAAGCTGTGACTGGGCCCTCATCTAGCCACAGAGGCTTTAAGAATTGTGGCCGAGACACAGGGACAGCCTCTAGGGAACATTCCATGCCTGCAGAAAGCAGAGAGCATGTGGCTCAGGGCGCTGTGTTTCCCTCTCGCAGCAGTGACATGAGGCTTTTTCCAGGGGCATTTCTGCTTATCTGCAGAGCTGAGGGGCTTATTTGTGAATATGGAGATGGTGGGGCAGCTCATTGGCTCCCAACACAACCACAGCTCCTGGCATCAGGGGTGGCCAGGATGTCAGGATTCCCTGGGTTCAGGTTCTCTCTCACTTGCTGTTACTCACGTGCTGACGTTGGACAAGGGATAAACTCTATTTCTTTTTTTTATCAAAGATGGAGATAGGACTAGATTATCTCTAAGGATCCTTCTGACTCAATAAACTTGACCGCATGTGTTAGTATTCTCTTTGTTGTAAGTGGCAGAGACAAAGTTAAAACGAGCATTAGCAAACAAAGGTAATTAATTGGCCCATGTAATGAAATTATCTAGATTCAGGGTCTTAAGTTCATCTGCTTGTTCTTTCATATTGTCTTTTTCTGAGCTTCCAGTTTCTGTATGTTGGCCTCATTTTCTCCTACTGGAGATGGGCTTTCTCTTCTTGGTGGGGAACAGGACTCCAAGTTGCCTCCAAGTGACAATATTCCAGTATGCAGGCATACCTCAGGGATATTGCAGGCTTGGTTCCAGACCATGAGGATAAATCAAGCACATGAATTTTTTTGGTTTCCCAGTGTATATAAAAGTTATGCTTACACTATATTGTATCTATCAAGTGTGCAGTAGCATTATGTCTAAAAAAAAAAACTATATATCTTAATTTTAAAATACTTTGCTAAAAAATTCTAATCATCATCTGATAATACAGGGATGCCACAAACCTTTAGTTTGTGAAAAAACACAATATCTGCAAAATATAGTAAAGCAAAGTGCAATAAGACAGGGTATATCTGTGGTGACCAAGAGAGAAGGCTCTACACTGAAAAATCCCAGGGAAGACTCTGATTGGCCCAGTTTGAGTCATGTGCCTCCCCTGGACCAGTCAGGCTGGTCCAGGGGCACATAGCTACCTCAGTACAGGTCAACTGGTAGTCCCACCAGCAGTACACAATTAAAGTGGAAAGGGAGAAGGGAGATTGCTGGATAGACTGGAAAAAAATGTCTACCCCACTGTGATGTCTTGGGCCTAGTATAAAAGGACTTAGACTCTCATGCCTCATTCAGGTCCTGTAGTGTGTCTCCTGGTACTGCAAGAGCTAAATATCTGTTTGATTGTGGTTGCCCATTTACACTTGGGCCCTGACATCATTTGTAACCTTAAACAAATCTCGTAATTTACAATTTTATTTTCTGATTTAGAGTAAAATTGGGGAATTGGTGCTGATTAGTGTGGTTTTATCTTTTTATTTAAAAAAAATTTTTTTACATGAAGCTATATATTTTCTTTTATTCAAGTAATTTTTTAAAATTTTGGCTGTGCTACTCAGCTTGTGGAATCTCAGTTCCCCAACCAGGGATTGAACCCAGGCCTTTGCAGTGAAAGCGTGGAATCCTATCCACTAGACCACCAGGGGACTCCCAGTGTGGTTTTAAAGAACAGCTGTTCTTTGCTCAAAATAGCAAAACACAAAAAACAGCCTGAAAGTTCTTCATTAGGGGACAGGCTAAAAAGTTACGATACATATAATGGAATGCTATGCTGATACAAAAAAGAATGAGGGCATGCTTTGTGCCTGATGTGGAAAGATCCCCAGTGTTAGGGGAAAAGAGAGTGCAGAACTGTGTTTGAAATACTATCATTTGTGTTTTAAAAAGGTATTGGCATGGAATATATATTAATATTAGTTTGAATATGCATTTTTAAATTCTTGCAAAGATGCACATGAAAATACCAACAGTTCTCTATTTGGTTTGGAGGTGGAAACTGGGGGACAGGTGTGGGAGGGAGACTTTACTGCATGCCTTTTATGCCTTTTGATTTTTGAGCCAGCTTAAATACTGATTCCAAAAATAAAAAGGAAACATTGTTAAAGAAAGTGTGTGCAAAGTTTCCTACAGAGATAGAGCTATATAAAAATACTCCCATAGAGACTTATTGTAATCAGTGTCAAATACAAAACAATGATGATGCTCTTCTGCTTCCTTAGGCACTAAAAGAAGAAATCAAAGGTATGCACGGACTGCGGATATTTACCTCTGTCCCCAAACACTGACCACGCCTTGGCTGCGTAGATGTTGCTGCTGAAACCTTGGATGTATCTTATTGCCACCATTCTTTCCTAGGCATATGACAAAAAATTTATCTATTTTGTTCATGGACATTTCCATATTGTAATTATAGAAGAATATGATATCTATTTAGATGTTAATTAAAGGCAACAGACAACTAAAAATTTTTTCATTACAAAAATATTTATTTAATCCTGCTCTGTGCTAGGCAACATTCTTCTTTTTTTTTTTTTAATATTTATTTATTTATTTGTGCTGGGTCTTAGTTGCAGCACAGGGGCTCCTTAGTTGTAGCTCACCTGCTCCTTAGTTGCGCCACGTGGGCGCCTTAGTTGCAGCTTGAGGGCTCCTTAGTTGTGGCATGCGAACTCTTAGTTGTGGTATGCATGTGGGATCTAGTTCCCCAACCAGGGATTGAACCCGGGCCCCCTGCATTGGGAGCGAGAAGTCTTATCCGCTGCGCCACCAGGGAAGTCCTGGCAACATTCTTAATATGGGGATAATGTAATTAATAAGAAGCAGACCAAGAAAGACTATATGAAATTTTTGAACAGTCATGAGTAATGCTTTTAGTCCCTTTGCTTCAGAAGCATGTCCTTTTGTTCAAAGTGGTCTTGTCTTTGAACAGTTCTGTCCTGATGCTAGAGGCAGAATGGGGTGCCAGCTTCCTTGTCTTGTCAAGAAACTTTGTTTCTCCTCCTCTGTGAAACTGCTCAGGTCCCTTAATTTTACCAAAAAGAAAAGGAAAGACCCTTTGGTTTTGCTCTTCCCTTAGTTCACCACTCTGTGTCCCTTTCCTTCCAAACTTCTTACAAGAATGATCTTGGACCCTCAAGTTTCTTACTTCCTGGAGTGAACTCTGAGGAGTGTGGGCTGCCTGGATCAGGGTCTTCTTCACGTTTGAAGATCCCCCACCCTTTGCATCTTGGTGGGAGGTTGAGCCCGCCTCCAGTGTCAGAAGCTAAAAAGGCTTGCTTTCCTAGCTCCTTGGCAAACACGGCACAGGCAGATGATCTAGACTCAGCCAGATGGATCTGCCTTGAACTTTGCGTTGGGAGCAAGTGACGCTGAGAAGCGGGGCAGTGGCGTGTCCATTTTGGCAGCTGTGGCAGCAATGTCCAGTGTTCTGGGAGGTGTCGGTGTTATAGGCCGCTGTCTCTGGAGTCCATGGTGGTAGTCACTGTGTCTGCAATATGATCTGGGCTCTGGCCAGTTTTCCTCTTCCGGCCCATTTTCAGAAGCTGCTTCATCAATGTTCCCAGAAATTCTATGATTATCCCCATATCCTTTCACTGAATTCTTTTCTGCTCACATCGGCCTGGTCAGTATCTGTTGCTTACAACCGAGAGCTCTGATGGGTTCACCCGCCCCTCACAGTGTGGCTCCTGCCCTCCTGCTCCCATCTCTCCACTGGACAGCTTTATGAGAAATCACATCCACTGCCTCTCTCAGTCCTCCACATGACCTGTCGCCATAGCGATTGCAGGTTGACCATCCACTCCTTCCTCAAACGCCTCCTTTGTGTTTCATGGAACTGACCACCAGAGAAATCACTGGTCACTATCAGTTCTTAAGATCCCTCTTACCTCCCTAAGAAATAAAAGTATGTAGGTAAAACAACCTTAAGCCCCAGAGCTTTGGAGCAGCACAAATTTTAAATATTCTGTTCACATACAGTGCCCTCATTTTTGGTTTAAAATTATTCTCTAACCCCACAGTCTGGGGGAGGGATTGGTGTCCTGCCAAGGCAGAACTGCCTTTTACATGGAATAGATTCACTAAGTTGTATCAGATTTGAAAAGACAGGATAAAACAACTCCTGAGGGCCCAGGGCACCTCCAAAAGACCTAGACACCCCACAGGACAGCTTTTAGGTGGTATAGTGAGGGAACACCCAAGTCTCAGAGGCAAGAAGAAGGCAGTGGTCAGTGAGAACAGAAAGACCACAGAATTAGATACATGTTGATTACTTGTGTGGAGCGTAAGTGTCCTCCTCCTGAGGGTGGGCTGGATGTAGTGATCTGCTTCTAAAGAACAGATTAAAGTGGAAGTGACTGCAGCTTCAGACACTAGGTCATAAAGGGCACTGTGGCTTCCTCCTTGCTCTCTTGGATTGCTTGCTCTGGGGGAAGGTAGCTGCCATGTTGTGAGGACACTCAAGCAGCCTGTGGAGAGGTCCATGTGGTGAGGAGCCAAGGTCTCTTACCAACAGCCAATGAAGTAGGCCTGCCAGCAGCCCATAGAGAACTGAGCCTTCTGCCAAGACAAGAGCCATTCATCTTGGAAGTGGATCCTTCCAAGTCTGTCACAGCCAAGCCTTCAGAAAACTGTAGCCCCAGCTGACACCTTGACTGCAAACAGCTGGAACCACCCAGCTAGGCTACTCCTCAATTCCTGACCAATAGAAACTGTGAGATAATAAATGTTTGTTGTTTCCAGCCATGGAATTCCGGGGTGAATGTTTATGCAGCAATAGATAACTGATACACTTGTGCATTACTAGGAGGACACTGGGGATTACACATATTGAAGGAAGGGTTGAACAGCCAAACCTCAGAAAGGACAGGGTTACAGCTAAATGTCAGGAACAGGAACACCACCGCCACTGGGGCTCCTTGCCTCTCCTGTCTACTTCTCTCTGCAGATCAGCTTTATTGTCTCCTACTGTAAATCAGCGTCCACCACATGCTGCCAGTATACAACCGACTCTACTGCCAGTAGCTCTTAATTTTTATATCTTAATGTGCAGATCATGAGAAAGACAGACTGTCCTTCCAACTTCCACTTCAAAGGATGCCAGGGAGGGCCTTTGATCAGCCTGTCATGAATCAGGAGCCACCTGGAGTCCGGGAGTCACAGTACACTGCAGCCTCTCTCTGGACTCGGGTTTGGAGTGGAGGGAGGAACAACTGCCAAAAGAAGTAGGGGTTCTATTCTCCAAAGCAGAGACTGGGGACGAAACAACAGGAATTCTCAACTGGAGGAAAAGGTGAGTGGGAGAACAGGAAGAAAAGACCTCATAGGAGTGTGGAGACACTAGAGAAACTGGGACTCTTGCCTCTGCTTCATCACACCCCCACCCCAGAGATCTCTTCAGACCCAGTGAAATGTGTCAGTCCTACCACCTCACATGTCTGCTCCCAAATATGGCAAGAACTTTTTAATGTACCCCCCCGCCCCCCGTCAAACACACACACATACACAGTTGTTCTTACCCACAAATTAGAAGGCAAGTTGGGAGAGGAATGACTGGGTTTCTTTTTTAGTTGACTGAATAAGAAGAAATTGTTTCATGTTAGCAGCCACAGTATATACATTGCATCTGATACAGCCAACTCCTAGAGTTTAAGTGCTACTTACGGAAACTGCTGAATTAACCTGAGACATTTTCTGAGTCAAGGGTCCTTTTGAAGACTGTGCAGTTTTCCAGTGGAAAATCCAAAGTGTCCTAGGGTAGGTGATTGCTAGCTAGGCAAGTCAACCTAAGTAAGAGACACTGCCGGGTCCCAGGCCTGTTTTGTTCCATGGGTTCCTGTGGTGCCCCTCTCACCCCTGATTAGAGCACCCAACTAGCAGTTGTGGGACAAGCTGGCCTGCAACCTGGGAGGGGATTAGGGCCACAAAGCCCCACCCAGACAATGGCAGTGGCAGGGGATCAATAGATTCAATTTCCTTTCATCGGAATCCAAACTGGAAAGGGTAAATGACCAAAGGACAGATAATGGTTGGTGGAAAGCTCTGGGAAAACAAATCTGGTTCAAATCTGGAAATATGGAGAGAATCAGTCAAGGAGAAGCGGAAGTTGAAAAAAAACCGGCCTGGGAGCTGTCATGAGGGGCAGTGGCAAGTCCAAGTTAAGAGAAAGTCAACACTAGGAAATAAAGACAGCGATTCTCAACCTACTGCAAGTCACAACTACCTCGGGTATTTTAAAAATCCCCATACCTGGTCCCTGCCAGGTCTAAGAGACCAGCTAGCGAGGGGTGGGGAGAGTGGATTCCAGAGCCCAAGTTTAAGACAGACTCCCTTAGTGGCCCAGGAGTCGGGACCCACCCCCTACCCTAGATCCCTCACCTCTGCCCCCCAGACGGGTGAGGCCTGCCCTGCCCAGCCCCTTTTCCCTCTAGGGAGCTGCTGCACAGAGGGCAGGTGGCCAGCTCACCTCCGCCCCCACCGTCTAGGGGGAGCCACCCCCAGGCCCCTAATTGCGCAGAGTAAAGCGTGGCAGTGCGCGACGCCCCCCAGCCAGGTGCAGCTCCGACCTAACCTGGGCCGAGGGCACGCTGCCCTGGGCGGGATCCGACCCGGGAACCAGGCCAAGGAGCAGGGCCTCCACCAGCCGCGACGGTCTCGGGGGAGCAGAGCCGGCCGCCTTCCCGCCCTGCGCTTCCTTGCGACGACTCAGACACGCCGGCCGGCGCGCGGCGGAGACTCGGGCTGGGGTCCGTGGCCACGGCTCCGCGCCGCCGAAGACCCAGCTCCCTCCACCCCAACCTCTGCGGGGCTCCCGGCGCCCCTCGCCCGGCCGGCGGGGTCTCTGCTGCTCGCCCGCCGAGCCACGCTTTGGACGCCTTTTTATTTGCATTTGTTGTGGGGGTGAAGTCTGCCGTTAGGCACCTCATTTCACGGAAGTGAGCTCTTAGGCTGTGGTAAAATACCCTGACACTGTGGATTTATTTTTTAAAATTAATTATTTATTTTCGGCTGCATTGGGTCTTCGTTGCTGCGCGCGGGCTTGGGCTTTCTCTAGTTGCAGCGAGTCAGGGCTACTCTTCATTGCGCTGCGCGGGCTTCTCATTGCTGTGGCTTCTCTCGTTGCGGAGCACGGACTCTAGGCGCGCGGGCTTCAGTAGTTGTGGCTCCCGGGCTCTAGAGCGCAGGCTCAGTAGTTGTGGCGCACGGGCTTAGTTGCTCCGCGGCATGTGGGATCTTCCCGGTCCAGGGCTCGAACATGTGTCCCCTACGTTGGCAGGCGGATTCTCAACCACTGCACACTGTGAATTTAAAAGAACATTTATGCACTTTAATTTTTTGAGGAAAATATAATACTTATAAAAGAGGCAGATAAGAGGGTACAAGTAAAAGGTGCCAGATGGTTTCATTTCTTTTAGAATAAGAATAAAAACAAACAATCATGTTGATCTTTATTCAAACACAGTTTATTCAGAACCCAAGTGTCTATAGTAGTCTCATGTGTCTCATCCAGCAGGCAGCCTCTCCGGCAGTTATGAAAATAAAAAGGTCGTTAGGGAGGAGAATAATCAGCTAAACAAATGGATAAAAGAGTAAAAAGTTAAAACAACTGAAGTTCAGGTAATCACTTTAGGTTTTTGTTTTTTATAAGCAGTTTTTAGAACAGTTTATATTGAATATAAGTGTTTTTAGAACAGCTTTAGATTTACAGAAAAAAATGAGATAGTATGGAGAGTTCCTCTGTACCCCAGTTTCCCCTATTATTAACAGCTTACATTATTATGGTACATTTGTTAGTAAACCCCGATACTGATACAGTATTACAAATTAAAGCCCAAAGTTTAGTCACATTTCCATCGTTTTCCATAATGTCTTACCCAGGTATCCCCTCCACAGCACCACATTACTTTTAGTCGTACAGTCGCCTTAGGCTCCCCTCTCCCTCAAAACAGTTTCTCATAATTTCCTTGTTTTTGGTGACTCTTTAAACAGCAGTATATTCTGTGTGGCGAATTATAGATGTGTTTGATTGAAAGCATTTTTAAAAACAAAAACAAAACCACAAAAGGAGTCATAACCCAATTGGCCAATTGAAAGTTATTCTAAACATTTTGGCAACCATTAAATAATCACATGTTAGACACCACACCGAAAAAGTGCCCTAGCATTATTAAAAAGAAAACAAGTGCCCTGAGTTTTGGACCTCAGGAAGTAACAGCTTCCCCCAAACAGGGGGAGTTTAAAGAAATGCATTGTCTGGGGTGAGGTTTGGTAGATTTATAAACAAGGTTAGGGAGGAAAGACTTCAACACACACATTATTAACCTGTAAGTGAAACTGCAGAACATGCTTCGGGGCTTAGTAGAGCATAGGTTCTTCTGTCTCCACGCAGAAAGAATTCAGTGAGAGGCAGAATGACAGGTAAGGAAAGAGTTTATTAGACTAGGACCCTTGTGAGGGGTACAAGCAGGCAGGCAAGGGAGTGCTGCGCCGAAAGCTAGGCGGGCTACATTTTTATAATCAAAGGAAAAGCGGGGAGAGAAAGAAGACCACCTTCTTCCTCATTCTTCAGTAGATGTCAAGCTTCTGTTATCAGTTCCTCCTCCATGTCAGGCGGGGGAGTTTTCTTGTCCCTACATGGTCATGGTCAAACTGGGACTGTCATGGCACAATGGAAATGGGCAAAAAGGCAGTAACATATACTAAAGTATGGTAAATCATCTCAGGTTTCAGTATGTCATCTTTTCCCTGTATTTTTGTTTTTAATATGCTCAGAGGAGCATGTCCTAGGAATCATTAACTTACTGACCTCACTGGGCAGGATGTGGGTCTCAGTTCATCATTGTTTTATTGTTTGGGGGCATGTCTCATGCTTCTGTTGCATGGTTTTGTTGCTAAGCAAGCCTGCCTTCTTCAGTGATCATTAACTTACAGGGGTCTCCCACACTTTTTTTTTCTACTTACAGTCTCCTAGTGGGATTAACTATTTAATCACCTACTTTGTCCCTTCACTCTGTCCCTATCATAAGTGTGTTATTATTAACCTGTAAAATAAAGGAAGAAAACTTTATAATCAGGCTGAGATTCTTCTTCTTTTATTTAACAGAGAACTGTTGGAAGAAAAGAATATCTTGGGTGGAAAAGGAAATTCCTGTTGCTTTGGAAATTGTTCAATACCTTTCCTAATACTTCAGGCACTGACTAAAGGAACTGCAGCTACAAAATATCTTGAACTCTTTAGTCAATGTCCCATATCTCCATCTGTTTTTGGTGTGGAGGCAATGGCTTAAAATAATGATCATAAGTTTATGCACACAACACTTGCTCTATACAAACAAATCGAGCTATTTTCTGAATCAAATCTGCACAATCCTAAAGAATAAAAAAACTTCAAAAAACAGGATGTTTTTCAAGGCAGGCTTTTTAAAAACTAATGTTGACTTGGCCTGTTCTAGGCTTTTTCTGGTAGTTAACAATTTGGAAGTGAGCTCATAATCTGACATGAGAAGGTCAGATTATAATACCTTTGGTCTCCCATTCATTTGGTTAAATGCCAGAAGCAGTTAGTCCACTAGTTTAATGAGCATTACGGCTCATTAAAACAAATCTCCCTCATTTAAGGGTCAGCTGATTTTCTTGATGCAATACTTGAAAAGGAGAACTGAAGGAAACAATCCCCTGAAGCGGTCTGGATCAAGACAGGTGGCTTTATCAATATCATGTCAGTAAAGGCATAATAATGCAAAAGAAATTTTAATTATAAAATTTAAAAAATTATATATGTAGTTGTAAGTTGGGCTGTCATTAAGTACAGTCTGCTATATCTCACTTTGGTAGCCAGTATAAAATGTAAGCTGACTGCAGCTAACTTACCTTGAAACACAGGCAGCCCATCCAGAGCAACAAGTATGAGTCCCTCCTGCCATTTTCTGGTCCTCTGATATGAACTTATGAAATGAGCCCATAAAGTAGAGGCAAGAAGCTAATTTTCCTATCTAAATGTAGGAAAGACATGAATAAATATTTTTCAAAGCCAAAAAAAAAAAGGGTATGTCTCAACCTGACACCTTCCTTCTGACCCATTTATAGCTGGGTCTTTATTGAGGGTAATCAAACACTCGATTTGGTGGCTGACTATGCGTGTGACCAGTTTCACTATCCATCCTCCCGCTTCAGTGCCAATTTAAGAATGCAAATCCTATGTGGCCAGATTTCTTTAAAGATGGTGAGAAATGTTTATTTTATTCTGGCTAAAGTTAATCACATTTTCTGAAGTGGGCCCTTACATTTACTACTTTTTAAAAATTTCAGTAACTAAAAATTTAGATCTTAAAGATGGGAATGATTTAAAAATCTACCCTTTGGAAACAGTGTGCTGCGTTCTTAGTCTGTGTATGACTGTAGTTATCACCACACTGCATTCAAATTATAGCCCGGCCTGGGGAAGTGTGAGCTGAACACAGCTTCTCCTGCCACCAAACCTCCAGCTGAAACAGAACCTAGGTGACTGAGAAGTGGACATGTGCTGTTTTCATGTAAGTGTGTCTGTACAGCACTAGAATATCTGATCTGCAATTGGTGGAGAGCTCAGCTGGTGCCGTATGTAAAAATCAACAGGTTAATTGACCAAACTTTTATAGATTTCAATTAGTGGTTTGGGATCAAATAGACAGGCTGGGATAATCATGATGAACTAGCCATGATCTTAACCACATTTAAGCGTTTAGTACCAATGTAAGTATTTTCTTATTTACTTCTTTACTCAAGTAGGGTGAGATTTTATTTTGTTCATGATTTCCTCTAAGTGAATAGTGGTAAAGTTTAACAAACTAGCATAGTTCAATTTATTAAGTTACAAAATGTAACATTAGAATATGCTTCAATTTGTGGCAGACACTGTATATAAAGAAGAGATCAGGGCTTCCCTGGTGGCACAGTGGTTGAGAATCCGCCTGCCAATGCAGAGGACATGGGTTCAAGCCCTGGTCCGGGAAGATCCCACATGCCGCGGAGCAACTAAACCCGTGCGCCACAACTACTGAGCCTGCACTCTAGAGCCCGCGAGCCACAACTACTGAAGCCCGCGTGCCTAGAGCCCGTGCTCCACAGCAAGAGAAACCCCGGCAATGAGAAGCCCACACACCACAATGAAAAGTAGCCCCCGCTCACCACAACTAGAGAAAAGCCCACGTGCAGCAACTAAGACCCAACGCAGCCAAAATAAATAAATAAATAAATAAATAAATAAATTAATTAAAAGAAGAGATCAGGAGAGAGCAGAAGCACCCCCAAGATGCTGTGCTTTTTGATTCAGAAATAATGGTTAGAAGGTAGAATCCAAATTTTTTGTTATTTATAGATGTTGCCCAAGGAAGAAATGTTTATCAGATTTCAAATATTGTAAGTTGTAAATTGGTAGTTGGCAGCTTTGAATGTAAAACTTCAACTTAGCAGGAGAAACTTGACTAAGTCAAAACTCAAGGAAAGGAAAGTCAAGGAAAATTCGGGGTATGATGCCTAAAAGCTCACTATATGGCTGTATAAAAATATGTATTGTGGTGCTATCCAACCATCCAGTATTTTGAAGAACTTCCTGTAATAGTCACAGTTGTGGGTAGAAACAACTGTGTTTCAACAAACTCCAGTGTTGTTGAGGTGTTTTTATTTTAAGTTTTTAAAGTAATATTAAATACAGGCATACCTTGTTTTATCTCTCTTCACTTCATTGTGCTTCACAGATACTGCATTATTAGCAAATTGAAGGTTTGTGGCAACCCTGCATTGAGAAAATCTATAGGCACGATTTCCCTAACAGCATTTGCTCACTTTGTGTCTCTGTGTCACATTTTAGTAGTTCTTGCAATATTTCAAATTTTTTCATTATTACTATATTTGTTATGCTGACCTGTGATCACCGTGATCCTTGATGTTACTATTTTTTAAAAATTTTTATTGGGACTATAGTTGATTTAAAATATTGTGTTAGCTTCTGCTGTGCAGCAAAGTGAATCAGTTATAGATATACATATATCCACTCTTTTAAAAATTCTTTTCCAATATAGGTCATTACAGAGTATTGAGAAGAGTTCCCTGTGCTGTACAGTATGTCCTTATTAGTTATCTATTTTATATAGTAGTATGTGTATTTCAATCACAATCTCCCAATTTATCCCTCCCCCCTTTCCCTCCTGGTAACCATAAGTTTGTTTTCTACATCCGTTACTCTACTTCTGTTTTGTAAATAAGTTCATTTGTACACTTTTTTTTAGATTCTACATATAAGCGATATCATATGATATTTGGTTTTCTGACTTACTTCACTCAGTATGACAATCTCTAGATCCAACCATGTTGCTGCAAATGACATTATTTCATTCTTTTTTATGGTTGAGTTGATGTTACTATTGTAATTGCTTTGGGGAGCCACAAACTGCACCCATTTAAGACAGCAAACTAAAAAAACTAAATGTTGTGTATCTTCTGACTGCTCCACCTACCAGCTGTTCCCTGTCTCTCTCCCTCTCCTTGGGCCTCCCTATTCCGAGACACAACAATATTGAAATTAGACCAGTTAATAACCCTCCGGTGGCCTCTAAGTGTTCAAGTGAAAGGCAGAGTCACACATTTCTCACTTTAAATCAAAAGCTAGAAATGATTAAGTTTAGTGAGGAAGACATGTCAAAACCCAAGACAGGCTGAAGGCTGGGCCTCTTGTGCCAGTTAGCCAAGTTGTGAATGCAAAGGCAAAGCTCTTGAAGGAAATTGAAAGTGCTACTCCAGTGAACACACAAATGATAAGAAAGTGAAACATACTTATTCTGATATGGAGAAACTTTTAGTGGTCTGGATAGAAGATCAAACCAGCCACAACATTCCCTTAAGCCAAAGCCTAATCCAGAGCAAGGCCCTAACCGTCTTCAATTCTATGAAAGCTGAGAGAAGTGAGGAAGCTGCAGAAGAAAAGTTTGAAGCTAGCAGAGGTTGGTTCAGGAGGTTTAAGGAAAGAAATCATCTCCATAATATAAAAGTGCAAGGGGAAGCAGCAAGTGCTGATGTAGAAGCTACAGCAAGTTATCCAGATCTAGCTAATTCATGAAGGTGGCTACACCAAACAACAGATTTTCAATGTAAATGAAACAGTCTTATATTGGAAGAAGATGCCATTTAGGACTTCCATAGCTAGAGAGGAGAAATCAATGCCTAGTTTCAGAGCTCTCTTGCTGGGGCTAATGCATCTGGTGGCTTTATGGTGAAACCAATGTTCATTTACCATTCTGAAAATCCTAGGGTCCTTAAGAATTATGCTAGATCTACTCTGCCTGTGCTCTGCAAATGGAACAATAAAGCCTGGATGACAGCACAGCTACTTACTACATGGTTTCCTGAATATTTTAGGCCCACTGTTGAAATCAACTGCTATTAAAAAAAATAGATTCCTTTCAAAATATTATTATTCATTGACAATGCACGTGGTCACCCAAGAACTCTGAGGGAGATGTACAATGAGATTAATGCTTTTTTCATGCCTGCTAACACAACATCCATTCTGCAGTCCATGGATCAAGGGGTAATTTTGACTCTCAAGTGTTAGTACTTAAGAAATACATTTTGGATTTTGTTAGGCATAGTTGATTTTAACTAAACAAGAGAAACCTGGTAATATCTATTAAAATTAAAATTCAGATAGAAAAAGAGGATTACATTTTGTAAGGCTATAGCTGCCATAGATAGTGATTCCTCTGATGGATCTGGGCGAAGTCAGTTGAAAACCCTCTGAATTGGAAAGGATTCACCATTCTAGATGCCATTAAGAACATTCATGATTCATGGGAAGAGGTCAAAATATCAATATTAACGGGAGTTTGGAAGAAGTTGATCCCAACCCTCACAGGTGACTTTGAGGGGTTCAAGACTTTCATGGAGGAAACAAAAAAAAAAGGTGTGGGACTTCCCTGGCAGTCCAGTGGTTAAGACTCTGCGCTTCCAATGCAGGGGGCGGGGGTTCGAGCCCTGGTTGGGGAACTAAGATCCCACATCCCATGCAGGGCAGCCAAAAAAAAAAAAAAAAATTAAGTTATATATGTTGTTCTTTCAGACATAATGCTATTGCACACTTACTATAGTATAACGTAAACATAACTTTTTTTTTTCATTTGTGCGGTACGCGGGCCTCTCACTGTTGTGGCCTCTCCCATTGCGGAGCACAGGCTCCGGATGCGCAGGCTCAGCGGCCATGGCTCACGGGCCCAGCCGCTCTGCGGCATGTGGGATCTTCTCAGACCGGGGCACGAACCCGTGTCCCCTGCATCAGCAGGCGGACTCTCAACCACTGCGCCACCAGGGAAGCCCCGTAAACATAACTTTTATATGCACTGGGAAACCAGAGAAATTCGTGTGACTTTATTATCATATTCGCTTTATTGCAGTGGTCTGGAACCAAACTTGCAATGTCTCCAGGGTATGCCTGTATACATCTTAGCACCTTTGGCATTTTTGTCCAAATAGACTTTGACAAATAAAGTATGAATATAACCCTTTTCATCTTCATTTCTCCAAATGCAGAATCACCTTCATTTTCCTCTATAACATACAATGTTTCTGCTTCAACTGCTGAAAGAATTCCTTCATTCTGACCTTCAAATATGTAGAGAATTTTACAAGTCCCTGTGGGGGGGAATATGTTCCTTGTCATCGAATTTATTATTAAAAGTCATGACCAGACCTGCACCTCACTCTCCTGACTTTGCTCCTCTGTGTAACTGGTGTCTGTATTCTTCCAGTCTTGTGCACAGTTATTTGGGACTGAGATTTTTATGCATTACACTCTGTTGTCAGGCCTCTTCACTTGGTGCTGAGAGCCTGCCTTCAACCTCAGCTAGCCAGACTTCAAGGTTCTGGGCCTCTCGTCACAGTTTTCCTACGTATATGTATATATGTATATGAAACTCTCTCTCTCTCTCTCTCTCTCTCTCTCTCTATATATATATATATAGTTAATTTGTGACCCAAACTGGCTGGATCTCCCATTTGAGGATTCATTAGACAGTCACTCTTCATCTTTGTTATACCATCTCTGATCCATTTCCATCTGGATTTCTTTATTTAATTCATTGACTTTCTTTATATAGCTTTTTCCTTCTTTGTTGAGATGAAAGATTGCTGAAACCCTCTGGTGTTGCCCCCCACCACCACGCTTTAGGTTTTTAAAGTGAATTTGGGGTTTGAAGATCATGAACTCATTGAAGCAATGAGTACCCTTTACTGTGTGGGAAACATTTATTTTTATGAACAGCCATAACTTTCCTTTGGATTTGCTATCAGATTTGACCTCTGTTTTGTCTACTCTGGAATTTTAAACACGATGATCAGACACAGTACACTTCATTGGCTGAGTGTCTTCCTCAGATGTCTCCAGGAGGCTCAAACTCTGACTTGAAAGTTTCTGTTACCAACTATGACATTTATCTGATCATTGACTCAGCTGACTTAACTATGGTATCCAAGCATTTCCCACTGATTACTATTGCCTGTTGATCAACATCTGCATGTCTTCATTGATCCTCCAATTCTCACTGTCCTTCTTTCTTCCATCTCTTGTATTTTCTGAAGGATGTTGGATATATGAGGATGGTAATATGCATGCAGGTCCCGGTCCAGTTTCTTGAAGACTTGGTGAGTAATCTGCTTTGCTGTCCTCTGCTATTGGTGATACTTTTGAGTTTGTTGGTGTGCCTTTTCAACACCTACCTTTTAAACACTCCTGTCAGCGTGATTTTTTTTTTTTCCAAAATACTGCTGTGTTCTGTCAGTCTTTTGGAATCTCACACATACCGTCGTTTACTTGATTTACGTTGCTTCCAGCAAGTGTCTATCGGTGGCTCTCTTTTGTGCATCACGAAAAGTGCGATATCCACTCCTGCTCTGGTCTTGAACACAGCCCGCTAACTCCACGGTGACCTGTGAGGTCAAGTTCTCCAAGGTAAATGCATGGTTGCCCAGCGTGACCGCTCATTTCGCTCACAGGGTGGGAAGGAACGCTTTACATGACGAATATACTTGTATTCTTCCTCCTTCCAGTTCTTTTTAGGTTGGTATTTCTTCAAAAGATTCCTGAGTTGCTTTGTAAAGCTGAGTTCAGTCTGTCGTTTCCCTGACAAATGTGATGTATTTCTCAAGAATACCAACTCCTCACTGCTTGTGTTTTCCTAAGTCGAACGGATCCCCGAGCTCGGTGCCCCAGTCCGGGCGCAGGGGCGGTTAGAGGCTCCCCGCGGCGGGCGCGCCGCCCGCATCCTGCTGGGTCTCCCCCACGGCCCCCCCGCCCCGCTCCGGGTAGATCCGCACTAAGATCGCTCCACCCACCGCCCGCCGTGGCCTCTTGTGTGCTTTAGCTTGTAAATGACCCGGATGTTCTCCCGAGTCCGGAAGCGCGCGCTCAAGCTTTGTCCGGGCGAATGGCGCACGGGCCCGGAGGGAAAGACCGAGGGGTACGGACGTCGCCTGTCAACGCTACCCTGGCCCTGGACCTAGCAGGATGGAGCGCTCCAGAGGGAGGTCCGACGAGTCTCTGGGATGCAGCATCCTGGGAGGAGCCCGGAGGTCCAAGAGGCCCTCTCATGTAAGAAAGGAGTTGGCCCGTGGGTGGTCCCAGAGCGCTTCTGGTAACAGGGCCCCTGGAACACTATTGGGTCTTCCCGCTGGCACCTCAAGCCAGACTTACCTCTGCCTCCTCATTCCATTCTCTCTCGACCACCCATAAACCAGACTGTACCGCCCAACCTGCTCGCCCTCTTCTGGTAGAGGTGGACCAAAGCCAAAGCCAAGCATAAAATGGAATGCCATCATCTGAGAATTAACTTCAGAGATAATTAACGTCAGTAATCTGATGTTTTATGGTTAAAAATTCAACTAAAAAACTTAAAATTATATACTGGGTTGTACAGACAACATCTCAGATGTGTCAGGCTTAGATCGTTCCTGTGGTCCTTATATTACACATTTGTGGAATGAAAAAAATGTTTATGTTCATGTCATGCTATTGCATCATTATCATTAACTTTAATTCACGACGGAGATTTTTCAGTAAAATTTTCTAGAAGGAACTTTGTTCCTAGGATTCATAGCTTGAATAGACATTTTAAAAACCCTTTGTTTTTTGCTAAAAATTAGTTGGCAGACTATAAGCTATCTTTTGTTTAAAATTTTAGCTTCCTCAAAAAGCCAGAAAAAGAACTACAAAATTAACCAAATAAAGAACACGGAAGGAAATGATAACCATAAAAGCATAAATTAATGAGGTAGGAAACAAAAGATAGTGAAAATAATAAATCAAAATGCTGGTTCTTTTGGAAAAAATTAACAAGATCAACAAACCAGTAGCTAAACTAATTGAGAAAAAAGGGAAGAAAGCACAAAAATACAAAATATAAAGGGGCATAGGGGAATTAACCATTGAAACAGAGGAAACTAAAAAAATATATGAGACTACTTTGTACAACTTTATGCAAATAAATTTCAAACTACAGATGAAATCAATAATTTCAGAGGAGAATACAGTTTCCCAAAATTGACCCTCATGGAGAGAGAAAACATTAACAGACCAATCTCCATAAAATAATAGAGAAATTTATCAAATAAATACACCATATATAGGAGAATTCTATCAAATCCTTAAACACCAGACAAGCCTAATACTACACAAATTATTCCAGGAACTAAAAGATGAAAGGAAATAGCCAAATCCTTTTGCAAAGCAAGTATATCAATTAATATAAATTAATTAATAAAATTAAACCTGTTTTAAAAATCCTAAGGGATCCACAAAGAACTATTAGAACTAGTAAATGAGTTCAGCAAGGTTGCAGGATACAAGATCAATATACAAAAATCAATTGTACTTCTATACACTGACAGTGAATAATCTGAAAATAAAATTAGAACAATTCCACATACAATAGCATAAAAAGAATAAAATACTTAAGAATAAATTTCCCAAAATGAGTTTAGGATTTGTACACTGAAAACCACAAAACATTATTGAAAGAAACTGAAGAAGTTCTAAACAAATGGAAAGACACCATGGATTAGAATATTGTTAAGATGGCAATACTCTCCAAATTGATCTATAGATGCAACACAATCTCTATCAGAATTCCAGCTGCCTTTTTTTGCAGAAATTGACGAGCTGATTCTAAAATTCATATGGAAATATAAGGGGCCTAGATTAGCCAAAACAGTATTGAAAAATAAGTTGGAGAATTTGTACTTCCCAATTTCAAAACTTACTACAAGGCTACAGTAATCAAGACAATGAGGTACTGGTATAAGGATAGAAATAGAGATTAATGGAATAGAATTGAAAGTTCAGAAACAAACCTTTACATTTATGGTCATTTGATTTTCAGCAAAGGTGCCAAGACAATTCAAGGTGGAAAGAATAGTCTTTTCAACAAATATCGCTGGGACAACTGGATATCCAGATGTACAATAATAAAGTTGGACCCCTTCCTCACCCTGTACAGAAAAATTAATTCAGAATCTATCATAGACCTAAGTGTAAGAGCTAAAATTATAAAACTCTTAGAAGAAAACATGGAAGTAAATTTCTGTGACCTTAGGTTAGACAAAGCCTTCTGATATATGACACTAAATGCAAGTGAGAAAAGAAAAATAAATTGGAATCCATCAAAATGAAAAACTTTTGTGCTTCAAAGACACCATCAAGAAAGTGAAAATACAATTCAAAAGTGGGAGAAAAAAGTTGTAAATAAAGGACCTGGACCTATGTCTCACACCATACACAAGAAAAATATGCAAACGATCAGAGGTCTAAATGTTAAAGATGTAATCACACAAGTAGTAGAAGAAAGCTTATATAAAGAATTCATACAACCCAACAATAAATACAGATAACCCAATTTAAAACTAGGCAAAAGATTTGAATATCTCCAAAGAAGATACACAAATTGCCAAAAGCACATGAAAAGATTCTCAGCAGAATTAGCCATTAAGAAAATGAATATCAAAACTACCATGAAATTGCACTTCACACCCACTAGCATTGCTAGAATAAAAAACATGAACAATAACAAGTTTGGAGAGAATGTGGAGACATTGGAACTCTTATACATGCTGGTGGTGCAGCTGCTTTGGAAAACTGTCTGACAGTTTCTCAAACAGTTAAACATAGAGTTACCATATGACCCAGCAATTCCACTCCTAGGTATCTACCCAAGAGAAGTAAAAACATATGTGGACACAAAATCTTGTACATGAATGTTCATAGCTTTGTTCATAACAGCTAAAAAGTAGAAACAATACAAATGTCCATCAACTGATGAATGGGTAAACAAAATGTGGTATATTTATACAATGGAATACTATTAAGCCATAAAAATGAATGAAGTACTAATACATGCGACAATGTGAATGAACCTTGAAATCATTCTATCAAGTGAAAGAAGCCAGACACACAGATTATATGATTCCATTTACATGAAAATTCCTGAGTAGACAAATTCTTAGAAAAAGAGAGTAGATAGGGTTAGGGATAAGATGTGACTGCTAATGGGTATGGAGTTTCTTTCTGAGGTGATGAAAATATTCTGGAATTATATACTGTTGATCCACACACACTTTATGAATATACTAAAAACCACTGAATTGTACACTTTAAAAGGGTGAGCCTTACTCTTTGTGAGTTATATCTCAGTAAAGCTGTTAACTTTTATAACCCATATAAAAGTGGAGGTAAGGGAATAAGAAAGAAACCTATAAATTGATAAGGAATTATTTCCAGTTTATGTTGTTAAGATATAAAAGTGCAATCAACTGGAAGCAACCCAAATGTCCATGAACCAGTAGAGGGATAAACAAATTTTTCTAGCCACACAACAAAATAGTACACAACAATAATAAGGAAAAGAACAAGTAGTACTTTTAACAACAGTTATGAATCTCACTTTCATTATGCTAAGTGAAAGAGGCCAGATGATACAAAGGGCTAAATACCGTCTGATTCCATTTCTATGATAGTCTAGAAAAGGTAAAATAATAGAGAGAGGAATTAAATCTGTGTTTGCCAGAGGCTGGGAGTGGAAGAAGAAGATTGACTGCAAAGGGACAGGGAACTTATTGGGGTGCTGGACATGTTCTGTATCTTGATTTTGGTGGTGGTTACCTAGTTTGATAGCATCAATCAAACTGTACACTTAAAAGGAGTGAATATATCATACTTCAATAAACCTTCCTTTTAAAAAAACACAAAAGTTTGAAAGTATATTTCATATGCTGGCTTTTGTGTAAGTAAGGGAAATAAAAGTCTATATTGTGTCTGCTTATTTTTGTAAAAGGAAAGATTGGAAAGATAAACCAGAAATTTAATGAAACTGGCTTACCTAGAGGGGCTAGGTGGGAATGGAGAGAGAGGAAGAGAGAAAAGAATGAGACTTTTCTGAATACATCTTTTTCATATAGTGTTGACTTTTTAACTGTTAATATTTTACATATTCAAAAAATAAATCGATGAGGATGGGGAAAATACTTAACATTTAAAAATGAACCTAGTTGAAAGTCAAATTGATAACAAACTCATTTATACAGAAGAAAAAAATATGATTAGTTCAAGTAACTTTGAACACCGTCCTTTTAATTGGACATATTCTGAGAATAAGAAAAAATCTACAAAGAAATCTTGACTTTTACTTGATATTTTTGTTGTTGGTAGTGGTATAAGTGTAACAACTCTGAAACTATTTTGTGTGTATTGTAGGATTGAGCAAATGACTAAATACATCAATAATGTTGGGAGTGAATGTTTTCACTGTGGAAAAAGAGATATTGAGAGAGAGAATTAGCCCCTGACAGCTGGGAGCTGACCTGGCACCGGAGGTAGGCTGTGGTGTTTATTAAAAGTAAAAATTTCACAGAACACCAACGTCAGGGAAGGCCACTCTGTGATGGTGATGGATCCAAATAAAAAGAGGGCCACCTCATAATCGTGTCCAAACACAGACAAAAACTTGAACATTGTTTAAAACCACAAAAATGGCCTAACCCTGTGATTGGTAGCCTTGTTCCCATGCTTCTCTCCTCTTTCTAGAAAAGAATTAAGATACCTGCCCATAGAGTTAGCCCTGCCTCCTTACAGCCATATCCAGAGCAATGTGCACTCCCTCAAACCTTCCTCCATAATCACCCAACACAAGCCCAAATCCTGCTAAGTCCTTTCTGACACCCTCCCCCTGGGACGTCGCATGGCTCCTCAAGTTGAGCAGTTTCCCTGTTGCAACAGGTCATAAATCTAACTTCGTTTAACTGTAGGTGTGCTCCTGGTGGCCTTTAGCTGATGAAGGAAATTTACAATACAGATGTGGAACACAGAATGGAGAGGAAAAGCCCTGTGGTGTTAGAGGGGAATTAGGGTTATCTATTTGAGCTCATGATTTTTTAAAAAAATCTGTTCATGTATCTCCTAAATCTGTCAACTGAAAGGGCTGGGAAGCGATACTCCAAGTAGCACTGGACATGACTATCTCCCAGATTTTGATTTCTAAATATTTTCCATTTTAAAAGAACCAGGGCTTCTTGGAGAAATGGCTGATTCCAGAACTGGGGCAGGGAAAGTGTGAGATAAGCCTGGAATATATTGTGTGACAGAAAACAAGAAAACACTTGAATGATGAGCACATATCAAAGGTCACAGGCATGAGCTTGAGGGGCTGCCACTGGTTAAAGTAGAGACAACTTGTGTATCAAAAATGACTAGTTTAAAAACATGCAATTATAAATAAGAATCTACGAGTTCATAGTACTACTAATATTACTATGAATAATACAAAAGGAGGGAGAAGGACAAGTGCTTTTTTAAAATAGAAGAATGCCAACCAATAAATGTAGGAATTATAACATTGGAAAATTACCATTTTTGTAACAACCATGGTTAATAGTTGATTCGCACAAGAATCAATGGAGGACTTCCCTGGTGGCACAGTGGTTAAGAATCCGCCTGCCAATGCAGAGGACACAGGTTCGAGCCCTGGTCCGGGAAGATCTCACATGCCGCAGAGCAACAAAGCCCATGTGCCCCAGCTACTGAGCCTGTGCTCTAGAGCCCGCAAGCCACAACTACTGAGCCCGCGTGCCACAACTACTGAAGCCCGCGCGCCTAGAGTCCGTGCTCCACAACAAGAGAAGCCACCCCAATGAGAAGCCCGCGCACTGCAGCAAACAGTAGCCTCTGCTCACCACAACTAGAGAAAGCCTGCGTGCAGCAATGAAGACCCAACGCAGCCAAAAAAAAAAAAAAAGGCAAAGTGCAGCAGAGATTCATAAAAGTGTCTTTTCACAATGAATTCCAGAAATTGCAATTATGTCTGTCTTTTTTTTTCAAGACTGATTCTAGTGGGTTTGATTTGTCTCCAAGTTAAAAGTTTTAAACATACAATTCAAAGTGGCCACACAGAATGATGGAATTGAAATAATATGTCTATTTCTTCATCGTTACATTTTATTGTGGGGACTGTATTTCAAATGTACAATTTAAAGCAGGGTATGGCGGGAGGGAGTAATTAGAGGCATTAAGGAGCTAAAAGCCAGAACCAAAGATTCAGAACCTTTACAAATTCACTCTTAAAACATGGCGGCTAATGAAATGTGAACTTAAAATATACAGTGGAATATTATTTGGCCTTAAAAAGCAGTGAAGGGCTTCCCTGGTGGTGCAGTGGTTGAGAGTCCGCCTGCCGATGCAGGGGACACGGGTTCGTGCTCCGGTCCGGGAAGATCCCACATGCCGCGGAGCGGCTGGGCCCGTGAGCCATGGCCGCTGAGCCTGCGCGTCCGGAGCCTGTGCTCCACAACGGGAGAGGCCACAACAGTGAGAGACCCGCGTACGGCGGAAAAAAAAAAAAAAAAAAGGAGTGAAATTTTGACACATTCTATTCCATGGATGGATCTTGAAGACATTAATGCAAAGTGAATTAAGCCAGACGCAGAAGGACAACTATTGTATGATTCCACTTCTATGAGGTACCTAGGTAGTCAAATTCATAGAGAGGGAAAGTAAAAAGATGGTTGCCAGGGGCCGGGAGGGGAGGATGAGGAGTTATTGCTTAGTGGGCACAGAGTTTTTGTTTGGGATGATGAAAAAGTTCTGGGGATGGATGGTGGAGACTGCACAACAATGTGAATGTAATTAATGACACTGAACTGTAAACGTGTAAATAGTTAAAATAATAAACTTTATTTGATGTACATTTTACAATAAAAAATAAATTGGAAAAATTGCTAAGTAAACAGAAACCAAGGGGAAAACTCACTTTAACCCA
Source organism: Globicephala melas (assembly GCF_963455315.2). Taxonomy (NCBI): domain Eukaryota; kingdom Metazoa; phylum Chordata; class Mammalia; order Artiodactyla; family Delphinidae; genus Globicephala; species Globicephala melas. The sequence goes on from NC_083325.1 coordinate 26,454,645, forward strand.
AATAATAGTAATAATTAAAAAAAAAAAAAGCATGCTGCTGAGTCTGCGTGTCAGGGGCTGACTTGGTACTAATTTACCTGCAGAATGTAATGTTTATTAAAGAGTAATTTTTAAATGTGCTAATCTGCAGGGAGATCAGCTTGGTGCTTTGTGACCACCTAGAGGGGTGGGATAGGGAGGTTGGGAGGGAGATGCAAGAGGGAAGAGATATGGGGATATATGTATATGTACAGCTGATTCACTTTGTTATACAGCAGAAACTGACACACCATTGTAAAGCAATTATACTCCAATAAAGATGTTAAAAAAAAACATGAAATGTTAACATCAAAAAAAATAATTAAAAAAAAAGTGCTAATCTGAAGGTTCTTTATTGTTAAAACAGTAACCACAACAACTGTTAGACCCACAATGTGGGCTCCTTGGGGAGGCCATCTGCAAGCGCCCGCTGAAAGCAAAGACCCAGCCTGGGGACTCCGGGCCGCCTATGACGTGAAGTTTCTCCACCGCGCTTCTCAGTGCTCACCCAGCAGACAAAACACACGTTAATGCAATTAAAGTGTCAATTCCAGCAATAAAAAGAAACGAGCTATCAAGCCACGAAAACACATGAGGAAACTCAAATGAATATTGTAAGTGAAAGAAGCCAATCCGAAAAGGCTGCACGCTGTGGGATTCCAACTATATGACATTCTGGAAAAGGCAGAACTATGGAGGCAGTGAAAAAAGATCAGTGTTGGCAGGGGTTGGAGGGGAGGAAGGGATGAACAAGGTGGCACACAGGATTTTTAAGGCAGTGAAACTATTCCGTAGGATGCTGCAATGGTGGATACATGTCATCACACGTTTGTTAAAACCCGTAGAGTGTACAATACAAAGAGTGATCCCTAATGTAAACTATAGACTTTGGTTCATTATTTTGTATCAATATTGACTCACCTATCATAACAAATGTACCACACTAATGCAAGATGTTAGTAATAGGGGAAATTGGGGAGGATGGGGTGGGTATAGGGGAACTCTCTACTTACTAATATATTTTTCTGTAAACCTAAAACTGCCCTACAAATAAAGTTTATTAATTTAAAACAAAGCATTATTTCACTTTTCCTTTTTTGTACATTAATATTTACCTCATTTATTGCCTTAGCAATGACATTGTTTAGAATTGCCAATGCATAGGGACAGTAAAAACCAGCCGGACATTTTAGTCTCCAGTGAGGTCCTCTGCTCTGAACTGGCTTGGATGTCTGGGCCTGGCGGTGTGTGCCCAGCACCCAGCACAGTAGTTGCTGAGAGCAAGGCGTTCGGTGCTGGCTATGGACTGAGTGGATCTGAGACTTGTGGGCTGTGGGCCTACAGCTTTTGCTCAGGGTTCCGAATGTAAACATGGCTGAAGAGTTGAAATGTTTTTGCAGAAGTGATTCCTCAGCCAATGAGGAGGAGGTTAATCTCCAGAACTTGGACTTCTTGATCAAATGAGCCTGCAATGCCTTGAAGGTAGCAATTCCACCTGACCTCATTCAGAACATTTTTCTTCCCATAGACCTTTTTTTTTTTTTTGCGCGGTACGAGGGCCTCTCACTGTTGTGGCCTCTCCCGTTGCGGAGCACAGGCTCTGGACGCGCAGGCTCAGCGGCCATGGCTCACGGGCTCCGCCGCTCCGCGGCATGTGGGATCTTCCCGGACCTGGGCACGAACCTGTGTCCCCTTCATCGGCAGGCGGACTCTCAACCACTGCGCCACCAGGGAAGCCCTTCCCATAGACCTTTGATTACTGATTCAGAACCGTTTATTCTGTGTCCTTTATTGGGAACTCCGTATTTTTTTTTTTACATCTTTATTGGGGTATAATTGCTTTATAATGGTATGTTAGTTTCTGCTTTATAACAAAATGAATCAGTTATACATATACATATGTTCCCATATCTCTTCCCTCTGTGTCTCCCTCCCTCCCACCCTCCCTATCCCACCCCTCCAGGCGGTCACAAAGCACCGAGCTGATCTCCCTGTGCTATGCGGCTGCTTCCCACTAGCTATCTATTTTACGTTTGGTAATGTATATATGTCCATGCCTCTCTCTCGCTTTGTCACAGCTTACCCTTCCCCCTCTCCACATCCTCAAGTCCATTCTCTAGTAGGACTGTGTCTTTATTCCTGTCTTACCCCTAGGTTCTTCATGACATTTTTTTTTCTTAAATTCCATATATATGTGTTAGCATACGGTATTTGTCTTTCTCTTTCTGACTTACTTCACTCTGTATGACAAACTCTAGGTCTACTCACCTCATTACAAATAGCTCAATTTCATTTCTTTTTATGGTTGAGTAATATTCCATTGTATATATGTGCCACATCTTCTCTATCCATTCATCTGTGGATGGACACTTAGGTTGCTTCCATGTCCTGGCTATTGTAAATAGAGCTGCAGTGAACATTTTGGTACATAACTCTTTTTGAATTATGGTTTTCTCAGGGTATATGCCCAATGGTGGGATTGCTGGGTCATATGGTAGTTCTATTTGTAGTTTTTTAAGGAACCTCCATACTGTTCTCCATAGTGGCTGTACCAATTCACATTCCTACCAGTAGTGCAAGAGTGTTCCCTTTTCTCTACACCCTCTCCAGCATTTATTGTTTCTAGATTTTTTGATGATGGCCATTCTGACTGGTGTGAGATGAATGTAGTTTTGATTTGCATTTCTCTAATGATTAATGATGTTGGGAATTCTGTATTTTCAAGAGGCATTTCATTGCTCTGTTCTCATAGTCTTTTATGGGCTTGTGCATCTCCCTATGTAATCTTTTGTGTTAAATAGCTGTTTCCTGATATACCTTAGTTATTCTGTTCTCAGCATATCAGTCGTGCTTTCAGCATCGATACTATTTAGTCTATTATCGAGGAATCTTGCTTTTGTTGAGTGAGATATTCTTTTTATTTATCTATTCATTTATTTATTTATTATTGAAGTGTAGTTGATGTACAATATTATATAAGTTACAGGTTACAGTACAGTGATTCACAATTTTTAAAGGTTATACTCCATTTATAGCTATTATAAAATATTGGCTATATTCCCTGTGTTGTACAATATACACTTGTAGCTTTTTTCTTTTGAGAATAGATTGCAATCACTGTCTAACCTTCTGTATTTCTTGCAAAGGATTCATTGCTAGTCTCTGAATTAATGTTTGAGGTTCTTTGTGCAGTAAAAGTTTTTCTTTGGTTTCAGAAAACTCGACTTCCTGTTTATTCATACTTCCTTGAGTAAAATCTTGTTGATCTTTTTGTTCTTATTGATAATTTATTTGGAGTAGTTTTATAGTTTATGTAAATATTTTAATGGATTTTAAAAGGAGTGAGTTCTTGGGGGTATTATTTGCACTACCATTAGCCTGAGAGCACTTTCATATGTGAGAAGCCACCTGGCCGGGGTGGGGGCAGGCACTGAGGAGATCATAGGACAAGGACACCGAATGGGCTGTGAACTGGGGCCATGTCCTGCAGGGCCTTCGGACGGAGTTAGGGAGTTGCACCTTACCCTGTGAGCTGTGCCAAATGGAGAGCAGTGAGGAGTATTACCGGGAAATAGTATCATCCTCTTTGGTTTAAGGAAGATTATCTAGGTAAGGAGATCAGCTTTGGTGAGGTGAGCAGAGAGACAAAATGGGCGCTAGAATGCAGACTTTCCAATATTGTTACTTTTGAAAAGCTCTAAAAAGCACAAGTCTTCCTGCAGAGCCACCTTGTCCTATGCCTCTTGTACTCATAGACCTGCAGGCTGCCAGCCATACCTTAAGCTCAGCTTGTGGGTAGATTCCTGCCAGTGAGAACAATGTGTATCCCTTGGATGCATGGCTCTTAAGGTGCAGAAGAAGCAGGGGTATATTTGGACAGGGCTCAGGCTTCGGTGTCAGACACACCTGGTTTGAGTCCGGATTCTGCCACTTCCTAGATGATGGTCATAGGCAAGTCACTTAATCTTTCAGAAAGTTCTCATTTTTAGACCAAAGTATGAGAGGCCTCTTCCCTGGGCCCCTGGCTTTAGAAGGCCCTGCTGTGGTCCTCTCCTGCCCACAGGGAATCTATGCCAATGATCAAGGCCCACATGTTAGTCTATGTGAATGGTGCCCCCCAGACTTGTGCAGTGCACATCCTGTGCAACTGCCCAGTGTGGACTGCTAATAATAGTGAAAAGAGGAGACAGGATTGAGGACACTAAGGGGGTAAAATCCAGCCTTGGCTGGTGTCAGGATGTGACCAGTAGAATGACTGGGCCATCAACAGCCAGAGGAAAATATGGCAGAGACTTGAGAGGTCAATTTTAGGTGTGTTAAGACTTTGGCCCTGCCAAACAGCCATCCAGAGCTATCCAGCAGCCCAAACTCATGAGGGTCTCAGGGCTTGACACAGCTTTGGAAATCACTGGCATCAGGGTCATGGTTGAGGCCTGGTGGCTGAGCAAGGCCTCTGAGGGAAAGCCTATAGGTCATGGTGAGGATTGAGCCTATTCTCCTGGGGGGCATATGTGTTTAATGGACATGAGGGCAAAAAGGGGCCATGAGAAGAGCAGAGGGCTTTAAGGTTCTGGGATAATGGGACGTCACTGGTGGTACATCCCAGGAGTAGAGGGTTTTGAGAGATCAGTGAAGACAGAATCATTTGCCTAGAAGACAGTTCTTTCTGGAGGAACAAAGACACAGTGAGTGAGTAGTGTGGATGTTGAAGCCAGGAGGTTGTCTACACCTGCAGAAACGTGGTGGTGATAGGAAGCAGGGAGAAAGGCGGTGAGCTTGAGGGCAGAGCAGGATCAGGCCGACAGTCCTGAGAGCACGGTGAGGGGAGGAGCTGCAGAAAGAGGATAGTTGATGAGGCATGTCAGAGGGGAAGCAAAGGGTGCAAATCAAGAGAAAATGTCCGGGGGGAGGGGAGTAGTCCCAAGGAGTAGGAGTCAATGTGTGCGAAGAAAAGAGACAAAATAGGGAAGATGTTTGAAGGGTAGGGAAGGGGTATTGGGCCTGGGTTTGGGCTTGCTGGCAGAGGAAGAGAGCAGGTATCTGTCAAGGCTTCTGCAGGTGGGAGTCAGGGTAGCATTGGAAGCATCTAGATTTTTTTTTTTTTTTAAGGAGATGTTGGGGGTAGGAGTTTATTAATTCATTCATTTTTGGCTGTGTTGGGTCTTCGTTTCTGTGCGAGGGCTTTCTCTAGTTGCGGCAAGTGGGGGCCACTCTTCATCGCGGCGCGCGGGCCTCTCACTATCGCGGCCTCTCTTGTTGCGGAGCACAGGCTCCAGACACGCAGGCTCAGTAGTTGTGGCTCACGGGCCTAGTTGCTCCGTGGCATGTGGGATCTTCCCAGACCAGGGCTCAAACCTGTGTCCCTTGCATTGGCAGGCAGACTCCCAACCACTGCGCCACCAGGGAAGCCCTGGATCTAGATTTTGATGAAGCTTTGATTATGTCTTCTATGGTGTCTTCTATGTGTGGTCCTCTTGTGTCTTCTGTGGTGTGCTTGTATCTCTGACGGGAACGTGCGCTGTTACATGTGTTTAATGTATTTCAGCTGATCCCCCGCTCCCTAAGGGTATCAATTCATTTCTTCTTACAGGACAATGAGTGCCTGTTATTTTCAGAGTACAATGGGAGACATAAAATGACTAACAGCTCTCCTAGGTTAAGCAGCCTACAAGAGCATCAGCAGAACTTGTGATAAGGTTGTTGAACAAGTTTGCATAGCTAGCTATGTAGGGTTAAACAATATGGACAAAATTAAGATTCAACACTGGCGGGGAGGATGGGTTCAACAGCCCATTTAGGATGGTTAAGGTTCAAGTGCCGTGTGTAGAAGTAAAAACACAAGATGAATTGCATAAAGGCTGGAGCTCGGGAGCCTGACTTGGCAGTCGTTCACATAAGAGGTCGCTCTGTGGTCCATAACTGAGTCTTGGACTCTTTAGTGACTTAAAGCTTTGTATATGCCCAGAGTGATAACGATAGCTTCTATACCTGCCACATCTCAGATGGCTGGTACTTTTACTCCTCTAGTATTTCTTCTTGATCCTCATATCCATATTATGTGGTGTTATTAGCCTGCTTTACAGACAAAGAAAAGGACACAGGGAGATGAAACAGCTCATCTCACGTCACACAACTGGGAAGTGAGGGAGCCATGTTCTTTCCACTGAGCCACACAGCCCTCAGCGTAACTCAGCTGCTTAAAAAGCTAATAAACTTTGGTGTGTGTTAATAAAAATGGCGTGTCCAGGTTGTGGGACTCCGTGGTGTCTGTGTGCTTGGTTTAGGCCAGCCAGATCCCATCTGGGACATTGGTCATTTCTAGAGATCCCACTGTAATGAAGGATGCTCTAGGTGTGAACAGGGATATGGTGGGGGTAGTATAGGGTCACAAGAAGGTTCAGGGAATTAAGGATGCAGTCATGTGGCTCAGAGGGATGAATTGAGATGCTTCTTGGAGTACAAAGAAATTTAGTGGAAATATGATGGAGGCAGATTTAGATTAGTTCAGTTTATAACTGCAACAAGTTGGAATCTTAGAGTTCAATAGTAATGTGTGAATGAGTAAATCCACACAATGAAATACTAGGCAACTCTTTAAAAAGATGTACAGTTGACCCTTGAACAACACGGGTTTGAGCTGCACAGGTTCACTTATACGCCGATTTTTTTTTTTTAATCTTTAAAAATTTATTTTTGGCTGCACTGGGTCTTCGTTGCTGCACATGGGCTTTCTCTAGTTGGGGCGAGTGGGGGCTACTCTTCATTGCAGTGCTCCGGCTTCTCATTTCGGTGGCTTCTCTTGTTGCAGAGCACGGGCTCTCGGCACGTGGCCTCAGTAGTTGTGGCACCCAGGCTTAGTTGCTCTGTGGTATGTGGGATCCTCCCGGACCAGGGATCGAACGCATGTCCCCTGCATTGGCAGGTGGATTCTTAACCACTGCACCATCAGGGAAGTCCCAATGCAGATCGTTTTCAATAGTAGATACTACAGTCCTACAGGATCCAAGTTGGTTGAGCGGGTAGACGTGGAACCTCAGATACCAAGGAGCTGCAGATACAGAGGGTGGACTAGTAATTAATCTGGGGCTCTTTGTGCAGAGGGTTGGTGCGCCTAACCACCGCGTTGTTCAAGCGTCAACTATAGTTCTGTATTAGTTCTGTATTACTGATACTTGAAGATATGTTCAGTGAAAAAAGATCACAACATGGTATTATTGTTTTATTCCATTAAATATATATATATATATACACACACATATGGTTATATTTAAATAGTCAGAAAATGTTTGTGACCAATAATATGTGGTTCTCTTGTAGTGGGATTTCAAATAATTTTTTATAACTCCTGTCTTCTAATTTTTCTATATTTAATACGGAATTTGTATAAGAAGAGATGAAAGCATATTTATATTACCCAGTAGTGAGTCAGTCCCTGCCGAAGCAGTAATCTCCTAGCCCCTCACCTCAGGGTCTGGAAATGGGGCCAACACAACAGGGGCTGGGAAAGGGGACACTAGGTCTCTTTCAACTCAAAGATGTCAAGTGGAAAGCAGGTTACCAGACACAGTGTGACCCCGCTTTCATAAAACACACGAACATCTGTGAGAAGCTCTGGTGACCCTGGTGTGCCCAGGCATTTCCAGAGGGTTCCTTTGCAACTGAAACAGAGAAGAAAACCCCCAAGGCTGTCATCTGGCACCCCTATTGCAATGATGGGGTTTTCACGCAAATGTCCTCAGAGAGGAGCTTTCCTGTCTAGTGACCTAACGGGATACTGGCATCAACTGGAGAGAGTAATGGACTGCGGGGTTGGCTGTCCCTCAGAGATGCTGAATGCATTTTAGTCCGATGCTTCAAGCAGAAGGGATGGTTTCTCCTCCTCCCATTTGCCCTTCTGTCTTTTCCTTTCTTCAACTTATAGTTCCCTTTTCAGCCATCAACAGAATTGGCAATCTGAATGAAAAGAGGTAGCCCCAGGCATGGGACCTTATGGGAAAGCTCATCTCTCCAAAGATAGGCCCTTCATACTGGATGTGCTGCTGAGGCCATCAGAATGGAGCAGGATGCAACAATCCTTAGCAAACAGTACATCAGAAGTGAACAGTCTTAATGGGGGCGGGGGGTGGGAGTCTCCAAACTGAATGGAAAGAGGGGACAAAAAGATCAAAGGGGAAAAACAAACAAAAGGAGAAACAGATGAGTAAAAGGCCACATCTACTTTCCCCCTTTATAGCAGCTTTAACAGCTTCCAGTCTTTGAACATCACCTTATGCGGGAGGTGGAAGGGGAACAGGCTATTAGTCAGGGCTTCCTTTGTGTACCTACAACCTGCAGGGGGAGGGTGGGATTACAGGGAATCTTAAATACCGCAATCTGGGCCCAATTCAAGGGGGTGGGTGGGGTGGGGGAAGAAGCCACACAGAATTTGAGTGCAAAAAATAAATATAAAATTTATTAAAACACCCACAATATTTTAAAGATACCAGGAGTAATACAGTTCACAAACCCAGTTGTTTGTGTAAATTATAATAAAATACAAATCAAAAAAGGATACATACTTGCAATTTCTAGGCACCCTAAATTAAATCTGCTGAAACACTGGGGGAGAAGGGAAGGCAAGGAGGGTAGCTCAGGAGGCAAACCAATAAAGTGGGAGGAAAAAATATTAACAAAAAAGTAAAAATTATACAAAATAAAATTATCAGCATAAATTTACTGTACTAAGAATATCTACAGTTTAATAATACACATCCTATTGCCTTGAGACATTGCAAAAATCTACCATTCATCCATCAACCCCAGATAAACTTCATTTCAAGTAGCCACAGTTACAAAGTCAAGACGGAATATTCAAGTATGGTTGTTAAGTTCACCTCCATTGGAAGCCAAGTAACCAAACAGGAATTCAAAGAGAGAAGAAATAAAACACACCAAAAAGCTACAGGGGTTCTAAATGAAGTCTAATGCATTAATATGCCACAATATGACCTGTCCTTGTTTCTTTTTTTTTAAAATTAGAATACGTGAAAAAGAAATTACATCGCTCCTGTTTTTCTCCTCCTTTTTCCCCTCAAAAGAAAAAAAAGTACTGGAACCAAGAAAATTTGGATGTTCAAATGAGCCAAACAGTATTTTTTAAATCCTCACGTGAATAATGATGAGTTATCCCTGAATGACAGGTAGTCAAAATGAGAAAAGAGCGCAAACAATACCACTACAAAAAGCATCCCTGATATCAGAATAGAAGCAAACAAGGAAGTAGGCCAATTCTCACTGATTCTTAGGCAAAAAGCAACTTTAGACTTTGCATTTCTGTGCTGCAGTCTCTGCTCAGGGAAGAAGCCTATTGCTTTGCTCTTGTCGGCAGCTCTGCAGAAGGAAGGGCTGGGAGTGCCAAGACAGGGGCCTCACACATGGAAAAACTCTTTGCACATGTGGGTGTGGGACTGTATAACCTATGTTGGGGGTATGCACCCCCAAAAATGTTCATTTTGGTCCAGGGTATGTTGAAGCTGGCCATGTACTACAGCAGATGCAACTGGCTAATAAAACTAGGTTTTGAGGGAGTCATTTCAAATGACAGCAACGATGACTGAAAAAGCTCAATGAGATGGGCATGGGAAATTCACATTTTATTCAAAAGCAAAAAAAGGAAATGAAATAAAGTCAACCACAGTCCTTCCTTTAGGCATTCTGCCATTTTAACTGAAGAATGAAACACAAAATGACCCCAGATTCTTCAAGGTCAGGTATGTCACCAAATGGACCACCTGTATGTATCAGACCCTCACGGAATCTACTTTACCAAAGTTGTCACGATGTCCCGTTGTTGAGGTATTTAAAAAAATTATTGTGACAGTGGATGACACAAAATGGAGCTTCCTGTTGAGTTTTTAAAATACCAACTTTTGTGGACCCAAGAAGAAATTTAGAATAGCACCAACTAAAAAGAGCCTCAGTGGCACTGAGTGAGCAAAGAAAGCTCCTTCCTTTAAGTTTGAACATGAGGGGTTCCCAATGAGAAGCAGAAGCATTGCTGGGGCAAAGGCTGTGGGGAGCAAAGGAATGAGACCCCCGCCCACCACGGTCCTGGCCAGTGCTAGGTGAGGAAGGAGGCCCATCTGGCCCACCTTGGTATGCAGAGCACCTTTGGAACCCTCAGAGACATCTACTTGGCACCCTGGACTGCAGGAGGAAAACGTGTGTTGGCTATGAGAATGCCTGCCACGTTAGAAGAGGCAGGAGTACCCAACTCCCCTTCCTCCAAAAAAAAAAAAAGAAAAAAGAAAAGCCCTTCACACCTCCTTTCTTATCAGGCCTAAGAGGACAGATGTGAAACGAGAGCGCCCCGCCACCTCCAAGCCAGGAAGGCCCATTCCCCTGTCGTAGTAAGGGGGCTGGCTGCCTTCGAGACTTGCCTTTCTATTTGGCCAGCAAGGGAAGAATAAAACAAAACAGAAAAACTGCTCAGAGCAGGTTCTAGCACGTAAACAGAGGTCTAAGGAGACAGCACCAAAAGGGGGGAGGGGGGGAGAAGCCAAGAGAGACTGGAGCCCACCTTGTTTTTGGTTGGTTGTGGTTTCAGAACCTTGATAGCACCTCAGCAGGACAGGATCAGGGACAGTCACATTAAAACACCATAGCACCATTTTATTTATACTATTTCAATTCATAAAAATGCTTCCTAGTCCATAAAACACACTTCAGTAACAAAAGGAAAGAGAGATTGGTTGAGGCACGTCAGGGCTATCATTTTAATTTTCCACAGCACTGCCTTGGTGTGAGATCTGGCGGTGGTTAACTTCATGAAGCCTGGCCGGGTTCTCTCAGTGGAATCAGGTTACCATCTACTTACTCACTGTCACCCGTCCTCGCACACCCACTGCTGTCTGGTACAAAGCAATTAAGATCTGCTCTTTCTTTCCTTACTTTAGCACTTTAAAAGTCCCTTGTTCTGCAAACTACTGTTTCCAAAAGAGGCTGGTGAAAGGACCAAGAGGGGTGGGTATGATCTCTTTCCATGCATACCTGTCATCTCAGTGAGACAGCAAAGCAGTACCCACGAAGCCAGAGCGTGGGAAACCTAGGCCCTGCCAAAAAACACACCAAACAACAACAAAAACAAGAAACCTCAAAATCCATGAAACACCTTACTCAAGATTTCTGATGGTTAGATAACGGTTTCTTGAGCTAGCACCAGTTATTTTGCGAGAACCTGCCGCAAAGCGATTTTTATTTTAAAAACCTCTTAGCACAAAACTTTGCAAGTACTTTCCTTGCAAGCAAAAGGCAGGGAAAACAGAAGAAAAGAAGAACCAAATGTCTGCACTGCATGTGGATGGCGTCTGTGGACAGGGCACACTGGGGGATGACTCTTAAGACTCCATCATTTCCGCTGCTATACTATTATTAAAACTTGATCATGTTGTTAGGTTCTTTAGTTGCAATGGCTTTATTTTTCTTCTCATGATAAAAATGTCTGTTAATCATCTTTAGGACTTAAAAAATGATAGTGCCAGTAAAAAATAAAAATTTGATTTTTCTCTTTAAGAAACCTTCAGCAGCAAGGGGGGGGCGATAAAGAGCTGTGCATAGTTACTTTTTAAACATACGTCTAAAGCATGCTAATTTAATGACTGAGATTTGAGGTAGGTTATACATGTAGTGTGTAAAAATCAGCATGGGCTTGAGCATGGCAACAGCACCACCTAATTTCTGAAACACCGTTCTGAAGGGCATGGGGACGTCCAATGGAGACTGCCTCTTGACTCGCTTCTCAGCAGTCTATTTGCTGATCTAGAATTTATGAACCGAAGGCTGTTTGGGCTGGGGGGACAGACATCACATGCTTTTAGCTTGTATTGGTTTCTTCTTTCATCTAATGGCTTTGCTACCAAAGGGGGATGAGGGGAAGAGTCTATTTAACACACATCAAGGAGATTCATACATGCCAAGCATCAGAATCACCTGGGTTACACTCAGGACCTTCCAAACCAACAGCCAACCTGGGGCTTTCCCGGGTCATACAGACGGTCACATTCTCCAAATGTTTTGTAAAATATTGTATTTCTTGCTTAAGATAATTTAAAATGAAGTTTTCAAGGCACCCCCGCATCTACCTAAGCACGGAGTCAAATGAGACCTGCATAAAAGTACTGATGCGATAAGCAAAATAGCATTTAAAGGACCCAACTTTTCCTCAAAACTAGAAAATCAGCATGCTTATTAAAGACTCTGCTTCCTTTAGCTTGTCAAACTGAAGGTCAGAGGTTTTCCTATAAATCTGAGTTCTGAATAATTCGAAATCCTGATAAGCTCTTGGGTATTTATTTCAAAAGCAATAATATTTCATTTTTGTCCTGTAAAATAAATGCAACTTTACAGAATATGGTAAAAGTGAAGGATAGACAAAGCACGTTAAATATTCAGCTACTATTTACAATTTCTCCCACAATTACATGTTAAAACATACTTTTTTTCAAGTTGCTGTTTAAATCTAGGCAAAAGTGCTTAAAAAAATTTTTTTTTTCACTATTTACAGTTAAAACCAGACCACATAAATGCTCAGGACATCTCACAGCGACTCTCCGCCAGTGCTTCTGGAACAGTTACAGTAAACACCCAGCGGGTCAATTCTCAGCTCTTACACAAGGCACCTGGAAGCTCAGGAACTTGCCTTTAGCATCATCATCTGATTGTTAAACTCATTTTATGAAGACCCACATCTGAATAAAACTGCTCAATAAATATCTGATGTTTATCTCAGGGCTTGGCTGTCATTCACTGTGGGGCCACATTCCCCTCTGTGTCCTTACGAAGCCTCCCACTCACCACACACATCCACATGGGTAGCTGGATATAATTTCTGCTAATACCACAGGAAAAACAGACACTCCAAGAAGTCTGACTTGCTGTCAACGCATGTTGCTTCCACCGGTCAGGCCCAACCTCTCTCAACGATGTTGAAAAAATTAAGCACCACATTCTCATTTCAAAGAACTGAATGAATGCACCAGAATTTTAGAACGGGCATGTTCGAGTGGGTGGAGAGGGGAGGAAGGAAAGGAGAAAATGACCAAATAGAGAAATGGCACCAATTAGGGAGGACAATCATAGCGACCTGCTGAAAACGTTTGACTCTTGCATTTTAAAATCATTAAGTGTAGGCCCCACTCCCCAGATGATAGCATGGAGGGGGTGGGCTCAGGTATGAGGCATGCACCATTGTCCGATGTGAAATCCAGGGATAAGGAGATGCGTTACTGCTGTCACACTGCTGTGCGGAGCTCCTGCAGACACAGCCTGCCCGAGTCAAGGAAGTCCCAGCACAACACTACAGCACCGCTGGCTTTTCACAGCTTGGGTTCAACTTCCTGTTTTTAAAGATACAGTAGCCCTTTTCGGTATCAGCACAGACTTTGGGGCATTTTTTAAAACAAAAATCTGCCACTAAGACGAATTCCTTCGGCCAGTATTCGTTGGCTAGTCAGCTCGGCGGAAGAGGCTCCTGAGAGCCTCTGGATTCCAGCGCCATCCCGAGGTGCTGCCGAGGGGACCACGGTATCACGTGACTTGATAGCTAAGGGACAGAGAGGATTCAGTGTGGAGACTAGCAAGCTTGAAGCTGTCTACTTCCAACCTGGTTTCTGGGAAAATCTATGCCAGCATCTCAGGTGCCTGGCCTGGGGTGCACCTGCCCCCATCCCTGACTCCAAGCCGGGGACTGGAAAAGGGACCCCAGCTGTTTTCCTACAGATTCTCCCATCCTACCGGAGAGGACAGAAGCTGTCCTGAGAGCTCCCTCCCCTGAAGGGAAGGCATGTCTGTCAGGAGGGATGCAGTGGGTGGCTACAACCTGCACTTGGCTCATGAGGGGCCGATGGCTGAGAGAACCTTGTCAGCTCCCAAGAGGGCCAGGCTCACCAGGCCCAGCACAACTGGGCAGGAATGAGTGCTTCTGGCCTTTCCTGCCGATCCTTTACCATTACAATTGTCACTTTTAAAAAAATCCAATAAATACACATTTTAAATGGAATTTAAAACTACTCCTTTGTGAAAGGACACTATAAACTTTCTTTCCATTATTGTGATATACAAGGATAGAGTTTTAAAAACAAGAGAAAATAAAAGGTCCCCCCAAACAAGGGAGGAAAAAAACCAACGTGGAGATATAAATATTAAGATCACGAAAAAATCACCCGACAGCCGTAGTTTCTTCTTCAAAGTGCTGGGGAATTGGGGGGAAGGGAGGGGCGGGTCAGTTCTGAGGTTTGGACCATAAATACATATATATGCGTATCTATATATGTATATATAGATAAAAAGACTTCTGCACCCCCAACCCGCCCCCAGGTGTGAGGGCGAAAGCACCACAGAGGCAGCTCGGGCCTGGCCCGACGCTGAGGTACGCTGGCTCCCTGGCACCCTGGCGCCTAGATCCAGCGGCTGTAGGGGCCCGTGACCTTCGTGTAGGCGTACGAGGACACGGTGACTGCTGAGTCCGTGGGCACGGCCAGCGCCTGCCGGGTGGGGACAAGCCCCTTCTTTTCCTTATGTTGGGGCTCGGGGACCATGGCACCCCCCCACTTGCGCTTCTTCCCATACAGCTTGGCCTCCTGCTGGCCCAGGCCCAGCCGGGCGGCCTCCTCCTGTCTCGCCCGCGCCCTCTCGGCCAGCTGCTTCATCTTGGCCTCCCAGAGGGCCAGCCCGTGATTGGGCTGGTTGAGGTTCTTGTGCTGGTAGAAGACCAGCGAAATGCGGGTGGGGTGGCAGCGGTTGGGTTTCTTGAGGGGTGTGGTGGCGTGCAGCTCCCGCCGGGCACACTCGATGAGGATGGAGCCGTGAGCGGGGGCCACGGCCACGCCGCCGATATTCTCGTCCAGGAAGTTGTGTTCACTGTCGGACCACAGCTCCTCCTCTGCCTCCTCTGCCCCAGCAGCGCCGCCGCCTCCGCCGCCCTTCTCCTCCTTGACTGTGCCCTTGCTGGGGGGCTCCTCCGCCGTCCCCTCCTCCAGGCCGAAGGGATCCCACAGCTTCTCCTCGGTCTTCAGGGCCCCAAATAGCTTCTCAGTGGGGCCCAGGGGCATGCCAAAGGACTGCCAGGCTTTGTCCAGCTGGCTCACCCCCGGGGTTGGAATCCTTCCCTCCTCCCCTTTCAGGGGGCTCCACAGCTTGTCTTGGAATCTGGGACCACCTTTCAGGGCAGAGTTGAAATCCCCGGCTCCTACCGCCCATGGCTTCTCAGTTAGGCTGGGCCCAGCCAAGGCCGAGGCGCTGTTCGCAAACTTGCAGTGGCTCCACGGCTTGCCCCGCAGCCGTCCTCCGGGCTGCGGGGCTGGCTGCTGTCCCTCGCCAGGGAATAACCCCCATTGATGCTGTCCATCTGGGAAGTGGGAAGGGGCCAGGCAGCCAGCCCCCAAAGAACCAAGCTTATCGGGGACAACAGCAGGGCTCTCTGCAGGAGGGAACACACCCCAGCTGCCACCCACACTGTGAGTCCTCTTGGGGGACACGCTCGGGCCTCCTGAGTACTGTCCCCATAGGTGATTGGGTCCCCCATTCTGAGACGCCTCAGGCAAAGGCATTTTGCCCATCTTGCCGGGCTCTCTGGGTACAGATTCGGTGTGGACCAGTGGATCTACTGGCTCTTGCTTGATGGATCTGTTGTAGCAACTGGAGCTCTGTACAAAGGGAGAGGGGTCCCTGGACACTGGGTGGAGCTGGGGGGCCTTTGGAAGCAGGTACTCCTTGGGGCCTGGGTAAGCAGGCTGCTGGTGGTGTGGAGCAGGGTGGTGGGTGTCTGTGGGAACAGCCTGGCCAGGCAGCTCGGCAAACTCAGCACCACCGTAGGCTGGGCTCAGGCTGTTGTGCAGAGCGTGGAGGTCTGGCTTCTTCTCAAAACTGCTGTTGCTGCCACTGTGCCCCCAGGTGCTAGGACCCAGGAACTGAGAGGGGAAGACGGGGTTACTGGATGGAAAGCCATAGTAGCCAAATGATGGAAGCGCGTACTTGGAGTGGAAGCCGTTGACGGAGGCCAGGCCGGGCTGTGCATAGTAGGAGTGGTAGGAGTACACGCTGTTCACGCTGTACGGGTCGGAGGGCCGGCAACTGCCCAGCACCGAGTAGCTCTCCACCACTGCGTTGCCGCTGTACTTGAAGGAGCTGAAGTGGTTCTGTGGCTCTACCTTGAGGGAGGGCTTCAGGCTTTGCCGGGACAATCCACCCTTCAGAGACAGGCCTGAGGAAGACAGGAGGCAAGACAGAGAAGAAGCACAGAGAAGCACAGAGACGGACGCTCCCTCTTGCCAAGAGGTTTCCTCTGCTGGGCGGGCGAGACGAGTGAGGCTGGACTTGCTCCCAGTGCAGCGCAGCGTGGCCCGGCCCCACGGAAGCCCCAGAAGAGCAGCCGGCAGTGCCCAGGGCTCCGGTGTTGTCATTCTTCCCGACTCTAGCGAACTCAACCCGGCCTCACTGAAGCCCCCTTGTGCCAGCCACTGCAGGGACGAGGGCCGCCCCACACCCGAAAACCCTGCTGCAGACCACACGCCTGCCGCCTCGGTACTTTCCGCAGCGAGGAGAGCCGGTGAGCCGGGGGGACGCCCAGCTGCCCTCTGGGAAGACAGGGAGACCGCCTTCATTTGGCTCCCAGGTGCCTCCCATCTGGCCTGGTTTCCCGGGGCTGCTGCAGCTATGGCGCTGACTGACAAAATTAAGACAATTGATGGTCCAGGTGGCTGAGAGACCCCAGTACTTTTCTGTATGGAATTCTACCTCAAGGCAGGAAGAGTGGTGGTAAGGGAGCCGTCCAGGGCCCCCCACCCAACAGTGCCCGTGCCACCCCCGCCGGGCACCCTCTCCCCACACACCTGGGTCAGTGGGGATGCCAGCCAGCTCCAGGGCCTCCTGCTTGATCTTCTCAGGAGTGCTCAGCTTCTCCTTCTGAACCTTCTTCTTCTCGGCTGCCGCCTTCCTGGCTTCCAGCTGCCGCTGGCGGCAGGACTTGGCGGGCTCCGGCAGGCGCCGGACCTCGCGGGGGAAGGCGGTGAGCACCTGGATGGCCCCGCTGCCCACCTTGGCGTTCTGGTTCTCCTCACTGCCAAACTCATCCGTGTTGGCCATCTTGTACAAGGGGAGTACGTGCAGCTGCTCATCCTCGGGAATCTTGCCCACGCAGCGATTGTCTTCCTTGGTCAGGGTGCAGACCTGCCCCAAACATAGAGACGGGGAGGGTGCTTGGGCTTGGGGTAGCCAGACACTGCGCGGGAGGGGCTGAGCGTCCCGCACACAAGGCCGCCCCTTCCCCACGCCGTCCCAGCCCCAGCTATCCACTATTACTTTCCGGAGCATCTAAAAAGCGCATTTGTCTAGCTTTACAGAGTAACGGTATCACCAGCGTTTAGAGTCTGCTCGACAGTTTTCAAAGCACATCCGTTCACTTTGTCTAACAAGGCTCTGGGGGGATAAGATGACCGGCTCAGGGTCACAAGGCCAGAAAGGGGCCAGGTCACGACTGGGAGATGTGCTCTGCCCTCCACTGCCATCATTGCCATTACATGTCAGCACACAGATCTCGGACCTTCCACCATTACCCTCCTTGCCTTCAACACTCAGCCTCCTTTTGCCCTTAAAATTGAAAATTATATATGCTGGTTGTAGAAAATTTAGGCCAGCACAAAGGACATAAAAATTATCTCCATAATCCCACCAACTAGAAATAACCCTTGCATATACTTGGTCATATACACACTCACTTTTTTTTTTTTAGACTTTAATGTTATTTATTTAATGTTATTAAGAACACACTCACTTTTTAATAATTAAATAGGATCATTTATATTATGCATACAGTTTTAGAATAACTTTTTTTTCTTAACACAGTATATTTTCTTACATGTTAAGTATGCTTCCCCAATATGATTTAAGAGCCACACAATATTATTCCACTGTATCAATGTGTTAATTTAACTAATCCTTCATGACCACTTAAACCTGTTTCCCTATCATAAATAATACTTTTATCCTTTTCACTGGATTTTCTAAGATACTTAATTCCTTAGAATAAAAGCCGTAAGGGAGAACTGCCACATATTGCCAAACTGCGCTCCAAAATGATGATCGTCAGTGTTTCACTTACCCTGGCAGAATGAGTTTCAATTTTCCTATACTTTTGCTGATACTTTTGCTATTAATTTCTTTAAAACTTTCGCCTGTTATCAAAATGTACCTCGTCGTTGGTATGTGTTTCTCTGATTATTAATAAGGTTTGATTGATTTTTTTTCTCATTTACGTTTTACTCTTATATTGACTATATTTTATTTTCTGTATTCCTGATGTTCTGGCATTTGGGGCCTTGATCCTGGAGGGACCGTCCCTCCCCTAAGACTAGCTAATTCCTATAGATAGCAAATGATCCCCTGCCAGTGCAACTCTGATACACAAACCAACCAACCCAGAGTTCCCACCCCCAACCATCTCCTTTATAAAACTCTCACACACCAGGCAAATATTCTCTCTGCCTTAAATCACCCCAGGGCTAGGTATTGACAACTAGGGACCACCTCTATAGCCCAGAGCCCGCAGAAATTATTCAAACTCTCCACCCTCAACTTATTCAGCTTACTTATCCTACCTTGCCCATTCCTTTCCACGAAATCCCCAGGAAAGCTCTGGGCTATTCTCTCCCCTCTCTGCCTCCTGACAAACCCTGCTGCTGCCCAGTGAGCTGCCAAATGAGGACTCCAGGGCTGTAAGTGTCCTCATCCTGGGGCCACTGCACAAAGCTGTGCTGAGGACGCCCTCCCTGTGGTCTCTAGAGGAGTCCAAAAGCACTGACTGCCATCCACAGGAGACTGGTCGATAAGTGGCGGCACAGCCACACACACAGCCTTAGAACGTGCTGCCTATATCCACTGACCAGCAAGCTGTCCACCACATATTCTTGGGTTCAGAAAAGCAAGATCATGGAACAGCACATACACATAGTGTGTAAGATGTATACAACTGTGCACACACACACATTCAGGTGTCTGAATGGACGGCCATCACGATGCTAACACAGGTTACCTATGAGATAACAGGCTTTTTTGCTTTATACTTGCTCGTAGTATTAAAATTATTTTTTACAATAAATAATTGTTTAATTAGAACAAAAAATATTATTCATTTTTGGAAAAAACTTATTTTTCACTCCAAACTCCGGAAGCTCTGGGATCCAAATAACCTCACTGTGCTCCTACCTCTTGGTGCCCCACCCTCCTTCCTTGCCCCCTCTCCTAATCCTGGAGGGCCCCTCCTTCTTTCTCTGTATTTTAGCTAGAAACCCTCACAATACAGTGTAGACAGAAGCCTGCCCCATCTTGCTTCTCAGTCTTGGACATGGAAAAGGAGGACAAGGTGGAGAAATGAAATCCTAGGGTTGGGCCATTCATCCCCTTGGGGACACAAGCTATACCGACTCTGGGAGCCCCCTTTCAGTTGAATATGCCCGTGCCCTTGCCTCTTCCACAGCCCCCCTGGGAGCCCTGTCTCCTAGGACCTAGTTAAAAAGCAGAGAAGACAGCCACATTACCCCTTCCAGGGTGCCCCCACCCAAGCCCAAACCTCCTCTCTTTTCCATCTGCACTCACTCTTCTGGGGCCAGCATCCAGGCTCATGGCCCTAACTATAAACTCAGTGCTCTCCACTGGCTATGAACTCAGTGCTCCCCAGTCTCAAATTCATTTCTCCAGACCCTCCCTCTCCCCTGCCTACTCTACATCTCCACCTGGACATCTAGCAGGCATCTCAAAATAGAATTATTGTTTTTCACCCCAAAACTGGTCTCTCCTGGTATTCTACATCTCAGTAAACACCAACACTTGCCTAGTTGCTCAAGCAACTCACACATCCTAGGTCCACCCCAACAGCAATTACTCTCAGCTACGCCTTCAAAATCAACCCACAACCTGTCCAAGTACTCCCCACACCCCATCCTCACTCCTGCCCAAGCCCTGTCACCTCTGGCCTGGACAAGTGTCCCAGCCTCCTACCTGGCCTGCTTGCTCTGATTCTCCCCCACCCACCCCTACCCCAACATATTTTATTCTCCATCTGCAGGAGCAAGAGAGTGCTTCTGACTTTATAAATGAGATCTCAGGGCTTCCCATCACACTTAGAGCACAACCCACAGCCCTCCCAGCCTCCCATGCTCCCTGCGACCTCACCCCTGCCTGCCCCTCTAATCTCACTCCTCCGAGCCTTTGCCTGCGCTGGTCCTTCTGCCTGGAGCACCCCACCCTCACGCATTCAGTCCCTTACTTCCGCATCTCTGCTCAGGTGCCCCTCCTCATACAGGCCTCTGTCCATGTCATCTAAAATAGCATGTGCTATCATTTCATCCCTTACCCTACTTCATCTTCTCCTCACAGCCTTCCTTGCTACTGGACATTATATCACATTTTTAGGCAGCACTCTGTCCGGTTTATTCCCCGGCAGCTAGAGCAGTACCTGAGGCACAATAAACATTTGCTCAATGCATGAATCAAAAGGTTGTTTGGACTTAAATCCTAGTGCTCAGAGAGACCTGGAGCACACTTTAGAGAACTGGGAGACACTGGGTGCCCAAGAGGCTGCATTCTGCAGCACCCAAGCCAGCCTTGCCCCTGCATTTCCCAGAAAAGTGGGCAGGAGCAGGTAGTCTGGCAGGGACCCTCCCTGCCTTGAGCCCACCTATCTGCAGAGAACAGGTGTGCGCCCTCCCAGGATCGTCTCTCAGGTGGGGCTGTGACAGGTCACAGGCTTCCTTACCACCGTGCACCCGTTGTAGAGGTTATGCTGGTCCTTGTGGGCGTGGGCACAGAAGTCCATGCAGGCCGTGACCCCTGAGAAGGGCCGCCCTTCCTTCAGCCCCAGGCGGCAGTCAATCGCTATTTCCTCATTGGTCACCTGTGTGGATGGCCAAGGACAGCTGCTCGAGTGACCTGAGGTGAGTGGCCCTGATTCGGCATGGGGGAGGCCAGGTCTTAGAGGGAAGGAGGGAGGAAGGAGGTTAAGGACCACAGCCATCTTGTACTTGGGCTGTAGGAGGGAGGTTTTCTGGCTGAAGTCCCTATAAGGGGTTACTTCCTTCTGGGTTATCTCAAGTCCCTCTCACCTCGTCTATGGGGTGCAGCAGTGACAGGTGAGAGAAACTCAAGCCTCCCCAGTAGAAACCAGAGCAGAGGAGGTGGAGGATTATTAAGGGGAGAGAGACAAAGACCAAGGATACAGGAGAGACAGCCTGGGATGTGGTCGGCTTGGTGTAAACAAGGGATCTTAACAAAGACCTTAACAAAGATCACTGCTCTAGCTCTGGCTGGGCTTTTCCCGTAAGGAACCCACTCCGCTGTTCCCCCACTTCAGGGAGCCTGGGCAGAGATGTGGGTGACATGTGGGCACAGAACAGCCCAAGACTCAGTACCTGGTTCTGATAGGCCTGGGGGGCCAGCCGCTTATACAGGGGAGCAACTTCGGTGGCCAGGTCCTGGAAACTCTTCCGGAGCACTTCTTCCTGTGGACAGAAGAACAGTCACACACCTCCAGGGCAGCCCTGCCTGGCAAACTCTGCACATGGGAAATTGACCTCCATTCTAGAACCACTGCCGGGGTGCCACTGGGAAGGCAGGAAGTAAGGTGCTATCAGGTATCTTTATGGTGTTCCCTCTGGGAGGGGTGCCAGGTCTGTTTTAATGCTGGAGACGCTGAAGCTCACCAGGAAAGACACTGCCTGAGGGTCTGGTCACCCTGACTACTAAGCACCTGTTCTGCCAGGCTCCAGCCCAGTGCTGCTCAGAACACCTAGAACAGGTTCCTGCTCTTGCTAAGCACTTGCTCAACACCCTAGGTCAGAGGTGCGGGATGGCAGGCATGTACAAGCACGAGCGGCAGGCGTGGGTCCTTCTTGCAGTGGTCCAGACAGGTAAATAAAGGCAGGGAGAGGTGGGTGAGGCCCGTGCTAGAAATCCCACAGCCAGCTAGGCCCAGCGCCCATCACCAGCCAGGTACACGGCCAGACCACAATGTTCTGTCCTTTAGACCCGCACCATCTCATGTGTTTAGCCACAAGCCATGTGTGGCTATTGAAATATAAATTCATTTTAATTAAAATTAAATAAAATTTTTTTTAAAATTAAGAAGTTTCAATTAATTTTTTTAAATTTAAAAATTTTAAAAAATTCAGCCCCTCCACTGCACTGGCCACGTTTCAAATGCTCAGTGGCTACATGTGGCTCCCGTGGCTGTGTTTTCTACAGAGAACATTTCCATCATCACAGAACGTTCCACTGGATAGCGCTGCCCTCGACAGAGCAGCAGCCCTCAGACTGGCAGAGAGTTTAAGGTATCTGCAGCCTCTCTCTGGCTCTCTGAGGGTAACAAGTTGGGCTATGGGGGCTCCTAGCCAGCCTTGAGCACAGGCATGGAGAGTTTACGGAGAAGAAAGAAGAGGAAGAGGGAAGAAAAAAGGTACCAAACTCACAGAATTAGAAATGGAAGGGTGAGACCAATGGCTCAGCTGTCTGTCCAGCAGGGCGGCCAGAGTTGCCAGCCAGCCTCACTGCACCTCCCTGGCTGCCTTCCAGACGCTGCCACCAGCATAGTGGGCCGGAAGCCAGCACAACACGGGGGTGAGGCTTGTGAGCTCTGGGGAAACACAGGCCAGGGTTTAAATGCTGACTTCATCATCACTGTCACATGGCCCTGGGCAAACCATTTGCCTCACGTGTAAAGGGAGCAGTAACAGGGCCTAGATCCTCAGGCTGTCATGAGATTAACTGAGACACCTGTGAGGTGCTGGGCGGAGTACCCAGCACTTAGTGCACAGGAAATGGTAGCTGATGGAACAGGGAAAGTATTTGTGAGAAATTAAAGCCATTATTTTCATTCATGGTAATTCCTAGTTCCTGGTGGCACTGGGACTCCTCCATTCATTGAAGCAACTGCATTTGCTGCTTCTGGGGGAGGCCAGGCACTGCCATAAGTAAAAGTCTAGTGTCAAATCAGACTCTTAGACTAGGTCGTGTAATAGTCAGAAAGCTGGGCTTTGAGGGGAAAAAAGGGGTTCTAAATTTGGACGTGCTTCCTTTTATTTCTGAAAAGCAAAGCTTGGAAGTCTGAGCATAGAAATTTACATGTGGTGTAAAAAAAATGTGCCCCAGGAGAGTCCCTGTCTCCTGGAAAATGGGGAAGCCCTTCTGGTAAAAGGAGCTTGGAGAGGTTTGGAAGGTAGAGGCTGGGATCAAGGTATTGCCTGGATCCAGTACCCCTCTCACAGTAGCAGAGGCAGAAGGCAGGGAGGCTGGAGGAGACATGACAGAGAGACCACTCAGGCCTATGCCTGCTTTGCATCTGGACTCCAAGTGGAGACCCCCTTGGGATGGCCCTCATAACCAGGGCAACAGAGAAGTGGCAGAGTGGGAGGTGACCTGACCTGACGCTTCTGGTTCCCAGCCTAAGCTCGGCCTGCAGAGGAGACCCTGAGGCCCCTTGTGCTGCTGTCACTGGGTTGGGGAGGAGCTCTGGTGGGCGGGAGGAGGCCTCAGGCCTAGTGGCCATACCATGTGGATGCCAGACCAGTGCCCGAGGACCGTGCCAGGCCCCCAGCAAGGAGACACCAAGGACCTAGACAACTGGACAAGTGCACAGAGATGTGGGCCCAGCAGCCAGGCAGGATGAGGGACACCTCGGGACATCCAGCATCGGCCAGAAGGTGGCCTGAGGGCCAGTGGCCCCTCTTTGTGCCACACGTCACACCCAGAAAGATGTCTTGAGAAGAATGGAGGGGAGAAATAACCCTTTAAGCGGGTCAAGTTCTAATGAGGAATCTGAACATTTACCTTAAAGAGACTTTTCTAAACTGCAAGAGTCTGAGGTACCTGTAATTGGTAAGTCTAATTTTTCACTCATCGTATTCCTCCACACTACACCCCACATACCTTATTTCACTGCAAGATAAGGTCAGTTCAAAAAAAAGAAAGGAAGTTCCATTTTCTACACATCTGAGTCACAGTGTGCTAATCCTACATCCCACCGGGACTACTAAAGGCAGTAGGTGGAACAGGGTGAGTGGGAGGGTCTCATGCTCCCTGTGGGGCTGTGCTCACCTCTTTGGGGTTGTCCCCCGCGAGGCGGAACTTGCGAGGAGTCTTGCTCCGAGCATATTTGCAGCCATTGAAGTACATGCTCCAGGAACAACCGAAGGAGAACGAGGCACCACAGGTATTTGGGTCTTTGCCTTGGCAAGCGCAGGTACGGCTGCAACATATATCACATGTTAGGCATACGAGGCACATTTTTAGTTCTGGAATTTTCCCCCTTCCTCAGGGGGAGGCCCTGTTGAGGCCTGGCATCCACTGGCCTCCCAGTGACGGCCATGACATCCTTCCCTGACCTCAGCTCCTTTCCCAAATCTCTACCCTTGTGGGCAGGGAATCAGCTCCGAGCAGCCTGTTTGGCTCCCACCCGAGCCTGAAGTCTGAGAGTGTGCTGCGGGGAGAAGCACACGGGCTGTTTGAGATGGCTGGGGAGGATCTAATCAAAAACCCAATAACGTTTACACTTTGCCTTAACTTTAATATCCTGACCAGCTCCAACACAGACCACACAAACGGGAAGAATGTGAACCACAGAGTTTGAACATGCCTGCTTCTTGCAGGCCCAGGTGCTGACAGGCCTTTAAACCAATGAACACTGACTTTACCATCCAACACTTAATAAAATCCAGAAACAACCCAAATGCCCTCCAACTGGGGAATGAATAAACAAATCGTGACACACCCACACAGTGGAATACTGCTCAGTGGTGAAAAGGAACGAGCTACTGATACACACATCCATAGATGAAACTCAGAACACTGCTCAGGGCAAGAAGCAAGACTCAGGAGGCTACATGATGTATGGTTCCATTCATATGACATTCTCGTAAAGGCAACCCTACAGGGACAGGAAATAAGATTTTTTTTTTTTTCCCCTTCGGTACGCGGGCCTCTCACTGTTGTGGCCTCTCCCGTTGTGGAGCACAGGGTCTGGACGCACAGGCCCAGGGGCCATGGCTCATGGGCCCAGCCACTCCGCGGCATGTGGGATCCTCCCGGACCGGGGCACGAACCCGTGTCCCCTGCATCGGCAGGCGGACTCCCAACCACTGCACCACCAGGGAAGCCCCAGGAAATAAGATTTGTGTTTGCCAGGGGTGGGGAGAAGCGCCTGGCTATAAAAGGGCACGGTGGAGTCTGGGGGGTGATGCAACTCTTCTATATCTTCATTGTGGCAGTGGCTACATGACCGTAAACATCTGTCAAATTCTTCAAACTGTACACCTCAAAGGATGAATTTTACTGTAAGTAAAAATATCTTAATTTAAAAAATGGGGGAGGGGACCCTATAAGGGTAGGTCTTGTGAGTACCACTGATGCCTTATATTAGCAGGGCACTCACACTTTTCCACACTTGTTACCACTATTAGAGCCTCAGAGTCAACCTGGGGCGGAAAGCAAAGCTAAGCTGAGTCAAGAGAGCCTCCCCAGCCAGGGCCAGACCCCAGGCCAGATCCGTAGGTAAGCATTCTTTCCACCACAGTCCTAACTTGGCAGGACACACAGGGCCCTGACCCCACTGCCCCACCCCTGCCCACTGGGACCGTCCACATACTCATCGTTGAGGCCACATCTCCGGCTGGTGGGGTTCCCGTACTTCCGGAGGGTATCGGTGAGCTCCTGGTAGAGGGTGTCTCCGAGGCTTCGGGGGATGCCCTCCCAGGCCAGGATGAGGATGACGATCACGGCATTCTGGCAGTGGTGGCCTGCCCGGTGCCGCACCAGGCAGAGCAGCTTCTCTTCCAGCGTGTGCCTGCGGATCACCTGCAGGGAGGTGGGGCGGGGGTGCTGTGAATCACAGGAGCCGGGCACCCATGATCCTCTGCATGGATGCCACACCCCCTCACCTCTGCCCAACAGACCTGAGGGCGCAGATCTTTAGGGCAGTGTACCAGGGGCGTCACGCCTCGGCGACAGCAACCACACAGGCTAAAGGACCATTATAATTAGGGAAAGAAAAACATTAAATAGCAAAATAAAAAAACAATTACTACAAAACCTGAGTCATTGGTGATGTATATAGACTTAGGGATAAGAATATCGAGTTGGCCAAAAAGTTCCTTCGGGTTTTAAGTAAAAATAAAAGACATTTTTTATTTTCACCAAGAACTTTATTGAACCATATATTCACCCTTTTGTTCCACTACCTTCTACCATTTTTCAGGCAACTTCATAATTCCATCTTCCTGAAACTTTTTCTTTTTGAGCAAAGAACTGTTCCAGGTGCCTTTTACAGTCTTCCAGGGAACTGAAATTGTTTCCATTAAGAGAATTTTGTAAAGACCTAAATAAATGGAAATCCGAAGGTGCCATGTCTGGTGAATATGGCAGATGAATCAGAACTTCACAGCCAAGCTGTAACAGGTTTTGCCTGGTCATCAAAGAAACACGCGGTCTTTCATTACCCGGATGGAAGATTATGCGTTTTCTGTTAACTAATTCTGGTCGCTTTTCATCAAGCGCTGCTTTCAGTCGGTCTAATTGGGAGCAGTACTTGGAATTAATCGTTTGGTTTTCAAGAAGGAGCTCATAAGAGAGGACTCCCTTCCAATCCCACCACATACACAACATCACCTTCCTTGGATGAAGACTGGCCTTTGGTGTGGTTGGTGGTGATTCACTTCGCTTGCCCCACGATCTCTTCCATTCCACATTATTGTACAGTATCCACTTTTCATCGCCCGTCACAATTTGTTTTGAAAACAGAATGTTTTCATTAAGTTTGAGTAGAGAATCGCACGTGGAAATACGGTCAGGAAGGTTTTTTTCGCTTAACTTACGTGGGATCCAAACATCAAAGCGATTCACGTAACCAAGCTGGTGCAGATGATTTTCAGCGCTTGATTTGGACATTCTGAGTATGTCGGCTATCTCCCGCGTGGTATAACGTTGATTGTTCTCAATTAATATCTCGATTTGATTCGCTATCAACTTCCACAGGTCCACC
Source organism: Globicephala melas (assembly GCF_963455315.2). Lineage (NCBI taxonomy): Eukaryota > Metazoa > Chordata > Mammalia > Artiodactyla > Delphinidae > Globicephala > Globicephala melas. Next base: position 26,481,718 of record NC_083325.1, read on the forward strand.
CGACTGTGGAGCACTGTCCAGCAAGAAATCTGCACGGAACTTCACAAGCCACTTTTGACACATGCGATCAGTCACACCACCTTCTCCATACACCACACAAATCATTTTTTGCGTTTTTACCTTTCTTGAAATAATAAATCATAATATGCCAAAAATGTTGTTTTTCCTTCCATCTTCAATATTAAAATGTCTACACAAAAATTCACCAATTTTGATGTTTTTTTTTTAATGCACTCTGATATGACAGCTGTCACAATCCAATCCAATTGTTTCGAATGAAGTTAAAGACAACTAAACGCTACTAGAGCCAACTGACGGAAAAAGCCGAACGAACCTTTTGGCCAACCCAAAACATAGATAAAATTATAAGCCAAAACATGTTCAGAGATTTTTTATGTTGTCCTAAAACATCTGCAGAGAAAACGGTGCATATCTGTATGTTTTTAGTTAAAAAGCAAGGGTCTTGATGCTGTGGAAACCAGTTTTTGGTAGTTCCTCAAAAATTTAAACAAATATAACCAGGCACAACTAAGAATACACCCAAGGTAATTGAGAGTAGGGATTTGGACAGGTACTTGTACCCCCATGGCCAGAGCAGCATTACCTAGCAATAGCCAAAAGGCAGAAACAGCCCAAATGTCCGTCAACTGACGAATGGATGAACAAAATGTGGCACGTCCATTCAATGGAATATTACTCAACCTTAAACAGGAACGAAGGTCTGACTCATGCTACAACATGAGTGAACCCTGAGAACACTATGCTAAGTGAAGCAAGCCAGACACAAAAGGACAAATACTGTATGATTCCACTTACGTGAGGTACCTGTACGTGTTAAATTCATAGAGACAGAAAGTAGAATGGTGGTTACCAGGGGCTGGGATGGCGGAGAGAGAGGGTTTGGGGAGTTATTGTTTAATGGGTATAGAGTTTCAGTATGGGATGATGAAAAAGTTTTGGAAATAGACTGTGGTGATGGTTGCATAACAATGTGAATGTAATTGATGCCACTGAATTGTACACTTAAAAATGGTTAAAATGCCAAATTTTATGTTATGTATATTTTAACACAATTTAAAAAAAATAATAATACCAAAACCCATTGAACTATATACTTTAAATGAGTGAATTGTATGGTGTGTGAATTATATCTCAATAAGGCTATTTAAAAACAAAAAAGCGGGCTTCCCTGGTGGCGCAGTGGTTGGGAGTCCGCCTGCCGATGCAGGGGACATGGGTTCATGCCCCGGTCTGGGAGGATCACACATGCTGCGGAGCGGCTGGGCCCGTGAGCCATGGCCACTAAGCCTGTGCGTCCGGAGCCTGTGCTCCGCAACGAGAGAGGCCACAACAGTGAGAGGCCCGCGTACCGCAAAAAAAAAATTAAAATAAAAACAAAACAAAACAAAAAAGCACAGGCCTTGGGCATTGCTCTCCTCTTCACTCATTCCCTAAACACCGTCCTGGCTCACACAAAGATGTGTCAAGGCAAAGGGTCCAGGAGTGGGGGATGAGGTGGCTGAATCTCCCCCCAAAATCCCAGGGAATTCTGTGACTCGACCTGTGAAGAGGGGAGACTGGGAAGGGCTCTGAGTAGCAGGAGGAGGGACAACGACTCGAGGCGGGGCTTCTACAAAGGACTATAAGCAGGGGGCTCACTTATATACATAACTACATGTTTTAGCAAGGGGCGCAGATAGTCGGGAGAGGGGTGAAATGGGGAGACCACTGACGTAACACAAGCAAAACAGATGAAGTCGGAACTAGAACAATGGGGGGAATGAAACAGGAAAAGGAATGGATTCTAGAGACCTTTAGAAGAAAGGGAACTTTGGGACCACCTGACTATAGGAGCTGAGGGACAGGGAAAAGTCTTAAATCACTTCCACATTTCGTGGCGCAGAAAAGTGGGTGAGTGTGGGCCGTGTTTCCTGGCAGGTTAGCAGGGAGCATGCTGAGGCCAGAGGCACTCTGGAACACTGGAGTGGCTATTCTAAGCAGCCCCAACAGAATGGGTGTGGAGCTCAGGAGATGTCTGGGCTGGAGACAGACTTGGTCATGAGTACGTCAGTGCAGGGAGATGCTGAGAGAGCCACCGGGCAGGAAATACCAATAAGGAAAGCAGGCCAGATGTACAACTGAAGAGTTGGGGGTGGGGGTGGGGGTGGGAAGCCAGACCTCTCTCCATCAACCATTGCCTGGTGGGAACTCCAGCCGAGTGTACCTACCTCTTCCAGTTTTGCAAGAAGAAAACAGAAATCCAGATTTTCACATGAAATCTCTCCTTTTAAACACAGGAACACCAAATTCAATTTTTAAAATTGTAGTAAAATATATGTAACTTAGAATTTAGCATTTTAAGTGTACAGCTCAGTAGCATTAAGTATATTCACGCTGTTGTGCAAAGTATCACCAGAACGTTTTCCATCTCCAGAACTTTTTATTTTCCCAAACAGAAACTCTACACCCATTTAACCCTAACTCTCCATTCTCCCCTGCCCACAGCCCATGGTAACAACCATCCTGCTTTCTGACTCTATTAACCTGACTACTCTGGGTACCTCACAGAAGTGGAATCATACAGCATTTGTCCTTTAATAACTGGCTTTATTTCACTTAGCATAATGTCCTTAAGTTTCATCCATGATGCAGCACGTATCAGAATTTGCTTCAAAAATTTAAAGGACACCTTGTATGCTACACAAAACATATAACTGGGCCAAGAGTTCCTGTTTTGAGCCACAGCAATAATGGTGTCCCCCACCCTCACCCTTTGTGGAAGCACTGATTACATCATTATTTATAAAATTGTTTTTGTGGCTCAGTAAATACATGAACATGCCATTAATCATATCCCTGTGTGACTGGCCTACTGCAGACTGAGCCGGGCATTTCATGGGCATCTGCACACATCGTAGGTACTAGGGTTTCTGAGACACTACTGTCCACCTCTGCTCACTGCCTGGGCAGTGCATCGACTAATTGCACTCATGTGCAACACACGTTCAGAGCACACAGAGACACCCGACCTGTCAAAGTTGAGATTGAGGTCACGCCCTTTGGGTTTCCCAAGTGACAAACACATAAAGGTGCCTAGGCATGAGCAGACAGCCCTGTGGCACCCTCACAGGTCTCTGGGTACACTCAAAAAAGCTATAACAAAGCGGAGCTCCCTATCCACACTCTAGGAAGGAACCCAGCAGGGTGAAATACACAAAGTGCGAAAGTCAAAGGCCAACGTAAGGTGTGAACAAACCAACACTCGAGCACGGCAACGCAGACTGTTCACACGCCATCACAGGACTGTAAACAGATCACCTAGACTCTGGGCAGGAATTCCCTGAGCGCTGAACCTAGAACAGCACCAGGCAGAAACCCAAGTCTATTCCCCCATAACTCTCACCCTCGGTACTTAGTTCCAACTACTGGGGTTCCCCAGCAAGTCTATTCTACCATGCCCCTGAAGGGTCTTCAAATATCCGCCTTCTGACCTGTTACCTTTACAGGCTGGCGAAGCAGTATCTCTATGATTCTTCTACCGAAAGCCCATTTTTCCCATGTGCAGTGTTTGCTTCTGGCTGCCTCTGTTTATTCTGAGCCTTTGGAATGCTCCGTGGGTCACCCCCTTACTCCCATGCTTGGTGACTTCCGTACTTTGTACAGGCCACCTTAAAATCAGAGACTACCAGCAGGCTCTCTGGGTAGTCCCCATTGCCTTCTTAGATCATTCTCTCAACACACATTTGCTGGACATCCATGAGGCACCTCAGCTTTGTCCCCCAAGATCCTAGCCGGTTAAGTCTAGAGCGTGTCCGGTACACTGCTTGTAATGAAGGTATTGGTTGGGGGTTCAGGCTGCAAACACAGACATGAACCCCAGTTGGAAAGAAGACCCAGGCTCTAGACATGGGACAGGGGAAGTGGGGAGAGCCACAGAAGGCACTGTCCACCACAGGCAGCTGGATGCTCCCAGTCCCCCGTGGCCAGGGACCACTTCCTGCGCTCTTGATGCCATGCCGCCACCAAGGATAATCTGTCCTTCTTAGCATTTGTGGGTCACTTCCCCAGGGGTGGGGGGCAGGGAAAGGGAACACCTGCCTCTCCTCTAACTTCCAAGGAGGTGGAACTCTAGATGAGCTCTACAACCAAAATACATAGGGTATTTGGTGGCTGTGTAGGCAAAAAATAAGAGAAGTCCACCACACTATGAGAGATGGTTATAAAAGAGGAAAAAAAAAACCCCACAACTCAGCACAGCCTTTTTCTTGCCACTGTAACAGTTCTATGATCTACCACTCTTCTCATAAAAAAATTTTCTTTCCTCTCTCCTTTTATCTTCACTCATCAGATACAGAATTTCCTCACCTCTCTGTCACTATGTATTCCCTTCTATCTAAGCTTTTCTTTCAAAGCTGGCATCCCCCACCAGACTTGGTGATACCCACAAGTTATTCCAACCTTTGGACAAAGCACTGTGCTACATGTGTCCCGCTCTGGGCATTTGTCCACAGACTCTGGAGGACCAAAGTTCTGAGGACCAAGTTCCTCCCCCATCATTCTGCTTTCCTCTCACAGCCCCAGAAACTGATCTCACGCTTTACCTGGGCAACTTCCTCCTCAGCCCTCAGCAGAGACATACAAGTGCTGGTCAAGAGCTAAAGCTTGACCATGGGTGTCCGGGGACTGGAAATGCATGTTCTCATCCTCAACACCATCCACATAGCCAGGTGTTTTCTTTCTTTAAGGTGCTGTTTCTGAAGCCGAGAAGTCCCTCTCTCTACCTGCGCCCCAAGGATCTTCAGTTTCTTGCCCAAGACTTTGGAATTCCTCAACAACTGCCTGAATTAGCAGGAGAGAGGGACAATGCCATTTCTCTGACAGGTTCTCTGGGGGGTAACACCCCACCCTGCTCAGCCGCAGACATAGTCAACCTCCCACTGTAATGACCGTCTTTCACAAGGGTGGGGACAACATGCTTCTACATACCTGTGAATACTCTTTAAGTATTCCAAATTTTTCCAGATAATTCTTCACTGTCTGAAAACGGCTACAAACGGATATGTGGTAGTTCAGGTTCAGACACCTTTTATTTTCGTTAAACATAAAGGTGCAAAGGCATGTGGTACAGACCAGATAAAAACAGGCATGTGTGCAGACGGACAGAGGATGACAAAGGTCATCTTACCACCATCCCTCACCCAAAGTGAGCCGTGTGTATGTTCACCCAGCCTTTTTGCCTTTGTCAACATGATTCTCCTCACCAGGAATGCTGCTACCTTCTCCTGGCCCATTTAGTATGGCCCCACGCATATCCACCTTCTCTGGGAAACTGCCTGAACACTCCTCCTGCCAGTCATGTCCCTTTTGCCCCTGAACTCTACAGCACCAAGTCTGCCTCTCAGTGTTAAAGCTCGATTATTCAAGTCTCCATGATCTTACTTCCTGTGTCTCTACATCATAAGCAGCTTGAACACAGGGATGGAGCCTTCTATGTTCCATGCGTATTCTCCCTACCAAGCACTGAGCAAACAGCTACCTGATAACCTTGCTGCTGCTCTGGGCACTGGTTCCACAGGGCTCTATGAGGACTGGAAGGGCAAGGTCAGAAAACTTTGGGTGAAACTGGGGTCTGAGTCATTGACCTCCCCTCTGCCAAGACACACAGGCTGCCTTATAGCAAACAGTGGCTCAGAAGTAAAACAGAAGCAACGCTGTCCCTGCCCCCGCCCAGAGGCTTAGTTCTTGTGGACAGGAGACAGGAACACCTGCAGCTCCAGGGCACACAAAGCGGGCAGAGGAGTCACAGGGACCGTGGTGGGGCTCAGCCTTGAGCAAGATGACATCTCCAGCTTCCGCTTCTCCTCCCTCCCTCTGCAGCCCTGAACCACAGGGGCAGTACGAGCTGAGCGTAATGACCAGAGCAGTTCCAAGGCCAGCCTTGGACATCAGAGGCTGGCATTTAAACAAAGTGAGGACTAACAGCTGAGGCTGGGGGAAGATGACCCTAACCAGCACCAGATGCTGGCTCACAGCTCCCTGGACAGTGCACACGCCTGCCCTCCACTCCCCGGCCCAGCTTGGGCTGTGGAGCTTTGATACGTACCCACTTTGCGATGGGACAGCCACGTGAGCTCTTCCCTTCCTTCCCCGTGTAGATGACCTTCTCGATACGGATGGCTTTCCCCTTCTCTCCGTACCTGGAGAGGGAGACAGAAGGCACCATTAGCACAGCTGAAGCCCAAAGGAGAGCAAGTCTTGGTAAGAAGGCAAGCCTCAGTGTGTTTCAGCTAGGGTTTCTAGTTACTGTGGGGCAATAGAGAAGGAAGAGAAAGATTTAAATGTTTATTCCGTGTGAAAGCCTCTGCGGACACAGCTCCACTTACAGACTCCCAGGGCCTCTGGTCCACCCGGCTCCGCTCTGTCCCAGGGCAGAAGGTCTCTGATTATTACCTCTGAGCACTCAAACCCAAGGCTCAACACAGGCATTTGTATCCAGCCCTGTTAGCAGAGTTAGTTATTTATAAATTCAGTAAAATGCAACAGACAAAACAAATGGGGAAACCCTTATTATTCTCTTTCAACAATCCCCAACTGACATTTGAACAGATGAGGGCAAGATAGCTGAGGCCAGGGGGAAGTGACCCTACCCAGTACAAACTGGCTCTGAGATTCCCTTGGACAGTAAACACGTCTGGTTCCTGCATACACCCCTGCCCTGGCCCATACATGTGTGCACACACTCAGGGATTCACCACATTCAGAGGTGATGAAACTGTGGCCCCCAGAGCTGAACTGACCTGCCCAAGACCACACAGCTACCTGGGGGCAGTGGTGGTTAAAGTGCAGCCTTGGAGGTCAGAGAGCTGGGGCTTGAGTGCCAGCGCAGCACTTCCTTGTTACAGGACCATGGCCAAATGACTGAACTTCTCTAAGCCTCAGTTTCCTCATCTGTAAAATGGATATAAAAATGGTTCCTGTCTCCTAGGCTTGGGAAAAGATCAAATGAGATAATCCACAGGGAGTGCCTTAAAGTACTCTGAAGTTCCTGGCATGAGGGAAGAGCCCAGTAAATATTAATTATTCTTAATACTGTAAACATCCATCTTGCTGAATTGTCTTATTTTTAATAGCTTTTTAGTTTCAAGTACAATAATATTATCGTCTACAAGTACTGGTTATTTGCCACCTCCTCCTTTCCACTTTCCATGCCTCTATTTCCATCTCTTTTGTGTCTGTACTGGCCAGCCCCTTCCAAAGCACTAGCAGGCATCTTTGCTTATTTCTTGACTTTACTGGAAATGTTTCTAACTACTCATCCCTGGGCATGAAGCTCGCTGACTTTGGGACAGAGATAGAGACTCCCTTACTTTGAAGGGCTCTACTAAGGGTTTCCTGTTCTAAGGATTTTTTTCTTTTCTTTTCGTTTTTTTTGCTGCATTGGGTCTTCGTTGCTGCGCGCGGGCTTTGTCTAGTTGCGGTGAGCGGGGGCTACTCTTTGTTGCGGTGTGCCGGCTTCTCGTTGCGGTGGCTTCTCTTCTTGCAGAGCACGGGCTCTAGGCACGCGGGCTTCAGTAGTTGTGGCACGTGGCTCAGTAGTTGTGCACGGGCTTAGTTACTCCGCGGCATGTGGGATCTTCCCGGACCAGGGCTAGAACCCATGTCCCCTGCAATGGCAGGCGGATTCTTAACCACTGCACCACCAGGGAAGTCCTTGTTCTAAGGATTTTTAATCAAGAATCGATCAATTTTATCAAATACATTTTTAGCAACTAAGGAAACAGATGATTGAATGGTTTTTTTCCTTTGGTCAATTAACAAGGTATGCTATTTTAACAGACTGTCTAAAGCAAACAATCCTTATATTTCTGTAATAAATCCAATTTGGTCACAGCATATTTTAATATACTATTTAATAGAGGATAATGTTATCATAGCTACTACATATTCTGTTTTACATATTCTTTATATAAATACATATATAGTTACACATAATTCTTTATCTCATCCACTCTACTTCTAGGAATCTCTACCTCAGACATAACTGTACAAATACACCAAGATTTAGGAAAAAGATATTCATTGTTGCATCTACAAGAGAAAATTTAGAAAGAACTTAAATATCCAGTATAGGACTGGCTAAATAAAACATAATAAAACAAATGTCCATGCAATGGAAAACCATGTAGTTGTCAAAAAGGATTCTACAGAACTGTATGTACTGACACGAAAGAAATTAAGTGGGGTGGGGGGTAATAGCTACAAACATGGGGATAGTATGCTTGACCCCATTTTGTTCAAAATTTCTCTATATACATATGTGTCTCTTCACAAATGCTTAGAAAAAATAGTAGCGTATGCGTCAAACTTTAAAAAAATTTTTTTTCTTCTAAGAAGGATAATTATTAGAGAGCTTTATTCACTCTAGACTTTTAAAAAACAGACTTTTATAGACATGTTTTATTTTTGTAATTGGAAAAGAAAACAAATATTTAAAAAAATGCTTCTGGGCTTCCCTGGTGGCACAGTGGTTGAGAGTCCGCCTGCCGATGCAGGGGACACGGGTTCGTGCCCCGGTCCGGGAGGATCCCACATGCTGCGGAGTGGCTGGGCCCGTGAGCCATGGCCGCTGAGCCCGCGCGTCCGGAGCCTGTGCTCTGCAACGGGAGAGGCCACAACAGTGAGAGGCCCTTGTACCGAAAAAAAAAAAAAAAAAAAAAAAAAAAAGTGCTGATCTAAGGTTTCTCTGAGTTCAATGTTCTCTATTTCACTCAAGACCTCAGGAATGAGGTGAAAAGCTGATAAGTGCCACATTAAAATTCTAAGGCTACATTAGTCCCTTATAGAATGTGTTTGGAGACAGGACTCTGGGGAGTTTATATAGCGTGGTCTGGCTCAAGAGGAAAAGACCAGATAGTGCTGCTTTTGTTTGGTTCCTGGAAAACTTTCAGCTCCACAAGCATCTATCAGGAGCGCAGAGCCTGGACACTCAGTGTGTCCTGGGGTCGCTGTGGGAAGAACAACCTGAGGTGACCATACTGTTCGCACTGGAACGGACAGGATATCGTGTTCCCCACAGGAGGGTGAGCTGAGGACACAGACCAGGGCTTTCTGACCAAGACCTTTCCCACCGTCTCATCCTTGTGAGAAATGCTTCCTGTAGTGAACTTCATATTTGAGAGCAAATAAAAGGGCCAAGCACTGTCTGATCAGTTAGAATTTTTTTTTTTTTTTTTTTTTTTAACCAGAACCATCTATGTGTTTAAAGACAACCAACCAACTCTGGATTTAGTTCTTTTTTCTTAAATGTCTTACTTTCCGGCCTATCATTAAGAGGCTAGGATACAGGTGAACTCCTAGACCCTACACTAAGTCTGGAAGGGTAGGCTGAAACCTTATTCTAAAGGGTAACTTCATCGTCTTAGCCAGTGATTCTCAAAGGTGGTGCTGGGACCAGCATCCCCTGGGAACTTGGGAGGAATGCAGACTCTCGGGTTCCATCCCAGACCTGCTGGGTCAGAAGCCCTGGGGTGGGGCCCAGCGATCTGCGCTTTCACAAGTCCTCCAGAGACCTGAAGCATGCTCAAGCTTGATAACCGCTGATCTAAAGTTGTGATTCTTCAGGGTTACCTTTATCACACATTAATAAGACCAGTTCCCCCCACACTCAGAGGATTTGCTGGCACGGTGTTGGTGCTTTCATTCCTAGCATGAACATTTAATGAACTCCTAGGCTGCAGAGAATCCCCTTTCCAGTTAGAGGACACGTGGCCCTGTGCAGCAGGCCATTCTCAGATATGGGTTTGAACACCTGACTCCAATTATCTATGACAACAAGGACCTGGGTACCCAGGAGGTATGGAACCCATTAACAAATCTGATAATATTTTAGGACTTGCTTTCAACCTCCTCCTTTCACAGTCTTTCCCAGATAAACTAAAAGCACCAACATCCCCTGGATTTCAGTTTTCTTCCCTCTTTGCCTTGGCCAACTCCTGGCAGTGGAGTGGTCCTGCAGAGTAAGGGTTGGGCGGGAAGTCTAGAGAAAGAGACAGCCTGGATCATTCACAAACTAGACCCCCCTCCAGGTGATTTTCAGCAATCATTCATTCCCCTCCTGTTCCAGAAGGAGCTTAAAAAGATGTCTATGTGATAAAAATAACAGGTGATGAAATCAGAGTAAAGGGGGAAACAGATAGACATGATGTTGTTATGCAAAATGCAGATGGTGGGATCTTGTGCATATTTTTAAGAGATGAGCCTAGAACATTTCATCACATGAGAAATCAAGGAAGCTAATGAAGACTCCTTAGGGTCATGTCAAAAGGACTCAGGAGTGAACCTGAATAGGCTCCCACGGGCCAAAGATGAGAAATTACGTTCCTCCTAATGAGGATACACAAATCTGGCTCTAAGCTTACAAGCAGCCAACATAAAGATGGAAACACAATCTGTTCCATGATTTACAAGGCCCTTAAGATAAAAATAAACCAGTTGCTGAGGAAAAACACAAGTATTCCTGGTCTTGAGAGGAATTCCTCCCTTGGATCAGTTTCTGGAGAATCTACACTTGGCTGTTATTTTTAAAGCAATGACAAAAAAAAAAAAAAAGGACAAATCTCAACTTTATCATTATCTCTTAATCCTTATTTCAAAACATACTCTTCTATAACTAAAAGTTATTGAGAGAGCTGTCTAGAAATCTTGCAAAATTGCTACCAAAAAACAAACACACATAAAAACTATCCCAGATCAAACCTGTACATTTGACTCCCCTGCAGCCCTCAACCTGTAAACAATAGTGTCAAGATTCCTCACAAAAATCGCTGGCCAAAAAGAATGCTCAACATCATTAATCATTAGAGAAGTGCAAACCAAAACTACAATGAGGTATCATCTCACACTAGTCAGAATGGCCATCATCAAAAAACCTAGAAACAATAAATGCTGGAGAGGCTGTGGAGAAAAGGGAACCCTCTTGCACTGCTGGTGGGAACGTAAATTGATACAGCCACTATGGAGAACAGTACGGAGGTTCCTTAAAAAACTACAAATAGAATGACCATACGACCCAGCAATCCCACTACTGGGCATACACCCTGAGAAACCCATAATTCAAAGAGTCATGTACCACAATGTTCATTGCAGCTCTATTTACAATAGCCAGGACATGGAAGCAACCTAAGTGTCCATCCACAGATGAATGGATAGAGAAGATGTGGTACATATATACAATGGAATATTACTCAGCCATAAAAAGAAACAAAATTGAGTCACTTGTAGTGAGGTGGATGGACCTAGAGTCTGTCATACAGAGTGAAGTAAGTCAGAAAGAGAAAAACAAATACCGTATGCTAACACATATATGGAATCTAAAAAAAAAAAAAAAAAGGTAATGAAGAACCTAGGGGCAAGACGGGAATAGACACAGACCTACTAGAGAATGGACTTGAGGACACAGGGAGGGGGAAGGGTAAGCTGTGACAAAGTGAGAGAGTGGCATGGACATATATACACTACCAAACGTAAAATAGATAGCTAGTGGGAAGTAGCCGCATAGCACAGGGAGATCAGCTCGGTGCTTTGTGACCACCTAGAGGGGTGGGAGAGGGAAGAGGGAGAGGGAGGGAGACGCAAGAGGGAAGAGACATGGGGATATATGTATATGTATAGCTGATTCACTTTGTTATAAAGCAGAAAGTAACACACCACTGTAAAGCAATTATACTCCAATACAGATGTTAAAAAAAAAAAAAAAACTCGCTGGCCAAAATAATGCCCGCTCCAACCTCGAAGCTGTAACACATACACATGTGGGCACATGCAGGCGTGCGTGAATAACCCACACACTGTTGTAAATGTTTCATTCTCACCAACAATGTACTAGGGTTCCCTTTTCTCTACATCCTTGCCAACATTTGTTATTTGTAGACTTTTTGATGATTCTTATGGACTCAGAGGTGCTCTTTCAATCAGTCTTGAATTTACAGATTGGGTCCTGGATCAAATGCTTTTCTGATGGGCTTCTATGAACATAAATGTTTCCAGATGGTACACAATAAGTGTTTACAGCAGATCACTGTGCTCCATCCATCTTACCTTTTATTCATTCAGGGATATCACTACAGTTATTTAGTTCAAAATCATGTTCCCTGCTATATTAATGACAGTATTAGTTACCCTGGTCAGACAAAATCTGGTCCCCAAATTTGTAGAAATTCTAAGCTATAATTCTCAGCCCCCAGCCTTCCACACATCTGTATGTCTACGTATATGTATGAGCAAACATGTTTATGTCTTACATAATTTACGCCTTTGCTATTAAAATACTAATGTTTGTTATAAAAATGCAGTCAGTAAATGCAGATATGATGTAGACACCCTGTATGTAATATTTACTAGTAAGCACTATGTGCTTTCCAGACATCAATTCAGTTTATCCTCATAACTCTCCTCCAGTGTATGTACTTTTATTTTCTCCATTTTGCAGATAAGAAAACCGAGTCACAGAGAAGAAAAGCAACTTACCAAAGAACTCATCAGTAAGTGGAAGGGCCAGGACTGGACCTTAGTCTAGCTCCAGTGTCCATGTGCTCTCAATCACCAAGCTATTTTTACCTCTCTACACACTGGAACTCACAGTATTTAATAGCTACTGTGGACACGTACATAGATTTTAAAGTTTCTATCGGTACAAAACTGCTTAAAAAAGCAAAACAGAGCTGTCAAGTAAAAGCCCTATAGTCTTGAGTTCGAATTGGAAGTGTATATAAACTCAGTGTATGTATTTAATCACTAAACAGTAGCAAAACTAAAAAACCTACACATACCTCTTGGCTCTTTCTACTGAAATGGCCTAGAAAAATGAGCACCCCCAGCACCCAGAGTCTGTTTTCTAAATATTTCTTCCCCCAATAAAAATACGAGAAATCAAGAACTAGGATCATGTCAAAAGGACTCAGGAGACAATGTGAATAGGTGCCCACTGGCCAAAGACGAGGCATACATTTCTCCTCTTGGTGGTACAAAACACCACCTAGGAAGTAATTTTGAAAGAAAGAAACAATCTGATTCTGATCAAGCCTTTAGATCTAACCAATTTACACGACACAGGGCAGAAGAACCTGTTAAACAATACCACAGGAAAGGTAGCAGCAAACTTCAGACCATGAGAAACTCTACAGGACATACAACTATTTAACCCCATTTCTTTAATAAAAACTGTTTCAAGAAAGAGTGAGATAAAAGGGGGTTATGGGGATCTGTAAAGGGCAGACCTATAGAAAAAAGAAACCCTGGGCCCTGGGGGTGAAAATCCCACATTCAACTTTTCAGTCTGTGTATCAGGGATTCCTTTCTGTAGGCTGTCTAGTATAAGGCAATGAAAACGAGAGGTGCTTAAAAGCCATATTCTGTTAACAACTTGCCCACTTCTCCTTGGACATCTGTGCATCACTCACCGCTCCTCCATGAGTTCCCGGATGGAGGCTACCGTGGGGCCAGATCCCAGATGAGTGTAATACGGACCTTCATCTTTCTCCACTATTTGTTCTGCAGAAATACAAAGTAAACATTATTTGGAGACATCAATTCATTAATATTAATTTAGGAAGGCAAACCATCAATAGGAAAATTAATGGCATAGTACAAAACAGGAAATTCAATGGCTTATACACATGTGGAAATATGTTCACCCCCATTAGAAATCAGGAAATACAAATTAAAATCACAATGAAACACCATTACACACAGACCAAATTGGCAAAAATTTAGAAATCTGATAAAACTATGCATTATCAAGACTGAGGCTTAACCACTCTGGAATTTAGTTTATCATTATACATAATCTAGACCAGAGGTCAGCAAACCACTCCACTCCTAGATACAGACCCAAACCAGCTGAAAACAAGGACTCAAACAACACCTGTATGCAGTGTTCATTGCAGCATTATTACAAGAGCCAAACGGTGAAAACAACGCAAGTGTCCATCAACAGATGAACAAAATGTGGTATATCCATACAGCAGAATATTATTCGACCATAAGAAGGATTTATTCTGATACGTGCTATAACACGGATGAACCTGGAAAATGTTAGGCTAAGTGAAATAAGCCAGACACAAGAGGACAAATATTGTATGATTCCACTTACAGGATATATCTAGAATAGGTAAATTCATAGAGGTAAAAATTAGATTAGAGGTTACCAACCGCTGGGAGGAGTGGGGAATGGGGACTTATTACTTAATAGGTAGAGTTTCTGTTTAGTGTTGAAACAGTTTTAGAAATAGTGGTGATGGCTGCACAATATTGTGAATGTAATTAATGCCACTAAACTATACACTAAATAATGGTTAAAATGGCAAATTTTATATTATGTATGTTTTACCACAATTCAAAAAAGAGAAAGGAGTAAGTACTGATACATGCTACAATGTGGGCGAACCTTCAAAAACATTACAATAAGTGAAAAAGTCAGACACAAAATATCACATATATCGCGTGATTCCATTCATATGAAATAATCCAGGATAGGTAAAGCCATAGAAGCAGAAAGCAGAATGATGGTTGCCAGAGGCTGGGAGGAGGGAGGAATGGAGAGTTACTACTTAATGGGTATAGGATTTTATTTTAGAATGATGAAAGTGTTTTGGAACTAGATAGAGGTGATTATTTCACAATATTGTGAATGTACTAAATGTCAGTGAATTGTACACTTTAAAATGATTAATTTGGGGGGGGGACCTTCAAGATGGCAGATGAGTAAGACATGGAGATCACTTTCCTCCCAACAAATACATCAGAAATACATCTACACGTGGAACAACTCCTACAGAACACCTACTGAACGCTGGCAGAAGACCTCAGACCCCCCAAAAGGCAGGAAACTCCCCACATACCTGGGTAGGGCAAAAGGAAAAAGAAAAAACGAAGACAAAAGAATAGGGACAAAAGAACGTGCACCTCTGGGAGGGAGCTGGGAAGGAGGAAAAGTTTCCACACACTAGGAAGCCCCTTCACTGGAGGAGATGGGGGTAGGCGGAGGGAAGCTTTGGAGCCACGGAGGAAAGCGCAGTCACCGGGGTGCGGAGGGCAAAGCGGAGAGATTCCCGCACAGAGGATCGGTGCCGACCAGCACTCACCAGCCTGAGAGGCTTGTCTGCTCACCCGCAGGGGCGGGCGGGGGCTGGGAGCTGAGGCTCGGGGCTTCAGAGGTCAGACCCCAGGGAGAGGACTTGGTTGGGTTGGCTGCGTGAACACAGCCTGAAGGGGGCTAGTGCGCCACAGCTAGCCGGGAGGGAGTTCGGGAAAAAGTCTGGACCTGCTGAAGAGGCAAGAGACCATCCTTTCAGCGTGCACGAGGAGAGAGCATTCCTCCCCAGTGTGCCCACAGAAAGGCAGAGCACCGCCTAAGCAAGCTCCAGAGACGGGCATGAGCCGCGGCTATCAGCTCAGACCCCACAGACAGGCATGAAACACTAAGGCTGCTGTTGCAGCCACCAAGAATCCCGTGTGCGAGCACAGGTCACTATCCACACACCCCCAGGAGCCTGTGCAGCCCGCCACTGCCAGGGTCCCGAGATACAGGGACAACTTCCCTGGGAGAACAGACGGCGCACCTCAGGCTGTTGCAATGTCACGCCGGTCTCTGCCGCTGGAGGCTCACCCTGCATTCCAGTTATGACTACTGTACCCCTCCCTCCCCCCGACCTGAGTGAGCAAGAGTGCCCTAATCAGCTGCTACTTTAACCCCCTCCTGTCTGGCCGGGAACAGATGCCTGAGCGTGACCTACACAGAGAGGTGGGCCAAAACCAAAGCTGAACCCCAGCAGCTGTGTGAACAAAGAAGAGAAAGGGAAATCTCTCTATGCAGCCCAAGGAGCAGCATATTAAATCCCCACAATCAACTTGATGAACCATGCCTCTGTGGAATACCTGACTAGACAACGAATGTTCCCAAAATCGAGGGAGCGGACTTTGGGAGCAACAGTAGACTTGGGGATTGCTGTTTGCAACTGATTTGTTTCTGATTTTTTTTTTTTTTTTTTTTTTTTTTGCGGTGCACGGGCCTCTCACTGTTGTGGCCTCTCCCGTTGCGGAGCACAGGCTCCGGGTGCGCAGGCTCAGCGGCCATGGCTCACGGGCCCAGCCGCTCCATGGCATGTGGGATCTTCCCGGACCGGGGCACGAACCCGTGTCCCCTGCATCGGCGGGCGGACTCTTAACCACTGCGCCACCAGGGAAGCCCTGTTTCTGATTTTTATATTTATTTTAGTTTTTAGTGCTTGTTATCATTGGTGGATTTATTAGTTTGGTTGCTCTCTTCTTTTATTTTTATTAATTATTTTTTCATTTTATTATTGTATTAATTTATTTTTTTTTCTTCCTTTTTTCTTCTTCCTTTTCTTCTGAGCCGTGTGGCTGACAGGGTCTTGGTGCTCCAGCCGGGTGCCAAGCCTGAGCCACCGAGGTGGGAGAGCTAAGTCCAGGACATTGGACCACCAGAGACCTCCCGGCCCCATGTAATATCAATTGGTGAGAGCTCTCACAGAGATCTCCAGCTCAACACTAAGACCCAGCTCCACCCAACGGCCAGCAAGCTCCAGTGCTGGACGCCCCATACCAAACAACTAGCAAGAGAGGAACACAACCCCACCCATTAGCAGAGAGGCTGCCTAAAATCATACTAGGGTCACAGACACCCCAAAACGCACCACCAGACACAGCCCTGCCCACCAGAAAGACAAGATCCAGCCCCACCCACCAGAACACAGGCACCAGTCCCCTTCACCAGGAAGCCTACCAGAACACAGGCACCAGTCCCCACTACCCACCAGAACACAGGCACCAGTCCCCACTACCAGGAAGCCTACACAAGCCACTGACCAAACCTCACTCACTGGGGGCAGACACCAAAAACAACGGGAACTACAAACTTGCAGCCTGCGAAAAGGAGACCCCAAACACAGTAAGTTTAAAAAAATGAGAAGACAGAGAAATATGCAGATCAAGGAGCAAGGTAAAAACCCACCAGACCAAACAAATGAAGAGGAAATAGGCAGTCTACCTGAAAAAGAATTCAGAGTAATGATAGTAAAGATGATCCAAAATCTTGGAAATAGAATGGAGAAAATACAAGAAACGTTTAACAAGGACCTAGGAGAACTAAAAAGCAAACAAACAATGATGACCAACACAATAAATGCAATTTAAAATTCTCCAGAAGGCATCAATAGCAGAATAACTGAGGCAGAAAAACAGGTAAGTGACCTGGAAGATAAAACAGTGGAAATAACTACCACAGAGCAGAATAAAGAAAAAAGAATTGAGGACCGTCTCTGAGACCTCTGGGACATTAAATGTACCAACATTTGAATTACAGGGGTCCCAGAAGAAGAAGAGAAAAAGAAAGGGACTGAGAAAATATTTGAAGAGATTATAGTTGAAAACTTCCCTAATAGGGGAAAGGAAATAGTCAATCAAGTCCAAGAAGCACAGAGAGTCCCATATGGGATAAATCCAAGGAGAAACATGCCAAGACACATCTTAATCAAAAACTAAAAACAAAGTTATTTAATTTAACAAAAATTAAATACAAAGAAAAACATTAAAACCAGCAAAAATATTAAAAGCAACAAATAACATACAAAGGAATCCCCATAAGGTTAACAGCTGATCTTTCAGCAGAAACTCTGCAAGCCAGAAGGGAGTGGCAGGACATATTTAAAGTGATGAAAGGGAAAAACCTACAACCAAGATTACTCTAGCCAGTAAGGATCTCATTCAGATTTGACAGAGAAATTAAAACCTTTACAGACAAGCAAAAGTTAAGAGAATTCAGCACCACCAAACCAGCTTTACAACAAATGCTAAAGGAACTTCTCTAGGCAGGAAACACAAGAGAAGGAAAAGACCTACAAAAACAAACCAAACCAATTAAGAAAATGGTAATAGGAACATATATATCAATAATTACCTTAAATGTAAATGGATTAAATGCTCCAACAAAAGACACAAACTGGCTGAATGGATACAAAAACAAGACCCATATATATGCTGTCTACAAGAAACCCACGTCAGACCTAGGGACACATACAGACTGAAAGTGAGGGGATGGAAAAAGATACTCCATGCAAATGAAAAACAAAAGAAAGTTGGAGCAGCAATTCTTATATCAGACAAAATAGACTTTAAAATAAAGATTATCACAAGAGACAAAGAAGGACACTACATAATGATCAAGGGACCAATCCAAGAAGAAGATATAACAATTTTAAGTATTTATGCACCCAGCATAGGAGCACCTCAATACATAAGGCAAATGCTAACAGACATAAAAGGGGAAATCGACAGTAACACAATAATAGTATGGGACTTTAACACCCCACTTTCACCAAAAGACAGATCATCCAAAATGAAAATGAATAAGGAAACACAAGCTTTAAATGACACATTAGACGAGATGGATTTATCTGATATTTATAGGACATTCCATCCAAAAACAACAGAATACACTTTCTTCTCAAGTGCTCATGGAACATTTGCCAGGATAGGTCATATCTTGCATCACAATCAAGCCTCAGTAAATTTAAGAAAATTGAAATTGTATCAAGTATCTTTTCCGATCACAACACTATGACACTAGATATCAATTACAGGAAAAAACTGTAAAAAATAAAAACACATGGAGGCTAAACAATACATTACTAAATAACCAAGAGATCACTGAAGAAAGAGGAAATCAAAAAATACCTAAAAAAATGATAATAAAAACACGACGACTCAGAAAGAGAAAAACAAGTACCATATGCTAACACATATATATGGAATCTAAAAAAAAAAAAAGGTTCTGAAGAACCCAGGGGCAGGACAGGAATAAAGATGCAGACCTACTAGAGAATGGACTTGAGGACACAGGGAGGGGGAAGGGTACGCTGGGACGAAGTGAGAGAATGGCATGAACATATATACACTACCAAATGTAAAATAGCTAGCTAGTGGGAAGCAGCTGCATAGCACAGGGAGATCAGCTCGGTGCTTTGTGACTACCTAGAGGGGAGGGATAGGGAGGGTGGGAGGGAGACGTAGAGGGAGGAGATATGGGGATATATGTATATGTATAGTTGATTCACTTTGTTATAGGGCAGAAACTAACACACCACTGTAAAGCAATTATACTCCAATAAAGGTGTTAAAAAAAAAAAAGCACAAAACACGATGACCCAAAACGTATAGGATGCAGCAAAAGCAGTTCTAAGAGGAACTTTACAGCAATACAATCATATCTCAAGAAACAAGAAAAATCTCAAATAAACAACCTAACCTTACCCCTAAAGCAATCAGAGAAAGAAGAACAAAAATACCCCAAAGTTAGCAGAAGGAAAGAAATCATAAAGATCAGATCAAAAATAAATGAAAAAGAAATGAAGGAAACAATAGCAAAGATCAATAAAACTAAAAGCTGGTTCTTGGAGAAGATAAAATTGATAAACCATTAGCCAGACTCATCAAGAAAAAATGGGAGAAGACTCAAATCAATAGAATTAGAGGGGCTTCCATGGTGGCACAGTGGTTGAGAGTCTGCCTGCCGACGCAGGGGACACAGGTTTGTGCCCCGGTCCAGGAAAATCCCACATGCCACGGAGCGGCTGGGCCCGTGAGCCATGGTCGCTGAGGCTGCGTGTCCAGAGCCTGTGCTCCGCAGCAGGAGAGGCCACAACAGTGAGAGGCCGGCGTACAGCAAAAAAAAAAAAAAAAAAAAAAAAAAAAAGAATTAGAAAGCAAAAAGGAGAAGTAACAACTAACACTGCAGAAATACAAAGGATCATGAGCGATTATTACAAGCAACTATATATGCCAATAAAATGGACAACCTGGATGAAATGCACAAATTCTTAGAAAAGAACAACCTTCCGAGACTGAACCAGGAAGAAATAGAAAATATAAACAGACCAATCACAAGCACTGAAATTGAGACTGTGATTAAAAATCTGCCAAAAAGCAAAAGCCCAGGACCAGATGGCTTCACAGGTGAATTCTATCAAACATTTAGAGAAGAGCTAACACCTATCTTTCTCAAACTCTTCCAAAACATAGCAGAGGAACACTCCCAAACTCATTCTATGAGGCCACCATCACCCTGATACCAAAACCAGACAAAGATGTCACAAAGAAAGAAAACTAGAGGCCAGTATCACTGATGAACGTAAGATGAAAAAATCCTCAACAGATTATAGCAAACAGAATCCAAGAGCACATTAAAAATATCATACACCATGATGAAGTGGAGTTTACCCCAGGAATGCAAGGATTCTTCAATATACACAAATGAATGTGATACATCATATTAACAAACTGAAGGATAAAAACCATATGATCATCTTAATAGATGCAGAGAAAGCTTTCGACAAAGTTCAACACTGATTTATGATATAAACCCTGCAGAAAGTAGGCATGGAGGGAACTTACCTCAACATAATAAAGGCCATATATGACAAACCCACAGCCAACATCATTCTCAATAGTGAAAAACTGAAACCATTTCCTCTAAGATCAGGAACAAGACAAGGTTGTCCACTCTCACCACTATTATTCAACATAGTTTTGGAAGTTTTAGCCACAGCAATCAGAGAAGAAAAAGAAATAAAAGGAATCCAAATCGGAAAAGAAGTAAAGCTGTCACTGTTTGCAGATGACATGACACTGTACATAGAGAATCCTAAAGATGTTACCAGAAAACTACTAGAGCTAATCAATGAATTTGGTAAAGTAGCAGGATAAAAAATTAATGCACAGAAATCTCTGGCATTCCTATACACTAATGATGAAAAATCTGAAAGAGAAATTAAGAAAACATTCCCATTTACCACTGTAACAAAAAGAATAAAATATCTAGGAATAAACCTACCTAAGGAGACAAAAGACCTGTATACAGACAACTATAAGACACTGATGAAAGAAATTAAAGATGAAACAAACAGATGGAGAGATATACCATGTTCTTGGATTGGAAGAATCAACATTGTGAAAATGACTATACTACACAAAGCAATCTATAGGTTCAATGCAATCCCTACCAAACTACCAATGGCATTTTTCACAGAACGAGAAGAAAAAGTTTCACAATTTGTATGGAAACACAAAAGACCCTGAATAGCAAAGCAATCTTGAGAAAGAAAAACGGAGCTGGGGGAATCAGGCTCCCAGACTTCAGACTATACTACAAAGCTACAGTAATCAAGACAGTGTGGTACTGGCACAAAAACAGAAATATAGATCAAGGGAACAGGATAGAAAGCCCAGACATAAACCCACATACATATGGTCACCTTATCTTTGATAACGGAGGCAAGAATATACAATGGAGAAAAGACAGTGTCTTCAATAAGTGGTGCTGGGAAAACTGGACAGCTACATGTAAAAGAATGAAATTAGAACACTCCCTAATACCATACACAAAAATAAACTCAAAATGGATTAAAGACCTAAATATAAGGTCAGACACTATCAAACTCTTAGAGGAAAACATAGGCAGGACACTCCTTGACATAAATCATAGCTAGGTCCCTTTTGATCCACCTCCTAGAGAAATGGAAATAAAAACAAACAAATGGGACCTAATGAAACTTAAAAGCTTTTACACAGCAAAGGAAACCATAAATAAGACAAAAAGACAACCCTCAGAATGGGAGAAAATATTTGCAAACGAAGTGACTGACAAAGGATTAATCTCCAAAATATACAAGCAGCTCATGCAGCTCAATATCGAAAAAACAAACAACTCAATCCAAAACTGGTCAGAAGACCTAAATAGACATTTCTCCAAAGAAGATATACAGATTGCCAACAAACACATGAAAGGATGCTCAATATCACTAATCACTAGAGAAATGCAAATCAAAACCACAGTGAGGGGCCTGACTTCACTGGTGGCACGGTGGTTAAGAATCCACCTGCCAGTGCAGGGGACATGGGTTCAAACCCTGGTCCGGGAAGATCTCCCATGTCGTGGAGAGGCTATGCCCATGTGCTGCAACTACTGAAGCCGTGTGCCCTAGAGCCCGCAAGCTACAACTACTGAGCCCATGCACCGCAACTACTGAAGCCCGCACAACTAGAGCCTGTGCTCTACAACAAGAGAAGCCACTGCAATGAGAAGCCTGTGCGCCGCAACGAGTAGCCCCCACTCAATGCAACTAGAGAAAGCCTGTACGCAGCAACGAAGACCCAATGCAGCCAAAAATAAATAAATACATTTATAAAAACAAACACACAAACCACCATGAGGTATCACCTCACACCAGTCAGAATGGCCATCATCAAAAAATCTACAAACAATAATTGCTGGAGAGGGTGTGGAGAAAAGGGAACCCTCTTGCACTGTTGGTGGGAATGTAAATTGATACAGCCACTATGGAGAACAGTATGGAGGTTCCTTAAAGAAACTACAAATAGAACTACCATATGACCCAGCAATCCCACTACTGGGAACATACCCTGAGAAAACCATAATTCAAAACGAGTCATGTAACACAATTTTGACTGCAGCACTATTTACAATAGCCAGGACATGGAAGCAACTTAAGTGTCCATCCACAGATGAATGGATAAAGAAGATGTGGCAATATATACAATGGAATATTACTCAGCCATAAAAAGAAACAAAATTGAGTTATTTGTAGTGAGGTAGATGGACCTAAAGTCTGTCATACAGAGTGAAGTAAGTCAGAATGAGAAAAACAAATACCGTATGCTAACACATATATATGGAATCTAAGAAAAAAATCGTTCTGATGAACCTAGGGGCAGGACAGGAATAAAGACGCAGACGTAGAGAATGGACTTGAGGACACGGGGAGGGGGGAGGGTAAGCTGGGACAAAGTGAGAGAGTGGCATGGACATATATACACTACCAACTGTAAAATAGATAGCTAGTGGGAAGCAGCCGCATAGCAGAGGGAGATCAGTTCGGTGCTTTGTGACCACCTAGAGGGGAGGAATAGGGAGGGTGGGAGGGAGACGCAAGAGGGAGGGGATATGGGGATATATGTATACATATAGCTGATTCACTTTGTTACAGAGCAGAAACTAAGACAACATTGTAAAGCAATTATACTCCAATAAAGATGTTAAAAATAAATAAATTTTATGTTATGTGAAGTTCTCCACAATTAAAAGAAACTATTGACTCACACAACAACATGGATGATTTTTAAATGAGTTTTTCTAAGTGAAAGAAATGAGACTCAAAAGACGATGTAATAGTAACTCTGGAAAATACTACATTGACTGGATACTATAAGGCTGCAAACGAAAAGAACTTTACACAAATACTGTACTACAGTGCGTAAATTTGTTTCATGTCTAGGGAGACATACAACTAAACGCGATGTGTTATCCTGCAATGGGTCCTATAACAGAAAAAGGACTTTAGTGGAAAAACTGACGAAATCCAAAGTCTATAGTTAATAGTATTGTGCCAACATTAACGTCTGTTTTAAATGCACCATAAATATGTAAGATGTTTATATTATGGGATGCTGGATAAAGGGCATACAGGGACTCTCTGTGCCAACTCTGCAAATCCTCTATAAATGTAAAATTATTTCATAGTAAAAAGTTAATAAAACGAACAAGCAAAAACAAGAAACTATGCAGGGGACCCTAATTTGCTGATCCTGTCCTAGAGGAAATCTTGGCCACATGCATCAAAAAATGTACAAGGATTTTCACAGCAACATATTTGCAGTAGTCAAAATGGGAAACAACCCATAATCCAGCAACAGTGGAATGGATAAATAAAACACAGTAGAATCATATAATGGCATATATCCAGCAATGAGAATTGACAAACTGCAACAAAATGGTTGAATACCATACCACCATAGTTAGTGAAAGAAGCACAGCACAGAATACAGTAAGATTATATCTAAATGATATTCAAAACCAGGTTCAACCAAACTATACTGTTTAGAGATCCATACATAGGTGGTAAAATTATTAAATTGAAATATAAAATATAAAAAAATGATTTTTTGCCTACAGAAATGGCAATTTCATACAGCTCAATCTTAAAGAAATACAAGGAAATCATTGTCACAAGTCAAGAGAGTGGTCGCCTCTGGGGGACAGGAGAGGAATGTGATTGGGAAAGGTATACAGGGGACTTCTGGGGAACTGGAAAGGGCCTACTTTTTGATTTAGGTGATGGTTACACAGGTGTTCATTTTATAAATTTTCATTAAACTGTACATGAATGCTTTGTGTACTTGCCTATATACGGAGTTCACAATTTTTAAAAGGTAAAAAATTAATGTCATACCTGTTCTATGCAGAACATCATGCTCAGTTTTATGGGGAAAGCGAGAAGGACAAAACTAATTGGGGCTTTAAAAAGTGTATGGTCTAGTTGGGTAGATAAGACCCATATATAAGAAGATACCTTATAGCATTTCCAGTCAATGGGGAAAGATTAATTTTTCAATGCATGGTGTTGGAACAACTGAGGAAAAAATTTTGCTCCACACTTAATAACTTACCCCAAAATACATTCCAAGTGGTTGAAAGATTTAAATACAAAAAATTAAACTATACAAGTTCTAGAAGAAAAACAATGGATGAGTTTTTAAAAATAATCATAGAAGTGGGAAGGTCTTCTCTAAGTATAACATGAAATTCTGAAGCCAACACACACACACCAAAAACTCTGATAAATATAACTAGAGAAAAATTTATAGTAATAACTACCAAAAGTCAAGCCAAAAGACAAATACTGGGGAGAAATATCTGGAACTCACACCAGACAAACACTGCTTTCTTTAACAGATCAAGAACTCCTACAGCTAAATAAGGTCAATAATACAAGAGATAAATGAAAAAAAGATAAAACTGGTTCTTTGAAAGGGAATGAAAATGGGTCAAACATATGTAAAGGTACAATAAAGTACCAGTTTTACCCTTCAGATGAGTCACCATCAAAGTCTGATAACTCCTCCTGTTGGTGAGGGTACAGGAAAACAGGCAGTATGGAAAGTAATTTAGCAATATACTAAAATTACAAATGCCCAATCTGTTTGACTCAGTAATTTCAAAGAATGTCAAATTCTTCTAAGAATTTATTTTTAGGAATTTGGATATACTTGCATATGTACAAAGTGATATTGTATATACAAGAATACTCACTGCATCTTTTTTAAAATAAATTTATTTATTTAGTTTTGGCTGTGTTGGGTCTTCATTGCAGTGCACGGGCTTTCTCTAGTTGCGTCGAGCGGGGGCTACTCTTTGTTACGGTGCGCAGGCTTCTCATTGCGGTGGCTTCTCTTTGTTGTGGAGCACGGGCACTAGGCGCGCGGGCTTCAGTAGTTGTGGCACGCGGGCTCAGTAGCTGTGGCTAGCGGGCTTAGTTGCTCCTCGACACGTGGGATCTTCCTGGACCAGGGCTCAAACCCGTGTCCCCTGCATTGGCAGGCGGATTCTTAACCACTGCGCCACCAGGGAAGTCCCTCACTGCATCATTTTTAATGGCAAAATATCAGAAACTTAAATGTCCATAATACATTATGTATTATAAATACATTATAGCACAACCATATAATGGAATACTAAGCAGCTATCAAAAGGAGTTAGGCAGCTTCAGATATACTGACCAAAAAATAACCTCCGAGATATTTTAAGTGAGGAAACAAGCAAATTTCAGTATAGCATGTGTAATATGCTATAGTTAGTATACACACACAATCACATATACATTAGTATATACACACACATATGCAAGCCTAAAGGTGTATATGTCATTACCCACACTAAGAATAAGGGTAAGAGTAAGACTCATGTTGTGAAAATGAGTTCAGCTGTATTCCTAGTTTAAAACAAGCAAACAAAAGGTTGGCAATGGTATGTGCATCCCAGTAGATGAACTGATGCAAGTTGTCTATCACTTATGGTTTCTGCTCATGGAGACTCTTCATCCCCCCTTGTATTATTGTCATGGTCTCCTAACTGGTCTCAGCCCTCTGAGGTCATCCTACCTAATACCACCAGTTATACTTCCAAAACAGAAATCTGGTCAGACCAGTTCCCACTGATGACTCCATGCTAGACAGAAGACAGAACCCAAATTCCAGAACACAGTCCACAAGGCCCCCGAGGAGCCATCTCTGCACACTGCCCAGCCTTGCATCCTGCGACAGCTACCACAGCTTCTTTTACACAGCCATGCAATACTCCTGTGTCTTGAAACACGTTTTCTCATTGACCACAGTGCTTTCATTTCTTTCCTTCTTTGGAAAAACTCATGTCATAAGGCCTAGTTTAAATGCCACCTTTTCTGTGAAACCCCACTGGACTTCTCCTTTTCCCTCTGGACTCCCAGAGCACCTTTCATACAACAAAAATATCACATTTTTATTGTTACCATGTATCACATTTTTATTGTTACCATGTCACAGCAGAATGAACACAGATTTTACAGAGACCTGGGCAACTGTGATGAGTTATCTTCCCAGCCTCTCTAATCCTCACACCTTCTTGTGTAAAATACATAAAGGGCCAAGTGCAGTATTTGGTGTATAATATGAACTCAGTATGTAGCTGCTGTCTAGGCTCTGCCAAACAAATTGTATGATTGTGACCAAGTTACACAGCCCTTATGAGCTTTAGAGCAGTGAAAGTAATGTTTCTATATTTTAGATTTGTTGAGGATTAGATGATATGTAAGGTACCTAGCACAGTCCTCAACCTATCCATGCTTAAATGTTTTCATCCTTTTCAACTAAATGATTAAAAATTACTTGCTCCAAATATGCACTGTTTTGAACCATAAGACAGAGAGGATTATAGAAGGATGTATGTGAAGTGGGGGAGGGAAAGAGACCAAGGTTTGGGTAGGGAGAGAGAACGTAAGAATATGGGTGTTGGAAGTAGTGGTCTGAAATCTCTTTACAGGTGCTAGAATACTACAGCCTATATGGAAAATAGAACACAGGAATATGCCAGAGCTTCTGGGCTTTTTTCTAGTTTCTACTGTCTGGAGAAAAGTCAAAGTAATGGATTGACTGTAGGGTGTCACACTGGAACTAGAATATAATGTAGTTTTTGGTGATTACCTTCTGTCCCAAATCAGAAAAACTCAAAATTACAGTTAAAGGCAGAGAAAGGAGATTTTCAGAAGAAAATCTTGGCAACTCTATCCTAGCAGCTAGGGGAAAAGATATGAAGCTCCAAAACCAAGCTAACCTGAAAATTATAATAGATGGTCAAGCTCCTCTGGGAAGGCCACTAACACACAAAGGGCAGACACAGCTCCAAGTGTCAAGCAATACCAAAGTCATTCTCTCCCTTTTGCTGTTTACAAGGCATCCCAAGTAGTTGTTTAGAAGTCTTGTTTTTCTTAATTACATCCCTTTCCCTGATTATACATATATATATATACACACATATACACGCATTTCCCTTTCCTTGATTAGATGTCTGTACGGGGGAGAAGATATTCTATGGGAAGAAACTGGACTTACAGCCTAATATGCTTAGTTATAAAACTAGTAGACATTCCCAAATTTAATTCTCCTAATTTGTATATATATTTACATATATATGAGGATATATATCATTATATATATATCCTCATTTTATACATATATCTTTAGCGTGGCAATGGGCTTGTAGTTAGTTACAGTGCCAGACAGGTGACAATACTCTGCAAGGTTGGGGTAAGGTTCTATAGAATATAGTATATGCTCTGAATCAGTGACAAATATATGCTTCTGTTTTCCCATAGTAAAATGAGGTTTATTAACATTCTTAGTGCTGTCTAGTGCTATTAATCAAATCCAGTAGATGAGTTTACCCTATTTATACTTATTACTGTAACATGTACATGGTCTTCTGTCATTTTATATTTTCCATGTTTATGTTTCCTTGTTTTCTTTCCTTTTTTTTTTTTTTTTTTTGCAGTATGCGGGCCTCTCACTGTTGCAGCCTCTCCCGTTGCGGAGCACAGGCTCCGGATGCGCAGGCTCAGCGGCCATGGCTCACGGGCCCAGCCGCTCCGCGGCATGTGGGATCTTCCCAGACCGGGGCACGAACCCGTGTCCCCTGCATCGGCAGGCGGACTCTCAACCACTGCGCCACCAGGGAAAGCCCTCTTTCCTATCTTTTTAAATAGATTTTGTATTTTCTTTTACTTCCCCCTGCCCCACCAATCTATAGTATGCTTTTAGTAATGCTAATGGTACTGTGGGAAAGAAAGAAGTCAGCTCCCTTATACAATTTCTCACACCTCTTCCCTCACTTTACCTCCTGCTTTTTGTTGGTATCCTTGTGAACATATTTCACCCCCCATTATAAAAGAGATATTTAATATAAAACAAAGTTCTAGTATAAATAAATACATTACCTTTTGTTTCAGAAAAATAATACATTTAGCGTTCACTGCCAGCCCCTTCACAGTACAGCTTCCCCGATCTGTTACTTATTTGATTCACCTCCAGAAAATTTAAGTTCTAATATATTTGGAAATGTTTTTATGAGGTCTTTACACATGGATGGCAACTTTATTGGGCATAGAATTCTTAAGCCAAACATTTTATCTCAATATCCCGAGAACTGCAATTCATATATCCAACAAAGAACTCACATTACTGATCAATAAGAAAAAGACAGAAACACAACAGAGAAATGGGAAAATGGCTTGAACTCTACCAAAGAGGACATATATTAGTGATCAGGGAAAGGTAAATTAAAGCCACAATGAGGTGTGATGATATACCTACCACAATGGCAGAAAGTCTTTTGATACCATTTGCTGGTTTAGATGTGGAGTACTGCTGGTGGGAGTTTAAACGGCTACAACCACTTTGGAAAACGGGCAGTACCTACTAAAAGCTGAACACATACAATTTCAGTCCTAGGTATACACCCAATAGAAGTATATAAGTGTGTACATACATGTACCAAGGGATGTATATAAGAACGTCTTATAGCAGCATGCTTCATAATAACCCCAAATTGGAAACGATCCAAAAGACCATCAACAATCTAATGGATAAATGGTGGTATATTCATATTATGAAATGGAATACTATATAGCAATGAGAATGCATGAACTACAAATATTGCTACACAACACAGATGAACCTCACAAATACAACACTGAACAAAAGAAGCCAGAATATAAAATACGTACATGTGAAGTTCAAGAACAGCCCAAACTGATCAACGTGGTTAGAAATTAGAATAGTACTTACCTTAGGACAGGAGTCAGTAGACTTTTTATGTTAAGGGCCAGATGACAAACGTTTAAGGCTTTGCAGGGAATGCAGTGTCTGTGGCAACTGTTCCTCTTTGCTAATGTAGAGCAAAAGCAGCCACAGACAGTACGTAAACAAATGAGGGTGATTGTGTTTCACTGAAACTTCGACATTGAAATCTGAACATCATATAATTTTCATGAGTCATGAAATACTATTCTTCTTTTGATTTTTAAAAACAATTTAAAAACCTAACAAACTTGTTTTTAGCTCACAGATGTTAACCAGACTTGGTCTGCAGGCCATACTTGGCTTTAGGGAGTCAGGTGTAAGTGACTGGGTGGGGGCATATGGAGGTTTCTGGTGTGATGGTAAAGTTCTGTTTCTTGATCTAGATGTGGTTACACAAGTACATGCTTTTTGTAAAACTGTACAGGCATACGTCATTTTATTGTGTTTTGCAGATACTATGTTTTTTACAAACTGAAGGTTTCTGACAAACCTGCGATAAGCAAGTCTATCAGTGCAATTTTTCCAATAGCATTTGCTTCTCTTCGTGTCCCTGTGTCACGTTTTGGTAATTCTCACAATATTTCAAACTTTTTCATTATTATTGTATTTGTTATGGTACTCTGCGATCTTTGATGTTACTATTGCAAAAAAAACTACAACTCGCTGAAGTCTCAGATGATAGTTAGCATTTTTTAGCAATAAAGTATTTAAATTAAGGTACTTTTTTATTTTTTTTAAGATATAGTGCTATTATACCCCTAACAGACTACAGTATAGTGCAAACATAACTTTTACAAGCACTGGGAAACCAAAAATTCCATGGGACTCGCTTTAATGTGATATTCACTTTATTGCAGTGGTCTGGAACCAAACCCACAATATCTCCGAGGTATGCTTACAATTTATATACCTTCCAATATGTGTTTCAATTAAGAGAATGCTTTTAAAAAATTAAACATTAAAAATGTTTTTTTAAATTAATTTATTTATTTAGGCTGCGCCAGGTCTTAGCTGCAGCAGCATGTGGGATCTTCGTTGCGGCATGCATGCGGGATCCAGCTTCCCAACCAGGGATTGAACCCAGGCCCCTGCAGTGGGAGCTCGGAGTCTTACCCACTGGACCATGAGGGAAGTCCCTAAGAGAATGTTTTTGAAAAGTATATCTTAAATGGTAAAAAAAAAATTAAAAAAAAATTAAAAAATCCAAGTATGTATGACCAACTTAATTTTTGGTTAATTTATTTGTAGGGAATTCTTCATCCTTGGAATTCATCTTGAAGTTCATCCAGATTATTTGTCAATTTTTATTCATTTTCTTTCATTTAAAAAACATTTTCTATTTTATCTTTGACTCTTGCCTGTGTTCAATTTGTTTCATGATCTTTGCTGGAAACACCAGCAAATGTTCCCAATATTCCCGACAGAATGAATCTGTGGAGGATCCCTCCTGCCTCTCTTCTGTATCCCTTATCTCCACTCTGATTATGTTCATTTCTATTTTCTTCTTCTACGTTGGAGCAGTCTTTCAAGCCTGTCCTTCTTCCTCACTGATTGGCTTTTTCTGTAACTCTGATTCTGCTTTTTGCAGCTTCTAGTGCACTGTAAGTGCTTTGTGAAGTGGCACATTTCTGCAGTTTAATCCATACCTCTTGTGACTTCTTTGTCACTTTAATCTAGGACCTCATCTTTCATTTCTGGTTTCACAATGAACATTTTAGTCAACTTTCTTGAAGGTATAAATTAGTTGTTCAAACTCTTCTTGTATTTCCTAATGTAAGTCTTCACTTGAATATCCTATTTAATCCCTCTACTTTTCCCCACAGAATCTGAATGGGTTGCACGTTGAATTTTTTGTTTGTTTGCTTGTTAATTGGTCTTTCAATGGAGTTTAGCTCCCGGCTTTCTCCCCCTTGGCACTATTGACACTTTGGACTAGATAATTCTTTATTGGGGTGGTGTGGGGGGGGGCCCCGGGGGGGGGCGTCCTGTGCATTGTAGAATGTTTAACAGCATCCCTGGCCTCTGTCCACTAGATGCCAGTAGAACCACACTGGTGTGATAACCAAAAATGTCCTCAGACATTGCCAAATGTCTCCTGGGGTGAAGAGGGGTAAAAGAGCACTCAGTTGAAAGCCACGGGTCTAGACTCATTTGCCCAAAAGCAGAATGCGTAGAATCTCCCTATTCTTCTGTATTTACCTGGATACTACTCAAATTCTT
The DNA here is from genome assembly GCF_963455315.2 of Globicephala melas. NCBI lineage: Eukaryota > Metazoa > Chordata > Mammalia > Artiodactyla > Delphinidae > Globicephala > Globicephala melas. Next base: position 26,513,197 of record NC_083325.1, read on the forward strand.
CCCTTAGAAATTAAGCTTAGAGAATTAGATGTTGTGGAGGTTTCAATTATTAGTTCAAAAGTTCAGTGGCCTATGAGGATCTGGGGCTGGCTGTGGACAGCTGCAGCTGGGAAATGTCATCTCTACATGCCCTCTGTTTCTTGGAGCCAATGCCTCTCAATGTGTATGTATGTTCGTGTGTGGAGGCTTGGGCTGTGCTCTGTCCTGATGCTAAGATTTTGGTTTATTTCCTCATATGGGAGTGGGCTGGTCACTCTGACAAGACATCAAGTTGAAATAAAGCCCCATGGTTTGCAGAATTTTTGTTTGGTGGTTCAGCAAATATTTTCCTCTACACAATGGCCTTTGTTTGGTGCTGTTGGCCCTTGGCTGCAAAGCTGGCTCCTAAGATGGCTTCTCATATTCTCCAGCCAACCATCCTCACCCCAGACCTTAACCCCATCAGAAACTGGAGAAGAGCAGGAAAAGGAGACTTTCCAAAGTGCATGCTTGCTAGATGTGTGGTCTCCAGCCCACCTCTCCAAGTTGGGGAGTCCTTTTGAGCCTCCACTGTTGTTCTTCCTAACCCTGGGAGTTGTATATACCTCATGTCATCACTGTTTTCAATTCAAATTCATCTTTAGTTGGCAGACAGCACTTGGAATTCATAGTTTAAGACTGGGGCCATTTTCAAATTTCAGTTGATGAAATTTCCTCTTACATTTTTGTTTGTCTTGGTCCCTTTCACCAGGTTTCAGAAAAGGAGTATTTTGCTATCTTACTGTTAAGTCATCATTTTTCCTTTTAGTCCCCAGTGTACTATTTCTTCCTTTTCCACAGAGGTTAAGTGACAGGGCAAGGAAATGGCTTAACTCTTCCTAAAGTAAAATCTCTTTTACGTCTCTCTTTGAGCAGTGAGGGAAGTGACGTTTTTTTCCTAAAATACATAGTAGAAAGCTCTGGGGTAGAGCTCAGGAGAACAAGATCCAATTTTTGAGGAAATGCTGGTTATGTGGCTCTAGGTGCTTTTTTTTTCCCTGTGCACTTAATTTTATACTCAAAATAGAAAAATATGATCTGTTCCACTTTTGCACTAGGCTGGGGAGAGAATGAAATGTATCCTTTGTGCTATCAGCAAGAGATATTAAACACAAGAAACTACTCATTACTACCTAGCAGAAAGAGGGGTCCTTAATTTCTAAATGAACCTTCCACCTTCTCTACCACCTTTCTACACAGAGACTAGGGCACCCACACTTTCCCAGTGGGGAACCTCACAGCCAGGTATAGGTATAGGCTGAGGCATTTCTTTTCTTTATGACATTGATAAAAAGAGACGGTTGATAACTGGTGTACAGTTAATGCATAGGTGTCAAAATCACACAAAAGGTTTTACTGTACCCATCTTCTTTTTCCTATATAATGCTCCAGTTTCCTGATGTAATTTTAGTGGACGTAAAGCCAAACACCTTAAGTTTATATAACTAATTCCACTTGCATGAAAGTCAATAACTGACGGCTAGAACTTTGCCTCCTGGCAATCACAAATCCACACCCTGGGCAGGCAGATGGTTGGGCCCCACCCTGGATCAGGTGTGCCAGGTGAACTTTTTTAAAACTAAAATCTCAGGTCATCTGCCTGTGAGTTCATGGGCAGCATGCTGGGTCTGCTGGTAGCAGAAAGACTTTCATAACAATGGGCACACTCGGGCTTCCCTGGTGGCACAGTGGTGAAGAATCCGCCTGCCAATGCAGGGGACACAGGTTCGAGCCCTGGTCCAGGAAGATCCCACATGCCGCTGAGCACCTAAGCCCGTGCGCCACAACTACTGAGCCTGTGCTCTAGAGCCCGTGAGCCACAAGTACTGAGCCCGCGCACCACAACTACTGAGCCCACACACAATTACTGAAGCCCACATGCCTAGAGCCTGTGCTCTGCAACAAGAGAAACCACCACAATGAGAAGCCTGCCCACCGCAATGAAGAGCGGCCCCCACTCGCCGCAACTAGAGAAAGCCCGCAAGCAGCAACGAAGTCCCAACGCAGCCAAAAATAAATAAATAAGTTAATTAAAATAATAAAAAAAAAACAATGGGCACACTCACTGATGACAAAGATTAAAGGTAAGGAGATCATGCCCAAACCTACCTGACGTCTTTGTAGAATTTAATATGGAGGTAGAATAAGGCTGACCAGTTGACCAAAAAATATGTAGAGCACCACCATATGATCGGCACCAGTTTAGATGTTTTAGAAATACAACACTGAGTCCCTGTTCTTAAGGAACCTGGGATTTAACTGAAAAGACTAGTATGCATATAATAACAAATCACATGAGACCTTAAATATTGACCCTTCTTCAGTAGTGATGTTGTTGGCTCTCCCAAACTATCTCTTTGTTCTAACCTATCCTCTCCTCAGTTTCTTCCCACATCTCTTCCATACTTCCCTCATGGCCTCCTGTTTGAGATTCTCTACCCTAAAAGACAGTATCCTCCATTCTTTTTTTTTTTTTAATATTTATTTATTTGGTTGCACCGGGTCTTAGTTGCTGCAGGCAGGCTCCTTAGTTGCGGCATGCGAACTCCTAGTTGCAGCATGGGTGTGGGATCTAGTTCCCTGACCAGGGATCGAACCTGGGCCCCTTGCATTGGAGTACCATCCACTGCGCCACCAGGGAAGTCCCAGTATCCTCCATTCTTGATCTACATAGTCAGCCTGGTGAACTGTCTATAACTGAGACTTCAACTACCATCAGTTTGCTGAAGAACCTCCGATTCGCAGATCCAACTGGATGCACACCTGCTGGTCCCCCAGACATGTCAAAGTCATACACCCAAACCTGCTTCCCCGCCAGTATTTCAAATCTTGGTGAATGGCGCCACCATCTACCCAGTCATCCAACCTGGAACCTCAGGAGTCATCTGTGACTGCTTCTCCTTTACTCCTCCATTCAACAGGTCACTGAACCAGTTAGTTCTTTCTCTCATTCTTTCTTTTATCCACTCCTCCTCTCCTTCCTCCTACTCAATGTCATTCTTACTTCAGGCACACATAATTTCTTGCCTGTGCTTGCAAACTCTCTGCCTTTGGTATCATCCTCTCATGCCCTGAAACTCTCCTCTCCAGCCACTCCCAATCTTTCGTCTAACACACCAGTCATACCAGAACTACTTGTATTTCTCCATGTTTTCTCGCCTACACGTCTTCATGTGGTTTTTCGTGTATTTTTCATCTCTATAATCTTCATGTCCCTTTGCCTAGAACACTCTACTTTCTCCCTATTAATCTATTAAACTTCTGCTTATCCTTTAAAACTCACATAAGACATCGCTTCATCCAGGAAGTTCTTTCTGATACCCTCCTACCCAGAGTCTTATTCCCCACTTTATACTGGTATACAAATACTCTATTGCCAAAACAATATTTTAAAGACACGAAGTTCCTATTCATCTCAAACTGCATACAAAGGAGGAAAATACATTCTCATAAAAACTACAGGAAACAGACTTTACTGTAAACAGAGGTCAGTCTCTGTGTCCCCCTGTTCAGAACTGTGGCTCATACTGAAGTCACCCAGTGGGTGCTGCTATCAGCCACGTCTGCTGGGCAACATCCCTCCCTCACCCAAACTTTTACCATGCTTCAGGCAGGCAAAGGAGATGTTTTTCTTGTATTCACCTTTGGCTACTTCTTTAGGGCAGGATGAGCAACTGGATAAAAATACAGCATTCCTATGAAAACAACCTCTAAGATCTATGTCTCAGTTTATTGCTTTTGCTATGGTTAAATGTCTCCAGCTACCTGTGGACTGCTCCTCAGAGACATCAGGACAAGACTTGAAAGTTAACACAGACCTGTTTCCTTATCTATAAAATGATGAGCAGATGATCTCAAAGGATGCTCTTCCCACTAAAACATCATCTGGACTCATTCCCTGTCCTAAGCTGGCTCTCCCTGTGAATGTCCCCATTTCTGAGAATAGATAAAGTACATAAAGGGCGTAGCCAACAGGCATTGCAGTTCATCATCCTGCCTCTGACAGAAGTGTTACAGGAAGGCTAAGTGGTGGTTAGGGGAATCTCCAATGTGTGCCCCTACATATTAGGAATGTGCCAATACTCTCTTCTCCCAATAATTCAATGCAGAACTTCAACTTGTGCTGTTTTCTCAAGCCTGTACCTATCATACTACCTTTTGGAGTACAGCATTTCCTTTCATGTCTTTTAAATTTATTTCTTTGAAGCCTCAAGGGGTACCTTTAATTCTAGTATTTCAAGATTCAGAGAACAAGTAGATATGGATCCCATCCATACCTTCAGAACACCTGTAATCTTCATACAAGTGTAAGACAATGCTCTTGGTGTTTGGCAGTTTTTGGTTACCTGGTGATGCCCACATTGGCCAAAATTGCTTATTTGCCAAAAATCACCATGGAGCTTGAATATTAGGTTTCTTTTGCTATAAGACCTTTCCATGTTTTTATAAAGTTGTTTCCATACTTAAATTGCCTGTTATGAGCGCTTAATGGCATCTCCAAATTTCACTGTCGCTTCTACGGAAAATTCTTCATTATAGTGACCTACCATCTGCACCTTTCTATCTACCACTGTTGAGGGGCTGAGTTTCTGGAATATGAGATGGTTCCTAGCTAACATTAATCCCAGAGTGAACAAGCTTCGTTCCTAACCCTTGTCCCGCCCGAGCCTGAGTTCGCAAAGACAAGTTCATCAAACCAGTTGATGAAAGCACCTGTCCAGACGTGGAGGCTTTCCCTAACACAACCTCAACACCTCCAGAAACTGTTTCCAAGTGAATGCTTTCTTCTTTGGCCCTCTTCATGCCTAATACCACTGTTTTAGAAGGACTCATTTCTCAGCTAAACAACTTTAATCACAGTATGACATGGTGGTCCAGCTGCCTAGGTTCAAATCTCACTTCTACCATCCGCTAGCTCTATGACTTGGGTAAATCACTGAATCTAATTTTGCTTTCTTCATCACTCAAATGGAACTACTGACAGTACCCGCCTCATATAGATGTTATAGAGGATTAAATGAGGTAGTGACTACAAAGCACTTGGTACAGTGCCTGGAATAGGGCAAGTGTTTCATATTCTATTACTATTGTTGTGGTGGTTATTGCTATTCTCAGTAGCTTCCTAAGTGGTCTGCCACAAGATTATCACTCTTCACTCTTCTGTGCTACTTCTAGGAGGAGGTACTTTCAAAAATATTTCTTGATTATAAAATACATATGTCATTAGAGAAAATTCAGAAAACGTAATGAGGGAAAAGTCACCCACAGTCTGAACAGTGATACAACCACTGGTGGTATATTTCCTTCTAGTCTTTTCTCTATTTTTTTTAACCTAGGTGAGCTGATCATTTAACTACTCTTTGTGTCTGCTGTTTTCACTTCAGTGTTTTCCCATAATTTAACATTTAACAACACAAGGGGGGTTTGCTTCTAATTCTTTGTTTACATTAGATAGCATACAAATATTTTATCTGTATTACATATAAATAAACTACAAATGGGAGCAACAGATGATTGGTGGTGGTGGCTCACCTTACCTCTTGCCCACTGTTCCCGCCATCCACCTGCCTGCCAAGGCAACAGGTTGCCAGCATGGCCACACTGGGTTTCTCTGATGCTGACAGTCTACTGCCTGTGCTTTTTGCTCACTAGCTGAGACTTGTCCCCTCTGCTAGGGGGCTCCTCTGGCCTAAGGAATTCAGGAGAACACTGAGGGTTTGGGTCCACTGTGTGCTAGTGGCCTTACCTCATGCGAGGTTGCTCATGTATGCTCCTAGACGGTGCTCATAAATTCCTCAGTCTGGAGTGGCTACCTACTCACCTCTCCCCATCTGTGTTCATAACAGTTTTCAAAACCCAGCTCTGAATAGTTTCCTAAGTAAAGCATTACCCTCCATGATGACAGCCAAGCCTGGTATTTCAGAGCACTCTGACAGTTCAACCACTTCCGTATGACAGCACAGACACCTGGCAGATACCCGCTGATTGGGCGACTGGATATTTCATTGTTTGTGTTGTCTCTTCAAGCAAACCACAAAGTCCTTCAAAGATGAACCGTTTCTCTTAATTTTTATCTTATTGGTCACTAGGACTGGGCTAAGTAAACAATAAATGACTGATGAATAAAGTAACAGCCAACACTTTTCTCCCTTCATAATACATATGTTTTTACACCTTTCTCTTGCTTTTTTGCACTTGATAGGCTTGGTAACAGCTAAGCACACTTACAGTTCTTCCTACATGCCAGTCACAGTCCTAAGGGCTTTATACATATTAACTAATTTAATCCTCAGATGAACCCTGGTGAAAGGGTACTATTAGCACTTTCATTTTAGGCATGAGGAAGTGATGGGATTAAAATTCAAATTAAATAAAAAAACTAGCTTGACCAAACATAATATCTATATAATTGAATTCCACAATTAAAATATTTATTACGCATCAACTATGTCCTCAGCCCTATAAAAGAATATTTCCTACCCCGGAGGGGGAGAAAGAGCAAATGAGGCCCTAAACACAGGAAGATAGGCCAGACACATAAAAACACAAAGAGAGAAAGTGGGGCCCCAATTCCTATGATCAGAACAAGTCTCTCCCAAATGGTGGGAAATTAGGGGCATTCAAAGTCACATCATTATTAAACCCGGTAACGAAGAGGGTCAGCCCTCGGTGGAAACCACAATCTCAGAGCACGTCTGTGAGCCTTTGGCAGGATGCTGCACATCTGCTCCCCCCAGAGAGAAGCACTGGGGCCAACTTTTCCTTGTTCCCCAAGTGATTCTTTGTCACTGGCCCCACTGTCTTGTACCCCAGGATTCTGGGGTAGCTGGAGCAGACAGGACAGCCCAGCTTCTCCTTACTGACTGGGGTACAACATCCCAACAAATCACACAATTGACCAGATATTAGTGTATTTAAACAAGCAGAGAAGACAGGCTTTTCATAAGACCTATTTGTGTGTCATAAAATCACAAGAATTCAACATGCTCAGCATCAGCATCGTGTGTTTTGCCAACATCTGCAACACACACATCTTTTATGGAATGCTTGGTAAGTAGCAGAGGACCACAGCTTAGAGTGGACCTGGAGTTTCCTGAGGCATCCACAACCTCCCTGGAGAGAGCTGACATCCCCAGGAACAGTCCTCAGAGGCCCGGGGCCCTACTTCTATTCCAGAAGACAAGGCTCAGAAACAGACCCAATTCCTCAGTGCTCTTACCCACACCATGGCTTCAACCATCACCTGAATGCTAACTACATCTAAATCCGTTAACTCAGAGCCCGACCTCCAATCTCTCAGCCCCTTCAAACTCAGTCGGTCCGAACAGAACTCGCCACTTCTCCACACGCGTGTTCTCAGTGCCCCCCACCACCAAGGCGGAGACCTGAGCGGTCTGCATCCCCATAGCCCCCCTCCTCAGAGGCCACTCACTCTGCAGCCTCTGCCCACCTACTCTTTCAGTACAGGCCCTTGTTATTTCTTGCCTGGCTCACAACAATACCTTTCTTACAGGCTCCCCCGCCAACCTTTCCTCCCCACCACAAGCCGGAATAGTCTTTCAGAAGCACAAGGTGATGACTGGTCATCACTTGCTTTAAAACCCTCAGGAGCTCACGATGTATTACCAGAGATCAAGTCAAACTCCCGACTGTGGCTCGCTGGGCCCCGCAAGATCTGGCCCCTGCCTGCCGCTCTAGCCACCTTTTGCTCATCTCCACACAGACTCCTCCCCTTTCGCTCCCCCAGAGCATAAGCCCTCTAAGTTAGCATGACCCTGTCACAGCCACCGAGCCGTTGCCCAAGCTATTCCCTCTTCTCAGTATGTCTTCTTTCTACCCGACAGCCCCACCGGCCTCAGCACAAGCACCACCTCCCACGGGAAGGCTTCCACGATGCCTTCACCTCAATCTGTATGACAAAGCACCTCCACCGACACACAATACACCACACGGCATCACCATCAGTTTCCTTCAATGTCTTCTCCACTAGCCTGGAGCTCAATTCTGTGCCCATAGGCCCCGGTGCGGTGTCTGGCCCACAGTGAATGTTTTCCAGATAAAAAACAGTGCCTAGAAATCCAAGCCTGCCAGGTCACATCCCCTTGCCCTTCCCTGACACCCAGGAGGACTTACCTACGCAATCACAGGTGGGGAACTCGGCCTGGGCTCTCTTGGCAGGTGTGTCCAGCAGACTCTTGGTGGGTGTGTCCAGGTACTTAAGAGGTGACTCCAGGAAGCCACTGAGGGTGGGTGTGAGTGGGTTCTCGGCCTTGGTGGGTGTGGCCTCCTGGCCTCCCTCCTCTGAATGGAAGCAGGTGGTTGAGAGCACAGTCACAGCCCCTGAAGATTCGATCTTGATTTGCTTGGGAGAGCGGGTAGCAAAAGGGCTCTCGGGGGCTGGGAGACAGGTTGGCTGGTTCTCGGGGTCCTGAATGGGCACAGACTGGGGGCCAGGAAGCCCAAAGTTATCCCCAAATTCAGCCTCAAACTGCCGGATGAGCTCTTCCAGCTTGTCATCGGCAGGGGGAAGAGGGCCAGCGGAGCCTGGCTGCAGGGTTGCCATGGGGCTGGGAGACCTCATTTCCTGAGTAGGGGCCAGCAGGCTGTCCCCGGAGGGACTAGGTGCAAATAGCGCAAGAGAAGGTTCTGGGGGCAGGGGGACAGCAGAGCCCTGTGAGGCAGGAACGGGGGCAGGTGGATGTGCCTGCACGTCCTCAGAGGCTGGGGACCTCAGCCCTTCCAGGATGATTTGCCGCAGAGGTGGGAAGAGGGGCTGTGCTTCCCGTGGCCTGGACTTCTTGATGTGAATGGACTTCCGGACACTGGGCTTGATCCCAGGGCCAGCTTTGTCTGTTCCCACGAGACCTCCAGCTGGTGCCAGGGGCTTCCTTTTCTTCTCCTTGGGTGGTCTGTCGGATGGCTGTGAGGCAGGTGAGCTGGGTGGTGCCCACCAGCCGGGAGGAGGCTCTGAGGGAGGGGGGAGGGAGGCATCGTGGGCCTGTTCCAGGAAGAGACTGCGCTTATGGTGGAGGTGCTGCTGCAGGGCCGTCTGGGCCTTCTGGTGGGAATCGGGCTCTGAGGACGGTGTGGGGGCCTCCCTTTGGAGAATGGGGGATGGGGAGGAAGAGGGGACCTCGACCTTGACCTTGGGCTTGCTGGGCAGGGCCTCGGGCCGCTTGAATACTGACTGGATGTAATCACTGGCGCTGCCCAACAACTGCTCCAGTTCAGCCATGGGATCAGGGCTTGGGCGGGGCATGGGCCAAGAGCTCCGGGGAGTTGCTGGTGGGGTGTCAGTGCCCCAGGCTTCAGGAAACTCTGTTCTAGGAGTTGCTGTAGGGAAGGCAGGGCTATCAGGAGCAAAGGATGGGTGCTCTTCAGGAGGGACCACAGGCCATGACGGAGCCCGGAGGTAGGACTGGGGAGATCTGAAAGGGGCAGGAGGGGACAAGGCCTCAGGAAGGGGGCAAGAAGCCTGGGAGGTGGCATGAGAAGGTTGGGGGAGGGCAGAGGAGAGTTGTGTGAGGGCCTCAATGGCAATGGCGGTCTGCAGGCTGATGTTTTTTTCCTTGGCGATACTCAGGGCACTCTGGGACAGGGGCAGGCCCTCCAGAGGAGGAGGTATATGAGGGACCTCAGAGCTGAGGAGTGGCCTGGTGATTGGCACCAGAAGACCAGCCTCACCAGAAGGCAGAGTCCCTGGGAGCCTGGGCCGTTCCTCCCCTCCCTCCACAACCACAGACTTGATCTTCCCCTCCAGCCACTCGAGGTAGTCAGGGCATTCTGGGCCATCGCAGTTGCAGTTGGGTGGTTTCATGCCATGCCGAGCGAGGGCCAGGGCCGTCTGCAGCGTGTCAAGGTCTTCGCTGCCAGCAGAGCAGCTCTCGGGCCCTGACCGTGGTCCCCTGCTGTTGTTCCCAGCTTCGCGACTCATCTCACGGTTGAAGGTTTCATAGAGCCGGGTGCTAAGGGCTCCATAAGAGGACACAGCTTCGGCCACAGCCGAAAAGGCCACCAGATCGTGGGCATCTTCCAGGCGAGCAGTATGAGCTGGTCCTGGGGTCACGTCCCAGTCGGGCTTCTGCTCTGCTCGCCAAGGACCCCCAGTGCCCAGCAAACTGGGTCCAGCAGGTTCTCTAGCACCATTGACTGGCGCCCCTGAGGCGCTTAGCTGCCGTGAGTCCCCATCGTACACTGGCCCTGAGTCCATCTGACCTGGAACAGGTCCATCAACTGGGCTGAGCTCTGAGCCTGTCTGAAGAGAGAGAGAGGAGGAGGAACAAAAGGGGAAAAGATGAGCCACAGTATTTGAAAAGCACTGTCCTGCACCACACCACTCAGAGGCACAACTAACCCTGCTTTCCTTGCAAACCCTCCCTGTCTCTGATAGAGCTTGAACCTCAGCTCATCTTCTCGCACCTCATGGCTCAGCTGGCTGCACTGCAGAAACAGAGAGCAGGTCTTAAAGAGCTCCTAACGCAGAATTCTGAATGTTGCTCAGACCCTTTTTGAGCCACACCGATGAAACTCCCCTGAAACCAGGCATTTGTTGAGGACACACAAAGAGGGCTTTAACTCACAATGACCAAAGTGACACCAGAACCTTTGTTTTTTGTCAGGAGGAAAAGAAAGCTAACTAAGCATCCGTGTAACAATGCACCAGAAGTGCGAAGGCTGTGTGTGAACGGGCAGGGAAGGAGCAGCTTGGACTAACGAATTCAGCCTGGACAAGGAATCAGTCATGGCTTCTCAGGGGAAGGAACCCACAGTTCTTTTCTCTGCCCATTACTGTCCTCGCTTAAGCTCAGAGAGCTGACAAGACAACATTCCCACCCAGCCCTAGGCCTGAGGAAACTCTGATCATCCAATACAGTGTGTGTTTAGCCCCACGCCAAGCCAGTCACGCCAATGACAAGTGAGGTGCTGCTTGGAAGAAGAGCCAAGCTTCCCAGGAACCACCATTATTCATCTAATGTCCACCCAAAGCACACTGAAGGGGGAGAGCACAAGAGGAAGTGGGCCCAGAGTCCAGTCCAGCAAGTTAAAAGGTAATACGAGGCAGATCTGAGTTTGCAAGAATTCATCCCACCGGAAAGGAAAGACCTTCCTTACAGTAGAATGCCAATGAAAAATACAGAAGGACATAGAAGGATTTAGAAACTCATCATGGATGCTACGAATAGCAGGTGAAAGCTTGATGAAGCACAGGATATATACATGGCCTCAAAACATCTCTTCAGGGCTTCCCTGGTGGCGCAGTGGTTGAGAGTCCGCCTGCTGATGCAGGGGACACGGGTTCGTGCCCTGGTCCGGGAAGATCCCACATGCCGCGGAGCGGCTGGGCCCGTGAGCCATGGCCGCTGGGCCTGCGCATCTGGAGCCTGTGCTTCGCAACGGGAGAGGCCACAACAGTGAGAGGCCCGCGTACCGCAAAAAAAAAACCCAAAAAAACAACACGAAAGACATCTCTTCAAAAATAACTTAAATACAACAGCAACTTTATAGTGGAGAAATAAATCTGGCTGACACCACCTTTACCAAATGATCAAAGTTATCATCATCACCAATATTGGGAAAAAACCAACATCATGTGTCTCTTGATATGATAACATTGAGAAGGAGAATATAACATCACTCACACAGACGTGCAGCCAGAACATATAACCTTAAATCTAATCATAGGAAACGTCAGATAAACTGAAACTAAAGGGTATGCTAGAAAACACCTGGATTGTTCTCTCCAAAAATTTCAAAGACAAGAAAAACAAACATCTCTCCCAGCTGACACGAGACTAAAGAGACAGCAAAATGCATGCTCATGGGTTAGATCTTGGAGTGGGGGGAAATAGCTATAAAGTACATCATTGGGACAACTGATGAAATTTGAATATGGATGTGGATAAGATCATATCACATCAATCTCTGTGTTCTGGACATGGATGACTATACTATGGTTATGTAAAAGAATGTCCTTGTCCTTAGAACACATACACTGAAGCATTTAAGGATAAAGGGTATCTCCAACTTAATCTCAAATGGTTCAGGAAAAAAGTATATGCATATATAAAAATATATTCACATAGAGAAAATGATAAAGCAAATACGGCAAAATGTAAACAATTTTGGGTATACAGGAGTCCCAGGTACTCTTCTTTAACCTTTTCTATAAGTTTTTAAGTTCTATCAAAATAAAAAGTTAAAAGAGAAATTAGGGGACTTCCCTGGCGGCGCAGTGGTTAAGAATACGCCTGCCAATGCAGCAGACGTGGGTTCGATCCCTGGTCCGGAAAGATCCCACATGCAGCGGAGCAACTAAGCCCATGCGCCACAACTACTGAGCCTGCGCTCTAGAGCCTGCGAGCCACAACTACTGAAGCCCGCGCACCTAGAGCCCATGCTCCGCAACAAGAGAAGCCACTGCGATGAGAAGCCCGTGCACCGCAACTAAGAGTAGCCCCCGCTGGCCACAACTAGAGAAAGCCCGCGTGCAGCAACAAAGACCCAATGCAGCCAAAAATAAATAAACAAAACAAATAAATTTTTTAAAAAGACCTGTAAAAAAGAAATTAGTCCCTCAGGTAGAATATACAGTATATTAAACAGATGGTTAAATGATACTAGTCCCCAGATTGTCAAACGTGGCCATCATGGGCTCCAAAGCGGTAGCGGGGAGCTGGGATTTGGGACAGGCCTCTGGGAGATGAGCAGAGGCCCCAGCCTGTGGTTCCCATCTCATTCTCATCACTGCAATTCTGGCCACTAAGGACCCTCATGCTTTTCCAACATGCTTTTCTGAGCTTTGCACACGCAGTTCTCATTGCCTGGAATGCCCTTCCCAGCTTCTGTGAGGTCTCTTTGGCTTATCCCCTCAAGCATCAGCTCAATGTCACCTCCTCTCTGACCTGGTTCGCAGATTGACCGATGCTCCTTCCCCTAGGCTCCCACAGCACCTTAAACGTGCCTCTATTAGCACTTATCACCTGCCAAGCAGCTGCCTCCCCCCACCAGATGGTAGTTCCTTCAGCACAAGAGCCCAATCGTAATGACTTCTGTGCCTCCTGCCCAGTCCACCGTCCGTCTGCCCCACAGGCCATGGAATACGCCAGCCTCTCCCTGATGCCGGTGGAAGACTACTATCTTTCAGAACTAGAAACTAGGAACAAACACCTTTCCTCCAGGAATGTGGCTGATCACCCAGTTCTCCCTTCCTTCCTTCTTCGAAACCTAAACTAACGTGGCTGCAAAGGCTACAAAATCTGAAGTGATCAAATTTTACATGTTTACATGTTTATGTATAAAAGACAGAAGAAGCAGGCATAAACAAGAAGAAACATGAGAGAGTAGCATGGATTTACAAAAACAGTGTCAGGAAGACTAATGCTGCATGAGCTGAGGCTTCCCCAAATGGTCAAGACAACTAAAAGGATTTTTTTTTTTTCCTGCGGTACGCGGGCCTCTCACTGTTGCGGCCTCTCCCGTTACGGAGCACAGGCTCTGGACGCGCAGGCTCAGCGGCCATGGCTCACGGGCCCAGCCGCTCCGCGGCACGTGGGATCTTCCCGGACCGGGGCACGAACCCGTGTCCCCTGCATCGGCAGGCGGACTCTCAACCACTGCACCACCAGGGAAGCCCTAAAAGGATTTTTAAAAGTTATTTTTGGTGTGTGAGTAAGAAGAACAAGGAAGGGCTAGGCCCGCTCTTGTGCCTGTGAATCCCCTGGGAAGGAAAATGCTCTTCAGACCAAAGAGAAAAGAAAAGGAAGAGTAGATACAGATAAGAGGAAAGTGAAACCAAGCTGGGTGGGAGACTTTAAGAAACTCTAAATTCCAGTTTTCCCAGCCAAGGGATCCCACTGACACATTCCTCACACCTGCCAGTGATCCTGGAAGAAACTTGCCGTCAGGAGAAGGTGCCAACAACAGGTGAGAAAAGAGCAAGTATCACCCCCAACTTTCGGAACAGTGGGTGAGTTCAGTCCGTGTGAGAGCCCTGAGTGGGTAACCAAAGGGACCTCAAGGAGTCAGGTTCAATGAAGGCCATCAACCCATCAACACGCAACTAATCTTAGTGCTTTGTGTTGTGTGGTCACGGGACCAGGAGGTAAGGATGTCACAAACTCAAGGGCTGCAGGTCAAATCTGCCACAAAACAAATCTGTTTTGTTTGGCTTTTATGTTTGTTTTGCCAATGTTAAAAAAAAAAATCAAATTTCACATGAAACCCAGATTTTCTTGAAGGTCCACACTCCTGCCCGGCAACCTCGTCTACAACTGAGCACTGACTACTGCTCCAGCTCACCCCCCGCCACATCATTTGCACTGCCTTCTTGAAACCCAGGCCAGGAGTCAGGGATTATTTATTAATTGCCTGAATTAATTATCACTTCATTCATTTGTATTCCTTGCCAAGGCCCTGGGTTTGCGAATCAGGTTGCAGACACTGAAGTTCCACAAGGCTGGCTGTGACCCCTTTGAGGGACAGCTATGGAAAATGACAGGCTGAATGGGCTGGCTCACCAATGGCCGAATGGCCATGCCCCGCTCAGAGTAAGAGTGGTGTATCGACTGCGGGGCGGGGGGGGGGGGGGGGGGTCTGTAGTGGCCTGCCACAGGGCTCTGTCCTCGGAACTGTCCTGTTCAACAGATTTATTAATAATGATAGTGAAGGCACACTTATTAAATAGAGAGATGTTGAAAACAGGAGGGATAAAACTACGTTAAGTGAAAGGACCAGGTGCCAAAAGGTCAAGAGGCAGGAGAGAAAAAGATCTAACAGGGTAAATAGGGTCCTAAGCCACATCTGTGCAAATTAAAGATGGAAGAAGCACATAACAATGGCAGCAGTGCACATGAAAATGTCTTAGAAATCAGGAGGGATAAAAGACTTACTGATGGGGGACTTCCCTGGTGGCACGGTGGTTAAGAATCTGCCTGCCAAGGCAGGGGACACGGGTTCGAGCCCTGGTCCGGGAAGATCCCACATGCCGCAGAGCAACTAAGCCCCGTGCACCACAACTGCTGAGCCTGTGCTCTGGAGTCCGCGTGCCACAGCTACTGAAGCCTGCGTGCCTAGAGCCCGTGCTCCGCAACGAGAAGCCACCACAATGAGAAGTCTGCGCGCAGCAACGAAGAGTAGCCCCTGCTCACCGCAACTAGAAAAAGCCCACGTGTAGCAACAAAGACCCAACACAGCCAGAAATTTAAAAAAAAAAAACGACTTATTGATGGTATACGCAATATGATGTGATCTGACAGCTTCAAAAGGTCTTATTACTCAAGGTTTCTTCAAACTTTTTTTACTACAAACCACAGTAAGAAATACATTTTACACTGTGATCCATTATATCCTTATATATATGACAAGTTTGTAAAATAGTATTTCCCCTTACTAGATACACAAACCCCTCCCTCCCTCTTTCTTGCAGGTTGCAACAATTTAAGTTGATTTCACAGTCTACTAACAGGTCCCAACCCATTTGCAGTTGGACACACACAGATAGGAACTGACCGGAACAGGACAGGCAGCACAGGCAGCAACAGCCCTGCTCTGCCTGGCCAGTCCCTACCTGAACTTCCCTCTGGCGAAAAACTTCCCAGGCTTCCCTCTGGTGAAAAAGGAAGCAGGACAGTTCAAAACCATAAGAGGAACAGGTCCCTTTTGGTTCTGAAGAAGACAAAACTCAAGAAGACCTTTAAACATCTGAGGGCCTATCATTTGGGGAAAAAATTAAACTTGTTTCAGGTGGCCCCAAGAAGTGGAAGAAGAGAAGACTTAGGCTCAATTTAGGAAAAGTTTTAATACTGAGAGATACTAAAAAATACACTGAAATCCTGTCCCCCTACCAAGCAGGGGGTATTGAAAAGGAAACCGAGCAGTTATTTGATGATTACTGGCAAGGCGCAGGACGATGCTGGCGGAGGATGGAGGCTAGTCTAGGTGCTTGCAAAGTCCCAGCTAGACATGCCCCAACCCTAAAGCCCTCCACACTTTATATCCCTTACTTCTCACTCCCCTCTGGGCTGCAGCAAGCACCGCTCTGAGGGTGCTCCTTGAAGTTTGGTCTCCAGCTGCCTCTAGCCCCTGGAATACGCTACAGGCCCACTGAGAGCAGCCTGGATAAAACAGACCAAACTCCCCATCCCACCTCCAACAGCTCCGTCCCCGACTCCTATTCCCACGAGTGTCCCCAACCCCGACATCCTCCACGTCCTTCTAATGTGACCAGTCACCAGGTCCAAACAATTCTAAACGTGAGTGCCTCTCTGTTCTATCTCCTCCCTTTCCCTTCCTGCCCTCCTAATTGGGACCTTGGTGTGCGTACACACTTTTTAATTGTCCAACTTGACAGGAGCTCCCCAGCCCCCCACAGTCTTTTCTCCACCCTACGATCTGCCTGTGGATCACATCCCTCCCTCGAGACTCCCAGCGCCAACTTCACAACACTTCCTCATACGCCACCCTTGCTCAGCCTTCAGAATTTTATAAGAGTGCCCTCTGCACGCCCCCACTACTTGGCAGGTGTGGCAGAGTTTACTTTCCAAAGATGGACACCACAACCCCTCCACCCACATGCACTTCTCCCATGGAGAGGTGGGGTCTACGTTCCCTCCCTTTAAATCAGGGTGAGCTCGTCACAACGGTCAAAGTGCCATTGTCATGATTTTCACAGCTAGATCATAAAAGATAATACAGCTTCTGCCTGATTCTTGGGGACACCCACTCTTGGTGCCCAGCTACCACACTGTGAGGAAACACAGGCCATGTGGAAAGGCCACGTGAAGGTGTCCATGGACCTTTTCAGCTGAGGTGCCAGGCAACAGTGGGCATCAACCTGCCACACGAGTGAAGGAGCTCTGCAAGGATTCCAGCCCAGCTGTCCAGTTACCTCTAGCTTTTGAGACTTCCCAGCTGAGGCCCTACACATCAAGGAGCTGACACCAGCTACCCACACTATTTCCTTCCTGACTTCCAGGGCCAAAGACTCAATGAACATAATAAAATGATAGCTGTTTCATGCCACTAAATTTTGTGGTGGTTTCTTACCCTACAACAGACCAGACTGTATACTTCAGGAGCATCAAGAAGTTTATAAAGCAAAAGGCAAGAGACAGACCCATAAACAAACAAATGCCCTGGAGCATACTGGCACCATGAGAGCAGTCTACCCAGGGCCTGGGGCACAGGGGCCGCTTCTCTCTGGGAAGGTGGACGTGTCTGTCAAGAAAGGTTTCACCTTGAAGAAACCTTCAGGACGAGCCTTGGAAGATGGGTAGGTATTTTGGAGGAGGGGAAGGAGGAGGAATTCTAGATGGAGGGACTCACATAGGCAAAGGCACAGAATCATGAGAAGGCCCGGTAGGCCGGGGGAAGGGTGAGCTGCTGGGCACATCCTGAGCGTGAAGCGTGGGGAGGGCAGATGTGTGGCTCAGAGCATGAACACACAGGAGCAAATTTACGTTTCAGGAGGGGCGCTCAAATGACTTCACAGAGCACTGACTGCAGACTTCAAGGCTGGTGGCGTGAAGACCAGTTAGGAGGCTAATGCCACTGTCCAGATCAGTGATAATAAGGGCCTGAACTAAAACAACATCAGAGAGATGGGAATGAAGTGTGATTATGGAAGCAAATGATTAGATGTAGGGGGTGAGACAAGGAACAAAATAACCGCCTCCTGATAAAGTCCTCCTGGACCAGTCCTGCTCACCACAGGTCTGAACCAGATCCTACACGGTCACCACATACAGCCACCTTCAGCTGGGGAAACTTTTCTAAGAGAGGATGACCAGTTACACTATAAAAACTCCTAAGGGACAAGGCTTCCATCACATCTTCAGAATCTGACAGAGTGCTCAGTATGTGCTCAAAATGGTCTGCTGCTTCTTCCTCTGGGGACCTACTGGTACAAGCCTCTTCACCCCTGGACTGTGAGAGGCTGCCAGCTGAAGCTCTGGGCAGAGTTTGCAGTCCTCCTCTCTAAGGCGCCTGTCACGGTGCACACACGTAGAGGTCTGCAAAGCTGCCAATGCCATCAGCAACTGATCTTGAACGACCTGCACCCCCATCTGCCTCCACAGAGAGGCCCACCAAAGGTGTCGGTGCCGCCCCTTCTCAGAGCCCCCTTCCAGGCACAGAACCCCACCCTGCCCTCACTGGGACCTGCACACTCAGTCTTACCAGGTCTCTTCTCTGCTTTCACTAGGAAAGCTCCAGCCCATCCCAGGCTTGGTGTGGACAGGTTGGGGGTATGCTCCCCTCACCAAGCGGTGGGCAGCAGGGGTTTGTCACTGGAAGACAGGCAGAGTAGATGCCCTTCTACAGCCAAGAGACATAACCCCTCACCTACTTCATGAAGGGTTGGCATGTATGTACAGCATCGCCACCTGCAGAAGACTCCAGGTCTTCCTCCAGGGGCCCAGGAACCCTTCTGGAATTCGTCCCTGTACCCTGCTTGGTCAGGACTCCCAAGGTCCCACATCCCTCCTCCTCTACAGGCTGCTCCTTTCTAAGCTCCCCATCCCCACAGCTGGTCCCTCAGACAATCTGCAGGTACCCAACAACAGCAACAGCCTGCCTCCCCACCCCAGGGGCTCCAGAGCCCCCTGGATGTCAGGCAAGGCTGAAGAAGTGTGGAACTCCACCCCCAAACACCTCATTTTATCCACAACACAATGAGAGGCGTGGAACTAACACCAGGTTTTCCGAGTCTTTCCTGACTCTCAGAATGCCAACACATGAAACCAGATCAGCAATCCTCTATGAAAGGGAAATGGAAGGAAGGCCGGAAGATAAAGGCTACTACTGTGAGAGATCAAAGTCCTCATTCACCATCCTTCTTAGGGCCTCTGGGAAAGGGGATATTAGAAGAGGCAGAGTCCCAGGGTCTGTCCTGCTGTTCAGCAGTTATACACCGTGTTGGAAGAAACATGTCCAAGAAGGTGTTTTTAGCCAGGATGAATAAGCCTGCAGGCAGGCTCCACAAAGGCCAGTGGCCAGGAGGCAGGGCCAATCTGCGGCACATCCTCTACAGAGGCATCTCCAAGAATGAATTCTCATGGGACTCCAGGATAAGAGTGGCTGCTCCCCAGCCGGCTGGCCAGCAAATCCCAACCCCGCACTTTCCCAGCTGCCCGCACCACCACCTCAGCTCCTCTGCTCCTCCAGCAGCTGTTCAACGGCTGCTTTCCAGCTCCATCCTTTTCCCCAGCCCTAGAGTTCAGCAGCCACCTCCGCATAAAACCAATTCCTTCCTTCCCTCCCCGAAATGGATGGCCCCACTCCACCCCCCAGTAGCACAGGGGTTGTATTTATGGCATTTTCTGTCTAGAGTTGATCAATTATTCATCTCTTCAGAGAATTCTCCCCTCCTGGGATTTATTGATGATACAAATCTATTAAGTAGGGAAAGAGACCTTTTTAGGGGAACCCTTTCAGAGGATGCACACATCTGCTTGTTTTTGCAGGAGTGAATGTGAGAGAGAGAGTGTGTGTGAGTGTGAGTGTGTATGTGTGTGTGTGTGAGTACACACGTTGGCTAACCCAGTCCCTTGTCTACACTCTCCACATCTGAGCTCTCTCTGTAGACGGCAAATCTCAGAAAGTTATACCTAACTTCTAGAGACTGTCATGTGTAGCAGTGGGTGTCCTTGTGTGAGTGGCAGGAGGTAATGTTTCATGTGGTTACTACGTACATACCAATAACATATTTTAAAATCTAACTTTTTTCCTACTACAGAATGAACAGATACAGCAAAGCTCAATGGTTGGGGTGATGCTCAGGAAGAAGCTGAAGCAAGGCCTAATTCCCTGAGGTCATCGTATCTGGCGGAAGCACAGGACTGTGACTGTTCATGCCCCCGATCTAAGAGTAATTAATGTGGTTTCGGGGAAGAAAGGAAAAGAAGAGAAGCGACTCGGAAAAGTCTCTACGTAACTATGATGCAGTATTCTTATGATAGGCCGAGTATCATGCTAATCACGGTACACTCATTAACCTTCTCCAGTCTCATAAACTCCCAGAAGGCAGAGGCTCACCTCCACAGATGAGGACACAGTATCAGATAGCAATCCAAAAGAGCAGACATTTTTAACCGCTCTCAATCTCACTTACGGAAACGCAAACAAAATAAATAAGACAACAGAAGAAATATTAAAATTATATGTGCCAAGGATTCTCCCCGAAGCATTCATGGTAAAGAATTACAAATAACCTAAGTGCCCCAACAATAGGTGAATGGTTTTAAAATGTTTCTTTTCATGAAAAGAGAATGCGGAATAAACGTAAGTAAAAAAATACTCAACTTCATTAGTAAACAGAAATATAAAATAAGACAGCTGTGAGAGTCCATTTTATATCCATTACAGAGAATTTAAGAGCAAGTATGTTTAGTGGAAATCTTGCCGCCACCACTTACTAGCTGTGTGACCTTGAACAAGTTAATTAACCTCTCTGTTCTTCATTTTTTAATCTGTATATCTGGGGTTAAAAGTTGACCTCTCTATGCCTCTGTTTCCTCATCTGTAAATCGAGGATTAATAACAGTACCTAACTTCACAGATGGTCATGAGGATTAAACAAATTAACATATGAAGAACACTTACAGGTACAAGCACCAAGAAAGGGTATTTTAGTTTGATACCAAGTGCTAGTGGGATTTAGCAGGAACTTTTTCTTATGAACCACTGGCAGAGGGCAAAACAACCATTTTGGAAAGGTCTGTGGTGCTATCTTTTAATGGTAAACATGCACATACCCTATGATTCTAGTCCTAGAGACACGCTGCATATGTGCATCAGGAAATGTGTACACAAATGTTCATAGCAGCATTACTCATAAAAACCAAATTGTGGAAATATTCTAAGTGCTTACCAACCACAGAATGGACAATGGAATATTATACAGCAGTGCAAATGAATGAACCATAGGAACATGAATGAATCTCAGAAACTACACTGAGTAAAAAAAAAAAGCAAGCCTCAAAAGACTGTATATAGTTGACCAATTCTAAAAAGCTCAAAAAAAAGCATATATAAAAGTATTGTGTAAGAATACAAACACATGTAATTAAAACTTTTTTAAAAAGGAAGGGAATGATAAACACAAAAGTCAAGGTAGTGGTTGCCTCTGGAGGTGAAGAAGGGGGACAGGGTTGGGGAAACATCCAGGGAGTTTCAGTGATGTTAGCAACATCCTAGCTGTTAATGCAGGTAGGGAGTTTACATGTGTTTATTATTATGCTTTATATTGCAGTATGTTTAACATATATGAAACACCACGTCAAGTATATGTTTCAAATAATACATAAGAAAAATTATAATATTCCATCAGTAGATATATGACTACTTAAAATGATAAAGAATGAAAACACAGGGAAATGTCTTCAATAAAAAAAGAAACTCAAGAATGTACTTACACTCATAAATAGATGCTTTCTGAGGGTTTTTATGACAGGGGAAGTGTTTACACTACTTGAAGTGGAAAAAAACAGGATTTGAATTATTGCCCAATTTAAGAATCCAATTCTGTTAACAATGCATGTCTGTGCACACAAAACAACAGGAGGAATTATGCAGAAATGTTAACAGTGCTCATCTCTGGGTAGCAGAGAATGGGTATATTCTCGTGTTCACAGTCTCCAGAATTTATTGTAGGTATTACATTTTTATTTAGGGGGGAAAGCTTAAGAATAGAGTACCTACAACACACCTGAAAACCCTGCACAAACTATACAGGCCTCTGAAGAAAAACTGGAGCCTCACGGAGAGGAATTCGTGGGTGCATTTTCTTCTTGCTATTTCTGTTGCGAGAGAGAGAGAGAGAGAGAGAGAGAGAGAGAGAGAGAGAGAGAGAGAGAGAGCGAGCGCGCGCGAGAGAGAGAGCGAGAAAGAGAGCGAGAGAGCGAGAGAGCGAGAGAGCGAGAGAGCGAGAGAGCGAGAGAGAGAGAGAGAGAGAGAGAGAGAGAGAGAGAGAGAGAGAGGGAGAGAGAGAGAGAGAGCGTGCGCTGAGCAGCCCTCTGGGAGGGAGACTGGGTCTGGCTGAGGCGGGGTGCCAAGCCCGAGATTCCCCACCCATGAGAAGTCCTCTGTAAGTCACTGTGCCCAGCACAGCCCTACCAGGCCGACCCCTGCAGCAACCCCTCGCCCCCCAAGCAGCTTGCTCCTCCCCACAGCGACCCCGGCGGGGGCGGGGTGAAGCCGAGCCCAGCCGGCTCTCCAGACGGAAGCCCCTGCCTCAAGCAGCAGCCCAGCACGAGGCCAGCGGGAGGAAATGGAGCCGACCACATCTGAGGCCTGGCGAAGGGAGCGGCAGCTGCCTCGGAGGCCGCCAGCGCACGAGAACCAGAGAACCAGAGAACCAGGTCAGGATGCAGAGGCGGCCCTTCAGCCAGACAGCGAGACAGCCCGTCTTCCCCAGCGCGCGCGCGCGCGCACACACACACACACACACACACACACACCCTGCACACACCCCCCACACACAGCGCCACAGTCACCGAGACCATCGCCCAAGCCACGCAGCGCGTGTCCCACAGCCAGAAAAGCCCCCATCAGTCCCCATCCCGGCCGCGCAAGCCCCCGGCTCCACCCACCCAGCTGCTCGTACTCAGTTCTTACCACCCACCTCCTACCCCCAAAGTCTGAAAAACTAAGGAAGTGAGAAACTTTGCCAACATCACAGTCCACTGACAGAGAGCCAATCCTTGACTAATAGCTCCATGCACTCTCCCTAAAGGTGCCCCAAACCCCATAAAACCTACGGGCAGTTCCGGTGTGTCAAAAGGACCAGCGCTAGAGGACGATGATCAGAGCACAGCTAACAGTTCTGAGTGCTGGGTACTGTCCTCTGCATTAAGAAAGCACTTTCATGTTTAAACAGAACCTTTTCAAGTCTTCCAACAACCCAACCCCCATTTTAGTGGATGAGCAACTGAGGCATGGAGAGGTTAACTAACTTACTCCAAAGGCTGGAAATGGGTGAGTGGCAAAGGCTAAATCTAACATGGGGCCGACAGTGGATGCCCATGGCCTCCTAGCTACCAGGGTTCTAGTCTTTCAGAGAATGAGTTCCCACATTTGCAGGAGAGTCTCAATAACTATGGATTTCAGTCTCCTACTTGAACCCCTGTTGAGTGAGTTTGCCCTCATCCATTCCTTTCTCAAAGACTCGAGAGGACTTAAGTTTTTCTCATTCAAAGAAATGAATCTTTAAGCCAACACCCAAAAATCTGTAGGAAAAGTAACTTTTGACAGAGGAGGCTGGTGGAGGCCAGTCGTAAGACAGTCTTCACATAGTGGGCTAGGAAATGGAAAAAGGGGGAAGCTGACATTTAGGGAAGCCAGAAGGCAGGAAATTGGGGAGTGCAAACAAGTTCTATTTATCCTAAACCCCTGGAAAAAAATCACACAATACATCTCAGTGTAAAGTCTTGTTATCTGCAGTCACTGCAGGTCTGTTAGCCCAGATAACTGAAAGATGCCAGTAACCTGGGTTCTTGTACATGTTCATCTGAAAGTCCTGTCTTCAATGTTGGGAAAAAAGGGAAACAGGAACCTCAGCCTTTCCTCGTCCATTTTCTCCTTCCTGAGGTCAGGGGTGATGAGGAAGTCGGTAGGAATCCCCCTCCCTCTCTGTGGCAGACCCCCATTCTCCCACCCACCCCCACACCTCCTTCCCTAGGTTTTTGTGACGCTGCTGGATCCTGGTCCTCCTTTGTCCCCTCCACAGAGCTGCTCTCCACCCTTCCGCACTCACCCTCTCAGCCCTCCTGGAAACCTCACCTACACCCAAGGTTCCACTGCTCAGCCTGCACCAATAACCCAAAAGCTTCCTTTCTCCTGGACTGTTCCGCAAGCTCCTGCCCTGCTCTCCAAGCAGCACATGTTTCCACTTGGGTGCAACTTAAGTCCAACACACTTAAAACCTAATCCAGCACCTGTCCCCCTTTTCCAGCAACTCTTCCTCTGGACTTTCCTTTCTTAAAACTCATGTAAAGAGTCATTCTCTTGGGTATCCTGGCTCAAACCTTCGGTCACCTTTGAAGTCCTCCTCTTTGTTTCCCTATGCAAGCAGACCCTAGTCCTGTCAACTGCTCCTCTGGACAGTACTGCAGATCTGCCTTCTTTCAGTTCTCTCCTTACTTATCTCTCACAGGGACAATCAATCGTAGGAGGCTCCTTGACTGGCCAACCCACCTCTGCTTTTGCCCCAGCACATCACCCTCAGAATCAGATTCAATCCACTAAACCTTGAGCCCACATCCCCCAACTCCCAGGCCAGGGTGCCCACTAATTCACTACTTCAATCTTCTCTTTTGATACGACAGAAATAAACGAGTACATAAGCAAATAAATAGACAGATAAATGTATCAAGGGCAATAAAGACCTTTGCATCTCATAGTGCTGCTCCTGGAAACTTAAGTTTATAAATTTGCACTTCAAAAAATATTTTCTACACTTTAGTGAAAACTGAAAACTCAGGATGAGGGGAACAGTTTAGTAAATTATGATACAACTCAGTGGAATATCATACACCCATGAAAACCCAAAAATTATGAACACCAGGGAAAATATTGGGTGAAGTGGCAAGTAAACACCATACTGTATGGACTATGTAAAACCATGCATGCAAATGATAAAAGAGGGAAAGCAGGGTTTTTAAAGTGAAAATAGCTATAGTAGCCCCGAAGAATTATGAAATTTCACCTGCAGATGCTATCAGCACATTTTAACAATCATACATTTCATATATGAATATATAAAATTATGCATTCATTTATTTATCCCTCCAACAAATATGTACTGAGCACTTACTATCTGAGTGTCAGTTTTAGGCACTGCGGATACAGCAGTGACCGAGCAGTCCCTGCCTCATGGACAGACTTTTTAGATGTTTGGATTTGTCTTGGGTTCCATTCAAAGGTAAGTTCCTTCAGGGCAGAACACGTACCACTATCTCTAAAATGTGTGTAGCAGTATAAATCTGTCACGTACTCTGTGACTTTGAGTATGTGGTGAAAGCAATGAAAACTGATATTAACTGTAAGTTTATCTCTAAGTGAAGCTGCCCTTGGTGTAATTACTGATAGAATATCAAAGGCATACTAAAACTCATTATAGAGCCAGGGAAAACCCTGGTAGATGACCCAAGAGAATACAGAAAGATCATAATAGAACGACAAGGACAGTAAAGAACAGTTGTAGAAGATACTGAGAGAGATGGAAGAAAAGAAACTTCTGTCATTGCAAAGTGAAAAATGAAGAGGTAGGGACCTCCAGGGTGGCGCAGTGGTTAAGAATCCGCCTGCCAATGCAGGGGACACGGGTTCGATCCCTGGTCCGGGAATATCCCACATGCTGTGGAGCAACTAAGCCCATGCACCACAACTATTGAGCCTGTGCTCTAGAGCCCGTGAGCCACAACTACTGAGCCCGCAAGCCACAACTACGGGGCCCGTGTGCCACAACTGCTGAAGCCCGCACGCCTAGAGCCCATGCTCTGCAACAAGAAGCCACCACAATGAGAAGCCTGCACAGCACAATGAAGAGTAGCCCCCACTCACCACAACTAGAGAAAGCCCGCGCACAGCAACGAAGACCCAACGCAGCCAAAAATAAATAAGTAAATTAATTTTTTTAAAAAAATGAAGAGGTAAAAACAAGAAATTCAAAACAAAACAAGAAACTCCCACTTCCCAGAGATGACCATAGTTTACATCTGGCACCTTTTTTCTCCTATGCAATGTACACAAAGTTGGGGTCACTGAGTATATCTGGGTTTTTTAAAATGATAACTTCTTCCCTACTGTATCATAAGTATTTTCCCATAGCGTTAACTCTTCTTCAAGAATTTCATTTCTAATAATCTTACTGCTTTCCCTGGTACATATATAGCACATGTACAGCCCCTGATGTTGAATATCTAGTTCTCTCACATTTTGCTACATTCCCATGACACATACTAACTGTCAGAGTAGTTTCTTTCCTCCTTCTCCCACCTCTATTTGGGCCTGTGATTCCTCTGAGGACAGGGATGGAATACTGGGCACTAAGTCAGGGCTCTGGTCCGCTAAATGGATGGATTCTAACAGCCCCAGAGGCTGTATATGTAACAACCTTGATAAGAACGGTAGGATTTCACTCACATTAGCACAAGGGTTTCATCTCATTTGGGTGACAACTTAGAAGGTATCTCTAGTCTGCCTTTGGGGAGGAATATTATGCAGCGATGAAATGGAATGAAGTACTGATACATGCTACAACATGGATGAACCCTGAAAACATTATGTTAAAGGAAAGAAGCCAGACACAAAAGGCCACATGTTATATGATTCCACTTACATGAAATGTCTAGGGACTTCCCTGGTGGTCCAGTGGTTAATAATCCGCCTTCCAATGCAGGGGACACAGGTTCAATCCCTGGTCGGGGAACTAAGATCGCACATGCCACGGGGCAACTAAACCCGTGTGCCACAACTAGAAAGAAGCCCGCACACCACAACTGCTGAGCCCACGTGCTCTAGAGCCTGTGCGCCACAACTGGAGAAGCCTGCATGCCACAACTAGAGAGTAGCCCTCAATGAAGAGCCTGCACACTGCAACGAAGACCCAGCATAGCCAAAATTTAAAAAAAACAACAACAATGTCCAAATTAGTCAAATTCATAGAGACAAAAACATTAGTGGTCGCCTAAGACTGAGGGGATTGGGGGAAACAAAAAGGGCGTGAATGCTAGTGGGTAAAGTTTTTTTTGGGGATAACAGAAATGTTCTTAAATAGGTAGTGCTGACAGTTGACCAACTCTGTGAATATACTAAAACCACTGAATTGTACACTTTAAATGGAGAAATTGTATGTTATGTGAATTAAATCTCAATAAAACTGAAATTTAAAAAAAAACCTTTAGAGAAAACCTTCATTTCTATCTCTGTAAGAAGCTTCAAGACAAAAGCAGAAAATGAATACTTGCTCCAGGAGGGGAGAGCTGAGCTGGTGAGCCCACCCCAAAGGTGGAGGGAAAAGGATGGAGGAATGACAGGAATATCGTAAAAAAACTCTTCTTAGTAACTCCCTCACATAAGTGTTTATCACTCCTCTTATTTCCTCATTGGGTTACAAATGAAAGTGAAAACAAGAGGCCTTATCTCAGGGAAAATAGTGGTAGTCAAGATGGGGAGACCACCTCCCACTCCACTGCCAAGTTTTGAAGGGAAAGACCCCTTAGGACAGCAGGGTTATAACTTCTGAGAGGAATGGCAATCAAGCTGGTGTGGCCATGAGCTCTGGGTTGAGGAAGAAAGAGATGAGCTCTGAAAATGCATATGCCAAGGTCCCCCAAACCAAGAACCATTGACATAAAACCTGCTGAGCAGCTGAACAGAGTCACAGATGAGTCAGACAAGAAATGTAGGATGGTTCAAAAGGTCCTTATTATTCTAAAAAAGGGCGGGGGAGAAGTTTGCAAGAGATTCAGTAAAATAACAAATAAGATAGAGAATATGTATTAAGCAATTAGTATGCCCTTAAAAAGCTAAGTTTTTTAGTTGTTTTTGTTTGTTTGTTTTTGCGGTATGCGGGCCTCTCACTGTTGTGGCCTCTCCCGTTGCAGAGCACAGGCTCCGGACGCGCAGGCTCAGCGGCCATGGCTCACGGGCCCAGCCGCTCCGCGGCATGTGGGATCTTCCCGGACTGGGGCACGAACCCATGTCCCCTGCATTGGCAGGCGGACTCTCAACCACTGCGCCACCAGGAAGCCCAAAAGCTAAGTTTTGTTGAAAAAAATGAATCATGTTTTTAATACCCACAATACAAGAGGGTGCTGCCACGGCAAGATAACTATCTGTTCCATGTCCCCCTTGTGATGCAAATGACCACTCCAGAACCTCCACAGAAGGACCTGGGGCCTGGTGACCTGCTAGCTCTGGCCAAGCCGTGGGACATATCCAAGGCTCCCACTTTTGGCTGTCTGGCCACTAACCCAAAAATTGCCAAAGGCGTTAATCCCACACCTCCAGCCCAGGTGTCACTCCTCAGAAAGCAGCCATGCCCCACCCAAGGCAGGGAGATCCTTGCTCTTCAGCCCTTTTCGCAAAAGGGAGTGGCAGTGGCAGTGGCTGCACCAGTTTTTCTGTTTGTAGAAAATGAGAAGCATATTTTTATTTGGCTTCAGTTATCAGAGCATTTTAGTGTGAATTATTTAGATATTCGGGGATGTTTTTCTACTTGACTCAGAGGCTGGACAAATGCTAACGTATATATAACACTTTCTACTTTCCAAGCATGTTCTAAGAGCTTTACAGTTTTCATCCTCATAACCCCTTATTTTACACAAGAGAAAACTGACGCATAGGAGGTGAAGCAACTTGTCCTGAGGTAATGCTGGCTGGACCAGTTTTAAAGTCCCTCTCTCTCACCACCTCTGGCCATGATCCCTGGCCAACACCAAACCAGCTGAGGAAGGGGTGGAGAGGGGCGCTGTGGTCTGGCATTGCAGATAGAGGGGCAAAGGGAAGTGCAGAAGGCAGTTCCCTGGAGAACTGGGCCCCGTGCCACCTCTCTGCCTGGGGAGCTGGCAAATGAGAAAGTCCTAGGAGTTAAGTGATCACCTGAGCTGGAGGGGCATGTGACCAGGAGCACTTGAGCAGAGAGACCAGATTCCTAGCCCCAGCTCTTCTAAGACTGCCTGACAGTGAGTCCTGGACAAGTCATTTTATCTATCTGGGCCACTTGCTTTAAAAAAAAAAAAAAAAAAAAGTCAGGGAAAACTGAGATTCTGCTACAGACAAAAGGAGACTAAAAAAACCTGACCAATGAATATGTGTGATCTGGGGTGTTTCCCCCTACAAAAGAGGTAGTGACAATGGCAAAATTTGAATAAGGTCTGCAGATTAGTGTTATTAGTGTTCACAAGATTAAGTCTACATTGGTGTTGCATCTATGTTAATTTCCTGATTTTGATCATTGCACTTTGGTTATTTATGTGATTTTAGAAATTCCACACTCAGGTATTTAGAAGTAAAGCGTGTCGCATTTGCTACTTACTTTCAAATGGTTCAAATAAAAATTATAGAGAAAGAGATAGAAAAGAATACGGCAAATGTAGCAAAATGTTAACATTTGGGAATCTGAGTGAAGAGAATTCTTTGTACTATTCTTGTAACTTTTCTAAAACTCTGAAATTGTGCCAAAATCGAATTTTTTTTTTAAACTTATTTTTGGCTGCATTGGGTCTTCACTGCTGAGTGCGGGCTTTCTCTAGTTGCGGTGAGAGAGGGTTACTCTTTGTTGCGGTGCGCGGGATTCTCATTGTGGCGGCTTCTCTTGTTGTGGAGCACGGGCTCTAGGTGCACGGGCTTCATCAGTTGTGGCACGTGGGCTCAGTAGTTGTGGCACACAGGCTTAGTTGCTCCGGGGCATGTGGGATCTTCCTGGACCAGGGCTCAAACCCATGTCCCTTGCATTGGCAGGCGGATTCTTAACCACTGCGCCACCAGGGAAGCCCCAAAATATTTTTTAGAAGAGTTATGTTACTAGATGATCTCTAAGACTCTTCCAGTTTCTGTGAAAAGGTAACATTATCCGCATCTTACAGACGAGGAAGAGGAAACAGCGTGAGCACAGCTCCTCGGCAGCAGGAGGAAGGCTCTAGAACTCAGGTCTGATCAAGTCCTGCCCTGCCACCAGACCCCAAGTTCTCCCCACCGCTGAAGGACAGTGAGCCCCACACGCTACCCCAAGCACTGGATGAGAACTGCAGAGCAGAAGGCAAGTAAGAAATAGGACACCTGGGCAGTGTCAGGCTGGCTGTCGGGAGAATTGGAGAGCCTCAGGATGTGGGCTATTCCACTCCCCACCTAGACCCCTTCCCCCTACATGTACAGAGCACACCCCAGAGGGCTAACCTGAAGCTTTAGCAACACACACAAGCTCCAACAGAACACACAGGCTCATGTGGAGCACAGAATCACAGCCTGAGCTGACAAGCAGTACAGCCCTGGGAGGGCGGCCTTTGGCCCTCTCTGACCAAAAAGAACACAGCATCTGGAAATCTTAAGTCTCCTAAATAACTCTAGGGTCAAGAGGAAAAAAAAAATCAAAATCACAGTTACATTTATTTCCAATCTGTTTATGCTAGTTGTACTTGTTATGGTAAGTATGTACTTTAAACATCATTAATATATAATCTGATATGAATACAAAAATAGAGTTGTTTCTGTGGGAAAAAGGTCACAATTACAGATTTGAAGATTAATTAATACCAATGAAAACATCAGTTATTAACAGAGAAAAATTCATGCTTCTATAATACTTTTGTTAAGTAAGAAGGTAAACAGAGGTTTCAATCCAAGAAGCTAGAAAATAAGAACTAAATAAAAGGCAGGAAAGAGAAATCAGTAAAGACAGAAACAGCTGATTAGAAAACAAAATGTAGTGGTATTTATAAATGACTCTAATAGATGGTTCACCAAAAGGCCAATAAAATAAGCAAACTTCTGTTGATGATTCTTAAAAGAAAACATAATAATTTACATTAGAAATGTAAAAAGAATATAACCATCATCAGTGATTAAGACGTGAAGTACTTTACTAAAAAGTTTGAAAACATGGATGAAAGAATGATTTTCTAGGAAAGAGGTGGGAATATTAAAAATATTAATCAGGAAACAAGTAGAAATCTGTCAGAGAGCTACCCTCGAAAAAAGGCACCAGGCCCGGTACTTGTTTATTACATTATTTTTCTAGCTCATAAAAAATGCTGATCTTTCTTATTTTTTCTTTTTTTAACATCCTTATTGGAGTATAATTGCTTTACAATGGTGTGTTAGTTTCTGCTTTATAACAAAGTGAATCAGCTATACATATACATATACCCCATATCTCCTCCTTCTTTGATCTTTCTTATTCTTTAATTATCCCACATCCCTGTGAGGTAAGCGCTATCTCTCTGTTTTATAGACAAGAACTCCAAGGGCTCAGAAGGGTCAAGGCACTGTCTCTCAATCACCCAGCCAGATGTGGCCACAGCCTGACATCTCCAGGAGAAGGCCCAGAAAATTCAGTGTTTTAAAATGCTCCTTAAGAACCTCTGTGATCAGCCAGGTTTGGAAACTTCTGGCCCTTACTACTTAAAGTGTGGTCCAGGGAATTCCCTGGCGGTCCAGTGGTTAGGACTCTGCGCTTTCACTGCCGAGGCCTGGGTTCAGTCCCTGGTCGGGGAACTAAGATCCTGCAAACCTCGCAGCAGGGCCAAATAAATAAATAATAAAGTGTGGTTCAATGAACATCAGCAGTAACATCACTAGAGAGCTTGTTAGAAATGCAGAATCTCAGGCCCCACTCCAGACCTGCTGAATTAGAAAATGTACTGTACAGAAATTTCCAGGTGATTTGGATGAACATTAAAATGTGAGATGCATAGGTCAGGCCTATATCTGTCTGACCTTGTCCAATTCCTTTTAAAATATGCAAAAGCAGTGATTGTTCTTCTTGGAAAAACCAAAAACCAAAAAAACTGATAAACTACTAGAACTAGATTTAATCATACAAACATGTAAAAAAAAAAAGTTTGGCAAAGTAAAACAAAAACATTAAAAAAGTAACACACACACACACAAAAAAAGTAACAGACATTTGTAATATTTGCCAAGGTACAACAAAGCATTAATACCACTAACACAAATATAAAGCTCTCTTATGAATTCATAAGAAAAATCACACAAAAGAAAAACAGGCAAAGCAAAACAATATATTCACAAAGAAGTGCAGATCACAACTAAATATAGCAATAAAAATTTTGCAAATCAAAACATTTTACACCAATTTTTATACCAATTAAAAATAGCTTAGGGCTTCCCTGGTGGTGCAGTGGTTAAGAATCTGCCTGCCAAGGCAGGGGACCCGAGTTTGACCTCTGGTCCAGGAAGATACCACATGCCGAGGAGCAACTAAGCCCGTGCGCCACAACTACTGAGCCTGCACTCTAGAGCCCATGAGCCACAACTACTGAGCCCACATGCCACAACTACTGAAGCCTGCACGCCTAGAGCCCCTGCTCCGCAACAAGAGAAGCCACCGCAATGAGAAGCCCACGCACTGCAACGAAGAGTAGCCCCCGCTCGACGCAACTAGAGAAAGCCCGTGCGCAGCAACAAAGACCCAACGCAGCCAAAAATAAATAAATTTATTTTAAAAAATAGCTTATAATAAACATGCATTATTTTTATAATCGGGGGTAAAAATCAATAAAGAGTTTTAAATTTTAAAAAATATGACTGCTATAAAAAGATTATAAAATTTTAAAAGCTATAAAAATATTAACAGGAGTTCTGAGTGGTAAAATCACAGATGTTTTATTTTCTCTATTTGCATACCTGAACTTCCTGATTTTTCTACAATGAACTTGCATTCTTCGTAATAAACAACAAAAAAGTTAACAATTTCCTAGAGTTTGATATTATCTGAAATTTAATAGCTTTTACACTTAGTCTCTCTTGGTTCTTCACAAGTGTTTGCATAATGCCTTTCCACAAACCATCAGAGCACTTAAAGGCATGTCTTTTCTGTCCTCATCAAGCACTGGGAGCCCCAAATAAACAGAGCCCCTTTTACATTACTCCATAGACTGGCAGGTTTTCAAACTCCTGTGGACAGAGGAATTACCTGTAGGAAGCTGGCCGCAGATGCAGATTCCCAGGTCCCACCCCCAGATAGCAACCCTGTGTGTCTATGGAGGGGATTCAGACACAGTGGTCCTCAAACTACCCTTTGAGAATCCCCCTCCAATAACCCTATGGGAGTGAGGGTGAGTGCAGAAAAGCAGGAAGTCCCAGCTAGTTCAGAAACTGGGTGAACTGAGTGTCTTCCTGGTTGGCAGGGAACATCAGTCTCTTTCCACCCACCATGTGCACACGCAGGCTCCACCTGTCAGGGGTCAGTGCCCCTACTCCTGGAAGAGGGCGACAAGCAGGTATGGGTCGGGCCTAGGAAAAGGCTTTCTCCAACAGGTGAGCCAAAGCCCTGAGCAGCCCCACGTTGCAGCGTAACTGCCAGAATGCACTCTGCTCTGGGAGAAGCACTTGGACCAACTCCATGGGTTCACGGAGGCCCATCTGTCAAGAGTTTCTGCTCAGCACCCTGAGAAGGCAGCTCCTCCAGAGCTGGCAGAGATGCAGCTGGGGCTGCCACAAGGAGCTGGAGGACTCGTCATGGCCCCAGCAGGGCCCATGGCGACCTCCTCCACCCCAGCTGGGCACTGGAAGAAGGAGTAAGACTCGGATGGGGCAGGGGCCCAGAGCAGTGCTCCCGCCTCCTCCTTGGCCTCATGGGGGTACCCTGGGTTCCACCGTTTCCAGGGGTTTAAATGAACTAGCAGAAGAGCCAGAGAAAGAATTTCTATCTCTCCTCTGCCGCCCTGAGCATTGAAGGAGAGGGCGAGCACAGACCACAGGCTAAATGAGAACCATTCACTGCTGCAGTAAAACGCAACGCGGTGACACACTGAACCAGATGCACAAGGGTTGGGAAGTGGCTCACAGCCCACCTGTAATTGCTATTTCTTTCACATGCACGAGCCAAGCTGGTTCCCTCCCCCACACCTTTTTTTTTTTTTTTTTTTTTTTTTTTGCTGGCTGCTTGGAGTTTATTTTCTACTTGGTGCAAGGCACAGGTTAGAGGGTGGTGCCGGGAAGGCTCTCCTGTGGCTTGGCCCCACCTTCTTTTTACACAGGCCAAGAGGCAGAAATCCCAACCTCTGCTTAACGGCAGCGGGGATTCTCGTGTCTCCAGGTCTGTAGACCCCATGCCCCAGGGATGAGGAGTCCCTCATTCATGGGTCCTGGTGGGTCCAGCCTTCCTAGGCAGCAGCAATCAGGGACCTGTGGTTATGGTAAGACCGGCAGGGCAGCAAGGCAGAGTGGCTTGCACTGGACAGTTCCACCAAGAAAATGTGCCTTCCATTCCCCAGTTACAAGTAAAAACTTAAAATGAAAACACAATGAGAAGGATTAGCACATTGACAGGAATAAACTTCACCTAGAAATCCTGGCCGGGGGGGTGGGGGTGGGGGCGGGGGGCGGTCATAGACTCTGGAAGAGAACAGTAGAGAGAAGACACTACATTTGAGAAAGGAGACCAGCCACACAGACGCGGAGCCAATTTCACCAGTGGTCTTACAAGCTCTGCTTCCAGCCTTGATGAATCCTCATCCCCAAAGAGCAGTTGCAGATAAGTTTGTTTTATGCCGTCCTCAGGTATCTGGAAACCACGAGGGCAGCTCTCCCTATTACTTAGTGCTAATGAGGGTTAATGACCAGTGGGCATCAGCCCCAGGGTAATTATGAGGTATGGGTTCAGAGGGCTCCTCCCTGATATCGGCCTGTGGGAAAATGGCCCAGGACCTTCTTTTTACTGTGGGGACAGGGCAGGTGCCCCGTCTCTGTTACCCGCCTCACAGCTCCCAGGCTTGGCTGCCAGGGCTGCTTTAGATTCTGCTCCTCACGTTGGCCTAGGTTGTCACACTTTGAGGAGGTGAAGCTCATTGTCTCTGTCATCAATTTGATTCCACAGCATTTATTAAAAGGATTTACTGCATGCCAGGCTTTGTGCCAGGTACTAGGGAACGAAATTGAGCAAGATGAGCACCTCACCACGAGGAATTCATACCAGGCACTAAAGTATCACTGCATTGGTACAGACAGTGCATACAGGGAGTGAGGGAACAAGGGGCTGCTTGGCCATCACAGAGGAGCCGACAAAAACCAGAGCATTTCTAATATACCTGCAATAGCCAGCTAGAAAGTATAAAGGCAAAAACAACAACAGAATCTACAGTATCCAAGGAATAAGCTTAATGAGAAATGTATAAGACCATATGAAGAAAACTTTAAAAAACTTTGATGCACACAAAAAGACTAGAATAAACAGATACACTTCCTATTCCCTGGATAGGAAGACTCATTATAAAGCTGTCCATTCTCCCCCAAGTAATCTATAAATTCCATGTAATCCCAATTGAAAAATCCCAACATTTTTCACAGAACTCGACAAATTGTTTGTAAGCATATTTGGAAAAGGAAATCATTTGGCAAAAGAAAAGCCAAAGAAATGTTGTGGAAAAAAATGAGTTTGTTTTTGTTTAAACCAAATTGTTACATAAAAATTGCAGTAATTAAAACAATGAAATACTGACACAGAATCAGACAAATAATTCAATGGAACTGAAGAGAGGCCCTAAAACATTTGCTCATGAATATATGGGTATTTATAAAATGCTTAAGGTAGAATTATAAACCATTTGGGAAACTATAAATATTTAATAAACAGACTGGAGGTAACAGTCTTTCTATTTGGGAAAAATCAATCCTTATCTTATTCCATATACAAAAATAAATCTCAGCTTAAAGAGATCTAAATATGTAAAATAAGACTATACTATAAAGTAAAAACTTGGGACTTCCCTGGTGGCGCAGTGGTTAAGAATCCACCTGCCAATGCAGGGACACGGGTTCCATCCCTGGTCCAGGAAGATCCCACATGCCTCGGAGGAACTAAGCCTGTGCACCACAGCTACTGAGCCTGCGCTCTAGAGCCCGTGCGCCACAACTGCTGAGCCCATGCACCACAACTACTTAAGCCCGCTCGCCTAAAGCCCGTGCTCCACAACAAGAGAAGCCACCGCAATGAGAAGCCCGCACACCGCAAGGAAGAGTAGCCCCCGCTCGCCAGCAACTAGAAAAAGCCCACGGACAGCAGTGAAGACCCACCGCAGACAAAAATTAATTAATTAACTTAAAAAACAAAGAGTTGCATGGTTCTCTTCTAAAAAAAAGTAAAAACTTGGATGCCAAAATACTGATGAATTCCAATTGTACAAAAATCAAATTCCATTTGACAGACACAGTGAAAGACAAATGAGAAGCCAAATTTTTTTTTCAAAATATAATAGAGGTTAATGCTGATAATATATTAAGAACTTTAATGGATCAATAAAAAGACAATCTAATTTAAAGTAGGTAATGGACATAACAGGTAATACACAGAATAAGTGCAAAATGGTTAACATTTAAAACACTCTCAGGAATTCCCTGGTGGTCCAGTGGTTAAGACTCAGCACTTTCACTGTGGTGGCCTGGGTTCAATCCCTGGTCAGGGAACTAAGATCCCGCAAGCCGTACAGTGCAGCCAAAATAAATAAATACATAAAACATTCTCAAGTTCACTAATTAAATACACTAATATGATATATCTTTTTTCACCTACCAAATTGGCAAAAATTAAAAACTGGTAATTCCTCATTCAGTGTTAGTAGGAGAGCAAATTTGATAGATATTATCAAATTACCTTTTGGAGGGTAATTTGGTGGTGTCAATTAAAACTCCATTCATATGATTTTGCCCTATACAAACACCTGAACAAAGAACCCCCAAATATATGTACAAATATGTAAACTACTGCATCATTTATAATTGCAAGAAATTGTAACTATAAGTGTCCATCAATAAGGAAACAATTACAATTAACTGAAATGAAAGACTCCACAGCCATTTAGAAGGCTCCACAGCCTTTTAGAAGGCTAAGATAAGTGTACCAATGAAAGACTCCACAGCCATTTAGACTCCACAGCCATTTAGAAGGCTAAGATAAGTGTACCAACACTGAAAGATAGCCTCAACATATTATGAGCAAATAAAAGATTGCCCGATATGTATATGTATAACTGATTCACTTTGCTGTACAGCAGAAACTAACATTTTAAATCAACTATCCTCCAATAAACATTTTAAAAACAAATAAAACATACTGTATTTAAAAAAAAAAAAGATTACCCCAAAAAAGGTATGGTATGAACACATTACTGCAGGAAAGGCATTACGTTCATGTGCTCATTTTGGCGTCATGTACTCATTTTGGATTGTTAATAGAGATTATACTGGGATGGAGAAGATAAACGGATTTTCAGTTTTCAGTTTACATACTTTGATATTATTTTATTTCTTTAAATGGGCTTGTACTACTTTTATTTAAAGTCCCAAAATTTCTTTTCCACTTTGGAGAAAAATAGAAAACGAAAGAATAAAAATAATTTTGTCATCGGTCTCTAGGTTGAATTCGAAGTTCATCCCTTCTCTGTCCCCTGCCCATACCCTCCCCCTGGCCTTTAGTGTCCTCTAGGGAGTCAAGATAAAGGGTGAGAAACTCTACCCAGCAAGGTGCTGCACTGTCTTCCCTTAGTGTGACCCCTGGGCCAAGTCCTTCTCTGCTGGCTTGAACAAGTTCAGGCTGGCTACAGAGGCCTCCCCACACCACACCAGGCCCTGCTGCACCCAGAGAGGGGAGACTCTGCCTTCCTAATTGGAACCATTGTTGCCAGCACTCCGAGTTCTAGGAGGGAACACAGAAACGGATTTTCAGCGGAGCACAGGAGGAGATCGATGCCCACCCTGTTTCTTCTAGCACTATGGATCCCTCACTTGTCTTCTACTGTCCTCTCCATCTTAGGACATTATTCACAGCCTCAAGGACACCAACTGGGCCATAGCTTCTAGAGGTGCATGAAAGAACAGGGAGCAAGACTTGAACCTGCAGCCTAGGCCAGCTCAGCTGGGCCATGAGCTCTAGGTCAAATGTTTCTTTCTCTCTATCCTTAGCTTCTAGCTTCATTTTCTCCGGTGCTAATGTGTGAGGCTTTTCTAAATACTACTAAAACTTCAATTTGGGCTTAGGATATGCTCTGGTCCTAGTAATTCAAATTGATTTTGCTTGTTGGGTTTAAAAAAAAAGTTTTCCACAGGTCCCGTCTGCTAAGCTGGTAAGCTATTACTAGATCCCTTCCTAGGGGTTTGGAGACAAAGCCCCCAAAAGTAAGCAGGCACTGCATTGTCTGGCCTTGACATTTTTCCACATACAGGGATTCTCTACTAGGCCTGTGTTAGGAGGAATGGAGTCAGGCTACATCAGGACGTGGTATTTTCAGGTTGGGTAAGCCATCGGCATCTCCCCAAGAACTCCAACAGACATAAAATATCAAAACCTGGAGAAGGAGGCCACAGTATAACTTAGAGAAAAAGTCATATTTTTAAATGTGTTTGTGATCAAAGAAGAAAAAAGCAGACAAAGATAGAAAAAATGGAGTGTCCTGAGGATCCAACTGAGAATCTAGAAAAAGCACATACTGGGGACTTCCCTGGTGGCACAGTGGATAAGACTCTCTGCTCCCAATTTAGGGGGCCTGGGTTTGATCCCTTGTCGGGGAACTAGATACCACATGCATGCTGAAACTAAGAGTTAGCATGCCACAACTAAGGAGCCCAAATGCCGCAACTAAGGAGCTGGTGAGCCGCAACTAAGACCCAGTGCAACCAAATAAATAAATAAATAAATATTTTAAAGAAAGAAAAAGTACGCACCAAATAAACCTAAGAAAAAGACAATTAATAAAGATGAAAGCAGAAATTAATGCTTTAGAAAACAGAAAGCACAACTGACAAATCTGCTTTTATATCACATAAAACTGGCAAAGCTAAGGAAGGAAAAGAGACAAAATTAATATACAACATTAGAAATTAAGAAAGTGAAAAAATCAGATACTGAGGAAACTGAAAACCAATAACCATATATGCATTATGCTATCAATAATAAATCTGAAAACAGATCTCATGGAAAAGGTAAAGTAAGTGTTTTGTACCAACAGCCACAGGGGGAAAAACATCTGAAAGCTGCAAAGACCCATCCATCAAAAAAGGTACCAGGCTCAGACAGTTTCACCAGCAGATTTTTTTTTTTCCCAAATCCTTAAGGAATAAAATGACTATTTAAACTGTTCCAGAGCATAAAGAAAGAATAAAAGTTTCACAACGCATTATATGGAGTTACCATTACTCTAATACCAACATCTGACAATAAAAACACAAAATGAAAATTATAGATCAATCTCACTCACAAATATAGATGCTAAACTCCCACATTAATAAATCAAAGCAAAACAGCATGTTTAAAAAAATTCCCCATTACCGGGCTTCCCTGGTGGCACAGTGGTTGAGAGTCCGCCTGCCGATGCAGGGGACACGGGTTCGTGCCCCGGTCCGGGAAGATCCCACATGCCGCGGAGCAGCTGGGCCCGTGAGTCATGGCCACTGAGCCTGCGCGTCCGGAGCCTGTGCTCCGCAACGGGAGAGGCCACAACAGTGAGAGGCCCTTGTACCGCAAAAAAAAAAAAAAAAAAAAAC
Source organism: Globicephala melas (assembly GCF_963455315.2). NCBI lineage: Eukaryota > Metazoa > Chordata > Mammalia > Artiodactyla > Delphinidae > Globicephala > Globicephala melas. The sequence continues at coordinate 26,552,431 of NC_083325.1, forward strand.
CTCCCCATTACCAACCATGGTATATTCCAGGAATGCAAAGATAGTTCAGTATTAAGAGTTGTATTAACACAGTTCACCTTATCAGTAGGTGAAGGAGAAATATCTTTTATCTTCAAACCATGTTAAAAAGACATCCCTGGCCTCGATTCCAGCTCCACCCCCTTATGAAACATGGGCCCTTGGTCATACTACTGTCCTGAATCTCAGTTTTCTTATCTGAAAGGTGGGGCTACCACCATCTGACTTGGAGCTGTCATGAGAACTATGAGAGAGAGAACTATGAAAACTTTGCCCCATGAGACACACACATGGTAAGTGCTCAACAGATAGCACTGCAGTGAGTTATTATGTAGGGAAAAGTGGGCTATAATGCAGCATGACTCCAATTTTATAAAGAACACGGAACAAGCATCCAGTGTGCATAGAATCGAGTGCAGAGGGATATTCCAGTTAGAAATGGTTAAACAGGTTGTGAGTTATGGACAAATTTCTTCCCTTCTATTTATTTCTATTTTCTAATTTTTCCAAGGAACATGTAGTATCTATACAATGAAAAAAGAGGTTAAAAAGCCAAAAGATGTTACAGACTTTTGGATTTAGCCAAGATTGAGGACTGGCAAGCCTAAAGGCCAAGGTGGAAAAGGAAGTAAAGGGTAGACAGAATAGAGGGTAACACCAGGGAGGGGCTTGCAGGACTCCTCTGCCTTGCGCCCTATCACCTCAAAATCCACTCAGTTTCAGGAACACCCACACAGGCATGTAAAGGTGTTCCTGAGAGAGGACCAGCTGAAGTCCTCCAGGCCCAAAGCAAGCAAACACTGCTATACTAAGCATAGCTTCACCTACTTTGCCCAAATGCCTCAGAAATTCTGAACAATGGCAATGGGGTGAGGGTACTCATTTCTTGATCCAGGTGCTGGTTACACAGGTGTACTTACTTTGTGAAAACTCACCAAGCTGTACACAGTATGTGCTTTTATGGTGTGGATGCTATCCTTCAATAAAAGTTTTTTAAAATTAAAAGCTGAGAGGAGAACACTGAGTTTCTGTCATCAGCTACAGAATTTCCCTCTTAAATTCTGGTTTGAATATGAACTTATGGATCAGAACACTCAATCCAGTATTTTGCCTGACATGTCTCATTGTCTTAATAAATACAGCATCTGGAAAGATTTTCACTATAATTATCAATAGATGAGAAAAAAAATTCCAGGGCAAGCCAGGGATATAGGAGACACAGGGAAAGCCAAAATGAATGAGGGCAGTGGCTCTCAACCCTGAGTGCACATTTAAGTCACCTAGGGAGCTGTGAAAAATGCTGGGGCCTGGGCTCCACCCCAGACCAGTTACATCAGATTCTCTGGGTCTGAGGCCTAGACATTGATATTTTCTTTTTCAAAAGCTCCACAGACGATTCTAATATGCACTAAACTAGTTGAACCAGAGGGCCCGGCCGCTGGCAACTCTGGAGGCAAGCTGAAGCGTGGCCCCTGCGCATCCTGGTGGAGGCTGTGGAGGGGAGCAAGTATTTAGGGCTGAAGCGCCCTGCCACCCGCCCAGGTCTCCCTCCACATGCCGCTTCCCCAGACCTCAGCAGAGACCCCCACATGGAGGAGGCAGCCTCTGGAAAGTAAGGGGGAGGGGCTTCCCAGGGGCTGGACACAGAACCCTGGGCTCTGGCTCCCAGCTGGGTGTTCAGACTGCTCCAGATCACTTGTCAATACAGCCCCAAGGCATATACCACTCCAACCACACAACCCCAGAACTAAGCCCTAACTACTACCCAGGGTCCAAATGACACCACTGGGAACCCACAGCTGGAAAACAGGAACCAAGGAGAAGTAACAGTGGAAAAAAGGGCCACAGGGCAGAGGTCAGTGTATAGCTCAATCATCAGGTAGGACCTGACTCAGGGACAAGCGGTAGGGGCAGTGAAAAGGGGATGCCACGCAACCCACCTGCTGAGAGGTTCCAACACTCACCTCTGGGGCTCCCACACCCAGTCATCCTGCATCCATTCTACCTAGTTATGTGACTGGAACCCACAGGAGTGACCCCAACAGATGGCTCTCTCGGCCTGGCAGCCCTGCAGCGTTTTTACAAGCTCCTAGATAACTCTGACACAAGGAGTCCTTTGCCCATGCCCTGCAAAGCAGTGCTCTTGGAGGCCCTCTCTCTGCTCAGTCTACTTAGGGCTGAGCTCAAAGCACGAGGGGTGAGAATGGGGATGGGCTGAGGCTGTGAGAAGAGCATGTTAGGATGGAGAGCACAGGTGGAGAAGAGAAAGGAATCTGCAGTGCCAGGGAAAACAGGGTAGGCATCTCTTGAGCACAGCCTCCAGCACTCCACTGGAAATCCATTTCTGTATTCCCCCACTAGAGTTCTGGTACAGGGCAACAATGATCCCAACTGGGAAGGCACGGTCTCCTGGCTCTGGCTCCAGCACAGCCTGGTACAGTCAGGCAGCACCCTCTTCACACAGCCTGAACTTGTTCAAGCCACCAAATGGAGAAAGCTCAGAAGTCAAGGTACCCTGCCCAAGGCAATAGAACTTTAGTGTCTGGCAGGGCCCAAGTTCACTCTGGCAACTACAGGGGCCTGGCCTCTGCCTTAACTGTTCTCTTCCTCTAAGTCATGCAGCACACAAACACATACACACACACACACACACACACACACACACACACACACACACACACGTCCTGCCCCACAGGTTCTGACGATCCACCATGAGAACCTGAGACTTGCAGATATAAAAGGACAGACAGGAGGCATCCTTATCTACAGAGGCTGAGATGCAAGTAAAATCTTTTGAGGTATTCCAAGAGAATTCGGGGGCAGCAAGATCTCTACTCTTCCAAGTGGTGGCTCTGTCCCCAAGATTGAGACTACGGAAGACAGGGGTCAAAACAGAGACCCTCTGCTCTCCCAGAAGCAAAGTTCTAAAGTAATGCTGTTCAGGGAATGGCCCATAAACTGTTTATCACCAGTTCACCACAACATAAACACAGGAACCAAGAATAAGCCTTTAGAAACCAGCACTGCAAGTTGAACCTGCTGCTCCGTCCAAGTATACATTCGCTGGACCATCTCATCCAATGGCTAACAGATTGGTCTAGATGGTACTGAACTCCTGAGGGGAGCCACACGTGGCTAGAGCTGCCAACTAGTTGTACAAAGTAGGACCTGTTTTGGTCTGCAATATTTTGGGAATTAGGAAAAAGGTCCTTCCCCCCTTTTAGTTTGAGAAAAACTAACTCTGGAGGCAACCCCTTCATTTTACAGAGGAGACTAAAGTCCAGGGACTGCCGCATGGCTAATGAAAGAACCCAAGAGTAGGAGAGTTGGGATTAGACAGGAAAAGAAACTGGACAACTGCACTTCTCATCCTCCTCTTCCCAGCCAGTGGCCTCATGGGCGCTCCTTAAAGCAGTAAGGGCTCCAGGACCCACACACTTCAAATGAGTAGAAGACAATTTCAGGTTCAAGGTAAACTGCCCAGGCACAGTATTTTCTTCCAGCTTTTCCTGAATCTCAAACCCAACACATCTAAAGCCAACACCTTCCTTTCAAAATTAAGCTATCAGGACTTCCCTGGTGGCGCAGTGGTTAAGAATCTGCCTGCCAATGCAGGGGACACGGGTTCGGTCCCTGGTCCTGGAGGATCCCACATGCCGCGGAGCAACTAAGCCCGTGCGCCACAACCACTGAGCCTGCGCTCTGGAGCCCACGAGCCACAACTACTGAAGCCCGCGCGCCTAGAGCCTGTGCTCCGCAACAAAGAGAAGCCCCCACAATGAGAAGCCCACGCACCGCGACCAAGAGTAGCCCCCGCTCGCCTCAACTAGAGAAAGCCCGCGCGGAGCCACGAAGATCCAGTGCAGCCAAAAAAATTAAAATAAAATTTAAAAATTAAAACAAAACAAAGTTAAGCTATCGTCTCAGCAGGTCCATTTCTGACCCCCACTACGCTAATCTGTACTCGCCAGATCCTGGAAACACTAACTTATTGAACATACGGTTGGCATGTTGATGCTTCCTTCAAAGTCCTAGGAAGTCCACTAAGTCGACGATGAAAGCAGATGTAAAGAGCAGGGCTGGCTGGGGGTGAGAGGCTTGGTCTGCCCCGTGCCAGTTCACAACCACAGCACAAAGATCAAAAGCATTTACTGTATTTAAAAACAACAACGACAACACCTGCCAGTGATGGTTTTCGCGCTCAGTGTTACAGTTTTAGGCAACTTGGTCGATGTCTCTTACTTCTAGTGATATTGTGAACATCAAATCATAATTTCTCTTATTTTTCAGGACCTAGTACTATACCTGGAACGTGGTAAACACTCAGTAAATGCAGAAAGACAAAGGGAGGAAGAAAGGGAGATAAAGTGAATGGGAAGAGGATCACAGTTCTGGATAGCGTGATAATCTGTGGATTTTAACTGTCTCAGCCACCCCATCTCTATTTGCCCAAAGGCTTCCTAAACTAATCGATAAGGAAGCTATCTCCTCCTCAGAAGCTCCAGACAGGCTGGTAATGAGGGGGAGTCCTCAGCTGACTGCCAGATGCCAGAGTAGGAGAGAAAATGAGGCCCAAAGCCCAGGAGGTCAGGGTGGGAAAGACAAGATACCCAAAAGCTGAGCCAAACCAAGGCCTCCCAATACTCCCTGCCCCCATCCCCAGCCAGCCAAACCATCTGCTACAGCCTCGGGGGCATGGGAGGGGACTTGGCAAGACCACAATGATGGTTTCTAGCAGAAATGTCCATCTACAGCTGGAGGGAGCCCAGCACCTAGGTCCCTCCTCAGCCAGCCCAGCAAGGGGGCTAAGGAGCCATCACAGTGACCCCTGCAGGTAGCTCCAGGGCCTGCACCGTGGTGGGCAGGAAGGCTCTCCCTTCGGCTCACTCACCTACCTGTACTACAAAGTCTTCCCGCTCTTCCACAACATTAAAAAATGGCTGGGGTCACCAAGGAGGTGGAGCTGAGCTCTGGGACTCTAACTCTACCACTTCTTGTGCATGGTGAAGCCCTCTCTTTCCATTCTCAAACTCAACTCTGAAATCCTCTTGGTTGGTTCCTTTCCTACCATCGTCTGATATGCTCACCTGCTTCCATATCTCCCCAAGTTCACTACTGCTTGTAAACATACCTCAGAGAGAAAAGACTTCCTGCTGGACCCACACAGAGGGCTGGAGAGTGGGAAGAGCAGGCGAGAAAGAACTAGTAGGAGTGACCCACGGTGTGTGGCAAGTTGAGGATCACAGATCCTTGACAAAAGGAGCAGTGGCCCGAAGGAGAGACAGAAGGCAGAGATCCCGGGCACAGTTCCAAAACAGTTTCCACACATCCTCAGCCAGTGGAGGGTTCCCATGGGGCAGAGTATGGGAGCAGTGTGGGAGCCCGAGAGCAGGGCAGCCTGGTGCTCTCGGCACTGGGCACTCACTCCTGTCCAGGCTGCGAAGAGGGAGGCAGTGGCAACAGCGTATGCTATGGCATGTTCCTCGGGGTATCGTGAGTAGACATGTAACACGCTAGACAGTAAATGACCACGTGCGTTCATCAAGCTCAACTCTATGCCTGTGACAGGCATGACGCACACCCTACATCATGAATATTCTTGAAACCCTGGCAGGACTCAGCACACAGTAGATGAGCACATTCCCGTTGGTTGCTGGATACCCTTCACCCAGGGGGCTTACCCATCCTGTGCCCATCCTGTGGGAACACAGACTGGGAGACCCCTTTGTCCTGTGTCCCAGAGTCTTTGCCTGATCTGAATGAGCTCACACGCCACACACATCTTCCTACACCACCACCTCCTGACGGAAGAGGATCTAGCAAAACTGCTCCACCAGAGTATGTGGGACACCACACTCAACTGGCCACCTAAGAAAACTATCTGGGGGGAAGGTGGCACCAGGAACAGGGGCTCAGATCCAAGTGCTTGCTGGCAGTGGCAACCTGGACCAAGAGGAGGCTAGGCTTTTCCAACAGACAACGATGAAAACGAGCACAAACACCTCAGAGCTTTAAAAACGCTGCCCGGGACTTCCCTGGTGGTCCAGTGGTTAGCAATCCACCTTCCAATGCAGGGGACGCAGGAACTGTGATCCCACATGCTGCGGGGCAACTAAGCCCGCGCTCTAGGGCCCGTGAGCTCCAGGGCCTACGCGTCACAACTAGAGAGCCCGCGCACTGCAACGAAAGATCCCACGTGCCACAATGAAGATCCCGCGTGCCACAACTAAGACCTGACGCAGCCAAAATAAATACATTTTATAAAATAAATAAATAATAAAAACGCCACCAGCTCAGGCCCCACTCTGAGAAGGGGGAAGGAGGAAGACATGTTTGAAGGGCGTCCTCTGTTTTTCCAGGCAGCCCTGCTCCATGCCCACAACACTAAGGGTGGTGGTATTAAGCTGGGAGCTTCCATCAGGACGGCAGGGACAGCAGAATGCAGGCAGGGAGGAAAGGAGAACACACTTGGAAAGACCTGAAGAGAAGCCATCATTAGGCAGGAGGGGGTGCTTTCCGGAGTAAACAAACCTGCCAGCAGTCCTTCCTCCCAGCAGAGAAGCTCTGGCTGACAAGGCCAAAGACACAGAGGAGGGAGGGAGCTGCCCCTTCCCTGAGCCTACCTGTCCTCATCCCCTTGTCCTGCTTTCCCCAGGGTGGGGGGCAGAACAGGTGTACTCCATGATCTCCGTGTCCACAGCCCTCAACAGCACACAGGTGATTACAGCAGTGGGCGGCCAGAGGCGGAAGTGGAGGTGACACCTGGGGGTTTCACCGGAGAAGGGGTGTGGAGTGAGCTCACAGCTCTCTCCTCCCCACGCACAGCATCGCCAGTATCAACCACCTCTGCTTGCCTCAGGGGCCTACCACGGTCTTGTCCCAGGTGGTCACCCACTACTAGCGTCCTCATCAAGGCTTGCCCAGCTCCCCAGGAGAGCCAATGCCACCTGGCCCTTCTCCTTCTCCCAGAAGCAAATTTCTTGCCCTCCCCCAAGTACTTCCTTGATGTAAGTTCCTTTGGGAGGAAGCCAGGGAACCACCCCAGCTCCTGATCCACCCCGCAGCCTCACCCAGTAGCCCCCATCCCCTCTGGGAAGGCAGAGCCCCTCCCTGACAGCGTCCCCAGCCAGGCAGTGAGGGTGGTACTTCCAGCGCCTCCAGGGAGCTTCCCGCAGTTTTCCCAGGAAGCCAGAGGAGGATTTCCAGGGAGAAAAATCTCAGAGCATCTGGGGACATGAGCAGCTCACCCACCTGCTACCCAAGCAACCAGATTCCCCCAGCTCCTCATAGGCTCCAGGGGCTGAAGGAGAAGACAGAGCTGAGGCAGGGGCAGGAATGGGCTCCCTCCTCCTAGAAGTCCCATCCAGTCCTGCCTTGCCTACCTGTCCCTACACTCCTTCCCCAGCCTCTCTTCTCTTGACTTGAGAGGCAGCCACACTGAGCTGCCTCTTGCTCTGTTTTCTCCACCCTGGGCCAGCAGAGGATACTGCTGAGTAATCCCAAACTCACGGCGGATCCCCAGCCCTGAAAACAGGGCAAAGCCCAAGGAAACCTACTGATCCTGGTCCTTGCCAACCAGGGAGGAACATCTGTGTTTCCTCGTAATGGCTTATATTCCACAGACTCTGCCCTGCCCCAAATACCCCAGCCCTGGCCCCGAGACAACCACACGGAGAAGCTCAGTGCCCCCTTCTCCACTTCCCACGCACCTGGTAACATTCCCTTCCAGTCCCCCAGACACCAAGCTGCACAGAGTAACAGCAGTCGACCGCCTGCAGGATTCCCAGTCATGATGTTGCATCAGCCCCCACCCTACCCAAAATATCCTCACCCCCACCACCTCCTCTCCTCCAGCCATCTCCATGGTGACAGCAGCATGACTAATGACACCCTATCAGCTTCAGACTCAGGAGCACAATTCCCCCTCCCCCTTAACCTCTCCCCCCCCCCCCCGCCCCAGGATTTCTGCAGATTGGATGCAAACCAACAGTGGCAGGGACATTCTCGAGAGATTTCCAGAGGCAAGGATGGGAGTGGGTTGCATGTCTTAAAAAAAAAAAAAAAACCAGTTCAACAAACCCAATCCCAACTGCACCCAAACCATCCAGCTGAGAAAGCAAAAAGAATCCAAACAAAACCCACACAGGCCTGAGAATTCATTGGCCGCCCACACCCCCGCCGCCCCTCCCCCTCAGCTGCTGCTACACACACAGTGGGAGATTAAGGGATCACCAGAGGAGACCCTTTATTTTTATCCAATCCCATCAAACACTTCACCTCTACCACACACACACACACACACACACACACACACACACACACACACACACACAAGGTACCTTGACAGCAGCCCCTTGCCCCCACGGCCCGGCTCCTTCACCAGCCTTTATTTCCACCTGCAAAAGAAGCCGGAGAGACTGATGAGCCAGGCTGACACCAGGAAAGCAGCAAAGTCCTTCTGCTGCACCCCCAGCACCGCTGCAGGGAAAGGGGGAGAAGGGGAGGCACGGGGCCTCGGAAAGAAAGGATAGCAGGGACCATCTTCCTGCCTCCAGCTGCCACCCAGACGCGCGGTGGAAGGGCTCATTCGCCTTCCAGAGTGTTTTTGTTTTCATTTCTCCTTTTTCCACCCTCCCAAGATCCAGGAGGGCTCTGCCCCTCCTCCTGCGTCCGGTCTAGCCTCGTCCCTCCCCGCCCTGCCCGCTCTACCTCGGCCGGCCTCCTCTGGTGCATCGGCCGGCGGGCCTCCCATTATCCCCGCCGGAGCGCACGGAGGGAGGCACTGCAGAGGCGGCGGCGGCCAGCTGCCGGCTTGGCTCCCCTCCCCGCCGCCGGCGAGGCTGGTGTGGAGGGGGCGGCGCGCTCGCCAGCCAATCCCCGCCGCCGGCCGAGCGGGGGCAGGGCCGCCGGGGGTTGGACCTGCCCAGCCGGGAGGCGGGGGCACAGCCAAGGGTGCCGGAGCCTAGCTGGCTGTGGCCCAGGCCCGCCGCCGCTCCCCGATAGGCGGGGAATCCCGGGACACCCTCAACAACTCCCGAGTCGGGGACCAGAAGGTAATACCCAGAGGCATCCTCTGCATCTACAGGGTCAAAGGCAGACTGCGTCGGGGTCGAGCAGATGCTGGCAGGCTTCCCCCTCAGGCCACTCTCTAGCCCTAGGACACCAGCAAACTGCCTCATCCTAGCAGCAGCTAGGACAGTGCTAGACGCTATAAAAGCAATAGCCCCTGCAATCTTAGAAGAAAAAAATAAAGCCTTGGCAGTATGAACCTTTACCCCATTTTGCAGATGAGGAAACAAGGCAAGACAAGTGAAGTAACTTACCCAAGGTGACACAGCTAGAAAACGGCAGCACTGGGACTCCAAGGCAGGTCTATCCGGCTCTACAGACCAGACTCTCAACCATTATGCAGTCCTACTCCTCCCTCCCTCCAGCAGATTTCCTCTTGAAGCCAACATTGCCTGTGGCTCAAAGCCTCACCAAGTCAGACTTGCCCTCCCTTGCACACGAACACCACCTCACCCTAGGAATACTCATCCCTAGTGCCTGAACATAGGCCACCCCCTCCAGACAGCCTCACCACCACCACCACCCTCAATGTTTCCTCCTCTTTTAGAAAGGCCACAGGAGGAGGCGCCTCCAGACTTCAGGGCTTCCCATCCCCTGGAAAGGCTGAGGAGGGGAGGCAGCCCAGACTCTGAGCCTCTGAAGGCTGCAGCACCCAGGAGACTGAAGGAGAAAGAACAGAATGGGGAGAGGAAAGCCCTGCAGTTCCTAGGCAACCCAGAGAGATCCTGCTTCACCCCATCCCCTCCCTGTAGCTGAACACCCCAGAGCTTCTGTCTTCTAGGAGGGGGACCCTTATATGGTCTCTGGTACTCATGTATCTGGTTCAGTTTCCTGGCTCCACTATCTAGCTGCAGGACCTTGGTGGTGGTACCTTACCTCCCTTAGCCTACTTTGCAGTTCTATTTTACAGAAGCAGCTACCTCATACAAAGGTGTGAGGATTCTGTGAAAAAATGCAACACAGTGCCTGCCACACTGCAGGTGCTGCTAGCTACCACTCAATTTCTGAGAGAGTTCATTGTGTGCTACTTTTCAACTCACAGATGTGACTTGTAGGACTAGTTAGGATGTGGGAGAGCTCATTTCAGTGATGTGCTCTGCTACCAACTCCACCACACCTGCCCAATTACTGCCCCCTCCCTGAAGCTCCAAGGGGGTACTCAGAATGGGACGAGCTGCCTCATGAGAGACAGCAAAGCTGGGCTCTGGTGAGGAGCCTCCAGAAGGCACCAGGACCCACACCTGCCTCACCTCTGGGGGCAAAGAGCAGCCCTACTGGGCTCCTCCCCAGGGCAGGGAGGAAGGCAGGTGACAAGGCAGGGCAAGGAGCACTGTCCTGAGCCATGGGCTTCTGCACCCCTTGGCTCTTACCTCGGCCAGGCCAAGTGAAGTCCCTCCTTTATCCTAGTCCCCAAAACCCCTGCCCCATCCACCCTCATACAGTCTGCTGCTGGATAAGAGCAACTAACACTGCTTGGACAGTAACAATCAATACCGTTGCTGCTGTGGCTGCCACAGTTTATCAAGCCCCTGCTAGGTACCAGGCCCTGTGCCAACCATGCTGTGGGAGCATCTCATTTGACTTGTCCACACACAACCTTATGGGAAAATGGGCTTAGAGATGTTGTTACTTGCCCATCAACACACAGCTGGTGAGTGGTGAGCTAGAATTCCAACCCAGGTGTTTCTCATTCCAGTTCTTTAAGCCCTCTCTCCCAGCCAACCTCAGGGAAACTTAAAGAGGGATAGGGTCTCTTGAACCAGACCACTTCCCTTTAAGCTATGGGTCTAAGAACAGTAATATTTTCATGCCTCAGAGACTTGGCGATGCTGCTCCTTGCCTAGGTTCCCTTCCCTCTCCCCCACCTGGCAAGCTAATATGGTACAAGGCTTAATCCAAATGTCACCTGCCACTGCTACCTTCCCAGCTCATCTAGCCCTCAGGAGCTTCACCCACTCCTCCTGGGGCCTCCTCTAGAGCCGTCACTACCAAGTGCAGTTATTTATTTACACGGCCGTCTTCCCCACGTGGGCAGGGGCCCCGTCTTCCCTACTCACTAGGCTCTGCACAGAGCTGGAATGTGCTGAGCTGAGTTTCTACACAAGGAGGGTGGAGAGGCAGGGGGTTGGGCACTGAGACGTAGAGGACACTCTCCTGGTCGACCTGTTCTCTGAGGTCCCCAGGGATCAGAGGAATACTTGCTCTCCTGGGAGGGCACGACCTGCCATCTGAACTATAGCCGAGGCCGAGCCTTGTTCAGCCAGCACACGTCTTCCTCACAAGGCTGCAAGAGCCACCCTGACTCTCTGCTTGAACCACAGGTCCCGCCTCACCCCCCGCAGACTGCAGACACCCTAGCAGAGCCCGTGGTCCCCAAGGCAGGGCACCTGCAACCATCTCTATCCCACCCTGGCCTCCTGCCCTTTTCTGAAGCACCTGGAACGCTACAGCTCCAAGGAGACACAGAGGCGCATGCTGGGGCCACTCTGCCTCCAGCGGGGACATTCTCCACACCTCACACCTGACCCCCTCCCCTATCTGCCCCTCTTTCTACACTTGGGGCTTCACAGTGACCAACCCAGAGGTGCCTGGGACCCCTCTGCATAGGAGCTGGAGGTCCCTCCCCACCTTCCATCATGACCCCTAGACACCACTGCACTCCCAGCAGGAGGAATGGGGCCACAGCCCTCCCCACTAGGGAGAGGTGAATGGATTAACTCACTCTCAGAACCCACAAAATACCCCAACACAGAGAACCTCAGAAACACAGTTACCTACAGGCCAGAACCTACACAGATATATAAAGACTAGGAAATGGGGATGCATCCAGAGACAGATTTGGGGGGGTTTACAGGAGGATCAACCAAGCAGCAACGCCACGCCAAGCCCCATAACTGGACCATGATGTACTGTATCTTATTTAACCCTCAAAACAAACCAATGAGACAGGAATTATTAATGCCCATTCTACAGATTGAAAAATTGGGAGACTGAGCAGGGCTCTCGCCTCCCCCCCCCCCCCGCCACTTGTAGCAATACAGCTGGTGCTGCTCTGTGTAGCTCTATGATTTTCTTATCAACCTACCTTTTCTAGAGTTGGCAGGGGGCAGATGACAACTTCTCCTCTCTTGCCATGCCTGTGTCCTAAAGGAGGTCACTCCCCACAGGGCTTTACTTCAAAGCTCAGTTCAAGCCCCACTTCCTCCAGGAAGCCTTCTCAGGTTACCCTAGACCTCTGCCAGCTGACAGTACTTCCAATGTTTCTCATTTGACACTTGGTACTGCTATCTGTCTCTGTGTGTCCTGCCTCTCCAACCAGAATGGCTAGAGTCGTGCCTCTTCAAAGCCCCGGGGTTTTTTTTTGTTTTGTTTTGTTTTGTTTTCCCAGCATTCCACACACTGAAGGCACTTGGAATCGACTGTGGGGGAAATCTGTGACCTTCCCTTCCCTCTCCATCACACAAAGGATCTGCCAAAGAAACCCAACATCCTCTCCACCTTCAGAACCTATGTTTGAAGTCACCAGTGTCCACACATCAATTTCCACCCAAGTAATTGCAGCCCATCACACACACATCATCCCCTATATTTCAAACTCTTTGCAGTTGTCATGGGAACTGCCTTTGCCTTCATTCACAGATCAGGCCTCACAATTAGCTTTGGCAGCGGAAGTCTGTATCAACGGCAATCTCGGGGAGGAGAAAGACAAGGAGGTGAAAGAACAGCAGCAAAGGAAGAAAAGGTGCTCCTCCTTGGAGATGCAATAGAACCAGACTGAACTCAGGCACCCAGTGATGTCAGAGGGAAAGCAGAGCCAGCCAGCAACTCCACCTGCATATTTCCATACCAACAAACAGAATGCACCCAGACCCCCCCAGGCTGACAAGCAGCAGCTGTGGCTCTGCCCACACCCCACAAGCCATCCTAAATGCTTGTAAGAAGGTCTTATATTCTATGAACCTCATCACGGTCTCCCCACCCCAAATTCAATAGCCTTGGACCACCAAATGTTCCAGGATCCAAGCAAATAACACAGAACCTTCATTGAGAAGCTGAGACAGGAATACTGAGTGGTTTAGAAACCTGGGGGCAGCCCCAGGGGAAGACTACCAAGAATAATTAACACAAAGCATCTTACCTTCCACCTTGAGGACCCATGAACACCCTCAGCTGGTGCCCTGTGGTCTGTCCGCGTCCTTCCACACCACTGCCACCAGCCGTGAGCATTCGAGTAGCATCTCTGCACAGCTCAGTTTCAGGGTAGATGCCTCCCTCCTCCTAGAAGTACCCCCCCTCATCTTTCACATATCCCTACGCTGAAACTCTCAAAACAGGTCCCTTCCCTTCCACGATGGTCTCTCTTCACCTAACAGTGACTAAGGCTGGTCTCTGCCCTCAAGGCATCCCTCCCTTGTAGCCCTACCAGACTAATAGTTTGTTGCCACGCTTGCCTCCCTCCCCAGACTGTGAGCTCATTAAGGACAGAGTAAATGCTGCTTCCCCTTTACCGATGGCTCAGGCTCAGCGCAGCGCCTCGCACACAGCCAGTCCCAGGCGAGATGTGCTGAAGGAGGCTGGGAAGGCAACTTGCAGGTATACCAGTCAAAGCAGATGACGTCCTGTCTCTGGAAACTTAAGCGACGCCAGAGAGAGAAGCTGCCCTCCCCCGGCACAGGGGACACTGGAGGTCCTGGGACTGAGGAAGCATTCCAGGAAGGTGCCTCTCCTCCGTATCCTCCTAGCACCAGCTCTTCTCCTCTCACTGGCTCCCAACACCCCCACCGCATCCTGCAGCGTCAACCATCCAGACAGGACCCAGGCTCATGGTGAGAGGATGCCATTCCCTCTCTCTTCTGGGGCTCCAGGATCATTCCCAGCATCAACCAGGGAACTGGGGTACCCAGAGCTTACTCTTAAAGGGCAGAGAAATCAAGAAAAAGACAGAACAAAATGAGACCAGAGAGAGCCACCCAGTGTCCTTCCCACAAGAAAGGCTCAGAAGGGAACAGACTCTATGGTCCGGTACCTTGCTACTTGTTTTTGACCCAGCATCTCCACACCCCTTCCTGAGGCTTCCTCTGGCAGTAATTAAATGGGGTGGGGGACTATGGGACACGTGCATTCTGGCAAACGCTCCCAAATGACTCTACCTAATGCAACTCCCTTTCCATTTGGAGCATCTAGAGTTGCTGCTCTACTAGTAGTGGGAGGTGCATTATTCTGTCCACGAATTCCCTGGCTGGGTGTGGGGAGACAGGGCACAAGGGAGTTAGAACATGTACAGGTCAGAGCCAGCAGCGCAGGAACAGAGCTTGTGCGACCTGAAGCAAGCAAGCAACCCCCCGTGGTCACCGGAAGGCTGGCCAGTTACCCCACACTGGGGCGCCGGCTTTTTTTTTTCCCTCCCTCAGTGACTAATAAAAACTTAGGTTATCAGATTTCTTAAGCAAATGACAGGAGACAAGGCCACAGAGGGGTGTGTCCACTCCAGGTGTGCCAGCAGCCTGGGCCCTGCACAGACACACTCAGGCAGAGGCCCAAAGCAACCCTAAAGGACTCTCCCAGCCAAAGTGCAGCAGGGCTCAAGGTAGATAAAGGGGTCGTATTCCTCTCCAACACCTTCTCTCTTCCTGAGCATCCTGCCCTCAGTCCACAAGGGAACGATAAAGAAGTGATGGGAGGGGGAGGAGGAATCAGTGACAACTCCCGAGACCCCTGATGTGGTCTTTCAACTCACCCAGCCACCACACTCCCTTCTCCAGGATGAGAGGCCCAAGGCAGAGAGGTGACTGCTGACTTGGGGTGGGGCATGTGCCCGAGTAAGAGCCCTCAGGCAAGGTTCACCAGGGCTGCTGGGTACGAGTGAGGGTGGGAGAAGCCACTTTCCCCCAGGCAGCTTCAGAGAGCACCTTCAGATGGGGAGCCACACCGCATTCCTATTGTTTTTCCCCACAGCAGATAATTAAAACATGGCCCATGCCTTCAAGGGAAGCAATAAATAAAGAGAGCATGCTCAGTTAAAAAAAAAAAAAAATGCAATAAGCGTTGCCGTGGGTTGTTTAGAACCCAGGAAAGCATTGCCCCCTCCATACCCCTCACCACTTACCTTGGGGTGGGAACAGGAACCCTATCCCAGAATATCCTTCCAGGAATAACCAACTGGGACAGCTATGTCCCCAACCCAGAAACAGTCTTCAGTGAGGGTTCAGAGACCCCGCAGGGAAACTCCATGTCCAGTAGAACTACTCATATTGATAAAAAGTCGAACACACAAACCACTTGAAAGGCAGCTAGTGTGCCTGAGTTTCTGAATTTAATTTTCATTAATTTTAATTTTTGTAGCCACACATGGCTAATGGCTATCATATTGGACAGCTCAGGTAGAGCATGCTTCTTAAATTTGGGAGGTCATGAATACTCTTGAGAATTTGCTGAAAACCACAGCCCCTCTCCCCTGAGAAAATATACCCCTGCACATTCACACACTTGGCTGAAATTTTCAGAGAGTTTACAGACCATATTCCAACCCAGGTCTGAGATCAATCAGGTCTAGAAATTGACCAAAAACGTTATGGCCTAAGAGCGATGTTTCTTCTGCAATGTAGTTGTCTAAGGAATATGTTATACTTTACACAGTTTGAGCAAGAGACCACCACGTGTGGAAGACCCCGCCTGACAGAGGACGTCCTTGTAACATCCCAGCCAGAACATCCAGCCTCTACGCAGACCCACGCAGGCACAGGGCTGGTTCTTCAGTCTTGGAACAGCTATATATGTTAGAAAATTCTTGTTTTCAAACATGGATTCAGGGAGATCAGCTCAGTGCTTTCTGATGACCTAGAGGGATGGGATAGGGAGGGTGGAAGGGAGATGCAAGAGGGAGGGGATATGGGGATATATGTATACATATAGCTGATTCACTTTGTTGTACAGCAGAAGCTAACACACCATTGTAAAGCAATTATACTCCAATAAAGATGTTAAACAAACAAACAAACAAACATGGATTCAGTCTACCTGCTAACTTCTACCCTCGAATAAAAGTTCCACACATTCCCCTACACAAAGGAACTGACTCCCTCTTCCACACAGGACTCGTCTTAGCCTGCGTTCCTCCACTCATGTCCAAGCTGAACAACTCATCTTCTTCAGTTGTCCTGCATGTGACTACTCTGACAGAGCTCCTAGAGACAGGCTGTCAACACACCTTTCAGAGTTTCAGCTATTCCTACCTGCTATTTCTTTGTTTAAAAACAAGTGCAGAGCTTTGGATTTACCCTGATTAAATTCCATTGAGTTTGGCTGAAGCCCATTGTTCCAGACTGCCCCCAATCTTCTTAACCCCTTGTTCTATCATTCAACTTAAATATCTGCATCACCACTACTACCACTGCCACCACCCACCTACCCATTGATCACACCTGCTCCTACCTACATCTTAGGAAGAGGGGGCACACATCCCTTCAGCTCCTAAGCCTCCAGACCCTTCCATGAGACCCCGGTTTCTATGGGTGTGCTCCTCCTGTTCACAACTACCACCAGCTAATACTCTCTCGTGGGGCTCCCATGTTCCAAGTCAGACTGCTGAGCAGCAGACGTCTTCTGAGAACCCTTTCCCAACTGTTCTCAGAACACACACACAAGTTCTTAAAGGGCTTATTTTATTGATAACTCACTAGACTAGAAAGAAATGGACTCCAGAAAAACAAGAATAAACATGAAGTAAATCTCAAGATGTTCTTGTCTCCCTGGCATACAGGGTAAATGGGTTGGATCACCCTCCTTACCCTTGTTGACAACTGGAGTTCTTTTTTTTTAAGTGTAATATATCAAATTTTTATTCCCATTACGTCTTTTTTCTTTAAAGATCTTTTTGATATGGACCATTTTTAAAGTCTTTATTGAATTTGTTACAATATTGCTTCTGTTTTATGTTTTGATTTTTTGGTCACGAGGCATGTGGGATCTTAGCTCCCCGACCAGGGATCGAACCCACACCCCCTGCACCGGAAGGCTAAGTCTTAACCACTGGACCACCAGGGAAGTCCCTGCAATTGGAGTTCTTTACCTCTGTTCATCAAGACTTACTTCTGTCCCCTTCTCCACTCACAGAAATGCCATAGACCAGCTCCGCAAACTCTCATGGACATACAAATCACCTGGGAATGTGGTTAAAGTGCAGATTCTCATTCAGTCATTCTGATGTAAAGCCTGAGATTCTGCATTTCTAACAACCTCCCAGATGATGCGATGCTGCTGGGCCACTGATTAGCAAGGAGGAAGTATGGCTGTAAACCATTCGGGTGCCCTAAGACTCAGGTGAGCAATTTGCAGGAAAGAGTCCAGGTGGGTGCCCATCATTCAGCTCTCACCTGTGTCAGAGGAGTTCCACTGTAACTACACATTAGATACACCTGGGGAGCCCCAGCCCAGTAGAGATCCACCCAAGACCAATCAAACTAGAATCCCTGGGGGTGGGATCCAGGCGATCCCAACATGGAATCCCTGATCCACACTGGTTGATTAAAAGTTTGAACAAGGCAGTTATACCTGTGCCCTCTTCAGGATGACTTTAAATAAAAACTGGTCCTCTGATCTGTCCACGAAGCTGGCAGGAAATAACATTTATCTGCAGAAATCCAGGCCCATTGGTTTGACTGAGTTTCTTTGTAAAGAACCACAGGGACCCTCAAAGCTCACCACTGTCTTTCTAAATCTCACGAACCACCTTTTAAAAAATCTGCTCTAGAACTGTCAAAAACTGACATTGGTTTACAATTTCCAAAATCTCTTTGAAAAATGGAACTTTCTGCCTGTCTCTGGTCTTTTGGCCCTCTTCCAACCATCAGAATTCCATAACGATATCATTCCATGAGTATATCTGAAGGTGTGCAGTAGGGAGTGAATGACTCAGATTCAGGTAGGGTAGCTGGCTCTCCTTTCCTAACCACACATGCTGTGGTCTCTCCCCAGTTTATACTCCCTGGCATGACAGGGATCTAGTGGCTTCTCTCTCTCTGTCACTAGTTCTGCTCCAAAGCTGTAAGACTGTCTCTTCCTTCTATGCTCTTGCTGGGAATATATAAAAGCCTTTTATTGTCTTGAGCATTTTCCACCACCTCAGCACATTCTGGCCACTGGACTCTCTTATGTCCCTCTTAAAGCGTCAGACTACACTTGAAGCGCACCCCTTTCCATGTAAAAAGCACGGTCTTTTACTATCTGCACTCATAGACAGCAGCCCAAGCAGCCACATGGACGGTTCAGATCTTCCCCAGTCCCACCACCTTCCTCCTTAGGGCACCATTTAGGACAGTTAAGTCAGCATTTCCTTTTTCAAAAGCAATCTTACCCCTCCAGCTAACTTCCCTTTTAGAGTCTGTAGCCATGGGGTTAAAACTGTTTACAACCGAAAAACTATTTTCTAAAGTCTATGGTAAACACCTCTCCTTGCCCAAGCTTCTCACTGGATTCAGAAATGCTGAGATGGGGTCCCTTTCTCTAAAGAGTCTCATCACTTCTACTTTACCAATCAATTCTTCCTTTGCTGGTGGGAACTGGTGCCGCCTGACAGCATCCCTCCTCATAGCCTCCATCTTCAGGAAGCCAGAGCTACTAGCAGGTGAGGCAAGAAGTGGTCAGGTTCTGATATTGTTGAGAGATCCCCGATTCCAAGGTATCCTGTCTCAAAACTGGCATAGAGCTTTGTTTCAGCCACTAAATTCAACTGGCTGAGGGCTAGACACACCATATATATTTCTATTTCCCTTCATTTCTCACCCATTCTCGGTCATGCTTCCAGCCTTATGTATACATACTTCTAGGGAAGTTTTTCTCACAAAGGGGTTTTCTCCTACCCTTTTTATCAGACATTTACGTCCCTCACCATGAGCAACTTTTCAGTCAGGCCCTGGGCCACAGCGGCTCCTTGCTCCTGGGTGTCCAGCCTCCTCCCCCAGCAAAGAGGCCGGCAAATGTCTCCCTCCCTTTGCCTGGCCCCACAGTTCTATGAGCAAGTAGGGATGTCTTGAAACAAACATTTAATAAACAATTAAAGCTCAGAGACTAACAGACACAATTTTTATGCATAAAGATTAATTCTTTTCTAGATGTCCTAGGAATGTGTTGTCACCGTGCACTGATTACCTACCATGTGCTAGACGTTCTGCATATTTTATCTCAATTAATCCTCACAAAGAAGGGTTATCCCATCTGACATATGAAAAAACCAATGCTCAAGAGAGTCAGCGGCACAGCCCTTACTTTGGGTTCTGTATCTTCACACTCACCAAATCCTACTTTTCTAATCAGCCGTCTTCACTGTGCTACAAGCCACCACTCAGGTAAAAAGAATGTGGAAGTCAAATAGCCTCCGACATCAGCCTAGGATCTCAATCCTCCCTGGAACTAGGAAGGAAGACCTCAGTTACAGGAATGAACACCTTCAGGTGTGTTACCTCTCTTTAGGGCCCAGAGAAGTAAGTAGTCACCTACATCTGTGGTGGACAGGACCAGCCCTGGGAGCTGCCTCTACTAGTAAAATGCTGAACTTTTCTGAGTAGATGGGCTCTGCTGCACCACCTACCCGCACTGGGTAAAAAATTGAGGAGCAGGGAAGGAAGACAAGATAGTCAAGGTAATGTTCCCCCCTCACAGGATGACACAAAGCAGCTGTCAGCAGATAGCTCAGAAGAAGCCCCAAAGGAAGCTGGAGGACATAGAGACAGGATGGAAGTAAAGAAAGGTGCCCAGAAGAGGAGACGCTGAGAAGCACAGGTGCAAAGAGAGGGTCTGATTCCCAAGAGGCTCCTGGGATGCTGTGTCTTGTCCCACCTGAAGAGCAGGGGCCAAGTTCTAAAGTTCTATGGGTCTCACAGATGTAGAGAACAAACGTACGGACACATGGACACCAAGGAGGGAAAGTGGCTGGGACGGGGGTGGGTGGTGGTGGGGGGATGAATTGGGAGATTGGGATTGACATGTATACACTAACATGTATAAAATGGATAACTAATGAGAACCTGCTGTATAAAAAAATAAATAAAATTTAAAAAAGTAAAATAATAAACAGCATGTACAGCTTGAAAAACAATAAAGTTCTACGGGTCTCCTCCTTTGCTGACCTCCCAAATCCTGGGACAGGTCCCCTCTGCTACATGGCTGCTCAGACCTAGTGAAGGTCTCAGCAGTCCCCTGGGGGCTGTAAACGCTGGGCTGGTTCCCTGGGCTCCCTCACTCAGGCACAGCCTCTCGGGCCTGTCAACTCTGCCAGAGATACATGCGTCAAATGCAGTGTAGCCTGGACAGTGGTTCCCACAGTTTCAGCCTTCAAGGACCAATTTAAAAAAATTGTGGAGACAGACACTAGTTACCATTTTGTATTTTGCCAAGTAAAGACTTTAAAAAAAATAGATCTAATTTTTATCAACACCTCCATTTCATTTTAAAAAAGCACACTTTTAAACATCAAGAAATAGAAAGTATCTATCCTTAAAACAAAGTACTGCTCTTTAAGTCAAAGAAAGTTAACTTTAAGACAAAGCTCACTCCATTGTCCCCTTTCCATTGTTTCTCCAGAAACTGGGAGAACTCTGTCATGGGACAGCACAGGTGCACAGATCAGCACGTGGACCCTCTGTCCAGGGGGGATCACAGGACACCAGCCACATTTTCCTGACCCTGGGGGCCTAGAGGGGCGGCCGGCCACGGCAAGGTCCACAGGGATGCAGACATCTCTCCGCCGGGTTGTCTCTAAGCCTGAGCCAAGCCAGATCCCCGGTCTCTTAACCACGACCACCGGAAGCCCAGGCCAGCAGCTTACACGCAAGGATGACAGGCCCCTGGCTTCACTCCCAGCCCCTTTCACTCAGGTATGCCTCATTTTTGCCGAAAGAAGAGCTTAAACACAGTTCACAAGAGCCACGTGTTCCAGCCCAGAAAGCTGAGCCCGCTTCATCCCCCAGGGTTTGAGAGGAACGGAGTGAGAGAAAGGTGGAAGAGAAGGAGGTAAACCCTACCAGGAAGCAAGCAAAGGAATCAAGCTTCACAAGGTAGCCGAGGCAGGTCCTACTTATACCAAAACACGAGATCTCATGCCCAGGAGTGAAGCCTACCCCTGATCCCACCCCCCTTTCAGAAATGACTCACAGAGCACTGGGCCAGCAGGATGCCAACTCCCCCAAACACCAGCAACATAAAGGAGCTGGACACGGTCTCCCAGGCTGGGCTGGGGAGCTGCAGATGTGATCCAGATGTCTGCTTTAACCTGAGACCGGGGAAATACAGCATCAGTCCGCCGTCCCTGGACCGTGATATGCAGCTTCCACAGGGAGTGGGCGAGACAAGGTGAGAAGGGGCAGAAACATCCCAGCAACACCCACTTTCCTGACCAAAACACTTGGATCTTTCTTCCCAGCCACGGGACCACAGCCCCACCAAGCTGGCGGCACAGCTCTGAACTCAGCAGTCAGGGAAATCCCGAGTGCAAGCCGCCAGCCCATGGAAGCCACAGGTACCCCGGCTCTCAGAAGTACAGCGGTTTCCAGCCCAGCTAGAGAGGGCTTCAAAGGCCATCAAGCACAATCCCTGCATCTCCCCAGGCAGAAGACAGACCCAGAGAGGGGACCTGAGTTGTCCGAGCCCTCGGACAAATCAGTGGCAGAGCGGGGGAGTCCCACAGACTGTGCAGGCCTCCGTCTCTGTCCAGCGCCAGTTCCGCTGCCTGGAGCAACCTCGGCCGCTACACTGCTCCTCCCAAGCTGCTCAACTTCACTCGTCCCTACCTCTGCCAACTCTCCGCTGTTACAGCTGCTACCAACCTCATGCTGGCAGCCCACCACCAGAATGGAAAGGAAAGATGGCCAGTGCAGGGTCACTGCCTCTCCACTTCCTCCTCTGCTCTCATTCCAACTCCTTCCCTCTCTCTGCCTCCCTGCTCATAATTAAGGAAGTACTCCTTCCTGGGGTTGACAGTGTCTCAAAAACAATCATTCATTCATTCAATTAGTATCTGAGTGCTTACTACACACCAAGGAACTGAGCCAGGCCCTGAGAACACAGAGATAAATGGTCCTTGACCTCAAGAAGTACTGTTTAGTAGGGGAACCCAAATCATGGGTTTCTCATTAAGTTCCCAAACACTTTTAGGTATCATCCCAAAAATGATGGTACCCAAAAAGATTTAGGGAAAGAAACATCCCACTCCATCAGGGAAGCATAAAAAACACCGTGTCACTCCAAATTTTCATTTCCAAACCCATCAGCCTCCAACCCTTACCTGACACCATCACTCCCCACATCACCCAAGCATTGGTGTGACCTTGAAACACATCTGAGGCTTCAAGCAGGACAAGAAACTTCTAGAGATAAAGCTGGATATCATTGTCCTGCATCAAATGCAAACATCAGAGATGAGACTGCTAGCTCAGAGCCCTCTACAACCCGGTTCCTCTCCCATCAACTGTCGGCCCGGCAAAGGAGCCTAAAGCAGCTTCCAAAGACAGCAACACTCCTATTTATGGCCCCACTCAAAGCTGGACCAGGAGGATCAAAGCGGGAGAACGGGCTTAACTGGCTTTAGCAAGACCCCTGTGAACACAGCACCCTCAAGGAAGGGTCAGGGCAGCCACGCAAGATCCATCTTACCTCCTTGAGAAGGCCCACTTTTTTCTTCAGCACCTCACACTTGCGCAGTTTGCAGATCTGATGTGTGCGGCGGTTGGTACAGCTGGTGCAAGCCCCACAGTTTTCTAGCCGCCGGCAGGGCTCGCAAGTACCACACCGTTTCCTTTTCTTCCGCCCATCTCCACTCCCTCGGAGTTGCGGTTCACTCCCAGCCATTGGGAGCCCAGGCCCCTGGAAGCCCCCTACCATCACCTGGCCCTGAGGGAAGTCATAAAGGCCTGGCAGGTCTGGCTGCACTGCCAGGGGCACCTGAAACTGACTCATGACGCTGCCAGAGGTGGGGGCATAGGTGCTGGGACAGAGCCACAGTCCAGCTTCCTGCCTCCAAAGGCCACCAACAGGTCCTTCTCTCCTAAAGCAGTCAAAATCTACAGGGTGAAGGCAAGTAGCTCCAGGCTCCGGGATGGGTGCCTCTTCTCAACCCCTCTTCACCTCCTCTGCAGCAGTCTGATAGGACTCAGTTGGGGGCCACTCTCCCACCTGATGGGGCCCGGGATCTGGGGGAGGACACCAGCGGCAGTCCCCAGAGACAGGATCATCTTGGATGGGTGGGTTCTTCACCCTCACCCACTCTGGACCCAGGCATGAGGTGTGCCAGTAGGTGTGTGATGGGGGCAGGGCAGGGTGAGGAGTTTCTCCTCCTGTATTTCTTCTCCCGGGTCAGGATGATGGAGAAGGCAGCGCTGCCTGCAAAAGAGACAGAAAGGGGAAGCGCATCACTCGGGGCTCGGGGACAACTTTCACATGTTACCTCTTCCTGCTTCTGGGAAAAGGGAAGATGGGGGAAGAGAATGGGCTTGCTCTCATGAAGTTCTGCCCAGAACCTCTGGCAGGGCACACTAGCACCCGCTCCCTGAGGGAGAAGGCCTAGGGCCTGACGAGGTGGTAAGGAAACCTGGACGGCGAATTTAATGGGGTGGTCAAGGTGAGATTTCTAAGAAAGTTGTCCTCCGCCCCACCCCCATGGGCTTGGGAGAGTTTTGCCAAAATTCCCACACACCCCTCACTGGAGGTCGCTAGGCCCTCCCCAAGGGAGCACAGCTTTCAAAATAAAGTTTGCAGAGAGCTTCACTCGGCGGGGCTGCCCGGGCGCCCCCTGCACGGAAGCGGCCTGGAGAGGGGCGCGCCCGGGGTAGCCCGCGCCGGCCGCCCAGCCGCGCTCCCCGCCCGACGGCCGGACCCGTGAGGGCGGCCCGCTCCGACGAGGGGGCGCTAGGAGGGGGGCGCGCTCCGGCTCAGGCCCGGCGCGCGCGCGCAGCCTCTCGGGCTCCTTTGTTCTGGGGCCTCGGCCGCTCGGCTCCGGCGGCTCCGCAGCCCCCGCCCCGCCCCGCCGCCCCCGCCCGGCTCCGCTACACTGTGATCCACAGCACCCCCGCCTAGTCTCCCGCAACAAAGTAGCGGCCCCCCGGCCGGCCCCCGGGCCGTCCCCTCCCCCGCGGGTCGGGCCCCCCCCCCCACGCCTCCCCTCCCCCACCCCGGAGCCGGAAAGGCACCGACTGCACCGACCTGCCCGCCGCCTCCGGGGCGGAGCGCACAAAGGGGCAAAGTTTCCCGGCCCGCGCCGCCGCCACCACCGTCGCGGCCGCCGCCGCCGCCTGGGGCGCCCGCCTCCTGGAGCGCCTGGCCCGGCCGAGCTCGGCGCACGGAGCCCCCCGCCCGGGCCGAGGAGGGGACGGCGCAGGAGGAAGGAAGAGGCAGCGGCGGCCGCGGCGGCAGCAGCAGCAGCAGCAGCAATGAAGGCGTCCGCGGGACTCCCCGCCCCCCGCGCGCCGCGGCACGTGCTCGCCCGGGGACTCCCCCGCCCGGGAGGGCGCGCACGTGCGGCCCCGCCGAGCCCCGCCGAGCCCCGCCGGCCCCGCCGCCGCCCTCTCCGCCGGGCTCGGGGCTACGCGAGGGGGGAGTTCCGCGGAGGGGGAGGGGACGGCGCGGGCAGTCCTCGAGCGGGTGGGGGCAGGGCCCGGCCCGGACGCCGCGCCTTTGCACCTGCAGTACTTCCCCTCCCCAGCGGTCGGTCCTCCCGGGACCCGGCCGCCCTCCTCCGGTTGGCCGCCACCGCCCTCCGGCGCTTCTGCAGCCCGGGCGGGCGCGGCGGGCGGCGCGGGGTGGGGCACGCGGACCTCCCAGTCTAGGCCCTCGGCGGAGCTGGCCTCGGTGTCCCCACTTCCTGCCACTCCCTGCGGGCCGAGCGGCCTGGGACGGCCCCGGCGCCCCCGGGAGTCCTGAGCTCCGGGCCCGACTGACCCCCCTCTCTTGGCAGCCGCTCGCTCGCTCATTCCGAGGCAGGACAATGGGGTACATCGCGCGTTTGCGTACCGAGTCAGCCTGGCCGGCTAGGAGGGGATACCCGCGAGAAGAGGCCGAGGGCCAGCCGGGAGGCACCCTCGCGGGGGTGACGACCGAGCGCCCTACCCAGGCGGACCCCGGGCCCCTACCATCGCGAGCCTCCCCCGCGCCGCTCTCGGCTCTTTCGCTTCGAAAACAAAGACTAATCCGATACCCCCGCCCTGCCTCCCAGAGGAGGGGAAACGGGCGCGTCGCGGAGGGTAACCGAGGAGGACAGCGTTCAGGAGGGGCTCGGACAGCCACCGAGGGGGCCGTGGCGCAACCGAGCCCTATAACCCAGCGCAGACACTTTGAAAAGTCACCCCGGGCTATTTTCCAGCCAAGGGGCAAGGCGTAAGAATATTTTCCAGTTGCCAAACTGCCGGTTCTCTCTGCTGCTTTTTTTCCCCTCACCTGTTGTTCAGGCCAAGTTGAAATTCCAGGTTAGATTAATTCAGCTCCACCCATCGGGCCTGACTGCCAGGCTGGTCCCCGAAGCTTCCTTCCACCTACCTGGGTTGCTGGGGAGAAGGGTGGGTCTCTAACACACACACACACACACACCCCACACACACCCAAACACGGGCAAGTCCTGGCAGAAACAACCACGGGCGGACTGGCCTGACCAGTTTGGGCGGTGTTCAAGGAACCAGGTATCTGGCAGGCGTCGCCACCGGGATGAAGCTAACAACTCAGCCAAAACTGGAAAAAGAGCATTCGGCCGGTTATTTAAAAGAAGAAGAAAAAAAAGTAATTGATCTCAAGTAGCGCTGTCCAGAAAGCCCTAGGCAGTAGGAGAAGCCCGGGTTCCGTCTGGAACTTCCCTCCCCACAGGCCTGATTTTGACAGCCTGCTCCAGTGGCCAGGTTGTCAGCTGTGGGAGGGCGGTGAACATGGCTGCAATACCTACTTCCTACTCTGGCCTTTGAGAGTAGGAAAGAATTTCTGTTCAGGGAAGTAAGACTAGAACTGAGAAGAGATACCAATAGAGTGCAATTTTCAGTCAAACATGAGAACAGTTTGTGGACTTTGTTTTTTATGTAATGAATGTTTAACGTTTTAAGTATTTTATTTTTAGCAAAAATTATGTATATTAAAGAAAACAGGCAATAGAAAATTAGAAGACAAAAATAACCCCAATACAACATTTAACCTTTTGCTATATTTCCTTCTAGCCTTTTCTATTGTAGATTATTTCCTTTTTTAAAATAATAACATGGCTGTACTCACACTGGTTATGCAGCTTGCTGTCCACTTTTTACTTAACATTATATTGCAAGTATTTCCCTATTTGATAGACAATCTCCAGATAGTGTGACAATGAAGAGGGTGGCTTAGGAGTCAGGGAACTGTGGGTTCCAGGCCTGGCTCTGCCACTTGGTAGCAGAGTGACCTTGGACAAGGTACTCATCATCTCCAAAGGAATCCAAGTAAAGTACTTAACATAGTGCTTAGTAAGTAACAATTATTGTTTAATCCACATAAAAACCCTGTGAGGTACTATCTTTAAACCCACTTTACAGATAAGGAAATAGATTAAGTAATTTGCCCAAGATTACTCAGCTAGTGAACTGTAGACTCAGAATTTGAGCCCGGCATCTTTCCTCCTGTTTTCTGTCTTGGTGAATGGCACCAGCAATTTGCTGTGCCAGTTTACTCTTCACCAGCTATCTATGAAAGGGTCATTTTACTAAATCCTCTGGCTTAGGTAACAAGATGGATGCTGGTGCCATTCACCAAGGCAGAGTACAGGAGGAAAGATGCCTGGGGACATCTGCATGGAGCTGAGTGTGGAGCTGAGGAGGTGAGGCTGGGGCTGTGGGCCCCAACAGGGAGCAGCTCGTGAGGCCTCAGGTGTGGAGGACCTCACTAGGAGTGGACATGGAGAGTGAGAAGAAAAGGCAGCCAGGCCAGAGCCCTGGCGAACACCAGCTCATGAGGAACAGCAGCTGACAAGGGGCCAGCAAAGGAGACAGAAGGAGCGGCCAGAGAGGTAGGAGGGAAAACCAGTCCCAGGTCTGGGATGTGCTGTCAGTCTCTCTCTGGAGCCTTGTATTTCAGCAGTCTTGTCATTCATTCCTTCTACCCAAGGAAACCCCTTCCCACTTCAACCCCTTCCCAGTTACTCCTTCTACCCGCCAAGTTCCCATTCATCCTGCAGGTCTCGGCTTAAATGCCATGAAACCTCTTCCAGCTCTTCAGACAGATTCCAGAGTCCCACACACTCTCCCTCCCCAGAAGTTTGACGCTGCCTCCCTAGGAAAATCTTATCAGTATCGTAATCATTTGCACATTTCCCTCCCAGTTACTATGAGCCCTTGGAGGGCTGGGACCCTGTCTTTTCACCTTTGTAACTCTAAAGCTAAGCACCCAATCAATACGTGTTCAATGCAGACACGAGGTCAGTAGAGCCTGATAAATGAAATATCCCAGTAACGCCAAGCACCCACAGGCTTCCAAGGTTTATTCCTGCTTGCTTTCCTACCTGCACGAACCCTTCAGGGGCCCTCAAAATGCACTCCAAACTCCTCAGGCCCTGCCTTCCTAGGTCTGCAGCCTCCTGTGCCGCCGGGTTATCCCTACTGGAGGAGCGCTCAGGGCAGGAGAACAGCTGGGACCGGCGCGTGGAGGTGGCGAGCGAGCCTCTCTATCTGAAAGCAGCCTGAAACCAGAGGCAGTGAGTGGTTCACTAAGTGTGGTCCCAGGTCCGCAGCGTCACCAACACCTGGGGAACTTGTTAGAAATGCAAGCTCTCGGACCCCACCCTAAACCTACTCAAGCAGAAACTCTGGGGGTGGGGCCCAGCGTTCTGTTTTAACAAGCCCTTCAGGCGTTGCACTCTCAAGTTTGAGAAGCGGGCGAGAAGCAAGTTCAGCACCTAGGCGCCGGCCAAGATCACGCCGGAGGCGCTTAGAGGAGGCAGACCCCGGGAGGCTCCTTTTATAAATCGGCTTGGCGGGCCCCACCCCCAGTGGCCGAGGGCAGAGCCTTTTAGGCAATTGCTCCGGTGAGGTTAGGACCTGGCTGCGCTGCTGCCTCAGGGACTAGAAAGGGAAATCCCGTCTCGAGAAGGAAGAGCCCGAGGGACTGCAGGCGCTACAGAATTGGCAGGGGGCGTTTCGCTGGATGGGGACGGAGGTGGGGCTGGGGAATAAGTAGGGCTTCCATTGATGAACTGAAGTTGATTCCGCACTGGGCAAAGGACACAAGAAGTGTAATTGGATGTGCGCGCGTGTGGTTCTTCAGGAAGCCACTGCGTGGAGCCGCCACTGCTGGGTGTTTGCCCAACCTGCAAATGACTGAACGTGACTGACCTCCTCTGAGGCACTTGGCTTCACTCCTTCCCTTTAGCTAATAAGCAATTTGTCCTATTTGAAGAATGAGCTTTGTATTACGGGACCTTTTGCAGAAACGTAAATATACTCCAATGTCCACACTTGAGCTTCGTGTTAAAGACTGAAGGCATTGGGACGTTCATTTGATTTTTGTTGTGTTCTTCTTTGGTCATGTGTTGGTTAAAAATATTATCACCTTACATCTGCATAGAGCTTTCCCTTTACAAAGCACTTCCACACCCTTTCCAGTTCTGTCTGCAGAGTGGCTTGTACACCAAATGTGCAAATGTTACTTTCCTTTTCTTTCTATGACATAATTATTATTGTTATTATAACCGTTTTACAGATAGGGGAACTGGGACTCAGAGGGGTAATTTTTCCAAGGTCATTCACTACTAAGTGTCAGAATCAGGCCTTCAATCCAGGACCTCTGAAATTAGCCTACCAGTGCCAGGGCTGTTCTGGGGGAAGAAACTGGCATTTTGCTTTTGGTGAAAGGGAGATTCGTTAGTGCATTGCTTTTGGACATGCCCTGGTTAGTGCGACACATGTAGGGTATCTAGATTATGCTTTTGGATAACTCAGCAAATGCTTTCATGTCTTATAGCTATTTCTGTGACTTCAGTTTGAATTTAGGTTCAATAAAATAGGTACATAACTTACAAGGAGCATGCAAGTGTCCCCTTCATAATGGGAAAGAGATTGAATAACCTGGAAATCTTCCAGCCTAAGGGGGCCGGGCAGGAGGATGGGAGCTTCAATTGACTCGGAGACTCAAGATGCTGAATACCCAACAGGAATAAAGGCCTTGGTGCCCCCCAAACCTTGATTTGACTGGGTGTATCAGTCAGGATCAGTTAAGTTGTGCTAGCGTGAGAAGCAATCCCCAGGTCTCAGTGGTTTGACAAAACTTTATTTCTCCATCATGAAATATGTCTACTGGGGACCAACAGGAGCTCTGTTTTCCATAGCCACTTAAGGACTCAGGCTGCTGCAACTAGCATGTTGCCTCCTCAACCCTGAAGGCAGGAAATGAGGGTGGGGCCAATAGAGCACTAACTCTTAAAGCATTTACCTGGAAGTAACACACATCACTTTTGTTCTGACTTCATTGGCCAAAGCAAGTCATAAGGGAGCAGGGGAATGCCATAGGTGCAATGCTCCCATGTGCCTGGAAGGAGAAGCAAAAATATTTGGTTAACAGCACTAATAATTAATACACAGGGAATAGTATGTGTGCATATGTGTGCGGTGGATGTGTGTGTGTGTGTGTATTTGAGGCATGTGTTAATGCAATCAATTCTGCCCATTTCAAGAGCATTTCTCCCTCCTGGGGACATATATTTGAGATCTCCACTCTAATGGGTGTCATTCCTCCCACTATGCATGTTCAGAGATTTAGATTAGTAGAAAGAAACCTGAGTTGAGGGAAGCATGGTGGGAGAGGAGAGTGACAGTGGAGCAAACTCAGTAGAAATTAATGTGTAAACTAAAAAAGAATCCAGAAAAGGAAGGGACTCGGTATATATGTCACTAGGGGCCTGCCTAGTAAAGAAACTACTAAAACAGCATAGCTGTGGCAGAAGCATTTCCTGCCTTCTTGCCATTCACTCCCACTCATCCTTCCTGGCTAAACCCAGGTGACACCCTGGGAAGCCTTTGATGATCTCTCGAGACTGGGCCCACCAATCATATCATAAGAATGAGTCAGTCTGTCCCATCCACTGTGTAGTGGATGGGGACCATATCTTGTCCAGTGCCAGCTTCAGTCTGGGGTCTTGGAACAGAGGCAGAGAAACCAGTTGGAAGGCTGTTGCAGGAACCCAGGTGGGAAAAAAATGATGGCCTCCTTTAGGGCAGTGGTGGTGGGGATAAAGAAAAGTACGTATTGGAGAGATTTAGGGAATCAAATAACAGGAAGGGGCTGACTGGATGAGGGGTGGGGAGGAGATTTCTGGAAGAGCAGCAGGGTGGATGGTAGCACCAAGGGGCCTAGAGGAGGAGCAGTTTGCTAAATGAGGTCAGCAAGGACATGTTCCATTTGAGGCGCCTGTGGGACCGGCCCACAGAGAGACCCAGGAAGCAGCGCATAGAAGGGCCTGGGGTTCAGGAGGGGAAAGTGGCTGCACTCAGATCCTAGATCTACCTCTTGGTTAAATTTCAACATCAAATCCTCAAACGAGGTCATCATTTTTAAAAGGAACTTTAAAAAAAGAAAAAAAGTGGGGAGTTAGGGGGAGGAAGCCACAGAAAATACGTGAAAATAAAAATTGTGAAATTCCTGAACTACAAATCCTGAGAATCCAGTTAGAGGAGTGCAAAGGCTTCATGGAAAGAGCTGAGCCTCCCTAAAAGATTGGTTCAACTTCAACCAGTTTGTCTCAATAACCTATTTCCGTATGTTGTTTCCATCCCATCTCCTGCTGAGCAGGGGCCTACTTGTCCCACCTGAGACCTGAACTTGATATCAACCCCTATCATCCTTGAGGCTCCCCTTCCCCATACCCTTTTATGGGTGAGGGTCAAGTCCCATTTGCAGGAACAGTGCAGTGCAGGGGGACAAATCTTCAGAACCCCTACCAGAGACCCCTTTCTTCCCACTCAGCCATTGTGATACATAGGTGCCCTAAAGATTGAGAAGCTCTGCTTTAGGAGTCTACAGGGGCTAGGGATAAGAAGGCTAGAGATAAAAAGGACACCGGTGTCCCCCATGGACCTGGGAGAGAGGTTCTTGGAAATACCTGCACTAATGGATCCAGTCATTCAAGGTCGCTCTAGCCTCGTTCCTGGAGAGGTATTCTGTGTTCCCAACATTGTACTATTTATCTGCTAAACCAGGGAGGGGATTATCAGGTTATGTCTCAGTCTACTCGCCAATTTCTAGGATGGTCCTAATGGTGGCATGACTAGGCCATTACCCACATCCACCTGATATTCAGCCATCTCAAACCACAGTAAAACTTGAATTTGAACATTGAGCCTTTGGGAAACAATCTAATTATTTATAGTGAATCAAAAGCCTGTAAGACAGAAAATGGGTGTTCAGGCAGAAAGAGGCCACAGTGAACAAAAAGATTGGCCGTTCAAACAGGGATATAGGGATTTCCCTGGTGGCACAGTGGTTAAGAATCCGCCTGCCAATGCAGGGGACACAGGTTCAAGCCCTGGTCCAGGAAGATCCCACATGCCGCGGAGCAACTAATCCTGTGTGCCACAACTACTGAGCCTGCGCTCTAGGGCCTGTGAACCACAGCTACTGAAGCCTACACACCTAGAGCCCATGCTCTGCAACAAAAGAAGCCACTGCAATGAGAAACCCACGCACCGCAATGAAGAGTAGCCCCCGCTCGCCGCAACTAGAGAAAGCCTGCGCACAGCAACGAAGACCCAACGCAGCCAAAAATAAATAAATAAATTTATAAAAAAACAAAACAAAACAAAAAACAGGGATGTGTGTGGGCTAAGGGCACCTGAGTGAAGCAGTGGTGAGCACTCGACAGGGCCTGCCCAGGTCCAGAGGCTCAAGAGGAGCCTCACAGCTGCTGGAAAAAGAAGGAAGAAGAACAATGAAGTACAGGAAGTCTAGAAGCACCCCCCACACACACGCTGAGAGACCTGGAGAAGAGCTCAGGTTTACAAGCACATGCTGATCTCTGTAGAAAAGTCAGTGAGTAGGGTTTTTTTGAAAATATCTCTGGGGCCTCTTGGCTGCGAGAGCCCTCTTTGGAGGAAGGCAGGTAAATTCCTTCATGTGGTATGCCAGAGGTGCCAGGTCTATCTACTGTTGTCTGTGGGCACTCCTGGGATGTGGCCTCCAACATCAACACTGAAAGAAAACCTCAGGATTAAGGTTGCCAGATTTAGCAAATAAAAATACAGAGCATCCAGTTAAATTCAAAAGTCAGAGAAACAACAAATAATATTTTAGTGTCCATATGTCCCATATATTACATGCCAGAGCAACCCTACTCAGGATTAGAGTTTGTACCCAAGGCATGGGGCCAGGGCGGTGGGCGGAGGGCGTGCAGGGGTTGACCTGAGAGGAAGTTTCTACCTGAGGCCCAGTAGTACCATCCTAAGACCCACCCTGTTTTTGAATACAGAGTGGAAATGTGCTTTTGTTAGTTTGAGGGTGGGCAGTCTTTTGTGAGAGACTATGTCATCTAGTTTGCTTTTTAAACGTTTTTCCCTACAAAGGTGGGAACTACCAACATGTTTTTTTACATGTATCGAGTGGGGTAGTTCAAGGAACGTATACAATAAAAGTATCGTCGTTTTGATAATTCCAAGTCTGGTTCCTATAGGAGATGGACTGTTTCTTAGTTCAGACCATTAAAATCCTGCTTAACCAGAAAAAGTTTTCTTACTTAAGCAGGCATTTATTCATTGAGCCCTGTAGAAGAAAAATGGTAACTATTTACCTAATCAAGCAATCGAAAAGTATTTCTAAGCATAAAATCACTAAATCCTTCTGCATGTCAACAACCCAACTTAAATCATAAATTCAGGGGAAATATTTACAAAACAAATGAAAAGGAAAAGTGTTATGTAAGAAAAAAGTCACCCACAAGGGGACAAAAAGGCAAAGAATGTGAACACTCACAAATACAAATGACCAAAAAAGATATAAAAAGTCCAACCTCATTCATAATCATAGCAAGCTGACAGATCACAAAATGAAAATACAGTTGACTCTTGAATAATACAGGTCTGAACTGCGTGGGTCCACTGAACCTGGATTTTTTTCAATAGTAAATACTACAGTATTACACCACCTGCAGTTGGTCGAATCTGAGGATGCAGAACTAGGGATACAGAGCAACCAAGGCTACAAAGGGCTGACTACATTATACCGGGATTTTGGACTTCCCAGAGTGTCAGTGCCCTAACCCCCGTGTTGTTCAAAGATCAAATGTACTCAGTTTTGCAAATACTATTAACGGTTTTCTTTGCCAAGATATGCCGCTGATGAGACCATAAACTCACATACCCTTTTGGCAAGCAATTTCACATGCTTGTCAATACCTTCAAAATGTTTATACCCTCTCAATAATCTCACTGCTAGGAGAGCGGTGCACAAAAATCAAGGTACAAGGGTCTTCATGGAAGGCTTATTTATAACAACAAAATTAGAAACAACCTAAATGTACAACATTAAAGAATGATTAATTCATAAGATGTAAGCACAGCAGAACATGATGCAGCCATTATAATAATTTCATTAATTTAAAAAGTAAACAAACACAAGTTAATTATAAAAAAATGAGTACAGAAATGAGCAAAAAGAAAAATCTGAAAAGAATCTGCAGTCCAGTGTTAATCACTATTAATGTTGTGGACCATATCTTTAAAAATTTTTTATGTCTTAATATTAAAATAGTGCTTTTGAGGGCTTCCCTGGTGGCGCAGTGGTTGGGATTCCGCCTGCCGATGCAGGGGATACGGGTTCGTGCCCTGGTCCGGGAGGATCCCGCATGCCGCGGAGCGGCTGGGCCCGTGAGCCATGGCTGCTGAGCCTGCGTGTCCGGAGCCTGTGCTCTGCAACGGGAGAGGCCGCAACAGTGAGAGGCCCGCGTACCGCAAAAAAAAAAAAAAAAAATGTTTCTGTTCTTAAAATAGTGCTTTTGAAAAATATTTGGTAATATTGGAAAATATTTACCATATGAATTCAAAAGAAAATAATCAGTATATATTGTATTATCAAGAATTTGTAAGTCAATATGCACAAAGATTGGAAGGGAATACATAAAAATACTAATAATGGGTCTGTGGATGATTTTGTTCTTTATACCTTTCTTCTAAAATTTCTACAATAAATGGATATAATTCTTATAATTGAGAAATAGAAACTTATTTTTGAAAACAGGCAAGTGGAACATTTATGCCTTAAAGCAGGTCCTCGAGAGAGCAGGAACCAAGTAATAATGATTAACAGAATGGTTTTGACTTTGCACACTGTAGCCACCCTAAAGGACTTAAAGAAGCCATTGCCTGGGCCCTACCCTTGGAGATTCGTGCTGAGCAGGGGCCAGGGCATTATGCCCTTGGCAATATCTAGGCACTCTTGGGTGGGTGTATAATGTGCAGCTAGGCTGGGATGTGTCTGCACGAGCCATCACACGTTTCCCCAGGAGTCTAGGCCATTGTGGCCTGGCAGAGGAGGAACTGCAGGACCTGATTTCAAGCCCCAAGGGGCCTCTCTAGCTGTGTGCTTCAGGTGAGTCATTTAACTGCACGTCAGTCTATCTGTAAAATGGGAATATGTAATGCAAGATTTGGGGTGTGGCTTCAAGGAGAGGATGAATGAGAAAGCACTGTGTGAAATAGAAAGCATACAGAATGCACTGCGGTTTTTTGCGGTACACGGGCCTCTCACTGTTGTGGCCTCTCCGGTTGTGGAGCACAGGCTCCAGACGCACAGGCTCAGCGGCCATGGCTCACGGGCCCAGCCGCTCCGCGGCAGGTGGGATCTTCCCGGACCGGGGCACGAAGCCGTGTCCCCTGCATCAGCAGGCGGACTCTCAACCACTGCGCCACCAGGGAAGCCTTGAATGTGCTGTTTTTGAGAACCTGGAAACTTAGATGATAGCAACTGTCTTTGATCAATGAAATATCCTTGGCAACTTGGGAACCCATGCAAATAAACAGGTTTGTTTCTAAGCTGTGTCAGTCTTGTAATTTGATTTGATTCGGAGATACTGTAGGCAGGTGCTGTCAAATGTAGATGCCTGGGGCAGTCCTAGCCTGAGGGCTCATGGGCAGTGGACAGCAGCCGATAGATCTGAGTTGGTTCAGACCACTCGGTCATCCTGCTTTGAACGGTGTCTGGCCTCTGGAAGCCAAAACTTTGTTCTCATGAAAATGTGCCTTTGCATGCTACACAAACACCCCAGAATGTCTACTTCTTCTTTTTTTTAAAAAAAACAAAAACAACAACAAAAATATTTATTTATTTGGCTGCGCTGGGTATTAGTTGTGGCACGCGGGATCTAGTTCCCTGACCAGGGATCGAACTCAGGCCCCCTGCATTGAGAGTGTGGAGTCTTAACCACTGGACCACCAGGGAAGTCCCCAGAGTGTCTACTTCTAAATAAATGTTCTTATGTAAATCATCTCCTTGGGAGATTATGTGGCCATTGCTTAAAATGTCTTAGTAATTGTTCTTTTGAGATTGCCTTTGTCTAAGCTACATTATTTTCTGAGTATTTTCGATCGGTGAATTCATTCTCCATCCTTTGAAGAGAAGCTTAATTTTAGAAAGCAGCCAGAAATATCTTTCAGAAACAAACCTGACAAGTTAGATGGTATTCAAGCCTAGGTTAGACATTTTATTTTGTAAGCGAAGCGGTCCTTTATAAGGTACACATGTGTGTCTGTCTTGCTACCCAGTGTATTCCCAGCACCCTGCACAGCACCTGGGGCCTTGAGTGGTTAACAGAACCTGGTTCTCTACTGGGACCCAGATACTGGCTCAAAAGGTAAGTGTGGAAGAGTCTTTGAACAAAGCAGCCTGTTTGGGAGTAATAATTTCTAGCTTGTATGTTGACCAGAAATCTGTCTCTTTCTTTTGATAAGTATGCTGTGGGTACACCTTGTGCATTTGACTACGGAGAAAATGATGCAGTTCCTTCCCCTTATTGGGGCTAATACTGGATTTAGTCTCCTAAGACAACACTAATCAGCAACACTGGACAAATCCAGGCATTTCTGGAATTATTTTTCATGCCAACCCAATCCACAAAACATGCAAACATGGTATTGTCAACAAGGACAATACCCAAAACATAATTCACTTTTTCACACAAGAATTTCAAGACACTGACATTAATCCAAGTTAAGACTTGCAAATGAGCCAAGGTCCACAGCTCTGGGCACTGATGAATTTGAGGGTACACAGTTAAGCAGCTCCTAGCCAGGACTGAGAGCATCGACATGCGAGTCAGACTCCTGGGTTGATTCTGCTCAGCTGTTAACTAGCTGTGTGTCTGAGGCGCCGGGGCCGTGGGGTGGGGGGGGTGGGGGCGGGATTTCACACCTCTCCCCTTGTTCTTTATCCATACAGTGATCTCACACTCTTAAAGCCATCAGTCTTAAGAACAATGAAGGTGGACAGGAAGCAAGGAGAGCAGGTTGTTAACAGAAGGCATCCCGCTGGCGACCGTGGAGGGAAAGCAAGGTGCTGCTGAAGGAGCGGAGACTCGGGGGGGCAGCAGGAACCAGTCTCAGCTGAGACGAGATCCCTGCTCTGAAGGAAAAAGAAAGCCAAAGACAGAGCTCAACTGCTCCTGGCAATGGAACCGTTTCCAAGAAGGGAACACAGAGGTCATCTGAGGTCAAGTTCAGGGCACGCAGCCAGCAGCCAGGCGGGAAGGAAGTTGCAGCGAATGCCCGCCTGCTCTCCCAGCCCTTCGCCTTCTGAGCACAAGTCCCGCGCCAGCCCCTTTGCCAGGGCGCCCCGGGGAATTCAGAGGCTCCTTCCAGACCCCGGCCTTCTGGCTCTGGCCTCGCGGACGCAACCCGCGTGGAGGCGCCGCGGAGAAGCAGGTAGAGTCAGCGAGTCGTTGTGAGCGCTGGGTCGGCGCCGGCCCGGCGTGTCTTGGCCGCTCCGAGCGCTCAACTGCAAACCTTCGAGCCTTCTTCGTCCACTGCCGCCCTCCTCTAACGTCACGGCCTCCCCTGCCTTAGGCACACAGGACTTTTTCTTAGCTCCCTGCCTTTGCTCTTGGTGTTTACCCCAAAGCTCTGGAAATCCTGCTATCATTTAATGCCCAGCTCGAATGCCATGTGACCCATGAAACTCCCGTAGGCGGAAGTAGCACCTGTTACCATGTGTCCTGCGTCACACTTAGGGTCATTTTGTCTCTCTCCATTTGGGACCACATTGTATCCATTCGTAACCATCGCATCATGTCTCTTCCTTCCTTGGTCCGTGCTGCCCAACTGCCTGCGCGTCCTTGCCGTTCTGCCGCCATCACACCCCTCACCTCGTCCTTCAAGGCTCAGCTCAGAGACAGACTGTGAAGGACTTTCCCACTCTTACCGCCGCTCCACCCACACAGACATGCTGGCTCCAGTTTCTGATCAGCTACTTCTGTGCCCAGAAGTTTCTCTCCAGTATTTCTAATCCTTGGAACACCCTTGCAAAGTAGGTGCAGAGTTTATTTCACTTTCAGAGGTAAGAGTAGAAGCTCAGAGAGGTTAAGAGTGCCCGGGTTGCACCGCTGGCTAGTGTGGCGCAGCCAGGATTGGAACCTAGGCTTGTCTTACACCAAACCCAAGCCTTCCATCCCTTCCATGTGACTTCTTCATTCATAGGGCAAATATTTTGAACATAAGACTGTAAGGACCTTGAAGATTATCTTTGTTGTCAATGCAAGAAACCGAAGGTATCAAGACTTGCCAAGGTGACACAGTTTCTCCCTACATGCTTTTATCATTCCTCATCTGTCAACTTCAGGTGGTCCCTAGTACCAGGTAACATTCCCTGGGGTCCCCATTTGCAAGCCATCTGACACAACTGCCCTGTAGCAGGGCCCCAAACTGGCAAGAGAGAATGTTGCAATACCCTCAGAGCCACAGCTGTACGTAATGATAAAATCCCCAACGACAGTCACTTTGAGTTTCTTTCTTGCGTAAGAGAAGTCTGAGGAGGGCAATCCACAGCTGCTAATGCAGTTTTACCAAGTCAAGCCCCGGGCTGCTGCTTTCTTCTGCAATTCCCTCCTCAAGGGGCACTCATGGTCCCCAGTGGCTCCAGGTTCACCCGGGGCAGGGGCGCTGCCAGCAGAATCCAAGGGCTCACTGCCCATCTTCTATTTCTGCCATTTACTCTACGGGTCACACAATCACATAATCTAGTCCAGAGGTAGATAAGCTGCTCAGAGCCTAGCTGGGAGCTGGCCTGGGACTTGGCAAGTACGTAGCATGTAGCTGCGAGCATAAGGGGTAAGGGTGTAGGGGACGTTTCATTGCTTAGTCCAAGGGGCCCTTCTTTTTCTTTTTTAAAAAAATTTATTTATTTATATTTATTTTTGGCTGCGTTGGGTCTTTGTTTCTGTATGAGGGCTTTCTCTAGTTGTGGCAAGCAGGGGCCACTCTTCATCGCGGTGCGTGGGCCTCTCACTATCGTGGCCTCTCTTGTTGCAGAGCACAGGCTCCAGACGCGCAGGCTCAGTAGTTGTGGCTCACAGGCCTAGTTGTTCCGCGGCATGTGGGATCTTCCCAGACCAGGGCTCGAACGCCTGTCCTCTGCATTGGCAGGCAGATTCTCAACCACTGCGCCACCAGGGAAGCCCCAAGGGGCCCTTCTTAAGCTCAGCCTACTTCTTTCCATTTGTTTAGTATTTATCGAGCTCCTCACTCGTATGTGCCAGACACTGGAGAGACAAAGAGGAATAAGACTCATTCTGAGTCTAATAAAGAGACAAAGAAATAGATCGTTTTCATGCTATGTGGCAAGTGCAACAATAAGATATGTGCCAAAGGCACTCAACAGGAACACAATGACGGGCACCTGACCCAGCTGTGGGGGCGAGGCAGTCAGCAAAGACTTCTTGAATAGGGTGCTTGCTGATGAAACAGATATGTGACATATTAGGAGGGCTGTTACTGGCCTCAGATGATTGCCTGGATATTGGGGATGAGTGAGAGGAGGAATCAGATGCTCCCGGTGGCTGCAGGAATGATAGGAGAACATTGAACGCTTGATCTTCTCGCAGATGCCCAGTGCTTTCTTGCCTCAGAGCAGGTGGTCGCTTCCCCAGTGTTGCTTTTTCCATCGCTGCTCACAAAGATGTGAATTTGGGCCCTTCTCACTTTCAGGGTTTTAACCCAGGTACTCTCAGGAGGTGAAGTCCCCCTGACTCTGACCTAGTGAATCAAATACAGGAGCACGGTCTGCACCATGCAACCTCCAGGCCAGACCCAGCTGGAGTTTCCCAAGTGTCACCTGAGCCCGATGGTGACTCGTGGAAACTTTGGCTCTAGAAAATCCATCTGTAGTGAACATCTCCCACTGTGTGAAGGACCACTGTGTTGGCAGTAGAGCCCACCTCCCACAGTGAAGATGAACTCAGATACTGTTTTTCCCAGACTCCCTTGCAGCTACTTGGCATGTCAAGGGCACATGGCATAGATTCTAGGAGTCAGCTATCCCTACCAGAGTCAGGTCCCTGAGAACTTTCTGTGACAGCAATAGTTGCAGGGGGGTCACATTCTCACCACAACTGTGGTGGACCCTTTGGGGCCTTGCAGATGACGGGCCCTGGGGCTTCATCACGTTCACAGGAACTTGCTTCTCATTGCAGTTTCGGACCATGATGGAGTCTTTGGCTGTCATCAGTCCAGCAGGGGGTGAGGCTAGGGTAAATGTGGGGACCAGGAGAGCACTGCTTGGTTCAGAAGACAGCGAGTTCAGAGGACCGTTGAGCTGGAACAGAGGGTTCTTTCACAGGGGCAGGGGAAGATGAGGCTGGAGGACCCCAAAAGCCCAGTTAAGGAACCTAGTCATCATCTTGCAAGAGGCACTGACATTTTTGAAAAATGAACTTTTATTTGGGAATAATTTTGGATTTACAGAAAAGTTTCAAAAATGGCACAGAGAGTTTCCATATATCCCTCACCCAGTTTTCCCTAGTGCTAACATCTTAACATTATATGGTACATTTGTTAAAACTAAGAAGCTGACATTGGTACATTACTGTTACCCAAACTCCAGACTTGAGTTGGATTTCACTAGTTTTTCCACTAATATCTTTTTTCTATTCCAGGATCCAATCCAGGATACCACTCTGCATGTAGACAGCAACCTTTTAAAAGGAGAATATTAACATTATTAAAGGCGTTTTAGGAGAACCACCTGATCCCAATGGACAGGTTGGTCCAGGAACTGGGATAGGAAGGCACTTGTAAAGGCATTCCAGAACCTTCGAACTTCCAAATACACCCCACTGCCCAGCATCTGAAGGGGCTCACCACCTTGAAGATGCAGGGCCTGCTCAGGGCCCCAGGGGGCCAAAGGTATATTTAGGATACACCTGGGAGCCAAAAAAAAGAAAAATTCCTTCCTCTGGAATTCTCTGGGGGTCCAGTGGTTAGGACTCTGCACTTTCACTGCCAAGGGCCCAGTTTCAATCCCTGGTTGGGGAACTAAGATCCTGCAAGCTGCGTGGTGTGGCAAAAAAAAAAAAAAGAAAAAGATACACCTGAGAGCCTCCACCCAGCAGTGCTGGTAAGCTAGAAGGTCTTCCTACCCAGGCAACAAAAGCAGGCTGGTAAACCCAGACAGGCAGCCAAAGAAGTACGTGCTTGCCCTCTTTTCTGAAAGTCTAGACTCATCTCCCTTACAAGTCAGTTTGATGTGGAAAGAGAACAGGCTCTACAGGGGGTCAGGATGGACCAGGGTTTAAGTCCTGGCTCCATCGCTTACTGATAGACCATGTGTGAGTTACTGAACTTCTCTGAGCTGCAGTTTCCTCACTGATAAAAACTGGAATATTACACTTCCTTCATAAGATTATTGAGAGGATTGATTAACATTTACACAGTGTTCGGGAGGGGCTGGCACACACACAGTAGACAGTCAATAATCGGCTCCCTTTGATGACACGCGGAGGAGGGGGGGGTCTGGACCTATAATTTTCTTGCA
The DNA here is from genome assembly GCF_963455315.2 of Globicephala melas. Classification (NCBI taxonomy): domain Eukaryota; kingdom Metazoa; phylum Chordata; class Mammalia; order Artiodactyla; family Delphinidae; genus Globicephala; species Globicephala melas. The sequence goes on from NC_083325.1 coordinate 26,593,504, forward strand.
TATCCTCAAAGTGCTTAACATTTGGAAAGTAATTCATACATTGATGATTGTGATATGGAGCTCTCACACCCAGTGACCTGAGAAAGGGCAGATCATGACTCCAGTTACAACATTCATTTATTTAGCAAGTCTCTGTTAGTCACTCACTAAATATCAATAAATAGATACATGTCAGGCACTGTGCTAAGTGACTAAGATGGTCTGCGTTGAGGATGGCAAAGCCCAGGAGGGAGAGGTACCTCCAGACAACTTTATTCAGGTCTGATGCATAGTTTAATAAGCAGAGGGTCCAAGGCACAAAGCCTGGATGCTTGTGTGAAGGGAGAGGGAAGAGCCTCACACAGAGAGGAGGAGCACTCTTGGGACTGGCAGAATAAGTAGGTCTTCCAGTTAAAAAAGAGTGGGGAAAAGGTGAGAGGGAGGGAGAGAAAAGCATCGCATTATGCGGGAAACACAGGTTGTATTCTGGAACCTAGGTTAGTCTTGTGGGTTTATGGAATGAGTGGTGGGAGGTGAGGTTATAAAAACATGGCAGCTGGGATACTTCCACACGGGAAGGGCTGAGGGGCAGCTATCTGGTGGCAGGGGTGGGTCTTGAGACCCGACCTGAAGCTGTTCTTTTGCAAAGCAACCACAGGTCTTTAATTCATGGTTTATTTGAGGCATCTCAGGAAAGAGACAATTAGTGGTAATAGTGATGGGCGGGCTTTGGCCGGGGCTTTGGCCGGGGCTTGGCCGGTGAGTAGGCGTTCCAGCCACTCCTGGCTTTGGCCGCCCATACCGGGAAGGGAGCCCTGTGAGCGCCCTGACACAGCAGGTAGAGTGAATGAATGCTGGCGAGTCAACCACAATATCCACTACACCTGCAACTAGAGAAACAAAGTGAGGTGCAGAGAAGATTTGAGAGATTTCAGAGATGAAAAGGTAGACTTTGGTGAAAAAGGAGGGGACAATGAGAGCTGGAGGGGCAAAGATGACTCCAAAGCTTCTAGTGAGTCAACTGGGTAAATGGAGAAGCAGGAGAAACGGATTTTGCTGGCTGAGGTGGGGGTGGGGTTGAGAACTCTGTCTTGTACACACTGAGCATAAGGGATGCCCAGGTAATGACATCCAGAGGTCAATATAGCTGTAGCTTTAAAAGTCATCTTCCTGTCTGTGATTTGCTTCAAAATCATCTGAGAATGGTGGGTAGGCTATAGATGAAACAAAATTGGCTATGAGTAGATAACTGAAGTGGGTGAAAAAGTAAAAATTAGCTCATGTTCAGGGGAAGAAAAGCTGCCCTGCCATTCGTCAGGCTGGGAGGACAGACATAGGTTAGGCTAGCTACAAAGTTACTATGAAACAATATTCCTCCTAAGGGCACACTGCAACTAAAGTATCATAACCACCCTCTTTTTTGTGTGACTACTGCTTTCCGACTCACTGGGAGACCTTGTTCTCTAAAATCATAGACCATCAGAAACTTTGCTGTTTGAAATTTTATCAGTAAAAATGAATCACCCTTCTGTTGCCAGGAGGATCTAAGTCACCTTGACACAGGGAAGCAGTCGTTTTTTTTTTTTTTTTTTCTTTTCTTTTTTGGCCTTACCACATGGCTTGCGGGATTTTAGTTCCCCAACCAGGAATCGTACCCATGCCCCCAGCAGTGAAAGCGCGGAGTCCTAACCACTGGACTGCCAGGGAATTCCCAGGGAAGCAGTCTTGATTTGCAAACCAGGTTCAGAGCTTCAGATAAGGGGCTTCTGAGCACAACATTCCATGTTTATCTTAACTTTGCACTTCCTAAGGAAATGAACCTTTCCTTAGTGCAGTTCAGACCAGATGTTGACTCCTGCTTTGCGTTGAGCCTATCAAAACATTACTTCATTTAAATTTTACCAAAATTCTATCCTTACCCTAAGTCCTATAACTCTCTCTTTGCCTGTTTGGTGAGACACCCATAGCTTCTCTGGTATGTGGTCTCCTTCATTTCAATGAGTTAATAAATCTGATTTTTGTCAAAATACAGGTCTGTTCCCAGTGATCTTAGGCTGATTGATTATGACATGAGCAATAGGGATATGGGAGTTCTCTGTACTATTCTCTACGCTATTGCAAATGATCCACATTTTCCATAACATCTCCAAGTTTTTAAAAGTCCTCACCCCATGTTAATAGTGCACACCTTGACAGTGTTTGAGATTTGTGCAAGGCAAAATGCTTGCCCCACGCCAGAAAAAGTCCACAACCTAATCCCTGGCACCTGTGAATGTTACTTTACTAGCAAAAGGGACTTTGCAGATGTAGTTAAGGCTAAAGACCTTGAAATGGGAGAGTATTCTGGATTCTCCAGATGAGCCCAATGTAATCAAGTGGGCCCTTAAAAGCAAAGAACCTTTCCTGGCTGTGGTCAGAGAGAGATGTGATGATGAAAGAGTCAGAGATGCAACATTGAAGAGGAAGGGACCACAAGCCAAGGAATGTGGGCAGCATCTAGAAGACAAAAAAGGTAAGGGAACAAATTTTCCTCTAGAACCCCCAGAAAGGAACACAGCCATGTTGATAATTTGATTTTAACCCAGTGAGACCCATGGTAGAGTTCTGACTTACAAAACTGTGAGATAATAAGTCTGTACTGCTTTAAGTCACCTTTATGGTAATTTGATACGGCAACAATAGAAAACAAATACAAGACCACAAACAAGAGGAGTGAGTAAAGACAGAAGTGAGCCAAGGGTGCCTGGGGCAACACCAACACTTTAGAGGAGAGGAAACAAAGGTGAGTCAGCCAAGGAGACAGAAAGGGAGACACCAAGTAGTGGAAAAGCCAGAAGAGACCAACAAAGGAAAGAGTTCCAAGAAGGAGAAAGTAGGGACTTCCCTGGTGGTCCAGTGGCTAAGACTCCATGCTCCCAATGCAGGGGGCCGGGTACAATCCCTGGTCTGGGAACTAGATCTCACATGCTGCAACTAAGTGTTCGCATTCCGCAACTAAAGATCCCGCATGCCACAACGAAGATCCCGTGTGCCTCAACTAATGCCCGGCACAGCTAAATAAATAAACACTAAAATAAAAAAATTTATAAAAAAAAAAGGAGAAAGTGGTCCGGAGATTTAAACTGCCTACTCTTTAAAGTGAGGGCTGAAGAAGCTTAGTCTTTCAATTTTAAAATACATGTTATTTTATTGCTTCATTTTCCCAGTGATTCTCGTATTTGTATATAAAACAGCCTCTTTCACCTGAAACTTCACCTTCTCCTTTCATGTTAAAAGCCTGAGAGTTTGAGAACTTTCACAGCCTCAATCCACGTTATAAACCCATTAAGGTAATTATTCTGGTTCTAGAACAGCAGGTTTTACCACATCGTAAGCCGGAAAGAAATGTAGCTGTTTTAATGTGTTAATCCCAGTTATTTGACTCTGGGGGACCGTCTAATCCAAGAGTGAGAACAGCCCACCCAGACTGGCCTGCCAGTGCAGACCTAATCTCCATATTTAAACACTTCACCCAGACCTACCTCCACCCCCATCCTTAAAGTCCCAAACTACGTCTCATTAAATATGTACTCTCTCTCGCCAGACCAGCTCAGCTACCAATTTGGAAAATGGCAAATTATTTCACCCAGGTGAGACTGTTGATGGCTTTGACTATCTTAGAGAACAGTTACATTCTAAAGGCAATGTTTACAAATGGAAAGAAACGCTGAATTTGTAGATTTTCAGACTTTAGAAGACTAAGTGAAGAATGTGGAGAGGAGGATATTCTTAAATGATAAGCTCATTAACCTCATCAAGTTTTGACAGTCTGGGCCTAATGCCTCATTCTCACATGAAGGCCTTGGCACACAACATTTTTCTCTGCCTAAATACCCCACTCCTTCTTCAGAATTCAGAATAGATGTCACTTTTGCAAGGGGACTATCCCAGATTATGTTGGCTCTTCCTGTTATAGGCCCCCACGGTACACCTGTACATCTTTTGAAACAGTCACTACACCTGCAATACTTGTTCAGTGTCTATCACCCTCTCCATTAGATGACAAGTTCTGTGAGGTGAGGACAAGGTCTGCCTTCTGTTGTGTTCACTGGTATCTCCTCGGTCCCTAGCATATGGCAGAGAGTGAAATATTTGTTGATGATTGAATAAATGAATGAAGGGTGGGGGCCTAGTGCTCTTACTCTGGGTTTACAGGTGATTTCTACCTTAGTGGTTCCTGGAAACTTAAATGGGAATGAAACATTCAGGCCCCTCAAAGCTAAAGGACCAAAACCATTGAGTTTCCAAAACACACCGAATACCCTGTGTTCATCCCTGGTCTTGTCCAAAGCCTGAAGCAGCAAATAAACACAAGAACAAGTGGGACAGATTTTCAACATGTCTTTTCTACAAATGGTGTTGGAATAACTGGATATACACATGCAAAAGAATGACGTTGAATCCCTTCCTTACACTCTACACAAAAATTAACTCAAAATGGATCACATAGAGCTTCCCTGGTGGCGCAGTGGTTGAGAGTCCACCTGCCGATGCAGGGGACACGGCTTCGTGCCCCGGTCCGGGAAGATCCCACATGCCGCGGAGTGGCTGGGCCTGTGAGCCATGGCCGCTGAGCCTGCGCGTCTGGAACCTGTGCTCCGCAACGGGAGAGGCCACAACAGTGAGAGGCCCGCGTACCGCAAAAAAAAAGACAAAAAAGGTATCACAGACCTAATGTAAGAGCTAAAACTATACAAATCTCAGAAGAAAACATAGGAGATGTTTGTGACCCTGGGTTATTCAAAACTTTCTTAGACATGGTGCCAAGATAAGTGACAAGAATAAATTTGATGTCATCAAGATAAAAAACTTCTGTGCTTCAAAGGACACTATCAAAATGAAAATACAACCCACAGAATGGGAGAAAACATGTGTATATCATATACATAATAAGGACTTGTATCCAGAATATATACCCTTACAACTCAACAATAAAAAGCCAAATAACAGAATTGGAAAAAATGGACAAAGGATTTGAGTAGACATTTTTTTCCAAAGAAGATATACAAATGACCAATAAGCACATGAAAAGTTTTGCTCAACATAGTTAGCCATTAAGGGAATGTAAATCAAAGCCACAATGAGATACGCCTTCACTCCTCCTATTAGGATGGTTATAATCAAAATGATAGGTGGCAAGGATGTGGAGAAAGTGGAACACTCATACATTGCTGGAGGGAATGTAACATGGAATTCTGGAAGTTTAGCAGTTCCTCAAACAGTTAACGTGGAGTTATCATTTGACCCAATAATTCCGTTCCTCGGTATATGCCCAAGAGCAATGAAAACATACGTCCACACAAAAACCTGTATATGAATTTTCATAGCAGTGTTATTCTTAATAGTCAAAAAATGGAATCTACATGTGCCTCAATGGATGAATAGATAAACAAAATGTGGTATAGTCACAAAACGAAATATTTAGTCATAAAAAGGAATGAAGTACTGATACGTGTTACAACTTGGATGAAGCCTGAAAACCTTAAAATGAAAGAAGCCAGTCACAAAAGGCCACATAGTATGTGATTCCATTTATATGAAATGTCCAGAATAGGCCAATCAGTAGAGATAGAAAGTAGACTGGTGATTGCCCAGGGCGGGGCGCATGTGGGTGGGGATTGTGGGGGAGTGACAGCAGCTGGTGTGGCATTTCTTCTGAGGGTGATGAAAACATTCTAGAACTGATTGTGGCGATGGTTGCATGACCCTATGACTATACTAAAAACTACTGAATTGTACACTTTAAATGGGTGAATTGTATGGTATGTGAATTACATCTCAGTAAAGCTGTTAACATTTTCTTAAGCAGGATAGGGGCTTCCCTGGTGGTACAGTGGCTAAGAATCCACCTGCCAATGCAGGGGACACGGGTTCGAGCCCTGGTCCGGGAAGATCCCACATGCTGCGGAGCAACTAAGCCCGTGCGCCACAACTACTTAGCCTGCTCTCTAGAGCCCGTGCGCCGTAACTACTGAGTCCATGCTCTAGAGAGCCTGCGAGCCACAACTACTGAAGCCCGCGCACCTACAGCCTGTGCTCCGCAACAAGAGAAGCCACCACAAGGAGAAGTCCGCGCACCACAACAAAGAGTAGCCCCCGCGCACAGCAATGAAGACCCAAGGCAGCCAAAAATAAATTAAAAAAAAAATTTTTTTTAAAGTAGGATAAAGAAATGCCGTGCGATTTCAAAACATCCCACAGTTGTTAGAAACCAGTCTCACACTCGTTTTCCCAAGCATGAAGGGAAACCCAGGTTTCTGTCTCCTGGGACACTCTGGGTCCCAAGCTCATTCATTTTCCTGCGGGCCTGTGCAACTGTCAAGGGCTCAGAGCAGGAATTCCGATCCCGGTGAATCGTGGATCTGCAGTCTTCTTTCAATGAAGCATTTCCATTCTATAGAGCCATGTATTTTTCTCTCTTAACAATAAACTGTCCTTGAAGCTTGAAGTGCAGCACAAAAAATTATTTTCTTTCTTTCCAGCATAGACAGATTCACTCCATTAAGGTCAACTGAAACTCACTGGGTCAGGTGTTTGGAGCAGGCCAGAGTGCCAGGATGACCGAACCCTAAATATCAGATGCTGAACTTTTAGGCTCATGATTTGTTCTCTCCCTCCTTCCCTCCCTTTCTTTCATCCAGGTTCTTCAGCTCTAAGACAAAGGTCTAAATCCCCACCCCACCCCCCAAACCAAGAGTGCTGGATGGGAAGAGACAGAGGAGCTTCCTGGAGTTTGGGCTCCATTTCCTGGCTCTGGGGACTCACACTTGAGCATCCACCCACTCCTGAGTCACTTTACTTCCCTTCTTCATGACTAAGGCAGAGCTTGGTTAGGGGTCCTAGAAGCAGTTCCCACCCTGGCATGTCAGAAGGAGCCAGTGAACACACAGGGAAGTCTGGCTGGTGAAGGATTCAAGAAGAAGAAAAGCAAAGACTTTTCTCACGTGAAAATGGCCAGTCTAGAGGGGAGCTCAGAGCAGGCACCAGTAGACACACGCTGAAATAAATGAACAACTGGATAGCAAAATCCACAAAAATGTAGACTTTATTTAAGAAGTCCTTGAGATATAAAGGAAGACAAAGGCAGGGTCCAAGGGTAATAGAAACCTAACCCCTGAGTGTCAGAGCACTCTAGGTGTAAAAGGAGATTGGAGTGGGGATGGGAAGGTGGGTGACTTGGTATTCTTCTGGTTTCAAAAAGTCAGACAGCCCAGATCACAGCTAGAACATCCTGGTACTGGTTATAGATTCTTTACAAAGGTGTTTACCTGTGGGAAAGAGAAAAACCAAAAGTTAATTTCACATTTTCAGGAGACTACACAATAGTCCATCCATAATGCATATGTAGCCAAGCCCATGAGTTTTTGTGAGGAAGGGAAAATAGGTATGGAAAGGAAATGTGACCTGCCCAGGGTCCTACAGTATCAAGTGGCAGAGCTGGATAGAATCCAGAAGTCTCATTTCCCTAGTTCTAGAATACCTTAGAGGAGGGAGTCAGCTGGAAAGCACATATTACAAGTCAACTATTTAACAGTTATTGGCCCAAAATATTAGAGAACAGGGATTATGTTACTAACTTCTACAAGGCCCCACAGGCTTTGGAGTGTGAAATGCAATGTGAGGCACAATGCACAGGGCCCATACTGAAGTCTGAAGCAATAAAAGCGCAAAAAAGGAAATCTACTAGAAAGCAGGAGTTAAGGTCTTCCCCACCCTCTTCAGGAGCGCTTCTTGTTTGGTTACTTCTTCAGAAAAATCATCATTGACATCCAATACCAGCACTGGAATGTTCAGCAGAGCCTCAGAGCAGAGCCTATAAGAAGCATGAACATTTAGGGAACAGAAAAAAGATGGCAGGTTTCACATACTCACCAGTCTTAATAATTCAGAACAGATCTAAGGTCACATACCTTCTTAAGGAAATTTCATGTAAACAGTAGTTTAGAAAAAGAATTCCATAAAGTTGGCTGGGAAGATGAGGCTGAAATTCCTCTTTAGTCTTGAGACTGATACTGAAGGTCGGAGCCTCAAACATTTTAAATGGACACCACACCAAGCCTGAAGGGAGGAAAGGCTGAAACTAGGAATGTCAACTTAGTACATTGACAATTTCTCTACAGTTTTTCAGCCCTTTACCCTGAGCCAACTATGTCATCATAATCAATCACCACGGTCAGTCAGGGAATGTCAAAAAACAAAAGAGCTGGAGAAACAGAATCTAATCAAAAGTTTACTGGAATATATAGATTATATCCAATATTAAATTTCTGATTTGGATAATGCTTGACAATTCCAACCACTTCCAGCACATTCTGAACCTGCTTAAGGGGCTGCATGTTGAACTTCCTGTACTTTAATGACTGGCTGCAGGAAGGCAGGCCTCTGTCCACTGCTGCTCTCTTCTCCACTTACGGGGTTGTTTTGCGGACAAGCCAGGCTTCATGCTGAGCATGCAGCTGCTCAAGATACGCCAACTCAATTCCTTTCTCCTCTTCCCTGGCCCTCAGGTGTAGCCTCTTCAGACAAACCTGAAAGACAATCCCCAGGATCTGCTGAGCTCTTTGGTTATTTCAGCTGTTACAGAAGCTGGGGTGCTCTCAGACCCACTTGCCATGTCTATCCTGGGCACTAGCACTAAGACTTTGCTTCTGCTGCCTTGTTTTTTTATTCAATCACAGGTTAATAACAAACATCATCTACCCTGGGAACCTGGAATTAACCTTTTTTTCCTCCTCCCAGCCACATCCAGGAAGTCACCGAATTCTCTTTAATCTCTCTTCAGCTGGCTCTCACCTTGCCTCTCTCACCTCTGCCCTGGTCAGGCCTCATCATCTCTCACCTGGACTACGAGCAAGCGCCTTCTGGCTCCCTGCCTCCCGGAAGCAGTGAAGCATGTGGAAAGAGCACAGGCCCTAAAGTCTCAAAGTCCAGGGTTAAATTCCCGTCTTCACCAGGCAGCAGCGGGGCAAGCTTTGTGGGCTTCCATTTCCTCCCCCTTCATCAATCCCACGGGTTGCTGTGAAGATTTACAGAGGGAGCCCATCAAGTTCCTGGCAAATGCTGTCTTTCCTCCCAGTTTTCCTGCTCAGTCCACCCTTCCAGAGTATCGCAATGTTGTCCCTCGGTATCTGTGGTAAGGGGGGGTTGGTTCCAGGACCCCCTGAGGATACAAATATCCAAGGCTGCTCAAGTCCCTTATGTGTATGAAATGACAGTGGGCTCTCCACATCAGTGGGGTCTGTGTCTGCAGATATGGAGGGTTGACTGTAACGGTATCATTCTCCTTGCTTAAAATACCTCACAGGGTCCTTATTGTCTTCAGCCCGGATTCAAGGAAGTATGAGGAACATCATATTTACCAAAGGGTAAGTAATTTGAAACATCTCTTTCGTATCATATCAAACACTCACTCCGGGGCACAATGCAAATTCTGCATAGGCCAAAGGTAAAGAAGTAAAAAAAGTGAGGCTTGAGACGAACTCTCCATCCTCCACTCCTTCCAGAGTGTGCATAATTTCACTCTGATCAGAAAGTTTGAAGCACAATGGCTCAGGGAATGTCAGCTTCTCCTTTACTGGCCATACAAGGCCATTTCCAGAGTCTGGCCACCCCTCCTAACTCTCCACTTTCAACTTCCTTAGCTCCTTCCTCCACTGGACCCATGGCTTCAGCCAGATTTGGCCTCCTGACTGCGGTACAGATCAAGCTCTTGCACATCTCAAAACTTTTGCTCTGAATGTTTGCTTTGCCTGAATTGCCTTCCTTCCTCTCTCTCCCTGGCAAATGCTTTATTATTCAATGTCATCTGTCCTGGGAAGAACAAGTAGATTAACTCACTGATTTAGGACTTCTCTCTTTCAAACATTTAAACTTTATTCCCAATGTAAACTTTATCCCCAAACGTAGGGTACAATAGCCCTAAAGATGCAGAGTCTTTGCTGTTTCCCTCTTGTCCCATCTTTCCTCTAAGGAAAGAAAATCATATAAACACATTTCATTTATGATCTTATGTCCAACTTTTCAAACTGATTAACACAGATCTAACATGTTAATACTTTTAGCACTTACCCCTTTTCATCTCTTTCCCCTGAATTAAGAACTGCTCTAAACTTAGTTGAAGTCCTTGTCCTAGGGATTCTATAATCTAGTTAGATAACAAGTAAAACGACATACACAAAATAGCAAATCAAGTGCTGAACTGGGAGGTTTGGATCTTAAGTGTGGCGGTCAGATAAGGGAGGCAGCAGTTGGGCTTAGGCAGTCAGAGGTGCTTCCCGGAAGAGGCACGGCTCTGCCTTTATCTCTGGTACCAGCTTACTCAGCACCACTCTGCGAGCCAGGTGCTACGCTAGGCCCTGGACAAACACAGACCCCCAGTGGCATTTCAGCTGTATCAGGTGACAGAGGGAGGTCTGCACAGGGTGCTCTAAGGGCACAGTGACTGGGGGAGACCCAGGAGGCAGGCCAGAGTCCGTCTGGTTCAGGGCTGAGCTCAGGGCCTGGTAGAGCAGGTGGTCAATAAATATTTGTTGCACATACTCACTGAACATTTTCATTTCTGACCTAGACTATCTCTACCGGCCTTTTGCTCCTACTTGACTCTTTTCCATTTCTGCTTTCCTTGGCTCTGAACCTCCTCTTTCTCCTTCGGTCATCCTGCCCCTACTGGCATCCTCATCACTGACTGCTTCCAGACGTCTCCCCTTGTTCCCCTGCCTGCCCATCACACAGCTTTACACCACTGACTTCCTGATACCCAGTCTCCACCCCACTGATGACAGGTGTTAGTGACTTGTTGTATACTTTCAGAGAGATTCACGCATTTCACATTCTTAACCCCACCTTTAAAAAAAAAACCCATACATATAAAAGGTCTCCTACCACGCACTTAGTTCTTATTTTTCTTTACTTAACAATATGTCTTGAAGATTGTCACATGTCAGCATAGTACTTTCTAGTTCTTTTTCATGACTTCAGAATTGATCAGTGCATGGATGGAGCATAATCTATTCAACCGGTCCCTACTGATGACTACTGGGCTGTTTACAATAACTTGCTATTGTAAACAATGTTGCCTTGCACATGAACCATTTTGCCCATGTGGGAGCATATTTATGGAGTAAATTCCAAGGAGCATGATTAATAGGTCAAAAGTATGTGCACTGCTGGTACAGGCTGCCAAGCTGCCTCCTTAGAGGCTGACCAATTCACATTCCTGCCAGCAAGGTAGCTTCAGGATTTCTAAATATAGCAAAGCTACCTAGTTTTCCTGAGAGAAAAATATTATCAGAATTAATGAAAATGCGTATTTTTTAGAATGTGGCTTTATGGTTTCAATTATACACAGGGCAGAGCAATTCTTTTTATAAAAGCTATAATTATTCATTCATTGCTGGCAGGCAAACATTGATGCTAAAGTCTCGCCTGCTAAACTGGGCTATCATTTCCCTTTGCACTGTTAATTTGCTTAATAGAGCAAACTTTTCTTCCCTCTAGAAGCCTAGGTAAACTTCTATTTTGAGCATTTGGCATAATTGTTGCTTTACTGATATGGTTACAACAAGTTCTTTAAAAAAAAAAAACCTGTGCAGACAGTGCTTTAGTCTGGTCCCTCTTTACCTCAGTCCTCATGGGGAGGACATACTGAATGTGAATAGGAAAGACAGTGCAGCTGGAAATGGCAGCTGCCCCTTCATTCCCCTGCCCGCTGCATCCTCACCGCCGGAAGAGCTGCTGTTCGGACTGCTTGAAGTCAGAGACAGCAACTGGACAGTGACTGCTAGTGGGTCTGGCCGCTGTGCTTCTCAAGCCCAGCATCCAGGTGCCACTTGTTCCCAGGCCTTTGCAGCACGCTGTGTCCAGACTGCAAACACGGCCTGGCTCTTGGAGGCACACTGGCCAGCTGCACTCTCTCTTCTCGATTCCATGGGGCACTGAGGCCCAGCCATTTCTCTTCTGATTTTTTACTGTTGGCTCGCTTGCTTTTTACAATTTAGGGGAGAGTAGGTGGGAAGGAGCAAAAGGCCCTACTTGAGCCCATCCCTCGAGCTCTAAACGTAGCATCTGCCAGGGGATTGAGCACTTGCACAGCTTTCTACACAGAGATGTTTTCACTTCTGTTCTGCTCTCTCTTAGATATAGTTCCCTTTGGGTCTCACAGAAGAGGTCAGTGGTGACTTCAGGGGAAGGATATCGACATTCCTGGTTCCTGGCTCTAATGCCATCAAAATAGCACCAAAATCCCCATTCAATATCAAAATGAATAAGCAATTTTTTTCTACCATCAAGTTGCAGTAATCCTTCAACCCTTATTCTACCCCAGCTGAAATACCCCAATTCGTCTCTCCAAAAAGATGTATCAGCCACACCATAAAAATAACAGTCACCACCACCACTGTCATCATCATTGTCTCTTCTCACAAAGTCATTCCAAGTACACAAAGAAGTGAGGAAGACGTTCTTCCTTCCCTTGCTGGGTCCCAGTGTCCCAGCAGGTTAGGTTAGGTTAGGTTAGGAACCAGGAAAAGGCTAGGTCAGTACTTTCAATTCTTCTCTTAATGCTTAGCCCCTCAATCTACTTCTGCTTTCAACTATCCATCCCATGAACTCCTACTGGAAACCTGTCACCTCTTCAAAATCCAACCACAATCTTCACTCAGTTCAAGTCCACAATGCTCTTACTCATCCATGAGCCCTCCTGGGGGCCAGGATTTTCCTCTCACCCTGAACCCTACACTCAGCTACTTCAAACCATCCTTTTGGCAGGGGTCTCCTTTTCCCCTAATCACTGACACCAATCCCTGCCCCTACAGTACAATCACCCTCATAATTGGCCTCTTCTATTCCTGCTCCCAGGCAATGAAGACTACTGTGCAAGAAGTCATAAATACGCAAGGCAGCTACTTTCAGCTTCATTATTTTCACAGAAGGTTCTCAGCCCTCTGGCTTCACTGCATCTCTAGCTAAGTTTCACTTTAAACCTGAGACTCTATTTACTTCCGTGTAATCTCTTTATTTCCTCCTATGATCTAGCTTCTGCCTCACAATCTTCAGAAGCTCCTGACACAAAGAGCCCCAATACCTGGTCCCTGTCACACCCAAGGCATTCAAACTGGTCAGGCCCTTCCATCCGGTCCTGTCGTCTCTGGCTCCTGTGAGCCTGTGCAACTGGGGCTCTCCCACCCATTTTCTGATCAGTCAATCTGCTCTCAGCCTTCCCCCTTCCACAAGACTCAGTCCTGTCTCTAAGAGCACGGCCTCTAGCCTGAAGGGAGCTTTCCCTCCTAAGATAATGTGGTATATCTGGCATTTGACTGTATGTCAGATATTTGTCTAAAAAGGTGAGAACAACACATCCCTCAAAAAATAACCCCTGCCTTGACTCCCACTCCAGAAGAGCCCTTAGAAATCACTAGCCTGAGACACTGGATTTGACAGACAAGGACTCCTCTGGGGAAAGGTTTCCAGGGCCTGCGCACGGTCACTGCCTGTTGGCAGAGCTAAGGACCACTGCTGTCTCCAGAGACTCCAGTGCTGCTGCCATAACATCACCCTACTGTGTGCTGGGCTGGCTCCAAGGTCCAAGTCAGAGGGTCATGGGATGCAACTTCCACAGTCCATCTTGCCTTACCAGTGGCACCCTTAAGGTTCAAAAGGAGACTATAAATTAGGATGGTATCAGGATGAGGTGAGGAAACACTTTTCCTCCTCCTGACATGCTATTCAGGAAACCACCAAGACCATCACAGACTCTGATGACCCAGTTAGAGGGAAGGAAAAGCTGAGGCAATTGGCTACAGGTTAGCTGATCAGAGGGTCGAACCTGCAGACCCTGGTGATAAACATAAAGCCCAATTTTCTCTGTGTGGTTGCTACAGCAAGAAGGACACTTTCTACGCACAGGCATTGGCTTTAGCACTCTGCTTCAGAAAGCCTGTGGGTGCTCACGCTAGGATGGGAGGCTACTCATCCATTGCTCTCCATGCTCCAGGTAATACCCACAATCGACCTTCTCCAACTGGAAAATCAGGGGCTCAGAGAACATCACCTCTTAAGTTTCATATGGCCCTAAAGTCTAAGGCTTTAAATTCTGTGTTACCTGGGGAGCAGCCTGGAGGTAGATGAAGCCATGTAATCTGAGCCGGCTGGCAAACTCCTGCAGGAGAAAATAATGCCAGTCCTGATAGATATGCCATTCGATGTCACTGAGGGAACCATTTTCAAAAAGAGTCTTTGCAAAGATATACCTGATTGGAAATGTAAGTAGGATGGGGAGAGGGGAGGAGAATGGGAAAGGGAATGAAAGGCCAAAGAAAGAGAGAAGCAAAAAAAAAAAAATCAATAACCAACTTGTTCCATGTCTGTCCAAACCACTTAACCTTTCTAGCTCCTCATCAATCTTTTTTTTCTTTTTCTGTTTTAACTGAAGTATAGTTGACACTTAACCTTTCTAGTTCCTCACCCATCTTTAAGAAATCTGAATTCTTCACCTATATCTCTCCCTCCTTGCTCAACACTAAGATGAGAATAGAATTTAGACTTCAGAGGCCAAAATCACAGCTCTCTGGATGGATTAATCCACTGGAAGAAAAGGAACACTGAAAGAGAATATCATTGGTCGCTAACAATTTTCCCTGCTGGAAACCAGTCAAAACATATAGCAAATGGTGCATGTAAACTCAAACTTGCATGTAAGCTCAAACTTTTAAGATTTCCTTATTATTACTGCAAGTAAACCCCCAAAAAAAAGCCAATCTAGTATAAAGCACCCACCACTTTTAATTTAAGGACTCAAGCCTTCTGAGTCTCCAGGCTACTGAGCCAACTTTTTGCCTACTTGAGAAGTAGAGCAGGAACTGTATTTAAACGGTGTCACCTATGGAGCAGTAAATGCACTTCCTACTAACTGCACTATTACCAAGAAAGCAGACTCTCCTCCAAAGCAAGCACATATAAGCTCTTGCTTCCTCCGCTTCTGAGCTTCTAATCCAGATACAAGAAAGCTAAATCTAAAAACCAAACTAGTTTTGCCCCTTGCTTACTTCCATAACTAAAGGAGGATCTGGTGAATAGGAAATAAGAGTTAACTAGAAACCATCATGTCAGGGGGGTCAGTTCTGCTTTCAAACCTCAGGCATCTTGATACAAAACACAATTTACATCCTGAACAATGAACTCCAGTTTCTAAGGCAACGCTCAGCAACTGGCTACTTCTGGGAAAATGAAATTCAGAATCCTTATCTATGAATGGCTCAGGGAAGTATACACCGCAAGGCTGCGAGTGTTGCAATAAGAGAATGGCTTGCAGAGTCACACTCCTGAGTCTGGCCTGGCTTCAAAATTCACTAGCTGTGTCACCAGGGGCAAGACATCAAACTCTCAGCCTGCTTCTTCCTCTGTACAAAGGTTAACAGTTGAACGCAACTCACAGAGTTGTGAGGACTGTATGTAATACTTACAAGGTGCTTACAAGAGTGACTGGCACATAGTACTCAAGACACCTTAGCTGTCACTGTAACTACTTCATCATTAGGCTATGAAGGCACTAATTTGGGAGCTCCAGAAGTCAACTCTTCCAGTCTGGAATGGCTTAGCTAAAGCCTAGCTGAAGGCAACAAAGAAAAGAGGCGAATTTCTAATTCAGTATCTGAAAAATGTTTTCAGCTTCTTCACAGGTAACATGGAAATTAAGATCTTATAAAGAGAAAGTAAATATCTGTTAATAAGTCCTATAAAAGGGCCCTCGCCTTTTTTGAAGATGAGCACTTCTTTATTTCTCCAGAGCTGGTGGTGAAGGGGCAAGAGGGCATAGAAGGCCGTGGTGCTGACTGCTGAGGGGAGGGAACCCTGCAGCCCGAATGCAGGGGCTGCAGGGAAGAACCAGCTTAAGGACCTAGGCATAAAGGTCCCTGCTCTAAAACCACATGCTATTATTTTCTTTCAACTCAAACAGAAAAGATTTCGATTTCTCCCTCCCTGTCATCCACTCTCCCAAACAAGCCATGTTCCTCCTTTGGAACACATATAACACACATAAGTACACGTGCAGTCTCAAAGTTCCCCGTTAGACTAAGGTCACCGTGAAGGCAAGGACTGGGTCTGCTCTGCTTACTGCTGCTGTCCAGTGCCTAAACATAGGTGGCATTCAACAAATCTGTGCTGAGCAAATGAATAAATGGATAAATGTTTAAAGGAGTGGAAGTCCCAAGGTTTTGTACCTTCTAAACAAAGTATTCTATTTCTAAGGGGTCTCTCACATGTCTATCTCACTAAAGGGCTGGAAATCAAAAGACTGATGGTAGGGACTTCCCTGGCGGTCCAGTGGTTAAGACTCAGAGCTTCCACTGCAGGGGACACGGGTTCGATCCCTGGTCAGGGAATTAAGATCCCACATGCTGCACAGCGAGGCCAAAAAAAAAAAAGATGGTGAATGTTTCCAAGCAGGTAGTAATATGTAATGCATCTTCCTAATTCAAGAGGCATGGCTTGGGAGAGGGGAAAGGAAAATAGGTAGTAGGATATCCAACAGTTGAAAAAGAACTAAAATCTATAGCCCAACCATTTATAATTCACATATTTCGCTTTTATAAAGAGTAGGCTCTCTCTTGGGGTCCACAGAGGAGGAATGCCTAGTCTATAGGGTTTGTTTTATGTATCTTGAATGATTTTTAAGTCATGTCTAAAAAAAAAAAATCACAATACATTTACAAATGTATTCTTATTTTTTTTCCTCCAGGAGGCTTTATGGGAGCACTAAGGAGCAGAGCTAGTTTTTCTAATTTGGAATTAAATGGGTAACCAATCTAGTGTTTTCAGAAGTGAGTGGACAATAAAAATGCAACATTTTCCATTTTGATAACTCAAGGGGCTTAAGATAGACCATCATGCCACCATTTCACACTGACAGAGGTCATTCATAACCTTCAGATAAAAAACCCTCAGTGATGTCCAGATTAAGGCACCCTCACTTCATCTTCAAATGGCTTATACACAAGTCACAGACTGGTTTTGTGGCAGAACCAGGAATTCCAGAGCATAGATGGACTAGCTCCTCTAGAACAGACGGGCTGAATTCCCAAGTTATCTGCGAGCTTTCATTAAAAGTGACTCCTCATCTCACTCCCTCAGGTGGTCAGGATGATGCTCTTCGTCTGACCTGTAAGAGATTGGATGTCTCTTACAGATTCTGGCCAACAATAAGCCCTGCCACACAACAAAGGGTCAAAAAAGGTTAAATCCAAGATAGAAGCCAATTTTACAAGTCTGCTATTTCTACTCAGAAATCCTTTCTTGAAGAATTTAAAAAAAGGATAAATTTATTTCTCCTATCATTTTAGGAACACATTTTAATTCCGACTGCTTTTTTCTCCCAGGTGATAACCAACCACTGATTCATTTGGTTTCCTAGAACATATGCTGCTACTTAAGTGTCTATTCTGTGCCTTTTAGCATGTAATGGTTATACTAGGTAGCTACCCGCCTGCTTCTATGCTAGAAAAGAATAAGGAAACATAATCAGTGCCAATGTGAGAAATTAAATGCATTCAGATTATGAAAAACACAGTCTCCTTTCTTGACATATATGGTAACTGTGAAATTATAAGTCTGAACAAATCTGTATAGTGTTGTCTTTAAAAAGACAATTTTTTCAAGTATCATTTTCAATGACAAGAGCAGTGCAGAGTCTGAGCAAGAGGAGAAAACATGCAGCGCTAAGCACAGAGCTTGTGACTGCTGGAGGGCTCAGGGTCTTACCTGTCGCTGTATACAGACCTCTCAAAGATCTGTACTGCCTGCTTGGCCTCTAAGAGTTTCTCAGGGAAGGGCTCCAACTGTACTTTCAGGCGGCTCATAAAAGAAAATGTCTGGAATGTGTAGCACCATCGTGCTGGCTCCTGGTACATCATATCCAGCAAGTTTCCAAGACTGGGGGCAGTGCAGGCCTAGAGGTAAATTATGAAAGAGGAGAATTTCCTAGAAGGCATATTTACTTCACAGTGTTTACCGCCCTTCTACCCATCCGCCCACAAGTGTAATAATCAATGAGAGATGCAATTACAAAAGTTTCCTTCCACTAAAAAGATATAATCACATCCCTCAGCTTAGTCAAAGCTACATAATCAAGGAAGAGATTTTCCTACCTTACTAGACAAGAATCTGACAGAGGGAGATGACATGCCACCTTCAGCATACCAAAGAACAGCAGAGGAAGAACCACCCATAGAATTAGCACATTCGCTGATTGGTGGGTTTGTGGAGCATGTTGGAGGAGGACTTAACAATCAACAACCATCTGAAACTCTACTTGGAATCAGATGTTTCCACCGTAACACTATGTTGCTTCTCTTTTGAGCTTCCATTTGTGGCTATTTCTTTCTAAAACTTCAACCCAGACAAGAAAGTAACTGATTATTTGAAAATCCAACCAACCAAACCGAGTTCTCTCTCCCTTATAGCAAGGCTACAGTTTGTTAAACAAACAAATGAACAAACAAAAACAAACAAATCCCTCCTCCTCGATTCTAGACACTTTATGAAAGGCATGTGAAGACCCACTTACTCAGCAGGTGCAGGTGGGAACGTGTCTAAGATACTCAGGAACCCCGGATTCTTTCCTGGGCTCTGCCACTGACTCAACCCAAAAGTGAGTTTTGCGAAAAGCACTCTGATCTGCGTTCATTCAGTCACCATGAACTGAAGGCCTGTGTGGATAAGATGCTACGTGAGCTAGGTGCTGTAAGGGGTACAGAAACAAAACTAAGATTTATCTCAATGTTCACTGTGCTATGTTATCTCATTTAATCTTCAAAACCGCATCATGAGGTAGGTACTACTGATATGCCCATTTTCTTGAGGAGAACATCCACTCAGAAAGGTTAAGGAACTTACTTGTCCAAAGTTTCATGGTAAGTGTTGAATGGGGACTCAAACCTGGCTTCCTCTAACTTCTTCATTCTAATATTTCTCCATATAAAGGCAAGCAAGACATGGTTCCCAAACTCAAGTAGCTCATAATGCATATGGAAAGGGGGTGACAAAGATATGGAGAGCTAGACTATAAAGCAGAACATACAACAAAGGGGTGATCACGGTATGGTGGAGGGAATCTGAGAAAGTTTCTGGAAAAAAGTGGCATTAAGCTGGGAAGTAAATGATACATAGAATCTCCACAGATGGAAATGGGGATTAAGAAGAAAGTATTTCAGGTAGAGACAAAAATACACGGGGTGGGGGGAAAGGTTAGACAACCACAAGTGGTCCAGTTTGGCTAAATATCACCCCTGGATTCCAAAGAGGGGTCCTATGCTTTGGAAGCCTTCAGCAGAGTATGTGTGTAGAGCAGAGTGGATCACAAAACAACTTCCCTGCTTTCAATTCTGCAACCCACAAACACAAACCAGCCTCACAAATGGCCCCTGGCCGAGAGCTGGAGGTTGAAGCAGGAGGACAAATTTGAATCTACTCGAGTCTCCGGTGGTGTCACTAGAGACTGGAGGCAGCCCATGGTTACAGCATAGCTCTGAGACTGCAGGGAAGCCTGCTGAGTGGAGTAGGGCACTGCGATGGCAGATGCACTAGGTTGACTGGGCGGGGATTCTACCAGCAGGCTTTGGGTTACCAAAGGGAGCCTGTTCCAGAATAAAAAACTGTACAGAGGCCTACACAATTTCTAAAGAACCTATTTCAGCTACAGAACGTATGCAAATATCCCTTCAAACATATACACAATAGAGGGACAATCACTGGATATAAAAATATCCAGCAATTCAAAAGGAGTGGACCCATCCGTGTGTTCAGGACAAGCAGCCTCTCAGGAGACAGAGCTATTGCCACAAACAGGAGAAAACAAAAAAATCTCAATGGGACTTGAGACTGCCACGTTGATGAGAACAGGCTATCATAAAAGAGGAACAACTGACTTTCCTGGCAGTCCAGTGGTTAAGACTCTGCACTTCCACTGCAGGGGGCATGGGTTTGATCCCTGGTCGGGGAACTAAGATCCCACATGCAGCGTGGCGTGGTCAGAAAACAAACAAAACGGAGCAATATGAAAAGAACATTCTTAGAGGAGAAAAACGCAATTGCCAAAACAAAACTCCCAATGAAGATAGTAACCAGCAGACGGTAAACTGCAGTAAACCTAACTAGTGAATATCATACAGAATATCAACTCAAGAAATTTCCCCTAAACTAAGAGAAAAAAAGCAGAAAATTATGAAAGAAATAAAAAGAAATACAGTTTAGGAGATCCAATATACATTGTTATACAGTGGTAGGGTATTTTTTGTTTTTTCTTTCTTTTCTCTGGAAAGATACATCAAGATGTAATGTCACTTGTGTCCTACCTGACAGCAGTGAATACAATTTTGTATCAAACAACTTTTCAAACAAAGGCTAAAATGATGTGCAACTTCACAGTACCCATATCTCAGACAAAGCTACCTAACCAAAGCAAACGATTTTCCTTCTCATGAGATAAAATTCCAATATAGAATGGTGAAATGCCACGCCCAATAAAAAAAGAGATCAGCAGAGGAAGACCACTACTCATAAGGTCTCCTTCTCATCAAATTTCACCATCACTGAGAATCACTGTCTAGTAGAAACATGACATATCTCTAGGTATTTTAGAACAGAAAGGAAGTTTAAAACCATGCTACAACTAGGAGTTATAGTCAGGGGGAACTGATCAGATGAAAAAGAAGCCAAAATCAAAGAAAAAAATTGAAGAAAATCTCTGAAGATGTGAGACTTTCCACCAGAGAAACTCACTAAGTACCAGAAAGGATTTAATATAGATTTACATACACAGCTTTCACACACAGACACACCCAGACCTAACCTAGCAAGATGTCAACAATTCATGAAAGCAAAACAAAATAAAAACTTAATGAGGGGGAAAACATTAATTACTTATTAAAAAAAAAAGATCAGAGCCATATAACACTTCCCTACAACAGAAACTAAAGACATTTTAAGACAAGAAATCACTCAGAAATTATACCAACCACATTCTGAAAAAAAAATGCTCTAAAATATATTTCAACCAATTGGAAAATGAATCAAAATAAAGAATTAAGAAATGGGAAGAAGTAATAAGAAGACAGTGGTCAGTGAATGACCAGTAGAACAGTTAAGTATAAAGTAATTATTATGAATGTGGTGAAGAAGTTTACTGCCAATTTCTATAGTTAAAAGAGAAATTTCAGGGAATTTCCTGGTGGTCCAGTGGACTTGGTAGGACTTGGTACTTTCACTGCTGGTATCCAGGTTCAATCCCTGGTCAGGAAACTAAGATCCCACAAGCCTTGTGGCATGACCAGAAAAAAAAAAAAAGAGAGAGAGAGAGAGAGAAAAATGTCACTACGTAAAAACATTCTGGATCTATAAAGCTATAGATTTCTATACCTGGGGGATGGAGTCTGGAGAAGAAAGTAATAAAAAAAAAGTAGTAAAATTTATTTTTTTCTTTCATAGAGACCCCATTAACATTGATAAATAGGTTTAAACATTTATATATATATATATTTTATTGAAGTATAGTTGTTTTACAATGTTATATTAGTTTCAGGTGTACAGCATAATGATTCTGTATTTTTGCAATTTATACTCCATTATAGTTTATTACAAGATAATGGCTATAATTCTCTGTGCTGTACAGTATACCCTTGTTGCCTCATCTATTTTATACATGGTAGTTTATACCTGTTAATCCTACATCCCTAATTTGTTCCTCCCCCTTCCCTCTCTCCTTTGGTAACCACAAGTTTGTTTTCTATATCTGTGTGTCTTAAACATGTATATTTTTAATTTAAACGTTTCCACTAGTAGAGTAAAAATAGTAAAATTTCCATATGAATGAAGGGGAGATAAATGAAAGAAATATTCAAATACAGCAAAAAGGAAAAAAAGGAGATGAAAGCACAAAATAAGGTGGCAGGAATAAATTAAACATAATCATGATAAAAGAGAAAAATTCCCAGGAAAGGCAAACCCTAAGATTGGGTAAAAGCTAAAAATCCTGTTCATAAGTGAAACGCCTAAAACAAGATGACATACATTAGCTGAAAGTAGAGGGGCAGCAAAATCCACCAGGTAGATGCAAATAAAACGAATGCAGATGTGGCAAAGCTGTATTAAGAAAAAAAAAGCACTGGGACTTCCCTGGTGGTCCAGTGGTTAAGACGCCACGTTCCCAATGCAGGGGGCCCGGGTTCGATCCCTGGTCATGGAACTAGATACCGCATGCCACCAATAAGAGCCCACATGCCAAATAAATTAATTTAATTAATTTTTTTAAAAAGCATTAAATTCTACAAGACTAGTAAAGCAATAAAGACGCCACAAAAAAGTCATGAACCTTTTTACATGGAATAATAAAGCACTGAAATACAAAAATATAAAGTCAATTAAAACTACAAGGAGAAATAGACAAAACACAATAAAAGAACAAAACTTTAGTACACTTCTCTCAGAATTTAATAAAAACAGTAGACTCTCAGAATAAGAATTTGGAGGATAAGACTCTTAATCATTATTTTTTCCCACATATCTGAAACTGGGATACATCTTATAATGCTTACTAAACGTAATAGACATTTTAATTATTCCTTAGAAGTGTCACTAAATTGATAATGTCTTATAATCAATGACATCTTGGAATTTATAAAATATGTCACATCAAACTACATATACCTTACAGATAATACATATTCTTCTTAAAAGTCCATGGCACACTTATCAAAATTGATCATAGATAGTCAATGAAGAAAATCTCAGTAAGTTTCCTCAGTGAGAAACTGGATAAGCCACATTGATCATAACAAAATAAACTCAGAATTAACAAAATAATAAACATACAAAATCTACTCAGAATATGCAAAACACTAAAAATAAATCTTAGGCAAAAAATAAATTAAAACTACAATTACAAACTCTTCAGAAATTTCAGTTAAATTCTCATATGTCAAAATCTAGAAGACAGGGCCAAAGCTTATCCCATGAAAAAAATTTCCTGTTGCAAATGTTTTTATTATTAAGGCAGAAAAAAGGGAAAAATACACAAATTAATCATTCACACTAAAGAGCTTTAAAAATGCAAAGAAATTCTGAGAAATAAATAAATTTAAAAGCAAAAATTAATGAATTAGAATGCAAGCCCCAATAGAATTAAAAATTAAAATCCATTAATTGGGTCTTTTTTTTTTTTTTTTTTTTGTGGTACGCGGGCCTCTCACTGTTGTGGCCCCTCCCGTTGTGGAGCACAGGCTCCAGACGCGCAGGCTCAGCGGCCACGGCTCATGGGCCCAGCCGCTCCGGGGCACGAACCCACGTCCCCTGCATCGGCAGGCGGACCCTCAACCACTGCGCCACCAGGGAAGCCCTAATTGGGTCTTTTAAAAAAGGACAAATAAATAGACAATCATCTATCAAACCTATTCCTCCCAAAATATTCACACAGATAAGCAACATCAGACAAAAGATACAAAAACTCTTGATACAGAAGAATTTAAAGTATAAAAGAATACATGTAATAATTTTACATTATTAAATTTGAAAATCTCAATAAAAGGGCAATTTTCTAGAAAACAAAATTATCAAAACTGATTAAAAACCCTGAATAATAACTGAGGAAGAAACAGTTGTCTAATAACTATTCCCCCCAAACAGCACTGAATCCATGTAATTTTAAAACTGATTTCTGTCATACCTTCAAGGAATAGATAATTTCTATGCTAAAAATAATACAAAGCTTCCAATTCACTTTCATAACCCTGATGGTAAAACCTGTCAAAAACTGTACACATAAATATAATACCAATTAAATTTATTAATACACACAAAATTCCAAACATATTAGCAAATTAATGCAACAGTACACCATGACCAAAAGGGTTTATTCTAGGAATGTGAGGATGACATCATTACCCAATCTATGACTAAAACTAAAAGGAAGAAAGAAAAATCCCACGGTTAACTCACTAGATGCTAAAAAAGGCTTTTGATGAAAACTCAACATCTGTTACTGATAAAAAGTTAATATCCTAGTAATAGAAGTACCTCCTCCACATGGTCTATTGAAATGAATGACAAGCACAGATCTTAACAATGATACATTAGAGGTACTTTCGCTAAACACAGAAAACATAAAAGTGACTACCATCACTGCTATTATTCAATATTGTTCTGGAACTTCTATCCAACAAAAGAAAACAGAAATGAGGTTTGGATATTGGAAAACTCTTACAACTGATTAGAATTTAGAGAAGACTATTATTTTCTAAAATCTCAAGCAAATAAAGCAAAAAAAAAATTAATGTGAGAATTAAGTCACACAAGACATACAACAATCAACTGCTTTTCTTTCAAATAGCAATAACCAGTTTGAAACAGATGAAGGGAAAACAGATCCCAGTCACAATAACAACAAAATATATAATCACTCAGGAATAAACTAAACAAGACTATTACTGGGGATTCAGATAAAAACATGGGGAAAATCAGACTCCTGTAACTTTTAAAGTCACACAAAGAATAAAACCTTAAAAGCAAGAGAAAAAAAAACAAGTGCCTGTTTTTATAATCTTGGCTTGTAAGAGGTCTTTTTAAACTTTCACGTCAAAGGCAGTAACTAAGAAGAAAACAATAGACTTGACCACATAAAAACTTAAAAGCATTATATTGCAAAATACATCATACAGAAAAGGAAAGAAAAGATGACAAACTGGTGAGAGTATCGACAATATATGACAGAGTTAAGATATATTTTTTAACATCTTTATTGGAGGATAATTGCTTTACAATGGTGTGTTTCTGCTTTATAACGAAGTTATACATATACATATATCCCCATAACTCTTCCCTCTTGAGTCTCCCTCCCTCCCTCCCACTCTCCCTATCCCACCCCTCTAGGTGGTCACAAAGCACAGAGCTGATCTCCCTGTGTTATGCGGCTGCTTCCCACTAGCTAGCTATTTTACATTTGGTAGTGTATATATGTCCATGACACTCTCTCACTTTGTCACAGCTTACTCTTCCCCCTCCCCATATCCTCAAGTCCATTCTCTAGTAGGTCTGCGTCTTTATTCCCGTCTTGCTCCTAGGTTCTTCATGACCTTTTTTTTTTTTTAGATTCCATATATATGTGTTAGCATACGGTATTTGTTTTTCTGTTTCTGACTTACTTCACTCTGTATGACAGACTCTAGGTCCATCCACCTCACTACAAATAACTCAATTTCATTTCTTTTTATGGCTGAGTAAAAACTGTATATGTATATATGTGCCACATCTTCTTTATCCATTCATCTGTTGATGGACACTTAGGTTGCTTCCATGTCCTGGCTATTGTAAATAAAGCTGCAATGAACATTGTGGTACATGACTCTTTTTGAATTATGGTTTTCTCAGGGTATATGCCCAGTAGTGGGATTGCTGGGTCGTATGGTAGTTCTATTTGTAGTTTTTTAAGGAACCTCCAGACTGTTCTCCATAGTGGCTGTATCAATTTACATTCCCACCAACAGTGCAAGAGGGTTCCCCTTTCTCTACACCCTCTCCAGCATTTATTGTTTGTAGATTTTTTGATGATACCCATTCTGACCAGGTGAGATGATATCTCATTGTAGTCTTGATTTGCCTTTCTCTAATGATTAATGATGTTGAGCATTCTTTCATGTGTTTGTTGGCAATCTGTATATCTTCTTTGGAGAAATGTCTATTTAGGTCTTCTGCCCATTTTTGGACTGGGTTGTTTTTTATTTTGATATTGAGCTGCACGAGCTGCTTGTAAATTTTGGAGATTAATCCTTTGTCAGTTGCTTCATTTGCAAATATTTTCTCCCATTCTGAGGGTTGTCTTTTGGTCTTGTTTATGGTTTCCTTTGCTGTGCAAAAGCTTTTAAGTTTCATTAGGTCCCATTTGTTTATTTTTGTTTTTATTTCTATTTCTCTAGGAGGTGGGTCAAAAAGGATCTTGCTGTGATTTATGTCACAGAGTGTTCTGCCTATGTTTTCCTCTAAGAGTTTGATAGTTTCTGGCCTTACATTTAGGTCTTTAATACATTTGGAGTTTATTTTTATGTATAGTGTTAGGGAGTGTTCTAATTTCATACATTTACATGTACCTGTCCAATTTTCCCAGCACCACTTACTGAAGAGGCTGTCTTTTCTCCATTGTATATTCTTGCCTCCTTTATCAAAAATAAGGTGACCATATGTGCATGGGTTAATCTCTGGGCTTTCTATCCTGTTCCATTGATCTATATTTGTTTTTGTGCCAGTACCATACTGTCTTGATTACTGTAGCTCTGTAGTATAGTCTGAAGTCAGGGAGCCTGATTCCTCCAGGCCCGCTTTTATTTCTCAAGATTGCTTTGGCTATTCGGGGTCTTTTGTGTTTCCATACAAATTGTGAAATTTTTTGTTCTAGTTCTGTGAAAAATGCCATTGGTAGTTTGATAGGGAATGCACTGAATCTGTAGATTGCTTTGGGTAGTAGAGTCATTTTCACAATGTTGATTCTTCCAATCCAAGAACACGGTATATCTCTCCATCTATTTGTATCATCTTTAATTTCTTTCATCAGTGTCTTATAATCTTCTGCATATAGGTCTTTTGTCTCCTTAGGTAAGTTTATTCCTAGATATTTTATTCTTTTTGTTGCAATGGTAAGTGGAAGTGCTTTCTTTCACTTTCAGATTTTTCATCATTGGTGTATAGGAACGCAAGAGATTTCTGTGCATTAATTTTGTATCCTGCTACTTTACCAAATTCATTGATTAGCTCTAGTAGTTTTCTGGTAGCATCTTTAGGATTCTCTATGTATAGTATCATGTCTCCTGCAAACAATGACAGCTTTACTTCTTCTTTTCCCATTTGGATTCCTTTTATTTCTTTTTCTTCCCTGATTGCTGTGGCTAATACTTCCAAAACTATGTTGAATAAGAGTGGTGAGAGTGGGCAACCTTGTCTTGTTCCTGATCTTAGTGGAAATGGTTTCAGTTTTTCACCACTGAGGATGAGGTTGGCTGTGGGTTTGTCATATATGGCCTTTATTATGTTGAGGAAAGTTCCCTCTATGCCTACTTTCTGCAGGGTTTTTATCATGTATGGGTGTTGAATTTTGTCAAAAGCTTTCTCTGCATCTATTGAGATGATCATATGGTTTTTCTCCTTCAATTTGTTAATATGGTGTATCACGTAGATTGATTTGCATATATTGAAGAATCCTTGCATTCCCGGGATAAACCCCACTTGATCACAGTGTATGATCTTTTTAATGTGCTGTTGGATTCTGTTTGCTAGTATTTTGTTGAGGATTTTTGCATCTATGTTCATTAGTGATATTGACCTGTAGTTTTCTTTCTTTGTGACATCCTTGTCTGGTTTTGGTATCAGGGTGATGGTGGCCTTGTAGAATGAGTTTGGGAGTGTTCCTCCCTCTGCTATATTTTGGAAGAGTTTGAGAAGGATAGGTGTTAGCTCTTCTCTAAATGTTTGATATAATTCGCCTGTGAAGCCATCTGGTCCTGGGTTTTTGTTTGTTGGAAGATTTTTAATCAGTTTTAATTTCAGTGCTTGTGATTGGTCTGTTCATATTTTCTATTTCTTCCTGGTTCAGCCTCAGCAGGTTGTGCATTTCTAAGAATTTGTCCATTTCTTCCAGGTTGTCCATTTTATTGGCATAGAGTTGCTTGTAGTAATCTCTCATGATCCTTTTGTATTTCTGCAGTGTCAGTTGTTACTTTTCCTTTTTCATTTCTAATTCTATTGATTTGAGTCTTCTCCCTTTTTTTCTTGATGAGTCTGGCTAATGGTTTATCAATTTTGTTTATCTTCTCAAAGAACCAGCTTTTAGTTTGATTGATCTTTGCTATCGTTTCCTTCATTTCTTTTTCATTTATTTCTCATCTGATCTTTATGATTCCTTTCCTTCTGCTAACTTTGGGGTTTTTTTGTTCTTCTTTCTCTAATTGCTTTAGGTGTAAGGTTAGGCTGTTTATTTGAGATGTTTCTTGTTTCTTAGGGTAGGATTGTATTGCTATAAACTTCCCTCTTAGAACTGCTTTTGCTGCATCCCATAGGTTTTGGGTCGTTGTGTTTTCGTTGTTTTCTGTTTCTACGTATTTTTTAATTTCCTCTTTGATTTCTTCAGTGATCTCTTGGTTATTAAGTAGTGTATTGTTTAGCCCCCATGTGTTTTTTTTTTTTTCGGTACGCGGGCCTCTCACTGTTGTGGCCTCTCCCGTTGCAGAGCACAGGCTCCAGATGCGCAGGCTCAGCAGCCATGGCTCACGGGCCCAACTGCTCCACGGCACGTGGGATCCTCCCGGACTGGGGCAAGAACCCGCGTCCCCTGCATCGCCAGGCAGACTCTCAACCACTGCGCCACCAGGGAAGCCCGTGTTTGTATTTTTTATAGATTTTTTCCTGTAATTGATGTCTATGATATTTAACATACGAGTTTTTATGAAGCCATTACAAAAACCTGCAGATCTCAATAGAGGAAAAAAAAAAGCAAGAGGTTTGAATAGGCATTTCACTAAAGAATACTAATAAATGGCAAATAAACATTAAAAAGTTCAATTCACTGGTAATCAAAGAAATGTAAAATAAAATAACACACCATTCATTTTCTTGCCTCTCAAATCAGAAAGGATGAAAAAAAAATAACACCCAGTGTTGCTGAAAATATGAGAAAAATAGTACAACTTTTCTGAAGGAAAATTTTATAAAATATAACAAAAGTCTCAATAAAACATGTTGTTTTTCGACATCAAATTCCAGTTCTAGATTACCCTCAAAATTAGCTATTAAAAAGAAAAAAGATATAGCGACAAAAATATTCATCATTGTGACATTGTTTATAATAGGGAGAAATTAGAAAACTAAGTATTCAAAATAAAAGACTGAATAACTAAATGATAGTACACCATATTATGCAGTATACAGCAACCATTAAAGTGACATTACCTTGTAAAGGTAAAAGGAAGAAGACCTTGGATATCAAGTGACACGCAAGTGACAATCACAATTTTTGTTTTAAAAGAGGAAATGTATATATGTTCTATACATTTATATAAGTGTATGTAAATATATACATTTTCTCCTTTGTAGATAGAAATCTAAAAGGACAAAAATGTTAACTGTTTTACCACTGGATAATGGGATTATGGGAGTAATAGTTATCTAAGTTTTGACAAAATTTAGTGGTTTAAACAAAAAACATTCATTAAATCCATTTCTGTTGGAAAGGAATTTGGGACACAGCTTAGCTGGGTGGTTCTGCCTCAAGGTTTTCCATGAGATTTCAGTCACGACATTGGCTGAGGCTACAGTCATCTGATGACCTGACTGGGGACTGAAGGATCTGCTTGCAAGACTCACTCACAAGGCTGCTGGCAGGAGGACTCAGCTCCTTGCTGCATGGGCCTCTTCACAGACAGGTATGCTGCATTATATGGCAGCTGGCAACACCAGAGCCAAATGATCAAAACAGAACAAAATGGAAGATACGATGTCTTTTATGACCTACCATAAAAAGTCACACACTGTTAAACCTGCTACACTGTATTCATTAGAAGCAAGTCACTAAGTCCAGGTCACACTCAAGGGGAGAATTAAGGTCCACTTCTTGAAGGAAAGAGTATCAAACCATTTGTGGATATATTTTTTAAATCCCCAAAACAGGTGACCTGTGGCATACTCAGAAAAAGATAATTTATTTTCTAAATGGAAAAGTTAATTCACAAATACACACACGCATGCACACATATACATATAGACATATGGAGACAGTTTAAAAAACAAATATCCTCAATAAGTATTTTATTTGTCTGCCAAAAAAGGTAACACAATCCTAAGTTGGAATAACACATAAATGGCACCCAGAACAAGTTCTATGATATTCTATACCATTTAGACTACATCCAGAATGTCCTGTTCAGCTCTGAGTACCACTCTTACTAAAATCTAGGTGGAAAACTAACAAACTGGAGCACATCTCCTAGACAAAGTTACTTCAGCATGAGAAATAGTCTGGAGGAAAACGGTATTTGGTTTCAAAGAGAGAAGACTTCAGGGGGAGAAAAAGCAGGCAAATCATTGCCTTAGAAATGTACGAAGGGTTGCCATATGGAAAAGTTACAAGACTTCACAGGCAGAATTTGAACCAATGAGTCAGAGTCACAGGTATGCAAAGTGGCTCATACAAGAACTTTCTAACAATAGGTTGTAAAAACAAGAATGATGCACTCAGTGAATGTTCCCAGGACTGCAGGAGTCTGTGGAGACTGAGGCATGGTGCTGCTACTCCCTCAGCTACCTCTAGTGTCCACGTTCAAATTGGTTCTTCCCTACTCACACTGATGTGGCTGGTGGTTTGGTGCTCTCCCAAAGCAACATACCTGACACTAGGGCTTAAGCCACGAGGCATACATGGAATGTACAGTGCTTGGGATAGCATTGTACATAGTATGCACTTTATATAAACGTTAGCTATTATTTCTGCATTGACTCAAAATGTGACAAGATGCTCTCTAAGGTCCCTTTCAATTTCTAAGACTTCATCAATTAAGTTAAAATCATTATAATTAACTACTAATCCTTATGGTCAGTTTCAGTAATATACTTAAAGGTAGGAATGACAAAATTAATCTTCAAAGCCAGGATGGCTGGACATGCTTTGGGAAACCACAAAGAACAGAGACAGTCACTTATATAGACATGTAAAAACCACGAAAATCAAAACTAAACATATTCAAACAAGTCATATCCTCTCTGGTGTACATGGTCGCTTTAGGCAATGAAGGTGCTGATATTTTAAAAAGGAGATTCCAACTGGACTACTTCACCTACTCAGAGCAAATTAGATTATTACAATTAGTTTATTCACCTATGCCTGCCAACTACCCACCACAACTGAAAACTTACGTTTTGGGTGCCAGCAGCCTGGACATTCTGCCATGTTGCTACAGGTTCTGTAGCTACGTGCCACTCTGGGTGAGTTTTCGTGAGTAACTTCACAAAGGTGGATTTTCCCACAGCTGCAATGCAAACAGCATGTATTGGGATGCATCTCAAATCAGGGTTGCAGGAGAAGGCTGCTATTAAACTCTGTCACAAATGCCCAACTCAAGGGAACAAGTACCAGTTTTTCCAATTTCAAAACTCAGCAGCCACATCACTGTCAGACTAACCAGTCACCATAATGAATGCAGGCAACAGGGAGGAAAAATACCCTTAAGATTTGATTTGTAATTTTAATGTCCCAACCTCTCAGAGGAAAAGAGAATTTAATAACAGTTAAAAATGGAATAGACTCTCAAAAGTAGATGAAATCAGCTACATGTGTTGTAAAGCTTGAATCGCACAGTCCTATTTATTCGGTGACAGTATAAAAATTACAAGTTTTTCAAGATAGAAAATGAAGACAATGACCCTCATTCATTCAACAAATCTAACCAATATTCAGGGAGTGCTATTATGTGCTCAGACTGTCCGGCACTGGAGGTACAATGGTAAACAAAACACAGGATGGATTTTGCCCTCACAGAGCTTGTACGAGAGACGGATACCAAATAAACACATGAGTAACTAATAACAAATTGTATTAAGTGCTAGGAAAGAAAAATGCAGGATGGCTCTAATGTAGCTCAGGAGATCAAGGAAGGTTCCTCTGAAAAATGTTACCTGAGGTGAGACCTGAAAGACAAGGACTGGTCAGGCCAAGAGTGGGGGAAAGGTTGGGAAAAGAGAAAAACGGCGTACAAGAAGACAGAAGAGGTATCTGTGGCCCTGAAGTGACAGTGTGGTCAAACGAGGGAGAAGAATGGCTCAAAATGAGTGTGGAGAGGCTGGTAGGCAGGCCAGGGCCAGGTCACATGGGGGGCCCTGTACCATGGTAAAAAGTTTGAATTCTATTCTAAGGGCAATGGGATATCAGTGATGATGGGTTTTAAGCAGGGAAATGACCATGTCATTTTTAAAAGACCAGCTCATTTTTAAAAGACCACTCCACCTGCTGTTGCACTGATGCAGAATTAGGCAGACCAGTTAGAAGATAACAGTAGCTTCAACCAAGGAGAGAGCAGAAGAGGTAGAAAGCAGTGATTGCTTTGAGAAATATTTTGGAGATGAAATTAACCTAGTACCACAACATTCAAGTTCTCTTTTCCCATTTACACCAACATCTAGCCCATACCTTCCTGAATTCCAGACTCACTATCTAAGAGCCCTCCAGACATTTCCACTTGGATGTCCTAGAAACAACTCAAAGTCAATATATTCCATAAATGAACTCATCATCTTCCCCACCAAACTGAGCTTTCTCCCATATCCCAACCGCAGGGTAAGACAGCACTATCCACTCAGTCAGGACTTCTTCCTTCTCTGCCAAACCTCAAGTGGCCACAAACTGCTTTTGAACCTGCCTTCTAAAATTTCCACATCTGTCCTTTTCTCTCTATTCCCACCTCCTGCTCAAGACCAGGCTTTCATTTCTTGCCTCTCCAACTCTGGCCTTGCCCTCTTCAATCCATCATTCATACTGCAGCCACACTGAACACAAAGTAACACTGCTTAAAATCCTCTGGCAGCTCCCTATTGCCTTCACAACAAAATTCAAACCCTTTAGCATGGCCTATAAAACACATCAAAATCTGGCCCCTGCATAGACCTCTCTGCCTCACTTCCCTTCAGGCATCCTGAGCTCCCAACGGACCAAACTCTTTGCAACTCTAATCATGCCATGCTGTCTGCTGCAAATGTGACTTTGCATATGCTTTCTCCTCACCTGGCCAACTCCTACTCAATCTTCAGATTCTGCTCAGATACACCTCCTGTGTGAAGGCTTTCAGGACCCTGATGCCTCTAAGTTGGATTAGCTCCTTTGTGCTTGGCCTGGCAATCTGGGTAAGACTCCATCACTGCCATTGTAATTCTGTTTCTCTAAGTAGAAGATGGGGTTCCTTCAGGGCAGGAACCAAAGCCCAGACTAATGACCTAGCTGAATGAATAAAACAAGTAATACATTATTAATTCCACTTCCCTACGAAACCCACATTTGTTGAAAATCAAAACATGAACCATAACAATGTGCTTGGAGCTCAATCTCCCCTATGAGAGGTGACCTTTCTCAAGTGAGTTCTACCCTTAGGAGGAACCCAAATGGAAGGAAGAGAAGGAAGGGGGAGGCACCCTTCCAGTCAATTCTATCAGCCACTCATAGTTACTGATCAGGAGCAAAGAGACATCTCAGCAGAAGAGCCCACACATCCAATATCTGACATTTATTACACACCACTCCAACTCCTCTCTGAACACACAGGGTAAAGAACAAACACATAAATCTGTACATCTTGTACAGTCACACTCATCTCTCAGTCCCACCTCCACCCAACTCCTGTGTGCCTTTGCACATGTGCTCAGCCTCTGCTCCTCCCACACTTCAGTGAACAAATGCCTTCCCCTGCTCTGCTCAGCCTGTGTCTAAATCCCTTCCCCCACTAAGCATAAGGCCCACCTCTTCCGCAAAGTTCAGGACATCTCCAGCTCACACCAAATTCCTACCACATTGGGCAGCTGAATCAAATAAGCAATATTTATTAACTGCCTCTGATACATTTAGCATTTAATTGTTTTGATTGTTTTATGAGCCTCAATTTTGGTTTCCTAACAGGATCTGAATCTCTGAGGTTGGATCACAGGAATCCACATTTTTAAAGCATGCCCCAAGTGATCGTGAGGCAGACTTATACTGGAGATTGCTATCTAGAACAATCTGATCACAATCAACAGAGGTTGTTTTTTAAAAATATGGGTTCCAAAACCACATCCCAGACTACTAAATAAAACCCTTTGGGCTTGTCATGGAGTGCCCAACAGAGTTGCAGGAAATACAAATTGGTTGAATTTGTTTATTATCAGATACCTACCTGTCCTGAATAGTCCCTACTTTAAAATATTTGGCACAGATAGTCAATATTTAGATTGCAGGTTGGTGATTAAGCCTAAAACATGGTCTCTGGCTATGGGCTGAAAAATTATTTTAATTAATATGAAAAGATGAAGGTAACTGATTTGTGAGATGGGTGGGGTTGAACGGTTGTTAGAATTACTTAAATTTTTTAAAAGTTAAAAACAACTACCCAAGGAACGATTGCAGATGGAAAGGAAGGACGCTGAGGGTTAGGGCGTACCAACTTCACCTCTGAGATCAGAAGGGCAGTCAGTACTCTGAGAAACCGACTTATGCCATTTAAACACACAAAACCCGGAATGCCAATAAATGAGATGTAATGGGAAATATACAGTTCCAATTAGAAACAGTCACACCAGGGCAACACCCCCACCTTGCACACCATCCCCCATTTCAAAGCTTTTGGAAATCCAGTTTAGCAATGAGAAGCCAGAGTTTCAGCAAAGAACGACAGTAAATCGTGGTGGAAGGTCCTAGGAGCTTTGCCATCCATGATGCTGTAGGGCTCGGAGAGCCTGGGTAATTTTCCATAGGGCGGCATTTCTTAAAACTGCATTCCAAGGGAACTCAGCTGCGCCAGGCACCACCCACAGATATGGAATAATTATTTTAAAAAATAATTCAAAAGTATGTATTTATATTAAAACTAGACATAACTTTTTTAAAGCTATGATACCTGACTGTAATAGTTTTTTTCTTCCTTTTAAGAAGTTTTGTAAAACAGAAATATAGATCAATGGAACAGGATAGAAAGCCCAGAGATAAACCCATGCACATATGGTCACCTTATCTTTGATAAAGGAGGCAAGAATATACAGTGGAGAAAAGACAGCCTCTTCAATAAGTGGTGCTGGGAAAACTGGACAGATACATGTAAAAGTATGAGACTAGATCACTCCCTAACACCATACACAAAAATAAGCTCAAAATGGATTAAAGACCTAAATGTAAGGCCAGAAACTATCAAACTCTTAGAGGAAAACATAGGCAGAACACTCTGTGACATAAATCACAGCAAGATTCTTTTTGGCCCACCTCCTAGAGAAATGGAAATAAAAACAAAAATAAACAAATGGGACCTAATGAAACTTCAAAGCTTTTGCACAGCAAAGGAAACTATAAACAAGACCAAAAGACAACCCTCAGAATGGGAGAAAATAGTTGCAAATGAAGCAACTGACAAAGAATTAACCTCCAAAATTTATAAGCAGCTCATGCAGCTCAATAACAAAAAACCAAACAACCCAATCCAAAAATGGGCAGAAGACCTAAATAGACATTTCTCCAAAGAAGATATACAGACTGCCAACAAACACTTGAAAGAATGCTCAACATCATTAATCATTAGAGAAATGCAAATCAAAACTACAATGAGATATCATCTCACACCAGTCAGAATGGCCATCATCAAAAAATCTAGAAACAATAAATGCTGGAGAGGGTGTGGAGAAAAGGGAACCCTCTTGCACTGCTGGTGGGAATGTGAATTGGTACAGCCACTATGGAGAACAGTATGGAGGTTCCTTAAAAAACTACAAATAGAACTACCATACGACCCAGCAATCCCACTACTGGGCATATACCCTGAGAAAACCATAATTCAAAAAGAGTCATGTACCAAAATGTTCATTGCAGCTCTATTTACAGTAGCCCAGAGATGGAAACAACCTAAGTGTCCATCATCGGATGAATGGATAAAGAAGATGTGGCACATATATACAATGGAATATTACTCAGCCATAAAAAGAAATGAAATTGAGTTATTTGTAGTGAGGTGGATGGACCAAGAGTCTGTCATACAGAGTGAAGTAAGTCAGAAAGAGAAAGACAAATACCATATGCTAACACATATATATGGAATCTAAGAAAAAAAAAAAAGGTCATGAAGAACCTAGGGGTAAGACGGGAATAAAGACACAGACCTACTAGAGCATGGACTTGAGGATATGGAGAGGGGGAAGGGTAAGCTGTGACAAACTGAGAGAGTGGCATGGACATATATACACTACCAAACGTAAAACAGATAGCTAGGGGGAAGCAGCCGCATAGCACAGGGAAATCAGCTCAGTGCTTTGTGACCACCTAGAGGGGTGGGATCGGGAGGGTGGGAGGGAGGGAGACGCAAGAGGGAAGAGATATGGGAACATATGTATATGTATAACTGATTCACTTCGTTATAAAGCAGAAACTAACACACCATTGTAAAGCAATTATACTCCAATAAAGATGTTAAAATAATTAAAAAGTAAAAAAATAAAATGTATATAAAAAAGAAGTTTTGTATTTTTTTTAAGACAAATTTTTTAAAGTATTCCCAGGGGTCTCATAAGAAAGGCGTTCTCTGCTTTTCCACTGCTACGCTGGCCTCCTCCTAATGAGCAGAACATCTGTATGCACCAAAGTCTCTCTTCTTCAGGCAGGGCCAAATGACAAATGCCTCCCTCTGTCTCTATGCTGAGCACTAGCCTCTTTTGATATCATTATCTCAGACTTATCACAATTAAGTTAGATCCCAGCTTAACTGTTCTCTTTCAATATACTTTTTAATATCATGAAATTTGGGAGGTATCAGATGTCATAAGCAGAATTAAATCTTCCTTTAGGGCCTTGGCTATCACTGTACTTTATTATGTGTGCCATGACTTGAGAAAGGGTGGGAGGTACTTTGTTAGAGTACATTATATCAACATGTTGATTTTTATTAGCACCAGGATCGTCATTCCACAAGCTGGATCAAAGAGTTCTGTTGTTAACATTCATCTCTTCCTA
The DNA here is from genome assembly GCF_963455315.2 of Globicephala melas. Lineage (NCBI taxonomy): Eukaryota > Metazoa > Chordata > Mammalia > Artiodactyla > Delphinidae > Globicephala > Globicephala melas. The sequence continues at coordinate 26,630,270 of NC_083325.1, forward strand.
AATAATAGTTCTTTTCTCCTACAAATTTTTCTATAAACTACAATGTCTGTTATAGCTACATTATACTAAAAGCTAGTAGTAAGATAATAGTATCTGATGTAACACTCAAAATGATGTATTATTTTAAATTTAATATAGTTGTAGTTCATGGCAGCCTCTTTAAATATACCATCATCTTCAGGCATTTTCTTCTGAACAAGATGTAAAACCCTGTACCAAAAAGCAAACAAAAGCAGTAAATATAAAGCTGCCTATCTTTAAACAAAAAAATTCTTCCAAAGAAAATTTAAAGCCTTTATTTCAGGAACTACATTTGATGCTGCATTCATTCATTCAACCAACAGATGTTTACAGAGTAGCCACTAATGGTGGGTACTATAACTAAAATGATGAAGTGAGCTGAGGTGCTGCCCTCAAGGAACTTACATCAAGGCTAAGCACCCAGGATCAAACAGGCTCTGAGCCTAAAAGCATTCTGGGAAAAAAAAATCACTCAGCTGACTTAAAAGAAACTTGATATATTTCAGCCCTGATTACTTTTATCTTCTTTTCATGAGAAAAAAAAACTTGTTGTTAAAAAAAAAGTTCCTCACAGCTTCCAGAGTACAACTCAAACTTCTGCGTTTAGCATGAGACCCTTGCTGATCTGGAATGCCCTCACCACCTCTGCCCACCAGCTGATTCATCCTTTCACTGTCACCTTCTCAGTGAGGTCTCCTTGAACTCTCTCCAGCTCCACTTTATCCTTGGGCAGAGTTAATTACTGCCTGCTCTGGTCTACAGAGGCATCACACTGTAATTATTTGTTGACTCACCACTCTCTCCCTCTAGACTGGGAGCTCACTTTCTGAAGACAGGGACTAACCTTATTTCCTTTGCATCCTGAGTATCCGGCCAGGTGCTAAGAATGGAGATGGATGGATGGAATGAGGTGAATCACAGAAACAGAGAATCCAACTTATTCCAAACACTGTATATTGGATACAATGTTTGGATTAAATAGGTCTTTTTTTCCCCTAGAATTCTTGCCCAAATGTTTATACTTAATGAGAGTAAAAGATGACATTAGTGATGTTAAATCACTAATTTTGAATGCTGGAGGATATGTTATTTAGGGAAGCTCTCCACTGCTTTACATACAAGTCTCTAGATGGCAAAAGTGAGGTTTCTTCTCTGTTGGGTCTTTGAAAATCAAAATGAAAAAAACAAAAAGAAAAACAAAATAAAACAAAGTGAGACTAGTCTGAGTTGACTCACTGACAGTATTTCCTGCGGCGATCCTTTCTTCAATTTAGGTCTGTAATCATAAAATAACTGGCTTTGGAAGGCGATAAAACACTTTAGTGATGAACACACTTAATAGATAGGCTAGGTATTTTATTTTTCAGATTTTAAGGGATTCTAGGTTCCAAGCTTTTGACTCTTAATCACACATGGCATATGGCTCATAACACAGGCTAGATGCCCTTACTTGCTACTTCACTGATCCATTTTCCTTACATGCTGCCATCTGCATCCACAGGATCAGATTAAGATGTAGAGCAGCAGGACTACAAGAAAAGCATATCTAACTCTATGATAAACATATCTAACTTCAGCTGGGACAGGGGTTCACCTTCCCCTGTTCAGGTTTCCTGAATGGATACTCTCATTTGGGGGGATGCCACCTGTGGTTAGAGAACAAGATAACTATTTGATCTGATAGTAAAAGCAGTTTACCGTATTTCCTCTGTGGATACCAATGACTAACTTCCACATGGATATCACAGCACAGGATTCAAGTATCTGGTAAACACTGAATGAGTACAATGGGCCAGGTGTGGGTTAGGTGCTGGTGACACAAAGATGAACAAGACACTACGTGGCTAACCCAGGGAAGGTACTGAAGGTGCAGACAATCTCAACAGAACTCAAGTGCTTGCAGCAGTTGAGGGTACAAAATGTTATGTGAGCACACAGAGGAGGAGGTGCCCCATTCTGTCCAGGGAGAGTCATCACAGTGTGTGGGGTGATGGAGAATAATAGGAGACAAAACTAGAAAGAGCCAGATTAAGGTCCCTCAGTCCACTTCTCATCAGTCACACTTTCTTTAGGCAACTGCATTCACTTCCAAGGCTGCAACAACTACCCCCACAAGTCAACAACTTCCATAGCTGAGATCTCAGCTCCAATCTGTCTCTTCACTGCAGGCACGTACCCTAATCTACCTCAGAACATCTATCTCTGTTTGTCTCAGAGGCACCTCCTCCAAGCATCACTCTTACCTCCTCAGACTTCCTCTTCCTTTATTCCCATCCTCAGTTTTCAGAGTCACTGTCCAAATTAAACCTCCTTATCCCTCACCTCCAAGTGGCCACCAAGTCCTGTCAATCCCACTTCCAAACTCTTTCTCAAACCATCATGTCTTCTCTGTTCCACCATTCTCTCTGTTCAGGCCTACATCTTCCCTCCCTCCAACGACTACAATAGCCACAAAACCTAGTCTGTCTACTCCAAACTCTATTCCTATTCATACATTCAACAAATTGGATGCAAGGTACGATGGGTACTATAGCAAACGAGACATACAAAGTGCCTGCTTTATGAAGCTTTCTTTTTATTTATTCATTCTAGCCAATTCCCTTTTAAAAATCAATGTGGCCATGGCACATACTGGCCTTAAGTCTTCAGTATCCTCCCACAGCCTACACGAGAAACTCCTAGCTGTTCAACGTCTGGCATATCCTACCCTTCCAAACTCTTGTTCTGCTATCCTCTCACAGGCCCTTTAAACTTCAGGCACAAGCCTGATATTAAAACTGCATGTTTCTTCAGGCTCTGCATTGGCAAGTGTTACTTCCTGTGCCTGGAACACTCTTTCCTCTAGGGTAGGAATTCCTACCCCAGAGATTCTGAGTTTCCATGTCCAAACATAGCACTCATCACACAGCACAGAAATTATGTTTAGAAGTCTGCTCCTCCCACTTAGTTGTGAGTTCCTTAAAGGACTGCATGAGAACGCAAGAAGGATGCATAGAAATCTGGAAAGGTGAAGAAGAAAAGGTCAGGAAAATTGGGAGAGGCAGCTCAAACCTCACCTGATGGTCTGTCCAAACCACTTACTTTGTGAAATACTCTGTACCTCTCTGGGCTCTGAGGACAGAGCTTCCTTTAGGGGCATGTTTCCCAAAGTACGGGACAGAACATCTTTAAATAACACCATGAGGCAGGCAGCCCTTCTCATTCCTTTCAATGTTTCTGATTTGGCTGGAGAAAAACACACAGCTGTGGTGACTGGTCTCACTTTAAATTCAAGACCACTAAGTCCAAATGGGTCCTTAATGCCGCCCAGCAATTCTATATTTCTTCTGCTCACTCACCAGACTAGTTCTTTTTTTTTTTTTTTGCGGTACACGGGCCTCTCACTGTTGTGGCCTCTCCCGTTGCGGAGCACAGGCTCTGGACGTGCAGGCTCAGTGGCCATGGCTCACAGGCCCAGCCGCTCCGCGGCATGTGGGATCCCCCCGGACCGGGGCATGAACCCATGTCCCCTGCATCAGCAGGCGGACTCTCAACCACTGCGCCACCAGGGATGCCCTCACCAGACTATTTCATGTCTTTCCTCTCTCCTCACACTCACTCTTGGCTGATCTTTCTTCTTATTTCACCGAGAAAACAGACACAACCAGAACACCTTCACCAAGTTCCTGCCACTCCTGCTAGAGTCAGTAATCATTTATGTTGCCATTCATCCCGTTATTAGGGATAAACTGTGCTCCTAGGTAAAGCCAACCTCTCTCCACTTGGGCAAGAAATTCCATTCCTTCTTGCTTACTAAAATCACTCTGGAAAGTCTATCCTCTCTCCTGTTTCACCAATCTTTTCCCTCTCTACCAGCTTATAAATATCATCTAATTCCTCTTACAAAAAGAAAAAAAAAATGAAAAAAACCACCTTTTCAACCCTCTTCCCATTTCAGCTACCACCCCACGTCTCCCCTTTCTAGGAAAACTTGCAAATAGTTGTCTTAACCCACTGTCTCCAATGCCTCACCTCCCATTCTTCTGGAACTTATGCAATCAGACTTTCACCCCCCCCCCAACTCCTATAAATTGCTCAAGTTCACCAAAGAGCTCCATTACTTAAACAGCATTACACAGTCAATCATTCCTTCCCTGAACACCTTCGCTTGGTTTCCAGCATATCATTCTTTTGGCTTTCCTATTTCAGTGGTCATTCCTTCTCAGTCTCTTTTGCTGGTTCCTTCCTATTGCTTCAATCTCTCTAACATTTGCGTGCCCAGGACGTGGTCCTTTTCATCAACACACACAGGCTCCTGGCTTTAAATACCACCTACATGTATAACTCCAGTCCAGGGAGACTCTCAACTCTGGACTCATATATCCAACTGACTATTCAACAATCCTACTTACATATCTAGTAAGCATATAAAAACCTAACATGCCTAAAACCAAAAACTTGACCCTCTTCCCCCAGGCTGTTCTTCCCACACTTCTCCATCTAAGAAAACTGGAACTCTTGTCTTTCAAGTTGCTCAGGCCAAAATGATTAGAGTTATCACTGACCCCTCTTTATCTTATACTCCACATCCTCCTGTTACCAAATCCAGTGTACCCTACCTTAAATGAAAGTAGAATCTAATCACTCCTCACCACCTCCACTGTTACCATCCTGGTCCAACACATCATAACTCATCATTGCAACAACTTCCTGACACCTTCTATTTTCAACATATCAGCCAGAGTGATCTTTTTATAATCTAAGTCATATCATGTCACTTGACTGCTCAAACCTTCCAACAGTTTCCCATCTCAACCAGAGTAAAAATCCATAATGGACTATACAGTCTATACAATCTAGCCACCTCTTACCAACTGACCTCATCTCCCCCCACCTTCCCCCTTGCACACTCCACTCCAGCCACAACGACTTTCCGCCTGTTCCCTGAACACGCTTCCCACCTCAGGGCCTTTGCACTTGGTCTTCCCTTTGCCTGGAAGATTCTTCTCCCCATTATCCACATGGTTCACTCCTTCACCTTCTTCAGGTTTTTGCTCAAATGTCACTTTCTCAGTGAGGCCTGTCTTGATCATTCAATTTAAAACTGCAACTTCCCTCAATCCCTCAACCCTGAATTTTCTCAATCACACTCATTATCTAACATACTCTTTACTTTGCTTACTTTATATTGTTTATAGTCTGTCTCTCTCTACTAGGGTTCCGAGAGCAGAGACTTTTATTTGTTCTGTTCACTGCTGCATCCTCAGTGCCAGGAACAGTGCTGGAATATGGAAGTTGTTCAAAGGGCTATATGTTTAATTTGTAAACTGAGAAATTCTCAGTTTGCTGCTAGAATGTCTTCAATACTTAACACTTGCTAATCCCTTTTTAGGGCTCAGCACTTTAGCAGGTAAAAGCCTCAAGTAAGAATTTAGTAACATTAGAAACATTTAATAACACTGAAATGTTTTTATTTTAAAATTATTTTTATTTAAGGTACTGGACTTCTATTCTCTCTTATAACAGTTATTTTTAATTTAACACACGTTTTTAAGTTTAAAAAGTGAGCTGCTTCTAAGAAAAATGCTAAGAAATTATAGTGGGAACAGCAAAGAGACATGGCAAAAATAGTGAAAGTGGTATTTGAATGACTGGAGTTTAGGAACTCTCTTGGGGTAGGGTTGCCAGATAAAATAAGGACACCCACTTAAATTTGAATTTTAGGTTTTTTTGTTTTAGTGTATGTTCCAAATATTGCATAGGACACACACTAAAATATTATTCGTTATCGGAACTGCTATTTTAAATGGGCATCCTCTTTTTCTCCCCTAAATCTGGCAACCTTACCTTAGGAGAACAAAGAAATTGCACCCTGCTCCTTGTCGCTTCCATTTTTCTCTACCAAAACAAGCTAGCTCTTGTCCTATCTACGGACTGCGTGGCTTTTATGCCTCAATAAACCTGTCCCTGTGGGAGAGTACTGAGGCCTGACGTCTGAAAAATCCAACTGGCAAAGGCCCACAGCGCACCTTGAGAGGGGAAAGGTTTGGCAGCTCAGAACAAGCAGTCCGGCCGCATCTGCTCGAGAGGGAGGGGGTTCCAGGCCCCCTTTCCCAACCTCTCAGGCACCTGCTCTGCGGAGGCCGAGGCTTGGCAGCTACTTTCCGGCCCTTACCAATGTTGCCTTCGATGGAGAGCCTTCTGGGCCCGCGCCCCGCGTGTAGACCCCTGGAGGGGGGCACACCCTCGAGTGGGCGCTTAGCCATGGACTTGGAGGATGCTTGCAGCAGCCTTAGATAGAGCCGGCCGGCGATCATCCCACCGATGATTCACGAAGCGATCACTTCCGCCGAGAGCACTTCCTCCCACGGTGTTCACGCGCTCCGGCGCGCCGCTGACGTCAGGGGAGAAGTGGGTGGGTTGAATTGGCTTGAGGGGAGGGGCCAAAGGGACTACTCTGTTCTCGCGATGTTTGTAATAAAGAGTTGCAAAAAGGAATACTCCTAATGTGGGGTTACGGGAGAGTTTAATGACAATTGGAGCTGGTATTGTGAGGTTCGCCCCCTCCGTTTCTGCGCACTGGACAAACAACGTTTAAAACGACACATAAGTCAAGAATTCCATCACCTTTGCATTTTTGTATCGCTTTAGAATAAATTTCATAACTAAAGACAAATAAAAATAATTGTAATTTTAAACGAGTTTTTTCCCCCAAGTGTTTGTTGTCTGGCTCTTATTCTAACATGGGAAAAAAATTGGACAGTTTTAAGTAGGAAAATGATGCAATCTGATGATTTACACAAATTAACTTTTTCCCATTCCCTGTAACTTGCACCACAATGCTGGCACCTTATTGAATAAATTAACAAATTAGTTTGTCAATTACACCCCCACCTCTTATTTTGCCTCTTGAATAAAGTTCAATCTATTTGCATAGTAGCCAAAAATTCCGTAAGAATAAAGAGGGTGGAGGCTTAGGGACTATGTGTGGAACTCATTTAAACCAGATAGATTGGGTTCTGTGGGGTTGAACCATGGCGGGGTGAGGAGGGAGGCGGGGCGGCTGGTGGGGATTCAGAATAGGGTTTGTAAAAGCTTGAGAAGAGCAAGGGTAGAGAGAGATTTGCTGGTGTATAGAACTGGAGTCTAGCTGTTGGTAGAGAATTGTGTTCTGCAGAGGGACAGGGACAATTCTGAGCTGCTGCCAGACTGGCTTTTTCCTGCCACACTCCATGGTCATAATGACTTAAGAACTAAGGATTTATGAAATATTGTCAGAGGGTGCGTCCACCTTCCCCGCTTGACTTCCACAAGAGTCAAACCAGGAGTTAACAGGCAATCTGGCATTCGGGCAGCACTCTTAGACATGGGAGTTTTTAGGAAACCAATCTGATTGCCAGAAGGTTTGGGGAGGGGCTGGTGGCTGGAACTGTTGTAGGAAAAATGGGGCACAAGAGGATGGTCATATCCCAGGTCTCGGGTGAGTCCCTGGGACAGGCTGCCAAGTGAGGGTCCTTGACTTCTCGCTGGAAAGAATTCAAGAGCAAGATATAGTAAAGTGAAAGGTTTATTTAGGGAGATACCCACTCCGTAGAGCGTGGGCCATCTCAGAAGGCAAGAGCACCAGAGGTGTGGAGGTGGTTAGTTTTTAAGGGCTGGGTAATTTCATAGGCTAACAAGTGAGAGGAATATTCTAATATCTTGGAGAAGGGGTGGGGATTTCCAGGAATTGGGGCACCACCCACTTTTGTGCCTTTTTTGGTTGGCCTTGGAACTGTCATGGCACCTGTGGGTGTCATTTAACCTGCTAATGTATTACAGTGAGTGTGTAATGAGTCTCTAGGTCTCCTGGAAGTCAACTCTTCTGCCATCTTGGGCCTAGTAGGGTCTAATCGGCTTTTGTGGTATCCTATTCTTCTTAATGATTGTGCCATTCTTTTAATGACTGTGCCCTGCCCCCTTCCTTCCTGTCTCAGGGTAACTGTTTGCAGAGCAGGCACAGGACCTTTTTCCTATATTGTTGTTTATATGGGATGGCTGAAGTGACATTTGTATATCATATTAAGCACAATCTATTAAAAAATAGATTGCAAATTTAGGATAAGCTGGGTGGAGCGCTAAAGGATATTGGAGCAGCTAAAGTCTGTCCCATCCCCCACTCCCTCCCCTGCAGCCACCTCTCTGTAGAAATACTACTTACATTTCTTTATCTATGGAAACTCTGACTTGGGAAAATATCCATCGAAAAAAATTTGAGAGGCTGTCTGCACCCTTATGGCTTCCCTTGCCTTCATTGCCCTCAGGGTCACTGTGAAGGGTAAATATGGAAGTTGTTGGCAGGTTTAGGTGCAGACAGGAAACTAATCTGTTCCTAAAAGTTAGAGCACCTAAAAGTCATTTAAAAAATTTTTTACAGTGAAGTACAATATATAGTGAAGAAAAGAGCGTGTATTGTAAGCGTATAGTTTAGTGCAATTTTCACAAACTGAGCACACTCTATTACCCAGATTCGGATCAAGAAACAGCATTACCAGCATCCCCAGAATCCATTTCCCCTACCAGTTACTACCCCCAAAGGTAACCAATAACCTGACTTCTAACAGCAGACATTAGTTTTGCCTGTTCTTTACATAACTGAAATCATGTAGTAAGTACTTCTTTCATTCAACATAATATCTGTGAGATTTATATATATTATATATGTAGTTGTAGTTCATTCGTTCTCACTGCTGTATGGTATTCCACTATGCTGTTATACCACAATGTGTTTTATCCATTCTACTCTTTTCTTTTCTTAAAAAAAATTATTTATTTATTTGGCTGCGCTGGGTCTTAGTTGCGGCATGCGGGCTCTTCGTCGTGATGTGTGGGATCTTCTAGTTGCAGCATGCGCGATATAGTTCCCTGACCAGGGATCAAACCCGGGCCCCCTGCGTTGGGAGCATGGAGTCTTAACCACTCGACCATGAGGGAAGTCCCCTTATCCATTCTACTCTTGATGGACATTTGAGAGTTTCTAGATTAAAGCTATTATAGATACCATTGCTATGAATATTCTTTTTTCTTTTATATAAATTTATTTATTTGTTTGGTTGGTTTTGGCTGTGTTGGGTCTTTGTTTTTGTGTGCGGGCTTTCTCTATTTGCGGCAAGTGGGGGCTACTCTTTGTTGCGGGGTGCAGGCTTCTCATTGTGGTGGCTTCTCTTTGTTGTGGAGCACGGGCTCCAGGTGCGTGGGCTTCAGTAGTTGTGGTGCGTGGGCTCAGTAGCTGTGGCTCGCTGGCTCTAGAGAGCAGGCTCAGTAGTTGCAGTGCACGGGCTTAATTGCTCCACGGCATGTGGGATCTTCCCGGACCAAGGCTCAAACCCGCATCCCCTGCATTGGCAGGCGGATTCTTAACCACTGTGCCACCAGGGAAGTCCCGCTACGAATATTCTTGAATATGTCTTTGGTAAAGTTAAGTACACATTTCTCTTGGGCATATGCCTACAAGTGGAATTGACGTATGCTGGGCTTCAGTAGACATCCCCAAAGAGTATGCAGTTCCATAGTGTTTGACTGTACCAACAGGCAGTGTCACCGTCAGTGCGTGAGAGCTCTGGTTGTTCCACATTCTTGCCAACAATTGGTACCGTCAGCTTTCTTCATTTTATTCATTCTGCTGTAGAATGGTGTCTTGCAGTTTTAATCTGCATTTTCCTGATGATCAATGAAATGGAACATTTTTTCGTATGTTTATCAACCATTTCAGTAACCTCTCTTGGGAAGGACCTGTTTAAGTCCTGTGCCCATTTTTCTATTGGCTATCTGTCTTTTACTTACTGTTATTGTTCTTTGTATATTCTGGATACGAGTCCTTTGTGAATATTTTCTCTCACTCTGATCCTTGCTTCTAAAAGCTTTTACATTTGGGGGATGTATAGTGTAAAGTAAGAAACTAAAATGTCTTTTGCCTTTTAGTTATCCCACTATTATTGATGATCCTTCTACTCCTCTGTATTTCTTTATGCTTGTTTTATTATGTTTACCATACATCAAAGTTCAATATCTTTCTTGATCTTAATTCCAAATTTCCAGGAGAGAGACTCTGATTGGCCCAGCGGTGGCCAAAAGGTAAGTTTTCAAGGAACAAATGTGAGTGTTGGAGCCCCACCCCAATGTGCACGAGGAAGGAGGGCGATTAAAGGAATTGTCCGGAGCAAGGGAGAAAATAAGGTGGTGATCAGTTCTTCCTGGAAAACAGCGGTATGTTGGTGAGCAGAATTACGTCCCACTTGCCTGGAGGAATAATGTCACTTCCTGCTCCTGCAGGATTGTCAGATATCTGCTGGAGTTTATGAGTAAAGAGTTGATGTTGCCCCACGGGGACTCTAGTCCTTCAGCATCCATTCCTTCATCCAATATTTGCTGAGCGTCTGCTATATACTAGACACTCTGCTTAGTCCTTAGAGAGAGCTCTGAAGTGCTGCTGACAAGTAAACTGATCCGTGTTACCAAAACGCTATGCAACCATTAAAAATGGGGAGATAAACATACGCAAATGTGACCCTGACTTTCTTCTGCAGCTTGGTGTCTGGTCAGTTATATTCTCATCTACATCAAAGATATTCTAATGTACTGGATTGTGCTAACTCAGTTTGGTTAAGCTAGGAAGTACGCTTCCAGAATCTCCTTCCTGACAGGGCTCTGAGTTCGAGTTGGTCAAAAGAGGACCTGGTGGAGATTTGGAAAGTAGAATGGGAGCCTCAGCTGCTCTGAGGAGATCTCTGTTGTCAGACACTGTGACAGACAGATGTGCCCATAGATAGATCCCAGCAAGTTCTCAAGGCCTAGTGACTCCTCTCTGATCATCCCACAGCTCCCTTCAGACCTTCACTTCCCCAGCTTGTCCCACTTTTGGGCAGCCTCATTCCTGTAATAACCCCCTTATCCCCGTAATATGCATGGTGGCTCTGCTCACCTGAATGAACTCTGACTGATAGACCTAATCATAAAAGGAGGCACATAGGGAATGGTTAAGAGTGTGGGCTCTGGATTCAGACAGCCAGAGGTGAGGATTAAGAAAGGTAATCCACGTGCAGCATTTAACACACCTGCCACACCGTTACCAACCAATAGGTATTACGTAATAAGTAAGGTAATGCTAACATTACTCAGTGCCTGGGATGTTATTTCTATTTGGTTGACTTCCTATTGAATTTACACTCTCCTCAAGCCACTGTAACCCATCCATGCTCTCCTCTCTACTAGCATATAACTTGACTTCCCCTGCAGAATTCTAGGACAGCACTTATTGAAGTGAGGTAAGATCAGGTGGGGTAGGGAGGGGAAAGACGGGTCATCCTCCCCTTCTTGCCCCACATGGAGATTCTGCCGTGCCCCTCCACAGCAGGGAGGGTCAGCTCTCCACACTGCCCTAGTGGCATCTCTGTGCCTGGGCATCCTACCGCCTCTTCCCTGTGCTTTCTCTCCCAATAGCCTGTGCCTGTGGCTCTTCTTTGCAGGACTGCCCTCAACCTACTGGAACATTTTTCCTGCACAGGAGGAAATCCTGGGACTTTCTGTCCCGCAGGAAGTACCTTCACTTATCACTGATATGTGACCATGAAAGCCTGGCTCATTGCCTGCAGTAAGGTTTATACTCCAGGGCTCTCAGGGGACCAGGCAGAAGCCACCATTTTCTGTCCTGCCTCTCCCACTCTACTCACTGATTTCTACCGAGAGCACTTCCTTAATAAATCTCTTGCATGTGAGTCCTCATTTCAGGGTCTGCTTCTGGGAAACCTGTCCCAAGACATAAATCCTCTAGGGGTTTTTGAAAGTATGCTTCTTGGGGCTTCCCTTGTGGTGCAGTGGTTAAGAATCCGCCTGCCAGTGCAGGGGACACAGGTTCGAGCCCTGGTCTGGGAAGATCCCACATGCCGCAGAGCAACTAAGCCTGTGCACCACAACTACTGAACCTGCGTGCCACAACTACTGAAGCCTGTGTGCCTAGAGCCTGTGCTTCGCAGCAAGAGAAGCCACCACGATGAGAAGCCCGCGCACTGCAATGAAGAGTAGCTCCCACTCGCCGCAGCTAGAGAAAGCCCGCGTGCAGCAACGAAGATCCAATGCATCCAGAAGTAAATAAATACATTTATTAAAAAAAAGAAAAAGAAAATACGCTTCTCTACTGCACCCCCAGAGGGCAAGTGCAGGGATGGTGGAGGAAGAATGTCTGACATTGAGGTCTGTGTGCTTCCACTGGGCTCCACTGTCTCCAAATGGGTGTGTCTGGGAAGACCAGTTGGGTTCTGTTCAGGAATATCAAGGATGGGACCTGGCCAGGTGGCAGGAGCAAAGGGCACACCAGGCAGAAGTAAGGACTTAGTTCTGCCAATAACTAGCTGGGAAATCTAGTTAACTAGTGAACTAGCTATAAAATGAGAATGACACTAGTACCTGCCTCATAGGGCTGTGGTGAGGATTAAATGAGAAAATCCATGGAAGCTCTTAACCTAGTGCCTGGCATATTATAAGCATTCAGTCAATGTTAGCTGTTATTATTATCCCGTATTTTCTCATAGTATTTTGTGAGGGCTTCTATTTCACCTCAAATCATTGTCTTATATGTATGTGTCTGTCTCCCCCTTTATGCAGTGTGACCTTGATGGGCAGGAATCATCTTTGTGGGGTACATAAATCCCATTTGGCCTCATCCAGTAATTGCAGATGCCAAAAATTCAGTAAATACTTGTGAAATTAAACAGACTTGACCAAGGGCAGGGAGTGGGTAGCAAGTAATGAGAGAGAGACAGAGACAGAGAGAAAAGGAGAAGAGAGAGGGGGAACAGGAGTGCAGGAAGAGAAAATATTCTTCCTTGGGATGCTGCTCCTTTCTTGATTAGCTTTTGGGACAAAATACAACTTAGTCCTCAATGACAAAGGACCTCATAGAGATCTTAAGCCCACTACGACCATCCTTCACCTAAGTTTAAATAACATTGTGTTTGAACCACTCACATGTTACAGCTTATAAGCCCTGCGTTTCCCTTTCTGTTCACAGTCTCTAGTGTATCACCCTTGAGTACAAGGACTTACATCTATGAAAGCCCTTGCTTCTTTCTTTCTTTTCTATTTTTTTTTTTTTTTTTTTTTTTTTGCGGTACGCGGGCCTCTCACTGCCGCGGCCTCTCCCGTCGCGGAGCACAGGCTCCGGACGCGCAGGCTCAGCGGCCATGGCTCACGGGCCCAGCCGCTCCGCGGTATGCGGGATCTTGCCGGACCGGGGCACGAACCCGTGTCCCCTGCATCGGCAGGCGGACTCTCAACCACTGCGCCACCAGGGAAGCCCAAAGCCCTTGTTTCTTAACCCTCCTCCCTCCAAGAGTCATCTAGTCCTCATTCTTACTAATGTTCAAGATAAAGGAAATAAGGTGGTATAGCAGAAGAAGCACTAGGTTTTAGCATCACATACACTTGGATTTCAACCCTGGCTCTGTGTGATCTTCAGCAAGGTGTTAACTTCTATAAGCCTCAATTTCCTCATCTGTAATAATAGAACCTACCTCTCAGGGTCATTGTGTGGACTAGAAATAGGTGTGAAAAGCCTTTAGCATTGTGTGTGAGAGTCAGCCCAGGAAAATAAAGAGTCCCACACAGAGAAGTAAGGCTTGTAGGTTTTACTGTTTCATGATTGTTAACAGAGCAGTCTCAAGGAGACCCCCAGAGAATCTGTTCTGACTTTAGAAGCACTTCCTGTGGACGATGGAGGGCCCTGCCTCATCATACTCTGGCTTGCTGATCCACATCTGCTGGAAGGTGGAGAGAGAGGCCAGGATGGAGCCTCCGATCCAGACTGAGTACTTCCGCTCTGGGGGAGCAATAATCTGCAAAGAGCAAATGTGGTGAATCATGATCGGTCGCCAAGGAATAGGGAAGGTGGTCCAGGAATCATCTCACCACACTGCCAGACTGTCCTGGAAAAGAACAGCCTCTGTGGTCAGAGAGGAACAGGAGAAACCTTGTGGTAGATTAGACTATTGCTCAGATTGTCACTCTTCCTCCCACCCCATCCCCCTGCCCCTCCATGAGAAGAGTTCAGTGTTCCACCCTGTGACTTCGGGCTGGGCCCTGTATTTGCTTTGGCCAGTGGGATGTCAGCAGACTTGACACAGGGGCTAGAAATGTGTTTCAGACATGCAGGTAGGCACACTCTCTTGTGTCTCTGCCATCTTCATGAGAAGAATTTCCCTTGAAGAGCTACTGGACCTTCAGCCTGGGCCCCACAGTGAGAGATGTGCCCCTGACCTGAGTTGGCTGGGCCTGCAGAGCTATCTGGCCAAGCTTGACCTAGATCAGCTGACTCCCAGCTGACCTGCAGATACATGAGCAATAAATGCTTATTATTACGTGCCCTGAAATTTCATAGTTGCTGTTACCCAGCAATAGCTAACCAATACAAACATCTGTAAGGGGAGTGCTGTTCTGTTCTTGCCTAGAGTTTGGATGCGTGGGCAGCTTGGGCTGGGATTCCTCCATCCCTGAGTCTAAGCCAGTCTACTCAATAGTCTCTTGTATCTGAGAAGTTCTCAAATTCATACATGCCACTGGGATTCCTGAGCTTGGCCTTTAGAAATTGGTTGTCATGTCAGACAACTTTGAACTCCACCTAAAAGTATATCTCAAAGGACCATGACTCTTCAACTAATTCCTGTTTCTGAAGGGACTAAGAATTTAGTGCTAGAACAAACCAGACATGAAATAGATTTTTTTGTCTCCTAAGAATCTCCCTACATATTTCCTAAATTGCAGAGATCATGGAATAGCTAAATAAGTAGGGTCTTTAGAAGTTATCTTATTCAGGCAGACAAAAGTCACCCCATTGCTCCTTTGACAGATACCTCAGGGACTGGCACAGCCATTAAGCAGGTAACAGATTTTACTGCTGGGCAGTTCTAGTTGTGAGAAAACTCTGGGTTGTCTTGGGCTGGAGGCCCTAAATCTCAGCCCCATTCCCACCGTACTCCATATCCTTCCACACTTGCATATCCTGGAACTTGCCTCACCTCCCCCAGTCCAATGTGGCTGGGGTGTTTGTACCTGCACACATCCCCGGCCATCTTTGCTTACTCACTCTGTTTCCCCTGCCTGCAGTGTGCTTTCCCCTCCTCTGGTCTTATTTAAGCTGTTCTTCCATTGATCATGTCTACAGATCAGATCTTAAACTCCTGGGAGGCCGGCAATGTTATTGAACTCAGGGCAGTGGCTCATAAATTGGAATATGCATCAAATCATTGGTGTCCATTTGTAAGTGTAAGTGGTGGGGGCACCCCAGACCTGCTGAATCAGAATCAGGTGTGGTATCCTGACACGTCGTCCTAGTAAAAAGCCGCTGCCCCAGGCCTGGCACGTTGCCCCCCATGCGGCAGACCTCGGTAAGCGTGGCTGCTCCAATGGGCTCTGGGTGAGAAGAGCCCGCTGCTCACCTGTTTTCTGGTGGCCTGCTCTGCTTCCCTGTGCCAAGCACCATCTGCTAGGCAGGGGGAAAGCCTTTGTGAAGAAGGTTCTTAGAATACTGACATAGAGAACACACTTCCTCAGATCAGGCCTACTCCCCAGAGACCAACTTTATTGTGACTTTATTGTGACTTTCAACCTATCTGTTATCTCTATTTTACTCCTAACTCTTTCTAATCCTGTAGTAGCAAAGTTCCTAGAAGCCCTAAAAGTGTCTGTCTGATTGCTTGGGGACCAGAGGCTGGGGAGAAGTGGTAAGACAGGTGGGCTCCCATTCTGTTGAGGCCTATGCAGTGAGAAGCATTGTGTGGGAGGACTGTGACCAAGATGAGACAGCACATCAGAGGCTGTCCAGGAATCAAGGAATGTTCCTGTGAGTTTGAACCAGCAGCCTGTCCTATAGCCAACATTCTCTCTTTGGAACTTTCACCCTCCTCTGGGGTGACACCCAAGTCCTTTTTTTTTTTTTGGCGGTACACGGGCCTCTCACTGTTGTGGCCTCTCCCGCTGCGGAGCACAGGCTCCGGACGCGCAGGCTCAACGGCCATGGCTCACGGGCCCAGCCGCTCCGCGGCATGTGGGATCTTCCCGGACCGGGACACGAACCCGCGTCCCCTGCATCGGCAGGCGGACTCTCAACCACTGCGCCACCAGGGAAGCCCCACCCAAGTCCTTTTTAAAGTTTAAAGTTTAAAGATGGTGTGGCGTTGTCTCCTTCTTTTCTTTCCCTCTTTCCCTCCTCATTTCCTCCTCAAGCCCCTCAACTTCTCTCCATTCCAAATTCTTTCACCTCCTTCTCATATGGGGTCCATGAAATTGTGTTTGAGAGCCCAGGCTAAATGTGTCTCCCGCTTATGAGGGCCCAAAGAACATAATCCCCCAAGGTGAAATCTGTCTCGGGCCAGAATGATGGAGCACCCAGGAGGCCACCAAGCTGTAAGCCTGGCAGCCCGACTCGGAGCATCTCCCAAGTACACAGGTCTTTGTACAAAGAACAGGATGGAGGGAGCCAGGGCAGGACCCACCTTGATCTTCATGGTACTGGGGGCCAGGGCTGTGATCTCCTTCTGCATTCTGTCAGCAATGCCAGGGTACATGGTTGTACCCCCAGAGAGGACATTGTTGGCGTATAAATCCTTGCGGATGTCAATGTCACACTTCATGATGGAATTGTAGGTTGTTTCATGAATTCCAGCTGACTCCATGCCTAGTAGAGATCGCAGTAGCTAGTCAGCATCCACCATGTCACACCTACAGCTCCTCAGGTGACCTTTCTGTTGATGCAGCTACCCTGGTTCGCCTCAGTCACCTCCCTAATGGATTATAAGATCAGACTCTCTAACTGGTCATCGCCCTGCCTTGAGTTTCCCCCAGTTCTGACTGATCTTTCACACTGTTCCCTGATGAATATTTCTAAAGGAATACTTTCATTGTATCACTTTTTTCACAGATTTATTGAGATATAATTCATGTACCATAATATTCACCCCTTTAAAGTGTATAGTTCACTAGTTTTTAGTGTATTCACAGAGTTGTGCAACCATCACCACAATCTAATTTTAGAACATGTTTAATCCTCCCCAGATAAACTCCATGCCCATCAGCAGACACTCTCCATTTTCCCCTGCACTCCTTCCCCAGCCTTAGGCAACCACTAATCTATTTTCTGTCTCTATAGATTTGCCTATTCTGGACATCTCATATAAATGGAACCATACAATATTTGTTCTTTTGTGTCTGGCTCCTTTCACGTAGCATAAGGTTTGCAAGGCCCATCCATGTTACAGTCTGTTATAGCCAAGTAATATTCCATTGTATGGATATACCCATCATATCATCTTTGCCTATTGGTTGACATCTAGCTACCTTAGTCTGGAACCAAGATCTTCCAGAGTAAAAGGCCCTGCCTGCCATACCAGCTCATGCCCACTTACCTGGGGTCCCCCATCTCCAGTCTTTTTTCCATGTGATATAATTCCACACTGTAGATAGAGGAATCTTCCTAAAGTGAAATACTGACTTTGCTACTCTGCTGTCTAAAAACTTCCAGGGGCTCTACATTGCTGATATGATTAACCCCCATGCTCTTTGTGTGGTCCAGTGGCTCTCTCGTTTCCTCTGTGTGCAAACACACAGACACACAGACACACACACCTCACCCATCATGTCCCAAATAGAATATGACTTGTCACTCCTCCACACTTTGCACATACCTTTCCATTTGCCTTGCACGCCATTCCCTACTCTGCACTCCTTCCATTCCCAGATACCATAAAATGACACTCATTCTTCAAGGTTCTATTCAAATATTCACCTTCTCTGAGAAGCCTTCCCTGATTTCTTAGGCCTATAGCGCTTTGTCCAGTTTGCTATTTACCACTACACTATATGTCAACATTTGCTTACAGGCCTTTCTCTTCTCTTTCTCTCTTCTCAAGAAAGTAGTTATCCTTGTATTAAATATTATCTTATTTCATCCTTGTGGCAACCCTATCTAGTAGGTGCTATCATAATTTCCACTTTATAGATAAGAAAACTGAGTTTTGAAGAAGGTAACATGTCCAAGGTACAGCACTTGAACGAGCAGAATCAGGATTTAAAACCAGGTCTGATCCCCAAACTCACCCTGTTTACTGCTATAGGTTTCAGACCCCATGATTTAAATGTTGAGGGATCCAAGAAATATTTTATGTTTTAATCTCATTCTTAGTTTCATGTTTATATTCCCATCCCACTTTTCCTTTATTTTGATTTCCTTACCCTTATATTTAAAATTAGATTTTAATCTAGTTGTATTGTTTATGTATTTTTGGTCCTTCCTGGAAAAATATAGGCTAAGTATAAACAATAAACAGTGTGAGTGACTCCTGGTGTTTCTCTTTCCATCCCTGCCCTCCTAATTGGCCAGGACGACAGGCCGAGCCTCACCAATGAAGGAGGGCTGGAAGAGGGTCTCGGGGCAGCGGAAGCGCTCATTGCCAATAGTGATGACCTGCCCATCTGGCAGCTCGTAGCTCTTCTCCAGGGAGGAAGAGGAGGCTGCCGTGGCCATCTCATTCTCAAAGTCCAGGGCCACATAGCACAGCTTCTCCTTGATGTCTCGCACGATTTCTCGCTCGGCTAGAAAGAGTAGAAATGACGGAGAGTAGATACTCAGCTCTGTTAGTTTGGTTGTCCTATTTTGATCTCCATGAAAACTTCTTCCTTCTCTTTTGGGTTCAGTCTCAAGATGAATGTTAATGTTTTCATTCCTCTTTCTAAAGTGAAAGTTCAAAATCTCGATTCCCAAGCAAAACTTTTTATGTGCTTTTGTCTTGCTCTCATCACTCAGCCCTGACAAAGCTGCAGGCCTTCCTGAGGGCCTTTCAGGACACATTTCCCATCTAGATGGAGGCTTATATGCTGGGAGTGTACAGAATCTAGGAAGACTCCTACCCAAAACTTCTTCCTGCCCAGGGGGCCACTTTCCCTTAGAAATTCAGACCTTACTTTTTCCATTTGTCCTCAGACAAACCATAAACCCCCTAGGTAATGAAATGTGCCACCAGATTCTTACCAACATTCTGCCGAATAAAAACTAGCTCTGATCCTGGTGTGGACATGGACAGAGGTAGCAGGTCCCTGGGGAGCGAAGGAGTGCTGTGAAAGCACACTTAAAAGAGGGAAAAGCCAAGCGCTTCTTAGGATGAGTAGGTCTAAGCCTTGTCTCCCTCTCCAAGGTGTCTTGGTTGGGAACATTCCTCCTTAAATAAGGCTGCCCTGACTATCTGGTCTGGTCTAGGGGCCCAGCCCCAGCCTAGGGCCTCCCCGTTTACCCTAAAAGAGTTTGAGGACACAGGGCCACTGACTTCTCATTAGTCATGAGAATTTCTGGTCCTAGATCAGATTTGGTTCTGAGCTCAAGTCAAGTCCAGAAAGAGGCTGGGTACCTGTGGTCACAAAAGAATAGCCTCTCTCTGTGAGGATCTTCATGAGGTAGTCTGTGAGGTCGCGGCCAGCCAGATCAAGGCGCATGATGGCGTGGGGCAGTGCATAGCCCTCGTAGATCGGGACATTGTGGGTGACACCGTCCCCTGAATCCAGGACAATGCCTAAGGACAGAGAGGATAAGACCTATGAAAACCTTTAGTATTTTCTTTCATCTGTCTCTTTCTGGGACCTGTTACCAAAAGATCTTCAACTACCATATTTTTCTTTAGCAGCTAGAAAATTCACCCATGGTGAGAATTATCAATCATATGTTTTGTGTACATCAATTTTTGTGTATGTCGGTTTGTTTTCCCAAATGAGACTAGAAGGCAAGTAAAATGTCTCCTTTTCTTATATGCTTTGAAACACTTTCACAAAAATGCACACGTCAATTGGCATCTAGGCTGCACGTTCTTTAGTGAGACTGGATAATGTGCATATCCTTCAGGCATCAAACTAACACATGTGTAGTGCTAAAAGGACTATAGAAACCAGCTTGAAAAAAAATAACGTCCTCTACTGATGAAACTTTTAGTAAACCATGAAAGGAAATAAGTTTTCTCAATGTGATAAGAAATCTCTCCTGATCCAACAGCCACATAATTGATGGGGAAACACTACAATATTGTTACTATATTATTATTATTTAATATTGTCCTGGATGCTCTAGCCAATGCAGTATGACAGAAAATACACATAAGAGGTACTATCATCAAAAGGGAACAGAATCATCATTATTTGCAGATAACGTGGTTGTATACTTAGAAGACCTAAGAGAACCAACTGAGAAATGACTAGAGTTAATCAGATGATTCAGTAAGAGCCAGATCCAAAATAAATATCCAGGGATCAGCAGCTTACTCTTATACAAGGAGGTTGGTCACAACATATTTTATAATAAAAAATAAAAATTGGAGACAACCTAAAGGTCCTGCAATAGAGAAATGGTAAAATCAAGCAATCAATCATGGAACCATCACACAATGACTACTGTGTGGCCACTGAACATGACGTTCACAGCATAAAACCAAGCACAAAGCACGGGATACAGAACTGCATATACCTATATTTCCCCATCACCATCCTTATCACCTGCAGTGAAATTATCCTTTACTTTTATCTCTCCTCCACTAGGCTGTTAGCTCCATAATGGCTGGTCTGTCTTGTTTGACAGTGTGTGCCCATGGCCTGTAGTGTTTGGCACATGGTAGGGAGTAATGGAAAATATTTGAATGAATGAATAAATGGACAAATCAATGAATACATGAATGAATGTTTGAAAGATGTTCAGAAGCAACTGACAAAGGATTAATCTCCAAAATTTACAAGCAGCTCATGCAGCTCAATAACAAAAAAACAAACAACCCAATCCAAAAATGGGCAGAAGACCTAAATAGACATTTCTGCAAAGAAGATATGCAGACTGCCAACAAACACATGAAAGAATGCTCAACATCATTAATCATTAGAGAAAGGCAAATCAAAACTACAATGAGATATCATCTCACACCAGTCAGAATGGCCATCATCAAAAAATCTAGAAACAATAAATGCTGGAGAGGGTGTGGAGAAAAGGGAACCCTCTTGCACTGCTGGTGGGAATGTGAATTGGTTCAGCCACTATGGAGAACAGTATGGAGGTCCCTTAAAAAACTACAAATAGAACTACCATATGACCCAGCAATCCCACTACTGGGTATATACCCTGAGAAAACCATAATTCAAAAAGAGTCATGTACCAAAATGTTCATTGCAGCGCTATTTACAATAGCCCAGAGATGGAAACAACCTAAGTGTCCATCATCGGATGAATGGATAAAGAAGATGTGGCACATATATACAATGGAATATTACTCAGCCATAAAAAGAAACGAAATTGAGCTATTTGTAATGAGGTGAATAGACCTAGAGTCTGTCATGCAGAGTGAAGTAAGTCAGGAAGAGAAAGACAAATACTGTATGCTAACACATATATATGGAATTTAGAAAAAAAATGTCATGAAGAACCTAGGGGTAAGGCGGGAATAAAGACACAGACCTACTAGAGAATGGACTTGAGGATATGGGGAGGGGGAAGGGTAAGCTGTGACAAAGCGAGAGAGAGGCATGGACATATATACACTACCAAACGTAAGGTAGATAGCTAGTGGGAAGCAGCCGCATAGCACAGGGAGATCAGCTCAGTGCTTTGTGACCACCTGGAGGGGTGGGATAGGGAGTGTGGGAGGGAGGGAGACGCAAGAGGGAAGAGATATGGGAACATATGTATATGTATAACTGATTCACTTTGTTATAAAGCAGAAACTAACACACCATTGTAAAGCAATTATACCCCAATAAAGATGTAAAAAAAGAAAGATGTTCATGCAAGCTGTCAAGCCCCTATTAAAAATCACTTTATTTTGAAGTTCCCTCTGTTTCCCTGAGCTCCTTTCTATACCAAGGCCACATCGTACTTACACATCCAACATCATTGGTTCTGCCATTGCTGCTTCACGAGCAGAAACATTCTAGCATTGTTGGAAAGGGTGTACAAGCTCCCAGACTAACTACTGGTGAGGGAAATGGCCCTTGCAGGTTGTACTAGTCATGGTTTGTTCATGTAAATTCTTTCCAGCTATACTGGGTAGACTCACATCTGCATTTTACATGCGCTTCCCTTCTGTTATCCCCAACCAAGGTTTTCCTTGGACTTTGACTGTCCCACTGATTCTTCTGAACAGGAATCTCTGCAAGAGCCCAGCTTTCCCTTCCTCCCTCTCAAGTCAGAAAGGGAACGGGTTACAGGGCTACTCACCTGTCGTGCGGCCAGAAGCATAGAGGGAGAGCACAGCTTGAATGGCGACGTACATGGCAGGGACATTGAAGGTTTCAAACATGATCTGAAAGAACAATGCAGAATAGAAAACTATCTGGCAGAAATCACAGCACCTCTTGGTCCAAAAAATGGTTTGTAATATTATTAAGGATAGGAACTGTGCTTATTTACCCCACTCCCACCTCCCTTACGTTCTGGCATGGACTACAAACAGAGCAATTCTCAAAAAAATTCTGTTGCCACTCTCACCACTGTTATTCAACATAGTTTTGGAAGTTTTAGCCACAGCAATCAGAGAAGAAAAGGAAATAAAAGGAATCCAAATCGGAAAAGAAGAAGTAAAGCTGTCACTGTTTGCAGATGACATGATACTATACATAGAGAATACTAAAGATGCTACCAGAAAACTACTAGAGCTAATCAAAGAATTTGGTAAAGTAGCAGGGTACAAAATCAATTCACAGAAATCTCTGGCATTCCTATACACTAATGATGAAAAATCTGAAATTGAAATCAAGAAAACATTCCCATTTACCATTGCAACAAAAAGAATAAAATATCTAGGAATTAACCTACCTAAGGAGACAAAAGACCTGTAAGCAGAAAATTATAAGACACTGATGAAAGAAATTAAAGATGATACAAATAGATGGAGAGATATACCATGTTCTTGGATTGGAAGAATCAACATTGTGAAAATGACAATACTACCCAAAGCAATCTACAGATTCAGTGCATTCCCTATCAAACTACCACTGGCATTTTTCACAGAACTAGAACAAAAAATTTTGCAAAAAAAAAAAAAATTTTGCAATTTGTATGGAAACACAAAAGACCCCGAATAGCCAAAGCAATCTTGAGAACGAAAAAAGGAGCTGGAGGAATCAGGCTCCCTGACTTCAGACTATACTACAAAGCTACAGTAATCAAGACAGTATGGTACTGGCACAAAAAAAGAAAGATAGATCAATGGAACAGAATAGAAAGCCCAGAGATAAACCCACGCACATATGGACACCTTATCTTTGATAAAGGTGGCAGGAATGTACAGTGGAGAAAGGACAGCCTCTTCAATAAGTGGTGCTGGGAAAACTGGACAAATACATGTAAAAGTATGAGATTAGATCACTCCCTAACACCATACACAAAAATAAGCTCAAAATGGATTAAAGACCTAAATGTAAGGCCAGAAACTATCAAACTCTTAGAGGAAAACATAGGCAGAACACTCTATGACATAAATCACAGCAAGATCCTTTCTGACCCACCTCCTAGAGTAATGGAAATAAAAACAAAAATAAACAAATGGGACCTAATGAAACTTCAAAGCTTTTGCACAGCAAAGGAAACCATAAACAAGACCAAAAGACAACCCTCAGAATGGGAGAAAATATTTGCAAATGAAGCAACTGACAAAGGATTAACCTCCAAAATTTATAAGCAGCGCATGCAGCTCAATATCAAAAAAACAAACAACCCAATCCAAAAATGGGCAGAAGACCTAAATAGACATTTCTGCAAAGAAGATATACAGACTGCCAACAAACACATGAAAGAATGCTCAACATCATTAATCATTAGAGAAAGGCAAATCAAAACTACAATGAGATATCATCCCACACCAGTCAGAATGGCCATCATCAAAAAATCTAGAAACAATAAATGCTGGAGAGGGTGTGGAGAAAAGGGAACCCTCTTGCACTGCTGGTGGGAATGTGAATTGGTTCAGCCACTATGGAGAACAGTATGGAGGTTCCTTAAAAAACTACAAATAGAACTACCATATGACCCAGCAATCCCACTACTGGGCATATACCCTGAGAAAACCATAATTCAAAAAGAGTCATGTACCAAAATGTTCATTGTAGCTCTATTTACAATAGTCCGGAGATGGAAACAACCTAAGTGTCCATCATCGGATGAATGGATAAAGAAGATGTGGCACATATATACAATGGAATATTACTCAGCCATAAAAAGAAACATAATTGAGCTATTTGTAATGAGGTGGATGGACCTACAGTCTGTCATACAGAGTGAAGTAAGTCAGAAAGAAAAAGACAAAAACCGTATGCTAACACATATATATGGAATTTAAGAAGAAAAAAAATGTCATGAAGAACCTAGGGGTAAGACTGGAATAAAGACACAGTCCTACTGGAGAATGGACTTGAGGATATGGGGAGGGGGAAGGATGAGCTGTGACAGGGTGAGAGAGAGTCATGGACATATACACACTAACAAACGTAAGGTAGATAGCTAGTGGGAAGCAGCCACGTGGCACAGGGATATCGACTCGGTGCTTTGTGACCACCTGGAGGGGTGGGATAGGGAGGGTGGGAGGGAGAGAGACGCAAGAGGGAAGAGATATGGGAACATATGTATATGTATAACTGATTCACTTTGTTATAAAGCAGAAACTAACACACCATTGTAAAGCAATTATACCCCAATAAAGATGTTAAAAAAAAAAATCTGTTGCATTGATGCATGAATGGGAGAAAGAATCTGGCCAAGCAGCCATGTTGTGTTCTTGTGCCAGTGCTCAAGTCTTCCTGGCCTCTTACCTGGGTCATCTTCTCCCTGTTGGCCTTGGGATTTAGCGGGGCCTCCGTGAGCAGGGTGGGGTGCTCCTCAGGTGCTACCCGCAGCTCATTGTAGAAGGAGTGGTGCCAGATCTGGTTGGGACAAAAGTCAGATGAGTCCAGCAGACTCCCAGTGGGCTGGAGACTTCCTATGGACATGCCCATGCTGGGGGAGGATGGCACAATGTTCTCAGAATGGACTGGATCTGGAGGCCTGTCAGCCATGGGAATTGATTGCTCTTTAGAGGTTATATTCCCTCTCAGTAAGGCCCCAGACAGGACTCAGACCTGGGGCCAATATACTTAGTGTGTTGATTATTTCTGTCTGACCTTGGCTCCTATTTACACCTCTCCCTTGTCTCCCCTGCTTTGTGCCCTGAGGGACAAGGCCCTCTGCAGCTCTCTGGCTTCTGGCTGTGCTTGGCTGAGAGAAGATACCAGCAAGAGGTTGGAGAGTGGGAGGGGGGAGAAGGGCAGGGTGATTTTCCGGCAACACTGTGGCCTCCCTGAGCACAGCTCCTGTTGCGCAGCCCCTCCTCAGGCTCCAGCTCTCACTGAGCTCTAGTCACGCTGCTCTTGCTCTTCAGCCTTCCAGCTGGAAGAGCTTCCCTCTGTTGCTGGTACTTGAACGCCTCTGCATCCCTTTCCGGTTCCCTAACCCTGCTCACATCTGTAAGTAGTCCTTCCTTAAATTAATTTCAGAACCCCAGCTGAGTGTATACTGTCTCCTGCTGAAGCCTGACAGATATGCATTAACTGTCAATGTCTATTATTGACCAGGCTGTTCTTTAAAGCAGGGTTTCTCAACCTCAGCGCTTTGACATTTTAAGTTCAATAATTCTTTATTGTGGGGGGCTGAAGTTTAGCAGCATCTCCGTGTTCCACCCACTAGATGCCAGTAGCACTTCTCCAGCTGTGAGGGGCAAAAATATCTCCAGACATTGCCAAATGCCCCTGGGAGACAAAATCGCCCCGGTTGAGAATCACTGATTTAGAGGAAGTTACTTCTTCCCGCTGTGCACTGTTCCCTCTTTAGTGATCCAGGACAGCAAACAGGAGGCTTTATTTCAGAGGAATTTGGCAAAGAGTGGCAGGGACACAGGGCTTTGATTTCTTCAGAGGTGAGGCACAGGGTCCTCTGATTCCATTGTACCCATGTATTTAGGGACCCCTGGCTTTGTACTAGGATGGTGCTAAATGTGATCTTAGTTTCAAAGTCTGGAAGGGAGAAAGGCAGTCAAAAAGACAAAATACAAGACACGTCCATATTTTAATGAAGGAAGAGGCAGGAGAAGTTCGTTTTCCAGGAGATTTGAGAAGGCCCTGAAAGCAAAGGAAGGTCTCCAGAGACTGAGCAGGGCATCTGAGGCAGAGCAAATGGCACAAGCAGAGGCCCTGGGCTGTGGAGGTGTCACAGGAGACATGAAGGAGATGGCAATTAGGCTTAATAATGTGATGTCAGTATTTCCTCAAATGTGGGCCCCGGATGCTTTGGGATAATTGTTATAGGTGCAGGTTCCTAGGCTGTATCCCAGGCTCACACGTCAGAATCTTTGGGTGGGAAGGGAAAGCTGGGAAGAAGTGAGAGAGTGGCATGGACATATATACACTACCAAATGTAAAATAGATAGCTAGTGGGAAGCAGCCGCATAGCACAGGGAGATCAGCTCGGTGCTTTGTGACCACCGAGAGGGGTAAGATAGGGAGGGTGGGAGGGAGACTCAAAAGGGAGGGGATATGGGGCTATATGTATATTTATAGCTGCTTCAGTTTGGTGTACAGCAGAAACTAACACACCATTGTAAAGCAATTATACTCCAATAAATATGTAAAAAAAAAAAAAGAATCTTTGGGTGTTGGGCCCAAGCATCTGCACTTCATCTTACTTCATTTTCGGAAGCTTTTATAAAGTACTTTAAAAGTTAAGGATGTTGACAATTTTTAAATTAGGAAAATATTTTTAAGAGAAATTAAAATTTCTCATATTTCCATTACTTAATAATAAATAGTTAACACTTTGGCTTTTTTCTTCTCCCTGATCTTTCATCTTTATGTATTTTAAATTTTATTACTACTACCATTTATTTACTTCATACGCTTTCATTTATTTATTATTTACTACTCTTACACTTCTATGTTCAATTTTGTTTCCTGTCACTTTTCAGTTAATGTAACATAAATAATTTTCTTTTCCATAGTAAACATTTATTTTCAATAAATTGAACTAAAATTTTTTTAATGTTTACACAACATTTCATCATATACCATCATCATCATATATTTAATCACATTACTATTCATGGTATCTTTGATTTTTGTTTATAAATAATCTTGTGAAAACTATCTTTGTACATATTACATTTTATTTTTTCTATTCAGGATGTTTTCCAAAGAAAAAAATTCTAAGAATGGAATTACTGAACTAAAGAGTATGGCAATTGGAAAACTTTTTGGTTTCTATCACCCACAAAGAGGCTAAGTTTGTCTTTACTTCAGAATAGAAATTGCCTGTTTCACTCTTAAGTGCATTCAGTGTTCTCACTCTTAATATGAAATAATTTGATAGATAAAATTAATACCTAGTTGTTTTACTTTGAATTTTTAAATAAGTTTTTAAATAATTTTTCAAATATGTTTAAACTTCTTCAGATTTTCAACTTTTGATAATTTCTATTTGGCCAATTATCTGGTCATGTCCCTTGATTATTTGTCTGGTGGAGACTATGTTTTTAATTATCAATTTACATTAGTTGTTTGTATTAATCCTCTTTTGCACTTGTGAATATTTTTTGCAATTTGTTGTTTGCCTTTTAAATTTGGTTTTGTTTTTCACACACTAGAAGTTATGATTTTTAAGAAGTCACATTTGTCACTCTTGGGATTTTTTTTTTTTTTTTTTTTTTTTTTTTTTTTGCGGTACGCGGGCCTCTCACTGTTGTGGCCTCTCCCGTTGTGGAGCACAGGCTCCAGAGGCGCAGGCTCAGCGGCCATGGCTCACGGGCCTAGCCACTCCACGGCATGTGGGATCTTCCCAGACCTGGGCACGAACCCGTGTCCCCTGCATCAGCAGGCGGACTCTCAACCACTGCGCCACCAGGGAAGCCCTTACATTTGTCGTTCTTTTTCTCTTCTTTCACCAGAAATTTGATAAATACTCACACTTACTATACTGTATTTTTTATCATTTGAATTTTTATATTTAACTTTCATATTCAATTGATATGTGTTTGATGAAATTGTATGAAGTAATGGCCATAAACAGATTCCCTATGCCCCAAATAATGAATTGGTTGTCACAGAATAATTCATTGAATTATTGAATCCTTCTCTACCCTCTGGTCTTGGAAGTTTCATTTACCATGTATTTCTTTTTTACCTCTGTATTGGTACCAAATTGTTTTAATTTTTATAACTTTATATTATATTTTACTATTTGGATATAGCAAGTCTCCTCTCATAGTTTTTCTTATTCATTTTATTCTCATAAATTTTGTCTTATTTATTTTTCCACACTTTATGATCTTGCATAATTAAAACTCGTGATATTTCTAGCCAAACTCATAGAAGCAGAGAGTAAAACGGTAGCTACTAGGAGCTGGGGGAAGGGAAAAGAGAGGCTATCTTAGTCAAGGCATACGAAGTGTCAATTATGTGGGATGAGTAAATTCTGGAGATCTAACTTAATATATTAGCATGGTGACTAAAAATAGCAATGCTGTCCTGTATACTTGAAATTTGCTAAGAGGGTAAATCCTAAGTGTTCTCACTGCAAGGGGAAAAAAAAAAAAACACAAACTATGTGAGGTAGTAGATATGTTAATTAGCTTGAATATGGTGACTATTACATAATGTATACACATATCAAATCATCAAGTTGTATACCTTAAATATATACAAT
The DNA here is from genome assembly GCF_963455315.2 of Globicephala melas. NCBI lineage: Eukaryota > Metazoa > Chordata > Mammalia > Artiodactyla > Delphinidae > Globicephala > Globicephala melas. The sequence continues at coordinate 26,659,038 of NC_083325.1, forward strand.
TTTTTAAATTGTGAGATTTTTGTTAGAATGGCAATGAGCCTATAAATGAATTTGAGAAGATTTGACAGCTTTATCCTATTCAGTTTTTCTTTTAAGGCACAGAATATATTTTAGGGGTTTCTTTAAAGAGTTCATATTACTACTGTGAATAAAATATTTTGTCTATTATGTTTTCAAATTAGATATCATTAGAAATATAATAATATGTGCCACGTATGGAGCATTAAGTATGTTCCATGCCTTGGGATTATACTAAATATTTGCCTAGTTCAACCTCCAAAGCAACCTAATGAAGAAAGTATTTTTATTTCCACAAATAAGGAAGTTGAGGCTTAGAGGGAGGGATTTGCTCCTAGATCTCCCTGCCACTGACTCCAGTGTCTGTGCTCTTAACCATCCCACGGAGTGAAGCAAGAGCTATTGTATTTTTATCTATTTATGTCACATTCAGAGTGACTGAATCTAGGGTTTAGAGAAATTGAATCTAGGGTTTAGAGAAAAGTATATGTGTACTACAGATTTCAAATCAGCTTTCTTTATTCCCAGTTGCAGTCTGCTCAATAAGCCCTCTATTACATTTCAAAAGACAGTCATTGCAGAAACAAGAATTCTCAGACAACTGTCAGTGGAATTTATCAAAAGAATATTCGAAATATTGTACAGCAACTATACTTCAATTAAAAAAAGAATATTAGAAAGGCTCTATTAGCATTTTGCACGTGATTTTGTGGAACACAAACTACCATTTAAAAATTACCCCCCGGGCTTCCCTGGTGGCACAGTGGTTGGGAATCCGCCTGCCGATGCAGGGGACACAGGTTTGTGCCCCGGCCCAGGAGGATCCCGCATGCCGCAGAGCGGCTAGACCCGTGAGCCATGGCTGCTGAGCCTGCACGTCCGGAGCCTGTGCTCCGCAACGGGAGAGGCCACAACAGTGAGAGGCCCATGTACCGCAAAAAAAAAAAAAAAAAAAAAATTACCCCCCACGTCTTCTTTTTTTAAAGTATTTTATTTTCATTTATCATTTACAGGTGGTTTGTTCCTGATATTAATATTTCCTAGGTATCTAGTGAGAGTTTGATCTTTTTTTGGGGGGGGGCACGTGGCATGCGGGATCTTAGTTCCCAGACCAGGGATCGAACTCCCGTCCCCTGCAGCAGAAGTGCAGAGTCCTAACCGCTGGGCTGCCAGGGAAGGCGACCCCTCAACATCTTCTGACATGAAAAAAGCTTCTAGAAACCGGTAGAGATTCCTATTTAAATTTTTCACTAGAGAAGCATCATACTAATATAGCATCAATGCACCTATCTGAGGTCATGACGGAAAATAAAGGGGAGAAAGCTATTTGCCTTTCTGGAAGCAGCAACGCATTTTAAAGAAGGATAAGCACTGCGCTGGAGTGAAAGCTGGAAAGGATAAAGCTGGGACTTAGGCGGGACCAGGTCCTCAAACGCCAGACAGTGAGTTAGGAACCTACTGTTGGTTAGTGAAGAGTCTGAGGAGATGAGTGACATGATCTGGTCTGTTTTTAGAAAGACAAGCTTTGCAGAAGTGCAGAGAATGAATTAGGTGAGTGAGGCAGGAGAAAAAGAAATCAGTCAGGAAGCCATTGGAATCGTCTAGTGAGAGATGTTGGCAGCTGAGGCTGGGGAATGCCCAGGGGGATGGACAGGAAGGAAAGAAGGATGTGAGAAACATTGCAGAGGAAGAGTTGACAGGGCAGAGGGTGGGTCTTGATGATGTTAAAATGAGCACACTAAAGGGGGTGTCCACCAATACCTTCTCCATGTCATCCCAGTTGGTGATGATGCCGTGTTCAATGGGGTATTTGAGAGTTAGGATCCCTCGCTTGCTCTGAGCCTCATCCCCCACGTAGCTGTCTTTCTGGCCCATTCCCACCATTACACCCTGCAATGCAAAAGAGAAGGAAGGAGAACAGAATTGGCCGAGAGCTCCACTTAGAGGAATTCAGGTATTGGAGGGTCTCTGAAGAAGGTTAAAGATAGGGAAAATGTCCTTCTTCCCCTGGAAACCGGACTGAAGGAGACAGGGTGAGGCAGATACCAATGAATGTGGAGATGGCAGGAGGGAAGGCAGAGGATTTCTTGTCTCTCTTCTCTGTCCTAAAACAATGTCATTTTCTGAGAGAACAGGGCCAATCCATACACGTCTTCCTCTTACCTTACCTTACTTAGCACACACACACACGCACACACGCGTGCAGCTCAGCATATACTCCACAGTGCAGTGCGTCCTCCTACTAACTCAAAGCCTTGGGTCCAGATGAACATATACCTGGTGGCGAGGACGACCCACAATGGAAGGAAAGACAGCCCGGGGGGCGTCATCTCCTGCAAAGCCAGCCTTGCACAGGCCAGAGCCATTGTCACACACGAGCGCAGTGGTCTCCTCTTCACACATGGTGAGTCTGGCCGAGTGAACCAGGGGCTAGAGCACCTAGGGAACTGGGGAGAAGAGAGGTAATTGGCCACTTGTCAAAATCACGTTGGAGACAGTATTCTTGGCTGTCTTGGGGCCTGACCCCATCGGCAACCAGGACCTAGTTCCAGGAGGGAAGGTATGGACCTGGCCCCTTACTCTCTGGCATTTGGGCTTCTTCCCTCTACCCTACTGTTTTGGGCTGAACTGTTTACTCCCCAATTTCTATGTTGAAGTCCTAACCCTAGTACCTCAGAGTGTGACTGTATTTGGGGATAAGGCCTTTAAAGGGGTAATTAAAGTAAAATGAGGTCATTAATCCAATATGACTGGTGTCAGGTATGCCTAATTCAATAGAACAGGTATCTTTATAAGAGGAAATTGGAACACAGACACACACAGAGGGAAGATCATGTGAAGACACAGCAAGAAGACAAATCATCTACAAGCCAAGTTGAGAGGCCTCAGGAGAAACCAGCCCTGCTGATACCTTGACTTCAGACTTCTAACCTCCAGAACTGTGAAAAAATAAATTTCCCTTGTTTAAGCCAATCTGTGGTACTTTATTATGGCAGCCCTAGCAAATTAATCCACCTGCCTCTCGAAGACCTGAAATGACTACAAAGCATTAATCCAATGGAAAGAATCTCTAAAGACTTGAAGTTTAGAAAAGGAATTGAAAAAATTTGCAGTAAACATAATTAAGGGTTACTATTTGCTATATAAAAGAACTCCTACAAATCAATAAGAAAGAAGTAAATAGCCCAAAAGAGAAAAATAAAAAGACTATGAATAGATAATTGACAAAATGAAATGCAAACACCCAACAATTACATGAAAAGATGTTCCGCCTCACTAGCTATCAGGAAATGCAAATGAAATAAGACCATTTTCACCCATCGTATTGTTAAGATTCAAAGTTTTATTATAGGTGTTGGCAAAGTTGTGGGAACACTGGCACTCTTTAATCAGAGAAACACACCAACACACAATCTGGTACTATCCAAAAGTTCCTTGTGGGATACTGTACTGAGGTTAAGAGAAGGGCCAGGCAGATCGACGTGGACTAATGTGGATAGATTTCGAAACCATTCTGCTGAGTGAACAAAGCAAGTTGCAGAATAGAATGTCCAGCATAAAACCATTTATGAGTTCTTTTAAGAGCACAAAACAATATTGTGCATTTTCCATAATTTTCTTTTTGTGTGGATGTGAACACATAGCAAAAAGTTCTGGAAAAAAAAAGTCTAAGACTGATCATAGTGGTTACCTGGAAGTGGGAAGGGGACTGAGAGGAGAAGTGCTGTAATGTTTTAATTGTTAACAAGGAGACTGTATCCATGTATAGTTTATAATTAAAATCAATCATACATATCATTAAGGAAAAAAAGATGCAGGTGAAAATGTACAATCCTAAGGGTAGGAGCCCCTTGAGGAGGACAGGGCAACCTGAGAGGAGAGAGGAAAGTGAGAGAATTCGTGATGGGACTCACTGTCTCTGTTGCTTCAGATGGAGAAAAACAGAGAAGTCCTTCCTCCAGTGCTGATATCTGAATTGGGACGACTGCAAAGTGATGAGGGAATGAATTTTTCTAATGTCTGTTGCAGGTTTTCTTTCTTTGGGTGAGGGGCAGTGTAAAAAGACCACACCTGACAAATTCTTGGCACTTGGTGAAGCAAGAGAAGAAATGGCAGCTCAGGAGATGGTGTGTGGATTGCCTTCCAGCCTGAGAAGCCCCTCAGTGGGGCAGAGTGGAAGTGGAGAGGGTCCCAGCTCCGGGGGAGGTGGGAGTCCAGAGAAGAGAGGCATGGAGAGAGAAGGTGGCTGCAGAGGACAGCCCACCAAGCTTCATTTGGAACGAGCGGCAGGAGGGGAAGAAGAGAGCTGCCCTAGACACCTGGGATGCTGGTCCTCCAACACCCTTACGTGGAAGGAGGACAGCAAATACCATGACCAAAGCAAAGAGGAGACAGAATCACAGCCTGAGAACGGGAGGTCAGAAAGGCTACCTAGAGACTGAGCAGAAGCTTATTCACACAGTTTGCAGGCTAAAAGGAAGCCCTTGCCTGTTATATTCAAAGCAGCGTGCACACTAGGGGACAGGCCCACTGTGACTTCTTGAATCCAGCTCTGCTTGTCCTTGCTGATCCTCACGATCACCCATGTTCAAAGTGATAAAGTCCCAGTTCTCGCCCTTGGCCTACAAGGCCCAACAGGGTCTGGCCCCTGCCTATGTCTCCAGGCTTATCTCCCCCCGACCCCCCTTGGCCTTCTCACTCTGGCTATGTGGAGTTCCTTTCCATTCTCCGAATATGTCATCTTGTCTCCCTTCTGGCCCTTTAGACACAGGGTCTGGAACACCCTTCCCCCAACCTATTTGCTACTGACTCCCATCCCCTGTCAGGCCTCTGCATTAACACTGCATTTTCAGTCTCTCTGGCCCACCGGTCTCAGTTAGTGGCCCTTCTTCTTTGCCCCACAGCACCTTGAACTTGTCCCAGCAATGATCAACTCTGCACATCTGGGCTCATCTGTAGCTCTGTAAAGGCAGGAGCTGGGCCTGTCCTGTTCTCCAGCGATTCTTCTGTAAGCCTAGCACAATGTCTGGCACAGGGTGGGCTCTTAAACCTTTTTTTACCCAGATGAATGAGTGAATGAATCAATGGATGTCAAGGAGAAGGATTTTCAGAATAACAAAGGTAGAACAAACACTGGTGAGAGGACACTGGTCTGAGATGAGGTGGAGATTGAAGGAAAGTACTTAGTTGTTCAAAACAATGTTGTCTCTGGTCTGAACAGTTTCTGGATTGCAGGGAAGATCCTTAACCTTCTGCCATGTTAGACCAATGGAGAAATGGAGAGATGTCAGGAGAGAAGATGGCAAATGTTGTTCCAATATTCAAAAAGGGAAAGAAGGCAGATATCTAAAACCTCAGATAATCTTGATATGCAAATTAGGCAGGTTTCCAGAAGGTGTTATTAAAGAAAGCACTATTAAAGAAGCAGTGGGCTTCCCTGGTGGCGCAGTGGTTAAGAATCTGCCTGCCCAGAAATAGAGACACAGATGTAGAGAACAAACATGTGGACACCAAGGGGGGAAAGTGGCGGGGGTGGGGGGGTGGGGATGGAGTGATGAATTGGGCTATTGGGATTGACATGTATACACTGATGGGTATAAAATTGATGACTAATAAGAACCTGCTGTATAAAAAATAAATAAAATAAAATTCAAAAAAAAAGTAAGCTTCTTCCAAGCAATTCAGAGGGAAATAGAATATAAAATTTTAGAATTTTAAAACATTTTTTCCCCCTTCTGTTGTTTTCAAAGGCTTTGGGGGTGGCGGGGGGAGGTGGTGGTAGTGGGATATTGGAGTTAGACTAGCCATAACATAAAAACAGTGAATTTTACTAAGGAAAGTGAATCCCAGGAATTTTGTTCAAATAGGATAGACTCTTGTTGTGCTAGAGGTGTCCTGTGTTGAAGTTAGTAGGCTATATGGGAGTATTTGTCTAGAAAAGAAAAAAAATATTAATTGGTATTTTATTGATGACAATAAAGTTGGAATATGATAACTAAAAAAATTAAAGAAAAGAAGAATCCACCTGCCAATGCAGGGGACACAGGTTCAATCCCTGGTCCGGGAAGATCCCACATGCCGCGGAGCAACTAAGCCCGTGCGCCGCAACTACTGAGCCTGCGCTCTAGAACCCGTGAGCCACAACTACTGAAGCCCGTGCGACTAGAGCCCGTGCTCCTCAGTAAGCGAAGCCATCACAACGAGAAGCCCGCACACCACAACGATGACCCAATACAGCCAAAACTAAATAAAATAAAAATAACTAAATTAAAAAACAGAAGCAGTGATTTCTTGAAATTGATTAGGGTTTACCAAGAACAAGTGTTGGCAGACTGCCAGCCTCCCTTTTTCCGCAGGACCCCCTGGCTGGAAATGCAGGAGAAGGCGGGAGACATTGAGCTTCACTTGATCTTGGCATCTGACAAATTCTCCCGTGATATCCCTATTGATAAAGCCATGTGGGCTGAACAATAAATCAGTTAGGCTTATTTACAGCTGCCTGAGTTATTGTCGCTGAAAGGTGTTAATTGATAGGTCACTGTCAACCTGGAGGCAATGATATGCCTCAGAGCTCCACTCTTGATCCTTTCTCATGTGACATGTTTATAAATGAGTTGGATGAAAATATAGAGTACATGCTGATCAAATGTCCAGATAAAACACACACGTTGGCTGGAAGAATCGAAATCCGAAAGATCTCAAAAAGCAGAGAAAATGAACTGAGTCCACTAAGATTAAATTTAATAGGATAAATATGAGGGTGCGGATGTGAGTCTAGATAACCAAACTGTGAAAGCTCTCGTTCAGCCTCTGTGAGCAGGACCTGGGGTCTTGTCGACAGTCTGCAGTGTCCTGGAGCCATGATAAAAGCTAGCCCCACCTTCGGCCAGAGCGCTGTGTCCGGTTCTTAGGGCCACCCTTGCCAGCAGAGCTGTGGGAAGGTGGGCCCCCGTTCACGGCTGACAGGGCAAACTGTACTACTTTTCTAAAGGGGAATTCAAAACTACTTATCAAAAGCCTTAAAAGTGTACATATCTTTTAACTCCACAAAGACACTTCTAGGAATTTATCCTTGGGAAACACTCATGGGTGAGTGCAAAGATTTGGCCAACTTTAATGCGAAAAAAAGTTATTGAGTAATAAATAAAATGGTTTCTAAACTAGGTTCCAGAAACCTCCTTACGACAGAGAGAGCAGAATATTTAATATCCTGGGAAAAGTGCAAGCTGCTCTGTTAGGTGAAACACAACATGTTCTGTGCTTCCATTTTTGGTAAAAATGTATTTTTAATTTTTAAAAATTGGGAGCCTTTCACATACATTATCTATTTAATCCTCACAAAAGCCCTGAGGGAAGATATTTTTAGTTCCATTTTACAGATAAGGAAACCAAGTCTCAGAGAAGTGAAAGGACTTAGCTCTCCGGCTCCTCACTGGGAGAGGCAGGGCTGGTGGCCTCAGCCCAGGACAGGCTTCGAAGCCTGGGCTTGCACCTTCCCCACCACCTCAGTGAAACCCTCACAACTTCTCCATGTTTGGTGTTTTTGCTTCTGCCTCTCTGTCTCTCTAGCACCGTTGGCAGCAAAAGCCCTAAAACAAAAGGGCCTGTGTTCTTTTCTCTCTCTGAGCCTCTGAGCCCCTCCTATGCCATGCCTAGGTCTAGATTTATGTTTACAGCCCCTGCATCGGTGTTTAGCACGTAGTAGGTGCTCAGTGTATGTTGGATGGCGATCCCACCACCTTCCTGGCCTTCCCCTGACGATCTGCTCTGCCCCTGTCCCTGCAAGCTGAGCTCGAGTCCCCACAGGCCAGTCTCAGGGCTGCTCGGTCATGTGGGCGTGATTTAGAACCACACTGGGACAGTCTTCTTCACAAGCTGGTCACAAAGAGTTGTGTTTCCTTGTTCTAGCAGGTGGTCCACCTTGAGGAGAAAACAACCTCGAAAGCTAGAAGGTGGCCAAGAGGCAAAGCTGCACCTCTGTGACTGTCTCCCTCTGGGGTCCCCTCTCTCTTGTGACTTATAGTTCAAGCCTGTCTGGCTTTTCAGTGAACCCTTTTGTCTCCCCTTGAAGTTCCCCACCCATAGTAAGAAAGAACGTTGGACTTTGTTTCCCAGCAGCTGAGACAGCTGGCCTGGAGTGGAGCTTGGCGTAGCCTGTGCTGTGCTGCCCGGGGAGAAGACTTGGGCCCTGGAGCCAGGCTCTCCTGGAATGTCTCTGCCAGGGGAAATTCTAAACTTCACTCAGCCACTTGCTGGTAATTTGTGGCTAGACTTGAGCGTGTCAATTGAACCAGAGCCAACGTCACTGTGGTTTCCTGGGTCACACCACTTCGCACTCGCAGAAAGCCGAGTGCACTGTTCTGGCTCTTTCAGCACGTACTACATCTGGGCTTCATTGAGGATTTCACAGAGTTAGAAACACAGCTCCCCGCTCCTCTCTGAAAACTGGCCAAAATCCAAAGACATAATGAGCACAAAGAATTTGCTCACCCACGCATCCCCCTGGCCACCCCCAAGCAAACATGAGGACAAGATGAGAGCCCCCTACCCTCACTCTGAAGGAGAAGGGTTTCGCTTCAGAGTTCTCTCCTGCCCTTCCTTCTTTGCTCTCCTCCCTCTGGGCACCCCTTCCCATGGCGAAGTCCCACGGCTCCCTCTTTGGCCTCCAGTTTCCTCAACTGTAAAATGGAAATGGTGACATTCGTTTCCCACGATAATGGATCAAATGAAATAATGGAAATGAAGTACTTTATAAATTGGAAATCAATTTAAATCAGGGTCAGCAAACCAACGCCTGTTTTTGTGAGGTCCACGAACTAAGAATGGTTTTGACATTTTTTAATGGCTGCAAAAAAGCCAAAGAATAAGATTCTATGACCCAAGAAAATTATATGAAAATCAAATAATAAATAAAGTTCTATTGGAACGCAGCCACACCCATTCACTACATACTGTCCATGGCTGCTCCGGTACAATGGCAGAGTTGAGTAGCTGTGACAGAGACCTTTAGACTCACAAAGTCTAAAATATTTACGATCTTGCCCTCTACAGAAAAAGTTTGCCAGCCCCTTTTGTAAAGGGCTGCAAAAATAATAATTCTTATGATCTCTCTTACTCTTCTCCATTAGAGCTTGCCCCCCGGATGAAGCCTACCATACCGGAAGGAGATGAATTGATCCACTTCACCAATCAATGATTATTGAAGGGAAGGTTGAATTTATGCCAGCTCCCAAGGATGTTTTCATTTTAGGGGAAAGTCTGAGTCCTAAAAGGAGGGCCTCTCAGATAGTGAGATTTCAAATATTAGTTGGGGAAACATCTTGGAGTGAGGGCTTCAAATGACAAGTAAGCGCTGCCTATTATAATCTGCAAACACATATATCCATACAATGACTTCACAAGAAACACTCCTATGGTGGAAAATTCTAGCAGCACATCTTATTAACTTCGGGGTATCTCGACTTGGTTAATATACACTAATTAAATTAAAAATGGCTTCTGGGGCTTCCCTGGTGGCGCAGTGGTTGGGAGTCCGCCTGCCGATGCGGGGGGCGCAGGTTCGTGCCCCAGTCCGGGAAGATCCCACATACCGCGGACCGGCTGGGCCCGTGGGCCGTGGCCGCTGGGCCTGCGCGTCCGGAGCCTGTGCTCCGCGGCGGGGGAGGCCGCGGCAGTGAGAGGCCCGCGTACTGCAAAGAGCAAAAACAAATGGCTTTTGGCTAGCAATATTTCTGATCCTCAGGAATCTGCCGTTTGGAACTGCTCTTCTGCCTTTTACCTCGGCCACTCACTCTCTCCCCCTGCTCAGCTCTAGTCCCAACCCCTCTCCTGAGCTCCAGAGCCCATGGGGCATCTACACCCCATGCCCTGGCACCTCAACTCCACCTCTGAGACTGCTGTCCTCATCACCGTCCTTTGACTGGAATGGCCCCTCAGAGATCTGCACCACCCACCCGGGATGGAACCCAAGCCCAACACCCTGACTGCCTCCTCCTCCCTCCCAACCAATCCCCAGGCCCTCTTATTTCTGCCTCCATGCAGCTCCAGCCACCAACTTGGGGCCACTGCACTGCTGTAGCACTCTTGCCCTGCCCAGTCCACTCCCCTCACAGCTGCCCGAGCAGTCCCTTTAGAGGGCAGACCTCTTGCTATCATCCTTCTGTTGTGCCCCATTGCCCAATCCCTAGTAATCTGGCCCTGCCTGCCCCTCTGACCTTAGCTTTCCCTGCTTCCTGCCTTGAAATCTATATTCAGTGGAGTTGAGCTCCTTAAAAAGTCCCAAAGACCATGCTCCCTCTGTCCTGGAGCTACCCCTACTTCAGGACCCAGCTCAGGTACCCCTTCCTCCAGAAAGCCTTCCCTGATAACTTCTGGGCTGGGTGAGGGACTCCTCCTGTGCTTTACCCCTTTCGTATATTTATCTTCTCCATGGTTCTCATCTATCTCTCCCAGTGATTGCAGAAGCCCCTACACTGTCCCTAAGGAGCAGAGACAGTGCCTGGTACATAACAAGTGCTCAATAAATGTCAGAATGAACAAAGGGAAGGAAGAAAGAAATCTAGCTTCAAGGTCATGATATCATTCTGCCCATCTTGGTTTCCCAGGCGTAACATGTAGAATCTCTGCTCATTAGAGTTTCTCTAGTGCCCATGCATCTCTGTCACAGGAATCTCTGTCTTGCTGCAGCCCAAGGGCTAACCTCAAGGTCTAAACCCATTCAAATAATAAAAGCAAGTGCTACAGCTTCCCTATGCAAAGTGTGGTCCCAGACCAGCAGCCTTAGCATCCCCTGAAGTTTATCAGGAATGGAAATTATCAGGCCCCACCCCAGTCTACTGAGTCAAAATCTGGGGTGGGAGGCAACAAAGCAATCTGTGTTTTAACAAGTTGTCCAGGTGATTTTTAAAGTTTGAGCACTCAGGGCCAGGCCCTGATAGTGTTGACCTGAGCACTTTATACATATATTATCTCATTTAATCCTCACAACAGCACTGCCAGATAGGTATTATTACCATTACACCCATTTTACAGGTGAGGAAATTGAGGTAACTTTGGTAGCTGGGGAGTCTGCCTCCAAGGCCTGCATCACTACCCCAGCCAGCCTCAGCTGTAAAGAGATGTTAGCAGACTCTGTTTGCAAAAGCGGACACAGCCCCTTGGTCTATTTTCCTCTTAATTATTTATGCTCTTGTGTCTGTGTGTGTGTCGTTGGGGGAAGATGATGGCATTGATGGGTGGTTTCACAGCCAGGTGTGGGTCTTTTGTACAAGTTGCTTAACTTCTCTAAGGTCTCAGTGTCCTCATCAGAGAACGAATTAGATGGTTCCACTTCCTTCCAGCCCTAAAACCTCATGATGCCCCAGGACACTTACTCCACTCCACTCCACCTTTTGCATCCTCCAATGACCCTGGAGCTTTCAAGGGTGAGAAAACGCTTAGCCAAGTATGAATCAGAGAGACCCGTGGGGGTCTGAAGAAAATACTCACCCATCCCCAGTAGACACAGACACAGGGGCCATAATTGGTTTGGATTTAAATGTCCCGAGCAGAAGTCATTTCTCTGAAAAGCGTCTGTTCCCCTAAAACAGCCTCCCAGACATTCTGAGCCACGACAAAGCACACCTCATGGGTGTAGATCTGCGCTGGCTCTGATGAGCAGTGAGAGCAGAGACCGCAGGTGACACATCCCACCCACCACCCAGTTAGGAGGGCAGGGAGTCCCGTTCCAGGCTGTTCCTGCCCCAGGATGCCCCATGGCCAGAAATACCTTTTCCTGGCAGGCAGCAGTGTGCTTGTAGGCAGAGTTGCACACCGAGGGTCTTGACGTGTGACCTGGGCCAGCGTCACAGAAGCCAGGCCAATCTGGAGGCGCCTCCTGCACCCAGGGGTCCGGCAGCCCCAGAAAGACAGAGACGGCAGAAGCTGTACAGTACTCACCGAGTGTATGAGAGGTCCTTCTCCCAGTGACTGAGGGCTGGTGTGTCTTTGGCATAAATACCAGAGCAATATAAAACCCCAGAGGCGGATCTTCTTTAAGCAGAGTCCCTAAAAAGGCCAGCTGACGGTGTGTTAGCAGTATTACCATATAAGGTGCTTTTTTCAATAAATCGGCCTTGTGGGGGGGTGGGAAGGGGGTTGGGTAGAGTGAATTATCATTTGAAAAATGTATGCAAAAGGACTCGAGAGGCAGCAGCCTCGGTGCTGGCAGATTTGTTCCTTTTATGCTGCACTTGCATAAACAAAACTCACACCAGGCCTTATAAGCTGCCCAGAGTGAGGCCAGATGGAGCTCTGTTCCTGGAGAGAGAACCATACCAAGAATGGCAGTGGGCCTCCTCCCTCCACACCTCCCTACTCAGGCCCTGATGCCCGCCACCCCTTGGCAGTGTCCCCAAAATGGATACAATTGTGCCTGGTCTGGTGCAAGCCCAGGACAGCTAAAAGCCAAAGGGAAAAGCCATCCATACCTGGGAAAGCAATCCTGCGTGCCCTCCTCACCTGCTGCCTCCACCCACCGCGAGCTCCTAACCCCTGGGCTGAGTCACCTGGGGACCCAGGACAGCGGAAGCCTCCCCTGGAACCTCATTGTCTCCTTCCTTTCTCCTTTCCTTCCTGGATTCCCTCTGCCAGTCCCTGAACATTGGGAATACAGCCCAAGGTAGCTGCTTCAGTGTGGAGGCACACCTAATAAGACTCGCAAGCTTGTAGGCTTGTCCACAGTCCTGAGGTTCCTGCTCTTCTTCTCATGTCCTCTTCCTGAGTAGCTGCTTCATTTCCCAAGCTAGCCGCTACCAGCTCTATGGCAATTACTCTCACCTCCACATTCCCACAGTCCCAATGCCTCCTGCCTGATCCAGACTAAAATTACGGATTGCTTATTGGACATCCCCACCCAGATGACCCTCCAAAGCAGAATCCTCGTCCCCTACCCTCGATGCTGCTGTGCCTCCTGGGTTCCCTACTTCAGAGTCCTTCCCCTCGGTCCTTCAAGCTAGAAATCTGAGTTGTCTAGACCCCTTGCTCTCCCTCATGCCCACACCCACCTGGACACCTTTCTGGTGCCCCTCCCCTCAGAAATGCTCTGCATCCTCCCTGCTATCCCTGCTGGCCCTGCTCTGCTTCTGGCTCTGGTCCTGTCCAGCACAGCTTCCTGACTGGTCTTCCTGACTCCACCCCATCTTCAAACCCAGCAGTTCCCAAAGTATGGTCCCCAGGCCAACTGGAAGGCAGCGACTGCATGATCTGGAACGTGTTAGAAATGCAGATCCTTAGGTTTCACCCAGATGGGCTGAATCAGAAACCCTGGGGGTAGGACTCAGCCGTCTGTGTTTTACAAACCTCTCCCCTCCCACCCAGGTGTCCAGGATACCTACCCTACCTACCCTTCACCAGAAGAATTGAATACCTGCTTACGCTGTCCTGGGCCCCCAGGTGACTCAGGCCAGGGGTTAGAAGCTTGTGTGAGGGGAAACAGGTGAGGAGGGCACATGGGATTGCTTTCCCAGGTATGGATGGCATTTCCCTTCGGCTTTTAGCTGTCCTGGACTTGCACCAGACCAGGCTCAATTGCACCCGCTTTGGAGACACTGCATGGAGTTCTCAGTGGGCTTGGGTGTCATGACACAATGGCTCGGTGTAGGTCTGTCTTGCCCATTAACTAAGGACTGAGGCAGGCAAAGGTATGGGTAAGGAGCGGCCACTGCTTAGAGAACCCAGAGGAAAGAAGTAGGGAAGGCTTTTCATGGAGGCTTGTGACTGCCCCTGTAGAGAAGGGACACCGTAGCCATCATGAGGTATACTTACTAATCTTTTGACCATTGGCCTCAGTGCTCAGTACCAAGTCTAAATTCCAGGCCCCCTGGGAAGCTTCCCTGAGTCTTTCTGGTCCCTAAAAAAGCCCTCGCTGTGGATGGTGGGGGGCATGCAGGGCAACAGATGAGGTGGGAAATGTCCAGCAGGGACACAGTGCTGTCAGTCCTGACTGGGCGGGGTAGCTAAGAGCCAGTGCCCAGGTCGTGTGCTACCCGCTAGTCTCCCTCCTTGGGAGACTCCATTCTCTTCTAATCATTCTGCACTGTGGCCAGGGTGAATGTTCACACCTTGGTTGGCACAATCCGCTTATAAACAATAAAGAGCCTATAATCAAAGGGAACTGGTTGTGGTTCAGGGTCGAAACAGTCCAGAGATCACAGAGGAAGGCTATCTGAATAAACTGAAGCCCTTAGGAAATGCTTAGGGAGGTGGAGTCTGCCTTGACTTTGATAGAGAGAAAAGAGGTGGAGGAGACCAGAGGTTAAACCAGGTGCCAGAGGTACTCAGTTTTTTATAGTATGAGGAATCCCACCCTTAAACAGTTATTTCTTTATTTTTTCTCCTGGTTTCAAAAATAATGCAAAAAATTCAAAGAATACAAAATTGTGTATCGTTTCCAACAATTTCATACAGACCTGAGTCAGAGATGGCTCAGACATGCTTTCAGTATGATGTGTATTCTTTCAGATTTTTCCTAGATTTTTTGAACTAATTTTTATATTATTTTATAAAAACAGGATTATGTTATAACATATGTTTTTACAACTGTTCTGAAACTTCCCATGTTCTCTTAATAATACTCTTGGATGGCTGTCCAAATCAGTTCATATAATTTTTTAAACCCTAACATAGTTTTCCATAGTAGGGATATACCATAATATATATTTTTTAACATAAAATTTTTAACCAATATTCTATTGATGGGCTCTTGAGTCATTTCCAATTTTTCACTTATGCAAACATTGCTGCAGTTAATAAAACTTTATAAATTGTGCCCTTCTGTGTGTGTGTGAGTATATCTACATGGTAACTTTCCAAAGTGGAATTGTCTGATCAAGCACGAACATTTGAAATATTGATGGAAATGGCCAAACTGTCCTCCAAAAAGGTTGTACTAGTTTACACTCTTGCCGATAGTGTATGAGAACATTTCCTTCTTCATACTCTTTCAGACCCTGAGTGTCAATGGTTTTTTTTGGTCCATTACATTTGTTTATTACGTTTGGAAACATGCTAATTTTCATGTGACTCACCACATAAGAATTGGTTTAGTTTTTTCTTCCCGATTATAAAAGAAATTCATTCAATGGTTTGTTTGTTTGTTTTTTTTAAAGGAAAATGTGGAAACAGGTGTTTGCATTTTAAGATGTTTGTTTTGGTGGACAGTTGGTCAACTGAGCATCTTTGCTTCTCTGGCTCTCTTTGTGCCCAAAAGAACCATGTGGTAATTAGCCATCTTTTAAACATTTCCTAATCCAAAAGGAGAAATTTAGCATCTTCTTGTTTTAAAATTAAAATTCTAAATTATTTGATAACTCATGAGAATGAACGTGTTTGGCAGTTATTAAACCTTTTTGGGGTGGGGTCCTTCTCTGAGAATGGCTGGCTCATGTCTTTATCTATTTTTCTATTGGATGTTTTGCCTTTATCTTCTTGAGTTTTAAGAGTTCTTGGTATATTTCATTAGTGATACCATTAACCTTTTGTTTATCACAAGGGTTGCAATTATTTTCCTGCCAGTTTAACATTTATTTGCCTTTTGGTTTTGTCTGGTAGCATTTGCCTTATTGGAGTTTAATCAAATGTTTTCCCTTTTTGGTGTCTGTGTTTCATAACATCTTTAGTTCTTTTATTTTCTATTTTATTTTTAATTGTGGTAAAATACACATAACATAAAATTTACCATTTTTACAATTTTAAGTGTTCATTTCAGTATTAATAAGTATATTCACTTTGTGTGCAATCTTCAGAATGATTTCATCTTGCAGAACTGAAACTCTGTACCCATTAAACTACAACTCCCTATTCCTCTTTACAGCCACCATTCTGCTTTCTGTCTGGATTTGACAATCCTGGGTACCTCATATAATTGGAATCATACAGTATATGTCTTTTTGTGACTGGCTTATTTCACTTAGCATAATGTCCTCAAGGTTCATCCATGGTGTAGCACATGTCAGAATGTCCTTTCTTTTAAAGGCTGAGTAATATTCCATTGTATGTATGTACCACATTTTGTATATCCATTCATCCGTTGAAAGACAGTTGGGTTTTTTCCACTTCTTGGCTACTGTGAATAATGCTGCCATAAACATGCATGTACGAACACCTCTTCAAGACCCTGCTTTCAATTCTTTTGGGTATATACTCAGAAGTGAAATTGCTGGACCACATGGTAATTCCATTTTTAACTTTTTCAGGAACTGCCACACCGTTTTCCACAGCGGCTGCGCCATTTTATATTCCCACCAACTGCTCACAAGTGTTCCAATTTCTCCACTTCCTTCACCAACACTTTTTGATAGTTGCCGTCCTAATGGATGTGAAGTGGCATATCATTGTGTGTGTGTTTTTTAAACTAAACAGACTTTATTTATTTTTATTTTTTTTTTATTTTCCGGTACGCGGGCCTCTCACTGCTGTGGACCCTCCCGTTGCGGAGCACAGGCTCCGGACGCGCAGGCTCAGTGGCCATGGCTCACAGGCCCAGCTGCTCCCCAGCATGTGGGATCCCCCCAGACCGGGACATGAACCGGTGTCCCCTGCACCGGCAGGCAGACTCTCAACCACTGCGCCACCAGGGAAGCCCCAGACTTTATTTTTTAGAGTAGTTTAGGTTTACAGAAAAATTGAGCAGAATGTACAGAGGGTTCCGTATATCCCCTACAACTACTCATGCATAGCTTTCCCCGCTAGCACACTCCCAACTAGAGTGGCACACGTGTTAAAACTGATGAACCTATTGATACAATGACATATCATTAACCCCCAAGTTTACATTAGAGTTCACTTTTGGTGTTGTACGTTCTCTAAGTTTAGAAAATATATAATGTCGTGTATCCATCATTGTAGTATCATACAGGACAGAATCATTGTCCTAAAAATCCTCTGTGCTCCACTTACTCATCCCTCCCCACTCTCCAAACCCTGCCAATCACTGATCTTTTTATTGCCCCCATAGTTTTGCCTTTTCCAGAATGTCATATAGTTTACATTGTATAGTATGTAACCTTTTAAAACTGGCTTCTTTCACTTAGTCACATGCATTTAAGGTTCCTTCATGTCTTTTTATGGTTTGATAGCTGATTTCTTCTTTTTTTAAATTAATTAATAAATTAATTTTTGGCTGCATTGGGTCTTCACTGCTGCGCGCGAGCTTTTCTCTAGTTGCGTCGAGCGGGGTCTACTCTTTGCTGCGGTGTGCAGGCTTCTCATTGCGGTGGCTTCTCTTGTTGTGAAGCACAGGCTCTAGGCACGTGGGCTTCAGCAGTTGTGGCACATGGGCTCAGTAGTTGTGGCTCACGGGCTCTAGAGTGCAGGCTTAGTAGTTGTGGCACACGGGCTTAGGTGCTCCGCGGCATGTGGGATCTTCCCGGACCAGGGATCAAACCCATGTCCCCTGCACTGGCAGGCAGATTCTGAACCACTGTGCCACCAGGGAAGCCCCTGCTTTCTTTTTAGTAGTGAATAATATTCTTTGCTCTGGATGTACCACAGTTTATTTATCCATTCACCTACTGAAGGACATCTTGATGCTTCCAAGTTTTGTTAATTATGAATAAAGCTGCTCTAAACATCCTCGAGCAGGTTTTTGTGTGTACATAACATTTTCAACTCATTTGAGTAGATCCCAGGAGTGTGATTCCTGGATCATATGGTGAGAGTATGTTTAGTTTCGTAAGAAACTTCAAACTGCCTTCCAAAGTGGCTGTACCATTTTGCATTCTCACCAGCAATGAATGAGAGTTCCTACTGCTCTGCATCATTGTGGTTTCGATTTACATTTGAGCACTTATTATTTTTTTTTGATTTTATTTATTTATTTTTTACATCTTTATTGGAGTATAATTGCTTTACAATGGTATGTTAGTTTCTGCTTTATAACAAAGTGAATCAGTTATACATATACATATGTTCCCATATCTCTTCCCTCTTGCGTCTCCCTCCCTCCCACACTCCCTATCCCACCCCTCTAGGTGGTCAAAAAGCACCGAGCTGATCTCCCTGTGCTATGCGGCTGCTTCCCCCTAGCTATCTATTTTACATTTGGTAGTGTATATATGTCCATGCCACTCTCTCGCTTTGTCACAGCTTACCCTTCCCCCTCTCCATATCCTCAAGTCCATGCTCTAGTAGGTCTGTGTCTTTATTCCCATCTTACCCCTAGCTTCTTCATGACCTTTTTTTTTTCTCTTAGATTCCATATATATGTGATAGCATACAGTATTTGTCTTTCTCTTTCTGACTTACTTCACTCTGTATGACAGACTCTAGGTCCATCCACCTCATTACAAATAGCTCAATTTCGTTTCTTTGTATGGCTGAGTAATATTCCATTGTATATATGTGCCACATCTTCTTTATCCATTCATCCGATGATGGACACTTAGGTTGTTTCCATCTCCAGGCTATTGTAAATAGAGCTGCAATGAACATTTTGGTACATGACTCTTTTTGAATTATGGTTTTCTCAGGGTATATGCCCAGTAGTGGGATTGCTGGGTCATATGGTAGTTCTATTTGTAGTTTTTTAAGGAACCTCCAAACTGTTCTCCATAGTGGCTGTACCAATTCACATTCCCACCAGCAGTGCAAGAGTGTCCCCTTTTCTCCACACCCTCTCCAGCATTTATTGTTTCTAGGTTTTTTGATGATGACCATTCTGACTGGTGTGAGATGATATCTCATTGTAGTTTTGATTTGCATTTCTCTAATGATTAATGATGCTGAGCATTCTTTCATGTGTTTGTTGGCAATCTGTATATCTTCTTTGGAGAAATGTCTATTTAGGTCTTCAGCCCATTTTTGGATTGGGTTGTTTGTTCTTTCGATATTAGGCTGCATGAGTTGCTTGTATGTTTTGAAGATTAATCCTTTGTCAGTTGCATCATTTGCAAATATTTTCTCCCATTCTGAGGGTTGTCTTTTGGTCTTGTTTGTGGTTTCCTTTGCTATGCAAAAGCTTTGAATTTACATTAGGTCCCATTTGTTTATTTTTGTTTTTATTTCCATTTCTCTAGGAGGTGGATCAAAAAGGATCTTGCTGTGATTTATGTCACAGAATGTTCTGCCTATGTTTTCCTCTTAAGAGTTTGATAGTTTCTGGCCTTACATTTAGGTCTTTAATCCATTTTGAGCCTATTTTTGTGTTTGGTGTTAGGGAGTGATCTAATCTCATACTTTTACATGTACCTGTCCAGTTTTCCCAGCACCACTTATTGAAGAGGCTGTCCTTTCTCCACTGTACATTCCTGCCTCCTTTATCAAAGATAAGGTGACCATATGTATGTGGGTTTATGTCTGGGCTTTCTATCCTGTTCCATTGATCTATCTTTCTGTTTTTGTGCCAGTACCATAGTGTCTTGATTACTGTAGCCTTGAAGTATAGTCTGAAGTCAGGGAGCCTGAATCCTCCAGTTCCATTTTTCGTTCTCAAGATTACTTTGGCCATTCGGAGTCTTTTGTGTTTCCATACAAATTGTGAAATTTTTTTGTTCTAGTTCTGTGAAAAATGCCAGTGATAGTTTGATAGGGATTGCATTGAATCTGTAGATTGCTTTGGGTAGTAGAGTCATTTTCACAATGTTGATTCTTCCAACCCAAGAGCATGGTATATCTGTCCATCTATTTGTATCACCTTTAATTTCTTTCATCAGCGTCTTATAATTTTCTGCATACAGGTCTTTTGTCTCCTTAGGTAGGTTAATTCCTAGATATTTTATTCTTTTTGTTGCAATGGTAAACGGGAGTGTTTTCTTGATTTCACTTTCAGATTTTTCATCATTAGTGTATAGGAATGCCAGAGATTTCTGTTCATTAATTTTCTATCCTGATACTTTACCAAATTCATTGATTAGCTCTAGTAGTTTTCTGGTAGCATCTTTAGGATTCTCTATGTATAGTATCATGTCATCTGCAAACAGTGACAGCTTTACTTCTTCTTTTCCGATTTGGATAGCTTTTATTTCTTTTCCTTCTCTGATTGCTGTGGCTAAAACTTCCAAAACTATGTTGAATAAGAGCGGTGAGAGTGGGCAACCTTGTCATGTTCCTGATCTTAGAGGAAATGCTTTCAGCTTTTCACCATCGTGGACGATGTTGGCTGTGGGTTTGTCATATATGGCCTTTATTATGTGGAGGAAAGTTCCCCCTATGCCTACTTTCTGGAGAGTTTTTATCATAAATAGGTGTTGAATTTTGTCGAAAGCTTCTATTGAGATGATCACATGGTTTTTCTCCTTCAGTTTATTAATATGGTGTATCACGTAGATTGATTTGCATATATTGAAGAATCCTTGCATTCCTGGAATAAACCCCACTTGATCATGGTGTATGATCCGTTTAATGTGCTGTTGGATTCTGTTTGCTAGTATTTTGTTGAGGATTTTTGCATCTATGTTCATCAGTGATATTGGCCTGTAGTTTTCTTTCTTTGTGACATCCTTGTCTGGTTTTGATATCAGGGTGATGGTGGCCTCGTAGAATGAGTTTGGGAGTGTTCCTCCCTCTGCTATATTTTGGAAGAGTTTGAGAAGGATAGGTGTTAGCTCTTCTCTAAATGTTTGATAGAATTCGCCTGTGAAGCCATCTGGTCCTGGGCTTTTGTTTGTTGGAAGATTTTTTTTTTTTTAACAATCTCAAATGTTTATTGCCTTCATAACAAAACAAAATATGAAGCTCAGAACTGGATCACTTGGCCCTTTCTCTTCTTATCTCCTCCCAGCTCAAAATGCTTGCATCTCTTAATAGCCAGCATTTTCTTAAATCTGCAGTTAGGTTCAACACATTCAAGCCTCAGCACAATCTTCTTTGTAGTTTTAGCCTTTTTCCGGAAAATCGGCTTAGTCCGCCCACCATAGCCACTCTTCTTTCTGTCATAACGCCGCTTTCCCTGGGTATACAGAGAATCCTTGCCCTTCTTGTACTGTGTCACTTTGTGGGGTTGGTGCTTGCCACACTTCTTACAAAAAGTCCGGCGGGTTTTAGGAACGTTCACCATGTTTTCGACAGCGCTATCAGCACGGCTGTTGGAAGATTTTTAATCACAGTTTCAATTTCAGTGCTTGTGATTGGTCTGTTCATATTTTCTATTTTTTCCTGATTCAGTCTTGTCAGGTTGTGCATTTCTAAGAATTTGTCCATTTCTTCCAGGTTGTCCATTTTATTGGCATAGAGTTGCTAGTAGTAATCTCTCATGATCCTTTGTGTTTCTGTAGTGTCAGTTGTTACTTCTCCTTTTTCATTTCTAATTCTATTGATTTGAGTCTTCTCCATTTTTTTCTTGATGAGTCTGGCTAATGGTTTATCAATTTGGTTTATCTTCCCAAAGAACCAGCTTTAGTTTTATTGATCTTTGCTATCCTTCATTTCTTTTTCATTTATTTCTGATCTGATCTTTATGATTTCTTTCCTTCTGCTAACTTTGGGGTTCTTCTTGTTCTTCTTTCTCTAATTGCTTTAGGTGCAAGGTTAGGTTGTTTATTCGAGATGTTTCCTGTTTCTTAAGGTACGATTGTATTGCTATAAACTTCCCTCTTAGAACTGCTTTTGCTGCATTCCATAGGTTTTGGGTTGTCGTGTCTCCATTGTCATTTGTTTCTAGGTATCTTTTTATTTCCTCTTTAATTTCTTCAGTGATCACTTCGTTATTAAGTAGTGTATTATTTAGCCTCCATGTGTTTGTATTTTGTAGAGATCTTTTCCTGTAATTGATATCTAGTCTCATAGCATTGTGGTCGGAAAAGATACTTGATACAATTTCAATTTTCTTAAATTTACCATGGCTTTATTTGTGACCCAAGATATGAACTATCCTGGGGAATGTTCCGTGAGCACTTGAGAAAAATGTGTATTCTGTTGTTTTTGGATGGAATGTCCTATAAATATCAATTAAGTCCATCTTGTTTAATGTATCATTTAAAGCTTGTGTTTCCTTATTTATTTTCATTTTGGATGATCTGTCCATTGGTGAAAGTGGGGTGTTAAAGTCCCCTACTATGAATGTGTTACTGTCGATTTTCCCTTTTATGGCTGTTAGTATTTGCCTTATGTATTGAGGTGAGCACTTATTTATAATGTCAAAAAATTTCTCCCATTTCACAGTTGTTGATGTTTCAATTTCTCTGAAGGAAGGAAACAGCATATCTCATTTATCCAGACACTCTTTAAAATAAAATTTTGTCTTTTTATGTTTTGTCAAAATAGAAATTCATTGATGTCTTCTGCTTTAAAAGGAGTTCAAAACATTTCAAGAAAAAAAAAGAAAATGTATGAAATGGAAGATAAAAATCCCCACCATCCAGACAACCATTATGAACAGATATTTTTCAATACAAATACACATTTATAGTACTGTACACACTGCTTTATATGCTGCATAATTTATTTCACTTTTTATTATCTTTCATTTGCCACTAGAATATCAACTCTAGAAAGGCAACAAGTTCTTTGCTTTTTTGCTCATTGCTGTATCCTCCATGACTACAGGAGGACCTGACACATGTGGGCCCTCAAGAAACATCTGTTAAATGAAGAAATAAATAAAATCCCACTTTTAATCACTTAACAAAATGTCTTGGAATTTCTTATTTTTCCTGTGTCCATAAACATAGATTTTCATCATTATCCACTTTATTAGCTGCATATATTTCAATGTATTTATCAAACTACCCTTTACTGATTGACTGTAATAAGTAGTTTCCACTTTGTCACTATTATAAACAATACTGTGATGAATATGCTTTTACTTATGTGTGGGTACCTATGGGATTATATCCTTAGATCATTCCAAAAGGAGAAATTTCTTGGTTAAGTAGAATACACATTTAAAAATGTATATGGGCTTCCCTGGTGGCGCTGTGGTTGAGAGTCTGCCTGCCAAGGAAGGGACACAGGTTCGAGCCCTGGTCTGGGAGGATCCCACATGCTGTGGAGCAACTGGGCCCGTGGGCCACGGTTGCTGAGCCTGCGCGTCTGGAGCCTGTGCTCTGCAACAAGAGAGGCCGCGATAGTGAGAGGCCCGCACACCGCGATGAAGAGTGGCCCCCACTAGAGTGGCCACAACTAGAGAAAGCCCTAGAGAAAGCCCTAGAGAAAGCCCTCGCACAGAAACGAAGACCCAACACAGCCATAAATAAATTAATTAATTAATTTAAAAAAAGAAAACACAAATAGTTACAAAAAAATAAGATAATAAACTAAAGATGAAACATATTAAAAATCATAATTGTAAAAAATATATATATATATATTTATTTATTTGGTTGTACTGGGTCTTAGTTGCAGCATGCCTGAAACTCTTTTAGTTGTGGCATGCGGGATTTAGTTACCCGACCAGTGATTGAACCCGGGCCCCCACATTGGGAGTGGAGTCTTAACCACTGGACCACCAGGGAAGTCCCTAGAATACACATTTTAATTAGAAATAATTTTGCTAAGCCAGACCTCCAGAAAGTCATTGCAATTTATTCTCCCACTAAGGTATGAGAGTGCTTATTTTCCTGGAACCTAACTAGAGTGCATCAAACCTTTTTTTTTTTTTTTTAAATGCTTTACCCAGTTTAAATTATGTCAGAGATTGCATCATCTTCTGCTTGTTTACAGCTAAGAGCTTCAATGAGCCAAACCACCAAGGGAAGCCAAACAGCTTTTACTCCTATTCTTAGAGCATACTCTTTACTGTAATTATTATCCAATGTATTTCTTTTTTTTAATTAATTAATTTATTTATTTATTTTTGGCTGTGTTGGTTCTTCGTCACTGAGCGTGGGCTTTCTCTAGTTGTGGCGAGTGGGGGCTACTCTTTGTTGTGGTATGTGGGCTTCTCATTGCGGTGGCTTCTCTTGTTGCAGAGCACAGGCTCTAAGCGTGCAGGTTTCAGTAGTTGTGGCACACGGGCTCAGTAGTTGTGGCACACAGGCTTAGTAATTGTGGCTTGCGGGCTCTAGAGCGCAGGCTCAGTAGCTGTGGCACACGGACTTAGTTGCTCCATGGCATGTGGGATCTTCCCGGGCCAGGGCTCGAACCCGTGTCCCCTGCAGGTGGAATCTTAGCCACCGCACCACCAGGCAAGTTCAGCCAATGTACTTCTTTAAGTTTAATTTTTAAAAAACCCTATCTTTACTTTTGTTTTTACATATAAATATTCATTTTTAAATACTGAGTCACAAATCTAAGCATTTTTGAGCACCCTAATTACATACTCCTACCATATCTAGTCCACAATCTGGAAGTATTATTTTCTGTTAATTATTCACTTTATACAGTTAGAAAGAGGAAGGACAAGTAAAGAGATGGTCTAGAAAGGCCAGTCAATCCAGTTGCTATTTTCCCTGGTCTTTAAATTTATAGTAAAGGCTCAGAGAAGTCCTAGAGTACAGTAAACACTCAGAATTTCCCAACTGATTTGCCCATCGAACATTTTGCAGAATAGAGTTCTACAGATGATCCGCTTGAAAACACAATTAGTTGTAGAGTCCTGGTCTGGGTTTGAATTACAGCTCTGCCCCCTACTATTAACTTTAGGCAAGTTAACATCTCTAAGCTTTAATTTTCTCATCCATAAATAATATTTCTTCATATGACTATTGGGAGGAATAAATGAAATCATGTGTGTAAAGCTTCTGGCATGTAGTAAGTGTTCTGTAGCAAGTAAGTGGAAGCTGCACTCTTACCATATCAGGGCTCTCACCTAATCAGGTCATTTTATCAGGCTCTACCATTGATTTCATCAAGAACTATGTCCTACACCCTGAGAAAACCATAATTCAAAAAGAGTCATGTACCACAATGTTCATTGCAGCTCTATTTACAATAGCCAGCACATGGGAGCAACCTAAGTGTCCATCGACAGATGAATGGATAAAGAAGATGTGGCACATATATACAATGGAATGTTAGTCAGCCATAAAAGGAAACGAAATTGAGTTATTTGCAGTGAGGTGGATGGACCTAGAGTCTGTCATACAGAGTGAAGTAAGTCAGAAAGAGAAAAACAAATACCGTATGTTAACACATATATATGGAATCTAAAGTAAATAAATAAATAAAAAGGTTCTGAAGAACCTAGAGGCAGGACAGGAATAAAGACGCAGACGTAGAGAATGGACTTGAGGACACGGGGAGGGGTAAGGGTAAGCTGAGACGAAGTGAGATAGTGGCATGTACATATATACACTATCAAATGTAAAATAAATAGCTGGTGGGAAGCAGCCACATAGCACAGGGAGAGCAGCTTGGTGCTTTGTGACCACCTAGAGGGGTGGGATAGGGAGGGTGGGAGGGAGATGCAAGAGGGAGGAGATATGAGGATATATGTATATGTATAGCTGATTCACTTTGTTATGAAGCAGAAACTAACACACCATTGTAAAGCAATTATACTCCAATAAAGATGTTTAAAAAAAAGAAAAGAAAACTATGTCCCACTCACTGTCTAGATCACCTGGGTTAGATTTGGATTATTCCTAAAACTGATACCATACATTTCTTGGTTTGTATCATTTCTGTAGATGGCTGATCTAATTAATGTTATGATTCTTAACTGCACTTTGGGAGTTAGCTTGCAGTTACCCTCTTGTGACTATCAATACCTTCCATACCTTTCATTAAACTGAGGGACAAATTATACTAATGCCCTCACATTTTATTTCACCATTTTATTTTAATCATTAGTTTCTAGAATTAGTATTAAGGCCTCTTTGGGGACCAGAATTTGGTTTGCCACTTTTTATACTTGATATCTTTCTTCTACAAACATGTTATTGAATTTTTGTCACCACCCATTAGAGGATTTTACTGATTGTTGCGATGATTTTGTACTGACTGACATTCCCTCAATTTTTATTCCAAACTGCCATTTTTTTAGTGGTGCCAAAATGGTGACTTCTGGGTTCTTAGAGCTCATTCTTTTTTTTTTTTTTTTTTTTTTTTTTTTCTTAGAGCTCATTCTTACATCTACTCGGTTGTAGCCATAGGATCTCAGATAGGGAGGTATACTGGCTGCCCACCTTGGGCCTCTTGTAGGTGCTGTGAGGATCAAAATCCAGAATTCTGTCTACTCACACTGAATTGACTGGTTCGCTGATCACATTAGCAGTTGGTGATTGATGTTCTGTTCCATGTATTACTTGGTAATAAGTATAAACTACTGTTGATATTGTTGATAAACCCAAATTCTCTTTAAAATGAAAGGAATATTGTTCCCCATCTAGACCACAGGTTGGCAAACTACAGCCCTCAGGCTGGCCACCTGTTTTTGCAAATAACGTCTTCTTGGAATTCTGCCATTCCCATGTTTATGCACTGTCTCTGGCTGCTTTGTGCTACAACAGTAGAGTTGATTGGCTGTGACAGAGACCAAGTGGCCTGCAAGCCTAGAATATTTACTATCTGGCCCTTTAAGAAACAGTTTGCCAACCAACCCTTGATCCAGACTATCAGAAGTTGCCAGATAATCATTGTTTCACAGCAAGGGGAGTTGGATGTGTTTAAGGGATAGTTTAATCAAACTATGCCTGAAACCTCCTTCACCACTTTAGAGTTATACCTGAATTCATTAGAATTCTTGAGTCCTGTTAGATCTTGGTTTGGAGCTCTCTTTTTTTTAAATCTTTTTATGGCCTTTGTTTTAAAGTCTGTTTTGTCTGATATGAGTATTGTGACCTCTGCTTCCTTGTCATTTCCACTTGCATGAAATATCTTTTTCCATCCCCTCACTTTCAATCTATGTGTGTCCTTTGCCCTAAAGTGGGTTTCTTGTAGGCAGCATACTGTAGGCTCTTGTTTTTTAATCCAATCTGCCACTCTGTGTCTTTTGATTGGAGTATTTAGTCCATTGACATTTAAGGTAATTATTGATAGATATGTATTTATTGTCATTTTAAACCTTGTTTTCCAGTTGATTTTTTATTTCTTCTTTGCTCCTTTCGTTATCTTTCTGTTTTTCCTTTTGGTTTGGTTTGATTTGGTTTTGGTTTGATGATTTTCTTTTGTATTATGCTTGCGTTCTCTTCTTTTTGGTTTTTGTGAATCTATTGTGTTTTTGATTTGTGGTTACCTTGTTTTTCAAGTATGTTAACCCACTACTATATCTACTTGCTTTAGACTGATAATCATATAGGCTCAAACACATTCTAAAAAAAAAAAATCATCTACATTTTCTTACTGTCATCCCTTACATTTTATGATTTTGATGTCCTCTTTTACATTTTCATGTTTATCCTTTTGCTATTCATTTTGGTTATTGCTTTCACAAAAATTTATCTTATATATTTTTTTAATCTGTATACTGGCTTATTTAAGTGATTAACTTTCCAATTGTGATATTCTCTAACCTATAGACTCTTGCTTCTTTTCTATTTTTTTAAATAGATCTTTATTGGAGTATAATTGCTTCACAATACTGTGTTAGTTTCTGTTGCACAACAAAGCGAATCAGTCATATGCATACACATGTCCCCATATCCCCTCCCCCTTGAGCCTCCCTCCCACCCTCCCTATCCCACCCCTCTAGAAAACTTTTCATTACTTCTTTTATGATAGGTTTAGTATTGCTGTATTCTTTTAGTTTTTGCTTGTCTTAGAAATTCTTTATCTCTCCTTCCATTCTAAATGATAATCTTGCTGGGTAGAGTATCCTAGGTTGTAGATTTTTCCCTTTCAGGACTTTGAATATACCTTGCCACTCCCTTCTGGTCTGCCACATTTCTGTAGCGAAATCAGCTGATAGCTTTATGGGGGTTCCCCTGTAATTAACTCTTTGTTTTTCTCTTGCAGCCTTTAGAATCCTCTCTTTAACTTTGGCCATTTTAATTATAATATATCTTGGTAGGTCTGTTTAGGTTCATCTTGTTTGGGACCCTCTGTGCTTCCTGTACCTGAATATCTGTTTCCTTCTTTAGGTTTGGGAAGTTTTCAGCCATAATTCCTTCAAATACATTTTTGATCCCTTTCCTCTTTGTTCTCCTTTTGGGATCCCTATTATGCATAGTTTGTCACACTTTACATTATCCCATAGGTCTCTTAGACTGTTTTCATTTTTTTCTTTTGTCTTTGTGTTCTGATTGGTTGATTTCCATAATTCTATCTTCCAGATCACTTATTCATTCTTCTGCATTATTCAATCTGCTATTTATTGCCTTTAGCTCAGGTTTTGTCTTGGCAAATGAGTTTTCTACTTTTTTCGGCTCCTCTTTACAGTTTCTGGTTCCTTTTTTTACAGGAATCTGCATTTCTGTCAATAGCTTTTCTTAATTCCTTCAGTATTTTTATTATCTCCTTTTTGAACTCATGTCTATTAGACTGAAGAGGTCTGTTTCATTTTTTATTCTTTCAGGGAATTCTCTTGATTTTTTAATTGGGAGTGGTTCCTCTGCTTCTTCATTTTGCTTATATTTCTCTTATTCTATGAGTTTAGGAGAAACAATTATCTCCTGTGGTCTTGGAGGGCTATTTTTATGTGGGAGCATCCCTGTGTAGCCTGCGTGGGTTTTAATATTTTTGGTGAGAGGACTGTTTTATGGATAGCTGTTGCCTCTTTCTTCAGTGTGGAGCATCAAACCTTTTAACCTTCACAATCTAATAGGTGAAAAATAGTGCTGTACTGGGTTTAAATTTGCATTTATTTGGTTATTAGTGAGTTACACATATTTTCTTGTTTATTGTCAGTTTGTATTTCTTCTTTTGTAAATTGCCTGTGAGGTTTTTTTGCATTTTTATTAGCGTGCCTAATTGTTTCTTATTGATTTATAATAATTCTTTATATACTTAAGATATTAATTAACATTTTGTATGCCGTGAATGTTACAAATAGTTATTCCTAGTTTGTCGTTTCTTTTAAAATTATTTTCATGGTATCTTTTTAAAAAAGGAAGTTTTACTTAAAGTGTTTTTAAATTGAAGGATAACATACATTTAGAAAAGTACACAAATTTTAAGTGCTCAGTGAGTCTTTATACCCGTATAATCATTACCCACATCAGGTTTCCATGTAACCTCTCCCAGTTGATAATCCTCCCAAGGTAGACGCTACTCTGATAAAGCTTTAACTTTTGATGTAATAATATCTGTTTATCCTTCATGGTATGTATCTTGGGGCCACGTTTAAAAAAATTCCTCTACTCATAATTATATATTCACCTACATTTTATTCTGGCACTTTCATTATTTCATTATTATATTGAAATCTTTATTTAATCCAGCTGAAATCTATTCTAATGTAAACAAGAGATAGGGATCAAACTCCCCTGTCTTCTCTCTTCCTTCAAAGCTATTACCAGCATTTTGTTAACTAGGCAACATCATTTATAAACTAGTCAACACCATCTCCATGATTTAAAATATTCTCTCTTTCTATATTCTACTGTCTTCCTTTATTTGCCCATTTCTGCATCAGTATCTCAGCATTTTAAATATAGCTCTAGGTTTTAATATCTGCTGAAGTAAATATTGCACTGTTATTCTCTTTCAAATATTTCTCTGTTATTATTGCTTATTTATTCTCCAGAAAAACTTTAAAGTCATTTTGTGAAATTCTCTCACCATATCCCCTGAAAGAGTTGAGATCCTAATTGGTTATATTGAATTTACATATTAATTAATTAATTAACGCATTTATGTATTTTTGGCTGCACAGCATGTGGGATCTTAATTCCCCGACAAGGGATTGGATTGAACCCATGCCCCCTGCTGTGGAAGCATGAAGCCTGAAGCCCTAACCAATGGACCACCAGGGAATTCCCTACATATTAATTTAGAAAACATCTATACCTTTACATAATTGTATGTATTTCCATTTATTCAAAACTTTCTTTATGTCCCTTAATAACATCTCAAGGTTTTCCTCATATAGACCTTGCACAGTTCTGTTTTTCAAACTAGGTTTTTATGTTTTTTGATGCTACTATATTAACATTTTTGTTATATTTTCTATCTGATTACTGACATATAGGAAACTTGCATTTTATTATATACATATATAATATATTATTATACACACATATCTAGTCATCTTGCTAAACTATCTCATTAGTTTGACGGGTTTTTTTTTTTGAGTAGATAGCATATCATCTGAAAATCGTATTTATTTAAACCAATATTTCTACATTTTATTTAGTTTCTTATTTTTATTACACTATTTAGAACTTTCAGAACAATGTTTAATGTGTTGCTCTTACAACTGGCATCCTTGTCTTTAATGAGAATGCCTCTAGCTCAGTGTTCTTAACCATCCCTACAACCCTCACAAGTTCTAATTCATTAAATCTGAGGTGGCACCCAGGCAACTGTGTTCTGTTAATTACACAGGTAATACTGAAGCATGTTCCCAATGTGTCATTGAGGATCATGATCTAGCATTTCCCCATTAAATAGAATTCAATATAATATGCATTATTTTACATATTATGGAAGTATTGTTCCACCAAACGTTTATTAAGAGTTATTAATTGGGAGTTGGATTTAGTAAAATGTCTTCTCAGCATCTCAATGATCCTCCCCCTAGGATAAAACCTGAAAACACCTGTTTGAAGGCACCAGCCAACTACCAAAATAGGACATAAGAGGCCAGGTTTCTGGAGAGAGAAAACTCATTCTGGTGAACTTGATATTCTATGCCATTTTCCTCTTGAGACATCTTTCAGTGTTTAAGCAGCATAGGGCAGAGACCAAGAAGTTGAGCAAGAAGCAGTAACTGAGAGAATGGGAAGCTTATCAGTACTTTTGGCAGACTTATGAGGCTAGGGAGAAAAACACTGGAGTTCAGAGCCCACTGTGGAGGAGGGGCACTGTCAAACGCTCCAGGCTTTCCACTGGGACCTGTGATGGTTAACTTTATGTATTAACTAGGCTAGGCCACAGTACCCAGATAATTGGTCAAATATTAATTGAGGTATTTCCGTGAAGGTATATTTTAGATGAGATTAACATTTAAATCAGTAGATTTTGGGTAATGCAGATTATCCTCCACAATGTGGGTGGGTTTCATCCAATCAGTAGATGACCTTAATAGAAGAAGACTGATCTTCCTGGAAGAAGAAATTCTGTCAGCAGACCACCTTTGGACTCAAACTGCAATTCTTCCCTGGATCTGCAGCCTGCTGGCTGTATGCGCGCGCTCTCTCTCTCTCTCTCTCTCTCTCTCTCTTTTTGGTTCTATTTCTTTGGACAACCCTAACTAATACTGTCCCATAAAAAAACTATGCTCTAGAGAATAAGGGCAAGCCAGAAATAGACCAGGCCTCACAAAGACTGAACCCAGCTTAAAATAAGTTCAATTCCAGAGCTTCCCTGGTGGCGCAGTGGTTGAGAGTCTGCCTGCCAATGCAGGGGACACGGGTTCGTGCCCCAGTCTGGGAAGATCCCACATGCCGTGGAGCAGCTGGGCCCGTGAGCCATGGCCGCTGAGCCTGCATGTCCAGAGCCTGTGCTCCGCAACGGGAGAGACCACAACAGTGAGAGGCCCACGTACCGCAATAAATAAATAAATAAATAAGTTCAATTCCAGATTGGAAAAAGGTGATTTCTAACTACCTGTGAAAATTTAGAGTAAATTCTCTTTAGAGGAAGATAATACTATTAAAGAGCCTGTACAAATATTTGTCCACAGTATCTGGCATTCAATTGAAAAATTATCAGGAATACCAGGAAGTAAGACTGAAACAGAAAAAGCAAACAATAGAAACAGATCACAGATGATCTATATTTTGGAAAAATACAAAAAAGAGAAATTTGGAATATGGTGAAAAGGTTTAACATGTGTAATTGCAGTCCTAGAAGGAGAGGAAAGAATGAGACAAGAAGAATATTTGAAAAATAATGGACAAGAAATTTCCAACAACACAGGTGAAATACATTAAGCTACAGATTCAAGAAGTACTGTGTATCCCAAGTAGGATAAATACAAAGAAAATCATTCCTAGACACATCATAGTGGAACCATGGTATGCAGGGTGGTGGTGGGGGTGGGGTGTGGAATATTAAGATAAAGAGAACAATTTAAAAGCAATTGGGTGGGGATTTCCCTGGTGGCGCAGTGGTTAAGAATACGCCTGCCAATGCAGGGGACACAGGTTCGAGCCGTGGTTAGGGAAGATCCCACATGCCGGGGAGCAACTAAGCCTGCGAGCCACAACTACTGAAGCCCGGGTGCCTAGAGCCCGAGCTCTGCAACGAGAAGCCACTGCAATGAGAAGGCTGCACACTGCAATGAAGAGTAGTCCCCCTTTGCTACCACCAGAGAAAGCTCACATGCAGCAACAAAGACCCAATGCAGCCAAAAATAAATAAATAAAATAAAGATAAAAAAATTTTGGGGCTTCCCTGGTGGCGCAGTGGTTGAGAGTCCGCCCGCCGATGCAGGGGACAAGGGTTCGTGCCCCGGTCTGGGAAGATCCCACATGCCGCGGAGCGGCGAGGCCCGTGAGCCATGGCCGCTGAGCCTGCGTGCCCGAAGCCTGTGCTCCGCAACGGGAGAGGCCACGGCAGTGAGAGGCCCGTGTACCGAAAAAAAAAATTTTTTTTGGACTGCATATTTGATGATATTAAATCAACAATAATCAACACTGCTTATAAGAGATACGCCTTAAATGCAAGGATTCAGTAAAACTGAAAGCAGCACTAATCAAAAGAAAGTTGTACTAACATCAAAGGTTTTAAGGCAAGGAACAGTCCTAAAGATAAAGAAATGTTTTATAATAAAAAAGAGTCAGTCCACCAGAGGATATAGCAATTCCACATTTATATGCACCTAACACACACACACACACACACACACACACACACACACACACACAGAGCAAGGGCAAAAACTGACCAAACAAAAAAGAGAAAGACACAAATTTGCAATCACGTTGATAGATTTTTAACACTGAGAAAATTCTCAGTAACTGATAGGACAAGGAGGCAAAAAAATCAGGAAGGATTTAGAGGATCTGAACAACAGGATTAACTCTTATCTGTGTACAGAATGTTGAGTGAACATTTTTGTTTCCCTGAATCGTTGCTATGGCCCCAACTGCAAACAACAAGCTATAGGAGATGGCCAAAAAACGGAGCCTAATGCCTTCCCCAAGGCTTACTGAGGGGCAGCTTAACCCCCTACTTTCTGGGAGCAGCGTCCCTGCCCCCCACTTGGAGTCCCCAGACACCTATGTGAGAAAGCTAGAGAGAGAAGGAGACTGAGTCTTCCCAGTTGGAGCCCTCAGCCTTGGAAGGAGAGTAGTGTTATGGTGAGAGGGAATTTTCTCCTTTCTCTGTGGGGAGGGGAGGGCTTGCTAATAAGTAACCCCTGCCAAGTGAGTGGGGATTCCAAGAGGACCTTTGGAAGATCCAGGTGCAATAGTTCTCATTCTCCTTTTGGGTGTCTGCCAGTGCAGAGGCTGTATTGATCTGCCCTGAGCCCACCTGAAGGGGTTTGGAGGAAGGCAATGAGACAGGGCAGACAGTGGGGAAGTCTGTGGAGCAGACTGGACAACCCCATTTGGGGTGTCCTCACAGGTCCAGTGGGCACAAGGAAGGTGGGTGGGCTTCAGCCTTCTTGCCAATATCTAAGCCAAGAGCAAGTCTGTGCGTGCACCCCTGGAGGGTGTATCCCTAGAGTGGGGCTAAGGGAGGGTAAAAGCGTTTGAACTAGACCAGATTTCCCATATCAAGGAAGTGTGCAGTTTAGGTGGGGGGCACTGTTTGCACAGAATATACCAAAAACCCCACGTGTGGTCGCTATGAGATAGCCAGCACTTGGACAGTCAGTGCTAAATGGAGAAGTGACAGCCAAAGGAAGAACTCTGAAACCTATCAGCCAGCTAACTAAAAAGACACATGCCCTTTTCCTGCCTGCCCTCAGGGATGACCCCAACTCTGGAGGAGCTCGAAATGGACATCACACCCCTTTCCTCTTTCTAGGAGTCCTGGGTCTTGGGCTGACCTGGAAGGTGTCCCAGGATCCCCGTTCCCTCCCTTACTTATTATCAGGCAGTTCCCTCCCCATTCCTGCCTGCATCCTTCTTGGCAAGCCTTTGTTATGTAGTGCCCCAGGTGGCTATTTTCAGCCTGGGAGACCGGAGAAGCTAGAGGGGAGGGATGGGGGAAGGGGGACTAGAGGGCTTTAAAAGTAGGGTTGGTAGCCTCCCTGCTGGATGGTTCTTTTTTTTTTTTTTTATAAATTTATTTATATTTTTATGTATTATTTTTGGTTGTGTTGGGTCTTCGTTGCTGTGCGCAGGCTTTCTCTAGTTGCAGTGAGCAGGGGCTACTCTTCTTCGTTGCGGTGCGCGGGCTTCTCATTGCGGTGGCTTCTCTTGTTGCAGAGCTCGGGCTCTAGGCGTACAGGCTCTAGTAGTTGTGGCGCATGGGCTTAGTTGCTCCGCGGTTATGTCTTCCCAGACCAGGGCTCGAACCCGTGTCCCCTGCATTGGCAGGCAGATTCTTAACCACTGCGCCACCAGAGAAGCCCTGCTGGATAGTCATCTAAAGGTAAAGCTTTATCTGACACTTCAGGCCTGCCCACAGAAGGGTGGCTTTTAATGAAAGGCACGCCCCCCCCACCTTCATTTTGTGATTAAGTGCTCTGGTTTCCCTGGGAAAGGCCTCAGCGTATAGGGACTCAGCTGAGCCTGGGCTGTTAGGATCCTCTGTCCATCTCTCTAGAAAGGCAAGGATGCTCCTCTGAAAGACGAGAGTCCGCAAAGTGTGATTTGGAGCAAACTACTGGCCTTGGGCCTTATTATTATTATTATTACTATTATTGATAGCTGCTACTTATTGACTTGGGTCTATGTGCTACAAACTGTATGCATTCCCTTATCTAAATGTGGTATTTTCCACATTTTAGAGAGTTGAGGACTTTGAAGCTGGGGAGGGTAAGGCACTTATTGAAGTGACACAGTCAGCCAGTGAGGGAGCCAGGAATCCACCCCAGGTCAGTTTAGCTTTGGAGCTGGCTCTTAACTGCAGCATTACGTCCTCCCCTAGCGCTGAGGGAAAAGATATATTTGCAATTTGGTATTAGCTGAGAACTAGTAGTGTTCTGAAAGTGAGGTTCTCCCATAACATAATGCAAATAACTTAGAATCAGCCTTAATTTTCAAAATGTTCTTGGGTAGCCAAAATAACCTTTAACAAGTCAAATGAAAAAGTTGTGAAAAATCAAAATAGTAAGAGACCACTCAGGACTTCACAAAAGTTAAGGTTTAGGATACATTTTTTCACTGTCTTAAAATATTTTACTTTGAAGGGGAGGAGAAAAATAGGTGAGGGAAGGTAGAGGTACAAACTTTCAGTTACAAAATAAGTGAGTCAAGGTATGAAATGTACAATGTGGGAAATATAGTCAATAATTATTTAATATCTTTGTATGGTGCCAGATGACAACTAGACTTATCATGGTGATCATTTTGAAATGTATAGAAATATCGAATCACTATGTTGTATACCAGGAACTGTTATAGGTCGCTTATTCTTCAAAAGTAAACAAATGAACAGACTCATAGAAAAAGAGATTAGATTTGAGGTTACCAGAGGGTGGGGAGGGGGGGAATCGAATGAAAGTGATCAGAAGGTACAGACTTCCAGTTATAAGATAAATAAGTACTGCAGAAGTAATGTACAACATAATAAAGATAATTAACACTGTTCTATGTTATAAATGAAAGCTGTTAAGAGTAACAACTCTCCAAAGTAACTCCTAAGAATTCTCATGACAAGGAAAAGAATTTTTTCTATTTCTTCAGTCTAACACTCTCCCAAGTGAGTTATTTCATCTGCCTATATGAGATGACAGATGTTCACTAAACCTACTGTGGTCATCTTTTCACGTACATAAGTCAAATCATTATGTTATACACCTTAAACTTATATTGTGCCATACGTCAATTATATCTCAATAAAACGAAAACATATATTTTACTTCAATAATATCTTGTGGTGAGAATGGAATCTGGCAACAAGGGCAGACTCCAGAAGAGTTTTTTGAGTGGTTACCTGGAAAGCGAGTTCGTGTGGGACGAAACGCTGAATAACACCTAGGAAGTTCATGGGCCAGAATGGGGGGAATTTCCTGAGGGCTGATCCAGGCTGAGTTCTGACACCAGTACTTTTCCACTCATTAAAAAAAAAAACAAAAAAACCTGATAGTATCTTTGGATGAGTTAGTTGCATAGCCCCTTGCTATAAAAAAAAAGAAATGGAGATACCCTTTTTTATTCTGATGATATGGCTTTATATATTTTTTTGGAAAAGGAATGGTCTGTATACAAAACAGTCTTTATTAGTAAACTATGGACAGAAAAGGGCTACAGATCAAAATTATTACCTAGGTAGGTAGTCCCATGTTATTCCCAAGTTCATAAATGAGGAGACAACCATATTGTTCAAAATTTGATTCCCCAAATTTGCTGTACAAAATCCCTTTGCGGTTACTGCAAGTACCTTTTCTGCTGTAAAGTGGGAATCAATGTACTAAGTGGGCCCGTGGGCTCTCTTACTCCACCTTGGTGAGCTGTGTTAAAAAAAAAGTTTGAAAGTCAACAGCCTTGGATCTTACTTAGCTGCCAATAAAGAACAGCAGTTATGGGGGCTTCCCTGGTGGCGCAGTGGTTGAGAGTCTGCCTGCCGGTGCAGGGGACACGGGTTCGTGCCCCGGTCCGGGAGGATCCCACATGCCGCGGAACGGCTGGGCCCGTGAGCCATGGCCGTTGACCCTGCGCGTCCGGAGCCTGTGCTCCAGGAGAGGCCACAACAGTGAGAGGCCCGCGTACCGCAAAAAAAAAAAAAAAAAAAAAGAATGGCAGCTAAACTCCAGGTACTTGCCAAAGATTACAATTCCAAGTTCACTGTCACTAAATATTTATTAAAATGTCACCAAAGAGAAACTTGGAGTTGTTTAAAATCCATGCAGTCCACCCGAGCTCTCAGATATTACAAAATACATCCCTAGGTTAAACCAGATTTACAGAAGTTAGGTATCTGAGCTGAACTATACGGCCTGCCCCCACTCCCTGCATTCCAGTAGAATTACTTTTACTACATATTGTGCTGTAGTGAGATGCCATCTTTTATATGGAAATACATAACCCTCTATGTGCTGTTTGGCTTTATTATACAAATGTTTATATTATTTATGACATCACGTATCATGTGGCCTATCCATGGTGGGAATGGAAGTGATCATGGTTTACTTTTTTGCTCTATTACTGAATCTGCTTTGTTGTATCCTTGTATTCTATATACCTTTGCCTCTACATTCAATTTATTTTCTCTTTGTAGTATTTTACATATCCTGGAAAATGTTTCTACTAGGTATCCAGACTCTAGCATGGGGCTTGGCACTTAGTAGGTATACAGTTAATATTTGTTGAGAATTAAAAGTGGAATACAAAAAAATTACAGAGTATAAATTAAATTACCTAAGTAGAGTATAAATAAATTAAGAGTATAAATAAATTAAGATGAAAACATTCATTTCTCCTTAACTTGGGTTCCCTCAGTAATCACGAACAGATTTGGTGTTCATTCTGTGTACGAATCGATACGAAGAAATTGGTCTTGTGCTAATTCATGGGAGTATAGTTTATCTTATTCCATTATTTTCTCCCTGAAGACAGAGAGTATAACATTTACTTCCTGTGTATTTTAAAGAGGGCTCTGCACACAGTAGGTGTTCAATAAATGCAAATTAAATAAATGACCCATGGTCTGGATGTGTGACCCACCTTTTGGGAAGTGAAAGGTTACTACCCCATAGTCCAGCTGCTGTTATCTAAAGCCAACAGCACTTGGTGTTTTCATTTGCGTTTTATTAGCTTGCTCACTTTGGGTCATTGTGCCCACAGTGGTGATGGTGCCCTAGCTTTTTCTTCTAGGCACTTATTGTAGATATCTGTTGCTTTTGCCTGCCCAACATCCATTCCTCCCTTTAATGCCATCAAGATTTTTCTTTGGAGAATGAATGTTCTCCCACTCCTAGTGCATATAGTTCAGATGGGGTATAAATATACAACACAGGCCTGGTCAATCAGAGCATTCCATCCCCTTGGCCACAGTGATTGGTCCAAGGATGAAGTCATGACCAAAGTCATGACCCAACGACTCAATGCCAGGACTTGTTGGAACTGTTGGACATAGAAATTCTCTTTTTCCTGCTGGATTTACCAAGACAATAGGTTATAAACCTATAGCTGTCAAAAGTACCATATTGGAAAAATGTAATTAAATGAACATATATTGAGTATGTAAGAGCTAAGAGAAGAACACAAAATGAGCCTTGATGACAATGGGCACTGGATTCAGCTGTGCCTGAACACCAGTTTGAATTGAGTTTTCTGTAAGCACAATGAAAAGAATTCAAACCAACACAGGATTCTGTTCTCATTATATGGTCTCTTCCTAGGCCACGTTGAAGCTCCTAGGGCCATATCAGAGGCCTTGTGCTTGCAGAGCAACACTGGGACTGGGAAGTAAAATATTTGTGTGAACTTATCCTGAGTCTACTATGGTTCAATTAAAAATAACTTAAAACTCCTAAGCCAATGGAAAGGTATAGAAGACTAAGCTGGATGAAAGAAGTTCTAGACACAGATGTTTAAGCATGGTAGGCAGGGGTGTTAAGAGCTGTTCAAGGTGGCAAAGGGGTCAATGCTATAATGGCATGAACCATATCTTAATGGAATTGTGCTTTGGTATGTTGCTATTGGCTTTTTTTAAGGCAAAGGGAGATGAAGAGAGGAGACAGAGAGGTAGGGAAGCTAACTACAGGGAATGACTGAGGAATATCTAAGAATAGTCTTACTTCCTTTAGTTTAGGTGAGGTTTCCATTTCTTTCACCCATCAATAACCCATTACTATTTGTCCAGCACAAATAACATCCTATATTCTCACTCAGGCCCAGGAAAAAAAAAACAGAAATAACCCTTGGGCCTCTGTGGGAGTTTGTTTTTGTAGGAGGGCGAGGTGAGGTAAAGTAATCCTTCCTTAGGAACTGAGCACAGGGGAGATCTGCCAGTAAGCCCAGATGGATGCACAGGAGTTCTTCAGGACAAAGCCCGGAG
The DNA here is from genome assembly GCF_963455315.2 of Globicephala melas. Taxonomy (NCBI): domain Eukaryota; kingdom Metazoa; phylum Chordata; class Mammalia; order Artiodactyla; family Delphinidae; genus Globicephala; species Globicephala melas. The sequence continues at coordinate 26,698,128 of NC_083325.1, forward strand.
GTTGTCTTCTTTAGGTCAATTCTTTCTTAGCTTTCCATCCTCCAGGTTTTGTCCAAAGATCTCTGCTGCTAGCCCTTGCAGCAAGGTTTATTTTGAATGGGTTCCAGTGGTGAGGTCACCCTCATGGAAGGTTTCCATATATGACATGCCTCTGCTGCTGTGCCCAAGAGCATTCCTAAGGCCCTTTCACTGATGCCGTCCAAGAATAAGGTCTTGGCTTGATTCTCACATTGAAGGGGCAGTGGAGCTTTGGTTTCTGAAAATAGTAGGCATTGTCCTTTCTGTCCAATATAAAAATGATTCATGTTCTCTGTAGAATATTTGGAAAACTCAAAAAAGTATAAAGGGAGAAAAAGAGAGCAATCATGCCATAATTCTATCACCTACAGAAAACTACTATTAATATTTTGGTGTATTTCTTTCCCATAGTTTTAATGAATGCTTATATCTATACATATTTTAGGAAGGCAGTATCGCACCGTGGTTGAGTGTGGGTTGGGAAGTCTGACACCACTCATTTGCAGTTCTGTGGCCTTCGGCAACTCCAAAAAAGAACTCCCACAGTGGCCCACGGGTTATTTCTGTTCTTCTTCCTAGGCCTGAGTGAGAATATAGGAAGTTACTTGTGTTGGACAAATAGTAATGGGTTATTACTGGGTGAAAGAAGTGAAAACATCACCTAGACTAAAGAAAGTAAGACTATTCTTAGCTATTTCTCATTCATTCCCTGTAGTTAGCTTCTCTACCCCTCTGTCTCCTCTCTTCACCTCACTTTGCCTTGAAAAAAGCCACTGGCATCATACCAACACCAAATTCCATCAAGATACGGTCCATGCCATCTACAGCATTGTCTTATCTCCTTGAACAATAAAGTTTGCTAATTCTTAACCTATTCTTCCACCAGTATGCTATTACTTTAACTTATAAGTTTATTATAAGAATTACCTGGTAATAAAATTTCCCCCAACACTCTTCATCTTTCAATTTTGAAAAATGGTTATTTCACTTACTCCAGATTAATTTTATTTTTAAAATCATTTATTTATTTTTATTTATTTATTTTGGTTGCCCTAGATCTTAGTTGCAGCAGCCAGGCTCCTTAGTTGCGGCTCACAGACTCCTTAGTTGTGGCATGCAAACTCTTAGTTGCAGCATGCACATGGGATCTAGTTCCCTGACCAGGGATCAATCCCATATCCCCTGCATTGGAAGGTGGATTCTTTTTTTTTTTTTGTGGTACGCGGGCCTCTCACTGTTGTGGCCTCTCCCGTTGCGGAGCACAGGCTCCGGATGCGCAGGCTCAGCGGCCATGGCTCACGGGCCCAGCCGCTCCGCGGCATGTGGGATCTTCCCGGACCGGGGCACGAACCCGCGTCCCCTGCATCGGCAGGCGGACTCTCAACCACTGCGCCACCAGGGAAGCCCAGGAAGGTGGATTCTTAACCACTTCCATCTGGAAGTCCCAATTCCAGATTAATTTTAGAATAATCTTTTCAAGTTAAAAAATAAAATTTTTGTAGACTTTCATTTAAATTTATGGTTTAATTAAAGAATTAACATCTTTAAAGCATTAAATCTTCCCTTCACGGAATATAGAATATGTCTTTCCATTTATTTTCTTCATGTCCCTCTGTACAGCTTAGTTTTATGTAAGTCCTGAAGATTTTCTGCTAATTTTGTTCCAAGGTATTTCATAGTTTTGGTTGCTAGGGTGAATGAGAATTTTTTTTTCCCAATCACAACTGGCTATTGCCTGTACTAGAAAGCTACAAAGAAGTTTTATATGTATATATATATATATATATATATATATATATATCTTTTAGTGGACAATTTTGTTGCTCTTATTAGGCCTAACCATTTTTAATGATTGATTATCCTTAGGTTACTGCCGTGGCCTCTCCCGTTGCAGAGCACAGCCTCCGGACGTGCAGGCTCAGCGGCCATGGCTCACGGGCCCAGCCGCTCCGCGGCATGTGGGATCTTCCCGGACTGGGGCACGAACCCGTGTCCCCTGCATCGGCAGGTGGACTCTCAACCACTGCGCCACCAGGGAAGCCCTATCCTTAGGTTGTTAGGTAGATACTTAGTTTGCAGCCAAAAACTGTGTCTCTTTTCCAGTATACTCTTTATTCTGCTTCAGTACATTGGCTAGATTATCCTTTCAGAACACTGTTAGATAACAGTAGTTAGAAAGGGTTTGTCTTGTCCCTAACATTATTTCTTTATTAAGAATGATGCTGGGTGTTGTTTCAGAAGATACATTTTATCATGTTAACAAAGCTTCTTTCTTTCCTAATTTATTAGGGGAGTTTGAAAAATAAAGAATAAATGTTGATTCTCATGTCAAATACTTTATTATTATCTGTGAAAGAGTCTTGGGTCTTTATTTTCTTTTGACCTTCTTCTGTGAGGTATTATATTAGTAGACTTCTTTTGTGGGGCCAACGTTACCTTCTCAACAAACTCATCAAATACATCATGGGCTCTAGGGTTGGGCAGACCTGGGCTGCCATCCTAGCCCACCACTTACTAGCTGGGGGGTCATGTACAAGTTCTAAATGGGGATGCACAACAAATGCTGGCAGTTATGATACATTATTCCTTCACTATATTGATGAATTTATTAATGCTTTTATTTAGGAAATTTGCATCTGTATTGTTGAGGTTGATGTGAAATATATGTGTATATGATTTATTAGGTTGTGTTCACAAAAATGAAATATGCTTGTTTTTTTATTTTCCTATGCTCTGCAGCAGTTAAAAACAGCAAGAGATATTTATGTACCCATGTTCACAGAAGCACTGTTCACATTAGCTAAGAAGTAGAGGCAACCCAAGTGTCATCTGACAGATGAGTGGATAAACAAAATGTGGTATATACATACAATGGAATATTCAGCCTTAAAAAGGAAGGAAATTTTGACACATGCTACAACATGGATGAGCCTTGAGGACATTATGCTGAGTAAAATAAGCCAGTCACAAAAAGACAAATACTGTATGATTCCACTTATATAAGGTATCTAAAGAAGGCAAATTCATTGAGACAGAAAACAGAAGGGTGGTTGCCAGGGGCTCGGGGGAGGGGAAAAAGGAAAGTTGTGGTTTAATGGGTACAGAGTTCCAGCTTTGCAAGATGAAAAAGTTCTGGAGATCTGTTTCTTAACAATTTCATTGAGATGCAAATTCATTAGCTTAGTTATAATAGGACTTTCTTAAAATATGCATTCGTTGTATCCCTTTGTTCACTTCTAATTTTGTATATATATTTTTTCCTCTTTGTTTACTTTATTTTTTCAAAGAATAACATTGTGAATTTATCTACCAAGATTCCTATTTATAAATTCAGCAATATCTGCTATCCTTTCCTTCCTCCTGGCTTTCTTAGCATATTTTGTTATTCTTTTTCCTAATTTGAGTCAAATGCTTATTTCATACCTTTTGATTCTTTCTTATTAAATATTAAAGCATTTAAGGTTCTAAATTTCCTTCTCTGTATAATTTGTAGAAAGTTCAGAAGTTTCAATTTGTGATACTGCATTATCACTCATCTCTAAATAAAGACAAATGGCTACATATGTAGTTTTTATTTTCTCATATGCTTTTCTTCTTTTACCTTCTAAGAGGTAACCTTCTATAATCATAAAAGGTTAAACAAATTAACTTTAATTTACTTAATTAAAATAAATTAAATTTGTTAAGTTTTAAATTAAATTTTAAATCTTTAAAATTATTATTCAAACTGTGTGCATATTTATTGCTCTGTTCCTTAAAAAACCAAAGCTGTCCCACTTATTAGCTGGTGACTTTGGATAAGTCTGTGCATTTATTCCTATCTTATGGTCAGGCACTGTTCTGGGAGCTGAGAATACAAGAGTGAACAGGACAAAAGTTGCTGTTTTCACAGAGTATTCTCTCTCTCTCTCTCTCTCTCTATATATGTATATATATATATGCTAGAAATAAACAGGATGATTTTAGCTAATGACAGTATGCAGACAGTAAAGAAGATGCGGTAGAATGATGGGGTGGAGACGGTTTTTTTGGTTTTGGTTTTAGATAGTTTTTTTTTTTTTTTTTAATTTGGCTGAATCAGGTCTTAGTTGTGGCATGCGGGATCTTCACTGAGGCATGTGGGATCTTCTGTTGTGGTGCGCGGGCTTCTCTCTAGTTGCGGTCCATGGGCTCCTGACCGCATGGGCTGAGTAGTTACGGTGCACAGGCTTAGCTGCCCTGCGGCATGTGGGATATTAGTTCCCCGACCAGGGATTGAACCCGTGTCTCCTGCATTGGAAGGTGGATTCTTAACCACTGGACTACCAGGGAAGTCCCAGGGTGGAGGTGTTTTAGATGGGGTTGTCAGGGAAGACCTCTGCTAACTGCTAGATCCCATGGACTCATCTTGGTCCTTAGCCCAGAAAACCTCTCCTGAGCCATTTGGTACCACTCACCTCCCCCTTTTTTAAACTGTTGCTTTCCTTGGTTTCTGTGACGAGATAGTAGTGACTTTGTCACCACTGTCTCTTGGTTTCCTCCTACGTCTCTGACCTCCGCCTTTCAGACTTTAGTCCAGGCACATCTTCCCCCGCCCACCCTGCTGGGTAGCACAGTCATCTGTCCTGGCAGCTGGAAGAGGAGCTTAAATGCTGGCTCCCTCTTCTGAGAGCTCTTGCTTGTATTCAGACCTTTGGCACAAGGTGACACTGGGGTGGCGGCACAGGTTCAGGATACAATGTCTGAGTCAAGGCAGTAAGATGGCTTCCCAAAGGCGGAGGTTAGGGCACAAGTCCACCTGGCTTTCTAACACACGGCTCAACACCACGGACATTATTTCAAGGAAGGGCTCAGCAAAAGAAAGTAAGGAAGTACTGTGCTGACCGAAAGGCACTCAACACAGTGCTAGAAAGCAAACATGGTCCTATCCTTACATGACATGAGGTTACATGACAGTTCAGTGACCTGACTCACATAAAACAATAAGAAAACACTGCAAAACAGCAAAAAAACACATACCAAATTGTGGGAAACAGGCCACAAGTGCCACTAGAGCTCAAAGAAGGAAGCCCTGAGTGAATTTATCAGTTCAAGAAGACACTGATGGTAGAACTTGAACCAAGCCCTCAGGGAAGCAGGTTTAATCACCAAAGGACACAAAAGTCCATGGTTATTCAGTGCGACAGGGCTGGATTCTGGATCCAGCAGGCACAATGAATGATGCGGGGCTTATCCTGTAAGAGTAAGGCCCACTTCTAACCCCAAGTAGGCAAAGGTTAACAAAAAATTCAACCCTCGACTAAAGAATAAAGACTTCTGTGAAGAGGATCAAAGTTCTCTTCCAATTCTTTCACCTCAAGAAATAGTTGGAACAACAAAAGTGGGAGGTTCAAACAAGAGTGGGATGGAACCAAGGGTTAAAAGATACGGTGCAATCTCTTTAGGTCCTGGCTCTGCTCTGGGTCTTAAGGGAAATGAGTAGAAATTTGGAATGTTTCTTCTGATTCTTGAGGTTCTCAGTTTTCCAGTTCAGAACATCAGGGCAGACCAGAAAAGATATTTGGAGCTGAGGCTCTGTTAGTGATAAAGAATGTGAATCTATCTGAGGAGTCCTCTAGCTGGAAGCTGGAGGAGGTAGAGGTCTCGCAGGTGGAAGTAACGGCACCTCAACTCTAACACTTGCAGAGATACAAATAACAAGTAGCTTAAATCTTTATATTGAATAGCATCTTTACAACTCTCATAGTTGCATATGGAGTTCATTCTATCCTCATTCGAGGTAGGTATATTAGACTGATCCCACTTCACAGAATTTTAAAGAAGTTTGGGAAGTTCAGTGACTTCCTGGTGAATGAACAGTTGAGCCTAGAAGCAAAGTCTTTAATGTTCAGCCTGGCACTTCCTCTCAAGAGGATAATGCTCCAGTGTTCCAAACAGGCCTTCTCAGTGCCTCAAGCAAAGCTCCTCACAAAAAGAAAGAAGCCTTGCCTCTGAAGTTCCACTCCGGGCTCACACACTTGAAAGATCCTTGAACAAACTGGTCTCCAAACCCAGGTGGGGTTAATATACTGAGATATAGTGGGGAGGGGCTGGGAGGCACAATACAAACTGGACTGTTTTCTAGGGAACAACATCTGGTCTGATCTGAAAACTGTTCTCAAAATCCACTTGAAGCAGACCAAAGTCACAGGATTCACGGGGCCCTCATGTCATTGAGGCTTTGCTCCTAGCGGTCTCCAGTCCTGTCAACCCCCACATGAAAAGCTCCTTCCACTGGGGTAACTGAAACCCAGAGGTGACCAAAGTCAAAGGGGATAGGCATTATGATTTTAAACTCTGGGGTGCCAAATGGAAGTGGAAACCCTTGCTTCTCAAACAACAAGTATCCACCATGACACTAGGGAATGATCCCCCCCACTAGTGAATGCTTCCCACCATGGCTTTTAAGGTGTCTGGCACCCAAGAGAGCATTATAAGGCTTAAGTGGCTTTTTTCTTCCTCTTTGGTGGTATTCAATTAGGAGTATGTGGAAGTAATCAGCTGAAAAAACCCAGGCCTGCCCTGACCCCCAGCAGAGTCTTCACCAGCGTCTCTGCACCTGGCCCACGGCACTTTGGAGGGTCTGTGCCTCTGAGGCCAGCTGGGATGCAATCAGATACTGCTTCTCTCTCCCCACTCAGTCCAGACCAGTAAGTATCGCACTTGTGTGGCTTGGGAGAGTGGAAAGGCTTTCAGGAGCCCAGAAGTCAGTCTCTTTATCAAGTAGTTTTTACCCTTTCAATACAAGCTTCTTTCCTCAGGTTTTGTGGTCTGACTTCCTTTTATTCACAATATTCCTTTCCTCCTTTCCCTACAGTTCTGGCTCCTTTTCTCTCACTGCCCTATCCAGTCTCCCTGCTTCCTTGTGAGCTGGCTTGATAGCATGTCTCTTCCACAGATGTAGGGTGAAGTGAGACACTAAAGCTGGCCTGTGCAAAGTACCACTTTCGTGGCTAGACTGTAGCAGGTCTGAAGAGGACAACTGCAGACTGATTTCCCGCACCCATCCATTTACTGAGATTTCTTCTGCACAGGTGTGGAGGCAAGAAAATGTGGCGATCTGGTAAACAGTAAATGATCAATGTGGTTGCAATCTATGATACAGTTCACTTTGGTTCAACAAACATTTTCTGAATGTCTATGATGTGCAGAGACTGATGAATCAGTTCAAAACTCCCCAGTATAAATGACTAATACAGTGGTTTTCAACCCTGGCTGCACTTGAGAATCCTAGCAGCTTAAAAGACAAAAACAGAAACAAACAATGTCTGGGGTCCCTCTCCAGAGATTTGGATTTCACTGGTTGGGGGGTGGTGGAGTGTGAGTATCAGTATTTTTTAAAAAGCTCCCCAGGTGTTTGAATGTGTAGTCAGGGGTAAGAGCTTTATGTGGCCATATGTAGAAGGTTTGGAATAAGGGCTAAATTTAGATTTTAAGCAGTGGAAAGCTATTGTAGGTTTTTGAGCAAGTGAGGAAACATGAGGATGGCTGTAATGTGGGAAACTTCTCCTGACTGTACTGGGCAGAAAAGACTGGAGTCAAGAAACACTAAAAACAAAGAGACCTGGTAAAAAGTCTATTGCAATAGTTCAAGTAAGGGGTAATAAGATCCTAAACTAAGCAGCAGCCTTGAGAATGGAAAGAAGGGGTGAATTTCCTGGAAAGTGCAGGGCCAGGCAATTGTAGGACTGTTAAGGGCAAAGGGAGCAGTCCAGGCTGCCTCTGGGGCTACGGCAGGAAAGGAGGGCAGTGACCAGAGAGGTTCTCTTTCCCTTGCCCAGACCCACCTACCTCCACATTCCCACCTACTCTGAAACTGCAGAACAAAGAACTTCTAGTATCTTTGGAGTTAAGAACTTATGAGAAAAACAAGAATATAGACACTTGGCTTTTGGGGGAAAAGTTCAAGGGCTGCTAACCTAAGCAATAAAGACTGAATATATTCGGGACACAAAATTTTAAGATGAAGCAAAACTTCATACATTTGCAAATTTTCTTTACCACAGAATTTTGATACAAAAAGAAATCATTCTCCTATCCAAGGCATTTACTCTCCTGCCCTGACCAGAGAGGACACAAACAATACCATTAATTTCTGGGCCACCTTATAACACTAGGCTCAGCTCACAGAAAAAATACAGAATCAACTGCAGCTTCAAACATCTTCCTAGATGTTGCCTAAGTCAGAAAGGAAGAGCCAACACAATAAAACCAGCAGGGTGGGGTGGCATGGGAATATAATCATTTATTTGGAGTGTAACCTGGTACTCCAAACAAAGGCTCTATTATCCTCAGCTGAAAGCTTTTAGGGCATAAGGAGGAAGTGAATGGGATGACCGACTTGAGATAGCACCAAAAGAACAGAGATGACTTCACAGTCCTGGAAGATGGCAAAAGGCAGAGAGAAAAGACTGAACAATTAAAAGTGAACTGGGACATACCTTCAATGTTGGTACATCTCAAATTCCATTTTCCCCTCACCTTTCCCCAAATAACCAGACCATTTAGTTAACCTCTCTAGACAATGCTTGATCCAACAGATCATTCTAGAGCACAAAAAAATATATAGTTGTTATTTTATTGTAGAAGAAAAAATATCCCTAAATATTTGTTAAATAACAATAACTCCTGACAAAATCATTCTTCAGGGTTCTTGGGCCTCACCATCTGGTCAAACACAGCAAGCTCTCCCTCAGCCTTATGATAAGCTTCATTAATATTGCCATAAACCACAGAAAAACCCAAAGATTTTCTAAATGGCTTCCAAATTTCTGCATAGATGCCCTTAATTAGTCCAAAGGTAAACAATAAACAAGTTGGCCGAGAAATTAGAAGGATCTCTGAGAGGGGAAAAAATGTTAACAATTGGTGAATCTAGAACAAAGGGTATATAAGTGTTCATTACAACATTTTTTCAACTTAATTTTTTAGTTACAGGCAGACTGAAAAGTTGCTTTAGCATGATCATGCTATTTTCCAGATGTGCCTAAAAAACATATTCAATTATTTCTTTTCAAACCAGAAATAGAAAATCAGTTCTCCCCCAGGTGATACGTTCTATTCTGTTTTAAAAAGCTTCCAGAGCTTTCTGGAAAGTTTAAATTAAGGGGCTACCAGTACACTGATACGGTTTTATAGTTCTTGGGAAGTGTCTGAGTCAAACTCTCATCGAAGGTCTGTGATGGTCACTGCTCTGTCCACAACAGTCACGTGGCTGCAGCTCTGCAACAGGGAAAAAGAAAGAAAGGGAAAGTCCTGGAAAATTCTGAAAAGTCATCTTTAAAACTCCTTACTTGTTGAAGTCATGGAAGATATCTTTTACTTAACTTCCTGTGTGTTTTCTTATCTTTGAAAAGCAAGTTTAAAAGCTATTTACAATAAGCAGCTCACTGCCTAACTTCTTATATCTTTTGTATATTGTCATGATATATAAATATATATGTTTAAGAAAAACCCAAACAAAAAAAAACTCCTATTTACAATGCTTATTCTGGCTAGTGGTTCCCAGGCTGGCAGCCAGACTGCTACTTAAATGGCTGTTATGGTAAGGGGTCTGGGAATTATTACTTCCACCAACCCAGAATCAATAGGCTGTAGCCTGAATCAATGTGGGCCCATATACCTTCATTTATTTTTCAAATGTATGTATATTCTAGAGTCATTCATAAAATATACATTTATTTTAAATAACTGCTGAATTCATTGCAGTTTTTTGGGTTATTATGTCAACCAGATAATAAAGTACACCTACTCTCACATGGGGAATACTCCCTCTTGGCATGCATAAGGGTTCATCCTAACTGAAAGCCTAGGCATTTCTGGGGGATTGTATAGCCTCTGTTTCAACATCCTGGTACCTAGACATTTATTATATTCCAAGGCAGGCTAACCTATTTGTGAACAAGTCTGTCAGAAAGTTCTTTCTCATACTCAGCTGAAAACTGTCATCCCACAGGGTCTTAAGTTTTAGTTCTGGGAGTCACACCCAATACCTTTTTATACAACAATTCTTCTAACACTTATAGTCAGTTCTCAGATGCTCCCTGGGGTTCTCTCCTAAACACCCCCAGTTTCTTTTATGTGACAAGGGTCTAACTCCCTTTTCCATATTGGTCACTTTTCAGGAAACCCAAAAGAAATAATAATACTCCATGGCCAGCATGGAGTGAAGCAATACTATCACATTAGATTTGAGGGGAAAAATTGAAACATACTTATCAGCAACTGAAACTTTTTACTCACAGAATACCACTTGGGGAAAAAAACTTTCTAATAAGGTCATAAAAATCCCTGTTATCTAAAATCAAATTAAAAGCAATATTCCACAATTAAATATACTTAAGTGGCTTTTTCTTTTGAATTCAAATCTCTTATTGAAGTGCAGGCTTAGCAACTGATGATGATGAAGGAAAAAACCTAACATTTAATAAGCAAGCTACTGCACTTGGTACTTTCTGTGCATCACTTCATTTAATCCTGTCAATAACCCTATTCAAGTACGTATTATTATTATCATCTTCATTTACAGATGAGAAAGCTGAGGCCCAGGAAGGTTAAGTAACTTGATCAAAGACACACAGTCCTTAAGTAGCAGAGCTAAGACTCAAACTCCTTCCTATCCCACACCGCTTCCCATGTATGTTTTTATTAGGAAGATTTGGAAAAATAAGTGACAAGGCTGATCTTCTATGTGTGTCACAAAGGACAATGTGCCTCATCAGCTCTTACTGTCCTCCCTGGTTAAAGCACAGCTCCGATTTCTTCTACATAGATACATACACAGAAGAGAGGTGGATCCTTGCTGTGTGGATGAAATCCTTTCTGGCGACAGGAAGAAATCTCCTCTAGTCCGTGGTCAGTTAGTCTAAAGAATCCAGTTCTGAAATAAGAAAAAGCAGATCTAGAATCAAGCAAAGGTGTCCCCTCAATCACACACACACACACACACACACACACACACACACACACACACACAAACACACACACAGAGCAGTGAAGAGCTCACTTTGAGACAGCCTCAAAAGTATGCTGGCTCATAGGTCTCTTCTCTGGTGAATGAATCAGTTAGAGAATGACTCATCACCGCCACTACGCTACTTTTACTGGGAGAATTCATAGTAAATAACAGGATTTAGAATGAAAAAGTAACTTTTGGAGATAATCTGTTGGATTTTGAAATTTTCTAATCTGATATCAATCTCTTGAAATTCCTACTGCTTCAAGTCAAACACTTCAAATTTTTTATGTCCTTTTCTTATAAAAGCATCTAGGTTGTTGCTTGGATACTTTTGTAAACAAGTTAGAGTAGGTTTATCAGGATATAGGACTTAAAAGGAAGCCTTTTTAAAAAGCCAATCAATACCACAATCTATATATTTTATAGAGAACAAGGTCTTAAGAATGGAGAATGTTTCCTCTGAGGCTTTTCCCCGGCTATCTCCTTGCAAAACCCTGAACCACACCCTATGTACTTACTCCTGGAACTTGGGGGAACAAACAATGGCTATCGACTCTGGCAACATCATCTGGTAGGAGCAGTGAGTGTGTAGGTCAACACTGGAGAGGAAGGCGGTCTGCGTGGGATGAGTCTGAGAAGAGAAAAAAAGGCAGGGACCCCTTCAGCGAGAATACACAGTCAAGCCTGGCCCATGAAGGAAGGTAGAGCCAAGCAATTCTCAATAACTTGCTACGATCTCCTTACGTACAAAGCCATTAGCAGCCATGAGGAATATGCCTGAAGTTCATAATAAGTAATGAACCTCCTTCCCAGCACTGTAAACGAGTATAGTGTAACATGAGTATGTGAAGAGACTCAATTTCTAATTGACCATCAAGACTTATCTGGCTACTCACAAGCTCTCTCAACACAATGGCGTCTCCCATACTGGATCAGACAGTACATGCTGCCCAATACAACAACCTAGTAGAAGTCAAGGACTTAACAAAGCACAGTTAGATGAATGATTCTTCTTCCTGATGGAGGGGTTAAAAGGTCAAGCATGAGTCTGGGGCTCTATAGGCAAAAGTAGCAAAAGCTGTCCTGTGGTTAAAGCATATCTTTCAAGGATATGAGAGGCAGAGGGTTACTGGGATTTCAGAAGGGTAGTTAAATCACACAAAGGACCCTGTCTTATTTGAGAAAAAGACCAAGATATTGAATTTTGAGGGTAATCAGTTAAAGCACCATCTAAATTACATTGTTTATCTCATCTGTTTTCAGTTACTTAATGGTTTTTGTTTTGGCCACGCCTCGTGGCTTGTGGCATCTTAGTTCCCCAACCAGGTATTGAACCTAGGCCACAGCAGTGAAAGCACTGAGTCCTAACCACTGGAATCCCACAGTTATTTAATGTTTCATTGATCACACTCTTTGTACACAAATGGACCATATAAAGACTTACGTTCATCTCAGAGGGGGTGTGAGATAACAAGGATGGAAAAAGAAAGACCCAATATGACTCAAAAAGACCACCAATCTTTACTGACAGAAAAGCACAGAAAAGAAATATGTGCCCTTGACCAGTGTTTTCAACCCTGTTGTGCAAAAAATGAAGCTTCTGAGGAACTTGTTAAAAGCACAGGCTCCTGCACCCCACCCTGGAAATATCCATCCTGAGAAGGAAATTTTTTTCTTTAAAGCTCATTAAATGATTCTTATGTGCAGCCTAATCTGAGAAGCACAACTGCATAGAATGCTGTGACCAGCTCATTGTGGAAGAGGTCTGCAATACAGGAACATGTTAGCTGAGTGCTGACAGTAAATCTACACACAGGTCTGCATGGGGAAGGAAAGAACTTTCATGACCACAAGGGAGAAACAGTTTCTACCTAATACGAATATGATCCTATAGACTGTTAGGGACAAACAGCCTGTGCCAACACCCTACAGCCCATGGTTACAGCCTGGAATTTTAACTGAGAACAAATAAGACCTACACAAGCTGATGAAGGCCTCCAATCTAAAGTTGGGTTAGCTAGAAAGACGATATACAGATACATAGCAGGGGATCAATAAAAAATTGTTAAACTAAACCAAAAAATCTTGTTTGAGCCTCTGCTCCCCACTAACTACTGTACCTTCTCTCCTTCCCTTTACAGTCAAGTTTCTTGAAAAAACAGTTACGCTCACTGTGTCCACCATGCTGGTGACAGAGGCAGGCATTTTTATGAAGAGAAAACAATACACTAAAGGAGCAGAAATAAGTGAGGAGAGTGAATGCCCAGGGTAGCCTGGGTGCCTGGATGAGTAGGGCAGCCACAGGAGAGCAATGCCAGGTAAGACAAGGTGAAGGAGTGCCTTGAATACTGAGTTGGGGGTTACACAATAGTTGGTGATAAACATGACCATACAAAGTTTTTGACCAGGGAACCTGATTTATATAGCTGGCAAGGTACAGAAGGAAGAACTGACCTTTTGCCTTCTCCTCTTGCCAATTTTAAGATCTGAGCAAACGTTATGGTCTGCTTTTGTTTGCTTTCAATCCCAAGTTAGGAAGGAATGCTACAGAAATATCATGGGGAAAAAAAGCTGGAATACTATCAATTTAGGCTCTAAATTTCTTCCTAGCTAGGCCCCCACTGATATTAAAAATTCTTTTACTCATTTGTGGCTAAGATCTACCTGAAGTCTAAACAGAAATTATTCCAAACTTTCCCCATCTTCTCCAGTTTTTAAACTTATCTGTCTCCTCCTGCTGAGCAGTGGATCTAGACTTCAACCTTGTTGATAGCAAGATCACCTAAAATGAGTTCCCTCAACCCCTCCAATTATAACCTCAAAAATCTCTCGGTATCTTTCTTTCTTCCTTCAATTCTGTCTCAGAGGAGTGAGTGTTTTCTCCCCCATATGAAGATGACTCCTTTTTTGTACTTCTGATTTAATACTTTCCTATCTTCCATTACCTTGTCTCTCCTGACCTCTGACATCTGCTGCACAGGCTCCACTATACTCCACCAGCTCACTGGGCTTAAAAACATGTTCAGGGACTTCCCTGGTGGCACAGTAGTTAAGAATCCGCCCGCCAATGCAGGCGACACGGGTTTGAGCCCTGGTCCAGGAAGATCCCACATGCCGCGGAGCAACTAAGCCCGCCTGTGTGCCACAACTACTGAGCCTGCACACCTAGAGCCCATGCTCTGCAACAAGAGAAGCCAGTGCAATAAGACCATGCACTGCAACAAAGAGTAGCCCCTGCTCGCTGCAACTAGAGAAAGCCTGCGCTCAGCAACGAAGACCCAACGCAGCCAAAAATAAATAAATAAATATATATATTTTTTTAAAAAAATGTTCAGACAACTATACACAAGCATGCAGATGAACCTTAAAAACTGAGTAAAAGGGCTTCCCTGGTGGTGTAGTGGTTGAGAGTCCGCCTGCCGATGCAGGGGACACGGGTTCATGCCCCGGTCTGGGAAGATCCCACATGCCGCGGAGCGGCTGGGCCCGTGAGCCACGGCTGCTGAGCCTGCGCATCCGGAGCCTGTACTCCAGAACGGGAGAGGCCACAACAGTGAGAGGTTCGCGTACCGCAAAAAAAAAAAAAAAGAAAATTGAGCAAAAGAAGGCAAGTACAAAAAAATACATATTATACAATTCTATTTACATAAAGTTCAAAACCAGGCAAAACTAAACTATTGGGTTTAGGGATACACACTTAGGTGGTAAAGCTATAAAGAAAAGCAAAGAATTTCCAGAAATGTCAAGTGAGGGACTATCTATACCAGAGAGGAAGGGTAACTGGGCAGGACATGGAGGTGGGAGTGTGCTTCTGGCGACGCTCTATTTCTTGACCTAGGTAATGTATGCGCACAGATGTTTGTTTAATGATTCATTAAAGTGCACGTTTATTTTATGTACTTTCTTATACACATTTCAAATATAAAGGTTTAAAAAAAATCAAAATAAAAACAGAACACATTTTCACACTAAACCATAAATCAAGCAAACTCTCTCAACCTGGCTATTCCTTAAGCCACCATTCCATCTCTTTCCTTTCCTTTAGTCAGTGTTAAGCTCTTCAAAAAATCAGTATATATTTCACTATCACCACAACCTCAATATCCATTACTTCTTAAACCTTTTTAATCTGCATAAAACCCACTAAATTGAGGTCATCAATGACCTCATCAAATCCAAAGGGCTCATACAAGTCTTCATCTCTCTGCAGCATGTGACATAGTTAACATCCTGAAGCTTCTTCTTAAGATGTTCCTCCTCCTTTGGCATCTGCGCCTTAACACTCCCCTCACCTTTCTCTGACATCTCACTTCATGACTGACTACTCCCTACGCTCCCCTAAGTGGCCTGTCCTTCAAGCTGCCAGTGAATCTCTTCCTGTTCTCCACCCTCCTCCAGTTCCAAGGCTTCCAAGGTCAGCTGTATGCAGAGGTCTCCCGGTTCTCTTTCCCACCTAGACCGTGTTCCCAAGTTCCAACTGCCTGATAATTACCTCCACCAATATAATGTCAAATACTCACAACGGAAGACACCATTTGCCCCGCTTCCAAGTAAGCTCTCCTGCTGGAGCCTCTGTTTCTGCTTATGAGATGATTAATCATTGCCACCCCCATGAGTCAGGCCTGAAATCTCTAAGTCATCACTTACTCATCATCCTCTCTTACTCATTCCCCACATCCTCTGAAATCCTACATTTATCTCTTCCTTCCCAAATGCACTGCTATCACCGTAGCTCTCATCATTATTAGACTTTATCATCACATTAACCTCTTAAATGATCTCCCTGCTTCAACCTCCTCACTAAAAAGCAGAACTATCCTGCCTGTCCACCCAAAACCCTCCAGAACACTGCTCCTAAAGTATCATGTGAAAGCTTACCTACAACTGTTTCCTGATATGAACCATAAGCCCCAGAAAACTGGACCACTCAAAGCTGCAGGATCACAGTCTGCCTATTCCAGTGTTGTCCCCTCCATATGGAACTCTCCCTTGGCTCACCTCGTCAAAATTCTAGAAAATCACCCCAGGTGTGATCCTTCCCTCCTCTGAATTCCACAGGGCTGTTTGCACCTCTTGAGGCACTTGGCACATTCTGCCTCACATGAAGAGTTATGACTTGTCTATATGTCAGTCTCCTTTATGAGACTAAAATCATATCTTACTCAAATTTGTATCCCCTGGCGGATAAGGTACAAGTTTTCTACTCCCCATGTAAGATAATGGGGGATACACAATAAAAGGCAAATATTTATGAAAGGACAGAGGCACACTGACTGCCTCACAGGTCAGTATTTCCCAAATTCTAACATACAAGTGTGTGCAATCTTCCCAAATCCAGAAATGAGCTGCCTTGTTTTTATGTAACCCTGTCACACAATATGGAAAGCAGCTTGGTCTATGAGAATGAGGGGTTGAAAAGGAATAGAAAGAAAAATTAAGAAGTAATCTTTAGGGATGGAATTATATTTTACCTGAATATTACCAGAAGACTGTTAAGACATGCAGACACTTGAAAATCTCCTATATTCGTGGCCCTTCTGATTTATGTAAAGGTATAGGCTGCTTTAAGAAAGACCAAATGGGGGCATCTGAATTAACTTCCTTGGCTCATTTAAAATATTTTGATTTATATACCTTTCAGGAACATCATTTGTACGAAGTAAGGCATAGCCTCTACCGTCAAGGTCCACATATACTCTAGGCTAGCATCCTATCACTGTTCACGCTCACAGGGGAATTGGGACTTTAGGGAAACAGGTTCATTTCCATTAAAAAATTTTAAGTTAAAAAGCCCTAAGTAATGCCCGGAAATCAATACTGTGGTGCAAGCAGTTACGTATGCTAGGGAAGTCAAGTCTGCATCCAACAGAGGGAAGTACAACCATCTAAATAGTCTGGATACAATTCACTCTGCTCCAAGCCAAAAATAAGCAGTGTGTTTATAATATCATGTGAGAAGAGGAGACGAACCCCTGGAGAGCTCGGAATTGCTTACGTGAATCCAGCCCAGTGTGATGAGACCCTGCTGATCCTGTATGAGGAAAAGCTCTTCTTCGTTCTCGGTGTTGCAATAATCAGACCCAGCACTTTGCTTGGGGATGAGGACATGGGTAATGGTAAATTCATTCCTCATCTGTCAAATGAGAAAACAGCTCATCACAATTCCCTGGCACTTAGGCAACCCCACTCTGTCACAGCAGTGGAAAGTTAAACATCTATACAAGCGAAGGCCCTTCCCCCCAGCATCAGTCTTCTAAGTGAGGTGAGTCCCTTATGTCAGTCATGTTCACAACCCTGACTGCCCAAGTACATTGTTTGGGGCCCTCTGCAAAGCCACAGATGCCCACAGCCCTGTGGGAATTTCCTGCTGCAGCCAAACAGGTCTACTCATGATTCTTAAGAAGCTCTGGGTATAGTACCATTTCTCTTCCTTTGTTCATGTCTAGAGTAGTTTCCTTTTACTATTTCCCTAAGCCCTTCCCATCCTTTAAAGCTCAGTTGAAGTCTATTCCACCTTAGGTGTTTATTTATTCAGCAGTTAGTAATGGGTTCTTTAAGCACCTCCATTTAATGATCCTTCTTTCCTCATAATTCCTAGTGCCTTTATTGTACATACTAGTCAACATACTATCTATCTTTTGGTGTATATCTCCCATCTCTCCAAAGTGCTGGGGTACTTTTTGCGGACACATGCTCCGTGCCTTACATATTTCATATTCCCAGGTCCTGCCATAAAGTCGGTGTTCAAAAGCTAATACACAGGATCTTCCTACCAAGTTTAGAATTAGGTATTTCTTACCACTGGCATTAAAATAATCAGTTCAGTTCAAGGGACTTTGAAAATCAATCAAATACAGGGTCACTAAAATCAAGGTGACATTGCATTACGCTGCCCATGGCTCTTTGGCAGAAGGATTGGCACAAAGAGTAACTGACCCTGGGTATCTTCTCTGAGAGTCACAGGAGGCCAAGGGGGAAGAAACAGTCTCAGCTCAGGAAAGCATTTGTCTTTTACCAGTTTTCCACAGAGAATTCCACATGTCTCTACTCCCCGGGCAGTGTTGGCACTGGCCAACTGGAGAAACCGTGGGCAGAGCTTCCCAGGCACCACCACGTGGCGCAGTCCATCGATTGTAGGAGCTGTAATGGAGAAAGAAGAAATGTCTGAGATCATGGGGCACAGCCTCCCCAAGCAGACCTCAGAGTTGGCAGCCCTGGGAGAGCAATGCTAAATCACTGGGGTCCCGCAACTGTAGGTAGCGCATGGGGATCTCATCCTTATGGCAGAAGAAAAAGGGCTGTAAAGTCTTTTCTCCAACCTCTTGCTACAGCCATTGGGAGTATGTTATTTCAAGAAAAGAAAAGAGGCTTTAATCATTCAAGTTAACACAAAGGTAAACTACTGCTTAAAAGAAGTTTCTGAGCTATTCAGGAATAATAGTGAGAGACAATCCTGCCTAGTACATGGGGAGAAACCTGAAGGCCAGGCTTCAAGAGTCCAGCACCCCTTGCCCACTCTTACCTTGTGCTTTTAAGTGGATCTTCTGCGAAGCTGAACTCCTTACATGACTACTTGAAAGACAATTCCTAACAAAAAGATCTATTCTATTAATCAAGGCATACTCATCATTTTGCCACTATTGTTATTTTCTCAGATAGCCATACATTGGTGAGAGGAGGAAAGACTCAACAGTTTTTTATGGCTAGACTGAATTATCACTGACTACATACAATACTTACCTTGACTAAACTCCTTACCAATTAGGAACATTTGCAGGGCAAGCACAATTCAGTAGCTCTTTTTTATTATTTAAAGGTCAGTGGTTGAACTGTAAAGTGGTACTATAAATCTCAAATTTCCTTTACAAAAGGTCAACAGTGGTCTCTAGTTCACTGAACATTTCAAATCTCTGTATAACCCTTAAAAGCTGAGGGTCTGACTTTCAAGGATGTTATTAGCTCTTCAGAAAATCGACCTGGCCCAGGTAAACTATATGTCTTAAGCAAAGTCCACTTTATAATATAGCTGTGATAGAACACAGTATGGTAATACTAATCAAATGGATTTCTGTGACCAGAGCCTAATGAGTGGTATCATGGAGGTAGTTGTAGCTGAATCTCCTGCAATGACACCCTGTTTGGTTGCAGCTGAGATAGAAGAGTACGGAAGCAAATGAATTCACTACCTTCTGAGTTGCTCAATGCTCCAGGTTTCAAGGATCTATCCACTACAGGTGGCTTGGCAGGCCTTACAGTTGTATTACAGTCCGAAGGCTGTGTGTATATAACAGGTGCCGTGGGGAACACATCTAGGGAGGGCTTCTCTAAGTCAGGTACCAGTGGGCCGTCCAGGCCAGGGTCCACCTTCCCAAACTCCTGTACAATTTTCAGTCGTTCTTTTTCTAGTTCCTGGTTCCGGATCATCTCCTCAAAGGCATGGAACTGTTCCTGCTCCAACTGTTGCTGCTTCTGTTGTGCCACCCTCTGTCTTTCCTTTTCCAGCTCTTGCTGGATGGCTACGTTTCGGGCAAATTCTTCCTCTTCCTTCTTCTACAAAGAATGAATACGAGTTAGGCTAACACTTTATACTCAAGTGACTTCACATCTTAGAAGGACAAGGCTTTTCAGCAGGGAGATTGCCCCAAATGTACTTCTGCTCTAGCGTGAGTTCCCAACACAGAATTCATGTTTCCCTTAGTACCTCTACACCCATGGAACAGCTGCTGCTCCTGTCTATCTAACTACCATACACCTATTCTTCAAAAACAGTTAAAGTCCTGATCCTCTTGGTACCCTTTCCCAATGACTTTAACTAATGCATTTTCTTCTTTACCAAAATCTCAAGGCAACTTACTCTCTGCACCTCATAATCTGTATCATACAATTTTAGCCTCTGGTGTGCCATGTATACATTCTGTATCCCAAGTAAGGCTGTGAAACAGAACCAAATCTAAACTTACAACTGCCATGTTGGGGGTCTCTGTTGAATTTTGACCCTGAATGAAGCCTCTGAAATTTTTCTGGTGATTGGTCCAATATAGAGTGACATTTTAAACTACTAAGAAACATCAAGGAATAATCTCCTTCATGAAGGTTTTCACTCATTTTCACTCATTTCACTAAGGTACTCTAAGGGTACCGTAGAAATACATAGCTGTTCACCTCTCTGCTAATTTTCAACATCAGAGTCCAGAACAGAATTCAGTAGAGTGTACAAAAGAATGTGCAAGTGCTTGCAGTGTGTGTTCTCACCTGACGCAGACCAATGACACTGTCTCAGAGCTTCTCATGTGTTTTAACTGACTCTTCCTAACAAGAATCATTTGAAAATAGCTTGGAAAAAAACCCCAATTATTATAAACAGGTATATCCTATGTTGGATATAATCAAATGTGTATCAAATATCCCAAATTCTCTGATCTAAAAACCTTATACTTTAGTGCGATTTTCATTGTTCTTAGGTTCTAGCTCTAGACATAGCAGACAAGCAATAGATATTCTGTCCCTCAAGTCATCCTCTTAGATAAACAGGCTAAATCTGTATTAGAATCCTCAGCCTAAACACCTTTTTTGAGTTTCTGGTCTTTGCCAATAAAGTAAAATATCACATTAAAATCACAAGAATCCTAGGTCACAGCCTAAGAAACCAAAATAATTTCCTTTTTTTTTTTTTTTGCTATTACATACTCACTTTTTCTTCATTATAGTCTATATATTCTTTGGTATATCGTTTTAACAGTTCTGCTTTCAGCTCTTCTGCTTTGGGAAATGCAATCTCCTTTAATTTCTGAGACACAAAATCAAAAACTGGGAGTTAGAACAATTGCCCGCTAATTAAGTAGAGAAGTAAAAAGACTGAAATCAAGTTGGCAATGGCAACAATGTTTCTAAAAACATTTAAATAATAATTTAAATTTAAATAATTTAATTTAAAATACCTCCTACCATACCAGATATTTCGTAACTGATCTAGTGAAATGGCCTTATCTCCTATTTGCAGGATATGATGCTCAGATGCAGATACTGCTACTTATATTTTGGAGTTAGTTTGTGCTTCTCTGAAGCTTTTAGATGGGCAACAGTTAAAGTGAAGACCCACCTTTACTGTGTCTTTCTTTTCAGGAATGACAGCCGATTTGTAATCTCGATGCTTTGGTAGTTTCTCAATAAAGAGCCTAAGGGAACAGATCAGATTGACTGTGATGCAAAGAAGATGTCCAAATGTCCAAAAGACTCTGAAGCAATGCAACTCCCTTACCCTGCAGAGACTACTTGATGGGTTTCCAGGCATGCAGGGATAACAGGAACACCCTGACAGGCCATGTTCCCCACTCATCTCTAGCCCTGTAAAGAGCAACAGAGTGTTTCCCTCTTCTCCCAAATCAGATGTGCAGCAGCACCAGACTCCTACAACAAAAACGATGGGGAGGAAAGCCTATCCTGCGCCCCAAAATACACCTCCAAAGAGATTCTTTTCTTCTTGTGACAGTAACAGGCTTCCAAAGGAAAAGGCCTCTCACAAATCATTCTTCAGAGAACAGTTTGGCAGCCAAGGACAGGAGGCTAAGAGAAAACCCACATTCTATTACTACTTCTAACTCTGTGTGACCTTTAATGCTGGCTTTTCTTCTTTGGGATTCATGTTCCATCAAAGAAGAATATTCCTTGCACCAGATTAAGCACTGAGATGCTTAGACAGTTCATGTGTTATATGTGTGTAATATGTGCATGTTCCATGTGTAACGTGTATTATGATCTCTGATGAAAAGTGCTTAGAGAAACATTAAGTGCTAGATTTCCTCTTTCAGTTCTTGTCCTTGGCTGTAAAGCTCAGTGGGAAAAATAAACTGAATCAATTCATAGACCTCTAACATTTATGATGTCTACTTGGGGACGGTGAAAATAATAGAAGTTCAGTAACTTGTCATAGCCAAAACGGAGGGTTCAGAATTCAATGCCAGCAGGCCGGTTCCAGAGTCTACTCTTTCAACTACTATATCGTACTGCCTCCTCATGGCTCCTGGAATGTCCAGAACTGTTGGAGGGGTTCTGAACAAAGATGTCTTTCAATAGAATTACGTTGTAATAAACACAAGCTGAGACCCAAAACAAATAAACTGAGGGTAGCTTGCCCACAGCCACAAAACACTGTTATGTAGTTGAGATTAACTGACTCTTTTTCACTTTCTCCCCATGGGTAGGAGGAAACAAAGGAGGAAAACTCAGTAAAGGGAAAAGAAGATCCCCACCAAAACACACCGTCTATAGATGAACCATCCTCCTTCTGTTCTAATTAGGCACATGAAAATTTCATTTCAATCCAATTTCATAAGACCCCTCAGGCAGGGATGAATTCCAAAATCAAAACAATTCTAAAAATTGTCCTTTGGGTTCATGAAAAATGAATTAAAAGTTTCCTTGAAGTCTATACTTAAAACAAGCACAGATTCATTTTTCAACCATAAAGTCCTGAAGAGGATATTAGGATAAATAAGGCATAGATCTTGTGCTCAAGAAACCTATTATTCAGTAACTCGAAAGACCAAGGTACACGTTCACTACCTTCAGCAGGCTAAGTGTGCTTTGTATTGAAGCCTCAATCAGTCAAGAAAGTAACATGTCATATAAACACCACACTTTATTTTTATTTATGCTCTCAGCCTGAAGAACTGTAAAGTCCCTGAGGCCAGAGATTTCTGTTTCATGCTTCTTTGTATATTCCTCTAAAGCCAGCACAGTGCCTTGTATAAAGAGGCACTGAAAAAATATCTGATGAATAAATTGTCTTAAAACCTTTGGATGAGCTGAGTGAAAAAACAAAGTGCAAAAAAGTATATATAACATGCTACCTTATATGTAAGAAAGGGGAAAATTATATATAGGTACACCTCAGAGATATTGTGGGTTTGGTTCCAGACTACTGCAATAAAGCAAATGTTGCAATAAAATGAACCACATAAGTTTTCTCATTTCTCAGTACATAAAAAAGTTATGTTTACACTACAGTGTACTCTATTAAGTGTACAATAGCATTAGGTCTAAAAACATATACACTTTAATTTAAAATACTTTATTGCTAAAAAATGCTAAGAATCATCTGACAATGCAGGGTTGCCACAAACCTTCAATTTGTAAAAAATGCAGTATCTGTAAAGTGCAATAAAACAAGGTATGCCTGTGTGCATGTATATATATTCATTTATTTTGTTTATAAGTATATAAAGTAACACAGGAAGTATATACAGAAACTAGCAAAAATAGAGAACAGGGGAAATAGAGTAGATGTGACAAGAGTGGGAGTGAAAATTTTCACTATATACCTTTCATTTTATTATTTTGGTTTTGAACCATGTAATGAAAACTAACTTATAAGATAAAACTCCCAGACCTGAACATGAATACCTTTCTCTTGTTTCAGTAACTGTAGTCAATTTTCTGAATAGGGACATATGGGCAGAAGCATCTCCTGAAAACAGAATGGGCAGCATAACCCACTGCCCACACTGGAGGCAACAGAGCTTGGTGGTTAGGAGGGCAGGCTCTGGAGCCACCCTGCTTAGGTTCAAATCCTGGCTTTAAGCACTTACTAGCTGTGTGATCTCCAGCACCATCCCTCAGTTTCTCTCTCTATATAAATTATATATACAGAGACAAACTAGTACTACCTGATAGGGCTGCTATGACATTAAAATAGATTTTTAAAAATAAATAAAATGCTGAGCACAGTGCCTAGCACATAGCCAACATCTGCTGTATGTTTATATGATTGCTTTTACTAATAAATAAAAACGTGAGCAAGAAGAAGAGATGAAGATGTTAACACCAGGGTTAGAAATTTTCTAGGCAGAGAATAGCTGTGGCCCAGATGTATACTGTTCTCTGGGTTATATCTGGTTGCAGCCTACAGACAGGAAATGTACCAAAGCAAACAAAGATGCGTTGGTGAAACACAAGCAAAACAAACTAATGGAACAATAGAAAAAAAGAGGTACACAGAAAAGTAAATAAAAAGGTAAATAATTATATAAAATGGTACTCAACTTTACTTACATATGAAAGAAATTCAAATTAAGATGAGATATCATTTTCATCTATCAGATTGGCAAAGGCTTAAAAGTTGATTACAGTCAGTGTAGGCAAGGGCATAGAGAAATGGGTATCCTTACACACTCTTAGCAGGACTGTAATTTGATAATACCTTTTTCCTTAGGAGAGGAAGGGGAGTGGGAGACCAAGTATTCAAAATTTAAAATGTGTATATCCTAGGGCTTCCCTGGTGGCGCAGTGGTTGAGAGTCCGCCTGCTGATGCGGGGGACGTGGGTTCGTGCCCCGGTCCGGGAGGATCCCACGTACTGCGGAGCCTGTGCGTCTGGGGCCTGTGCTCCACAGCAGGAGGGGCCGCAGCAGTGAGAGGCCCGCGTACCGCAAAAAAAAAAAAAAAAAAAAAAGTATATCCTTTAAACTCACAACTCCACCTCTATGAATTTATCCTATAATAATACAAAAATATATGTATAAAACTGTTCAATACAGCATTGTTCATAAAAGTAGGGCAACCTGAAAACCTAAATGACCATCAGTAGGGGATTATTTAATAAATTATGGTGTACCCAAATGTGGAAAAACAACATAACCATTCACTCTTTCCTTCAACAAATATTTACTGAGAATCTACTGTGGGGTCAGGAATTATTATAAAGGCTGGCAAGTTGGCAGTGAATGTCACAGTCACAAATTCCTCCCCACCAGAGAGTGTACATTACAGTGGGGGAACAGACAATAAGATAAAATAAAAAGTATTATAGATAATCAGTGCTAGGAAAAAGTCACTAATAGGGAAGGGGAATAGAAGTGACAGAGAAGGGATTGAGCTTTTAGATAGGGCAGCTAAGGAAGGCATCACTGAGAAGGTACCAGTTAAGTAAGGACTGGAAGAGTAAGCCATGACAATATCTGGGATAAGACTGTTCCAGGCAGAAGAAACAGCCCTAAGGCAGAATGAGATGCTGGATCAATGTGTCCTGATGCAGAAAGATATGACTGTTAAGAAAGCAAATTGTAGAAAATAGTATATTGTATGATCTCATTCAGGCTTTAAGAAAAAAGGATAAAGACATGAGCCCATGTGTTTGCATGGGCATATTTTCTTAACAAACACATAAACACACAAGAAACATAACAGTGATTACCTCTGGTGGATGGGAATTTTCTTTTCACTTTAATATTTCCATTGCTGTATGGTTTGAAAAAAATTTGTTTTAATCAGGAACAAATATTACTTTTGTGTAAAAATAATTTAAAAAGTCAAGCAGAAATTCTATAACATGGATGTATTAAGGGCTCTAATTTCTTCCAATCTTAAAAGTTAGTCAGCAAAGTGAGCATGAGCACAAATGAAAACCCTCTTCAGTCCATAAGCCCCAATCCTGGTGGTAAACATTTTCAACACAGGTGACAGGCCATTTTCAGAAAGCAGGTCTGTGTTGTAGGGGGCTCACACAGCAGACAGGAATATCCTAAGTCCTCTGTAACTCTCTTCTATGCAGCCTAGTCGATGACCATAAAAAGCTGCGAAAGAATCCACCGCCTGGATTACTGTCTGTGCTCACCATGAAAATATGCACTGATTTAATATGTTGAAGATCCTTCTTCTATACTGGGGTCTGCAAAAGGCAAAGCATTCCTACAGTAGGGGAAACCTCTGAGGGGGGAAATGTGCTTGAGATAATTAAGACGCCTGAACTGCTCAAGGGAAAAGAACAAACATGCCTTTAAAATCCTGAGCTAAAGTATGCAAAAGGTCTAGAACAATGACTCAATAGTGGGGGGGAGGCAGAAGAGTGGTGAGGTAGAGGCCTACCCTCTTCCCTCCTCTCTCCTCAGTGTAATAACTGCCAAAGTGAGCCGTTGTTAACTGACAGGAATATACCAAGTAAACTGCGGTAGAAAAACTGACCAAGAATACTGAGCTAGTTTTTTTGCAACTCCTAGGGCTTGTCAGTTCACAGAATCAGAGTTAGGGCCTTGAAGATATCTGCAGGAAAAATGAAGGTAGCTACATTTATTGATCCAGGTCTAGCCAATCCAACAAAGTCCCAAATTAAACCCCAAATCTAACAAGTTAAGTAATACATTCTACCCTCCTCTCACTCAACTCTCCTCTAGGCCTAGTTCATCATGTTAAATGGTCCTATAAGCAGAACACCACATACAGGAACAGACTCCCCGTATCGGTCTTGTTGTTAACACTGATACTCATATCACTCAAAGTAACACCAAATCACAGAAAAAAAACAACTTCTTAAGCATCCGTGTACCATTAATCCTACTCCCTCCTGCCTATATAAGAGTTTATTTCTACACTGAAACTCTCTTTTCTGTACCGTTAGCCTCTCCTTCTCCACAGTATCCTTTCCATCAGCAAAAAGTATGCTCTAGAATCTCCGATCTTAAAACACACACACACACACACACACGCACGCACACACACACGTACATGTACACACGCACATTCATGTACTCCTTGTCCCTTTCAATTACTTCCTCAGTTTTCCACTTTACTTCCTGCCCAACTTCTCCAAAGAGCTGTCTATGCCAGGGCTTGGCAAACTACGGCTAGCGGGTCAAATCTAGCTGGCCATCTGTTTTTATAAATAAAGTTTCATTGGAACACAGCGGCACCCATTCATTTGTGTATTATCAATGGCTTGCTTTCACACTACAAAGCAGAAGTTGCAACAGAGATCAAATTGCCTGCAAAGCCAAAAATATTTACTGGTGTTGGGTGCAGCCACTTTGCCCTACGAACTCTGGTCTGAAGTGCTGGGGTCAAGACCTCTGCACGGGACACCCTGTGAGCAAATGAAACTAGATTAAGCACGAAGGAAAAGAAAACGAAGTATCGCTGACTGAAAAGCTACTGACAGGGAGGACCTTCAAGATGGCAGATCACCTTCCTCCCCACAAGTACATCAAAAATACATCTACCTGTGGAACAACTCCTACAGAACACCTACTGAACGCTGGCAGAAGACCTCAGACTTCCCAAAAGGCAAAACTCCCCACGTACCTGGGTAGGGCAAAAGAAAAAAGAAAAAACAGAGACAAAAGAAGAGGGATGGGAGGTGCACCAGTGGGAGGGAGCCGTGAAGGGGGAAAGGTTTCCCCACACTAGGAAGCCCCTTTGCGGGTGGAGACTGCGGGTGGCGGAGGTGGGGAAGCTTCGGCGCTGCGGAGGAGGGAAGCTTCGGAGCTGTGGAGGAGAGCGCAGCCACCGGGGTGCGGAGGGCAAAGTGGAGAGATTCCCGCACAGAGGATCGGTGCCGACCAGCACTCCCCAGCCTGAGAGGCTTGTCTGCTCACCCGCCGGGGCGGGCGGGGGCGGGGAGCTGAGGCTCAGGCTTCAGGCTTCAGGCTTCGGAGGTCGGATCCCAGGGAGAGGACTGGGGTTGGCGGCGTGAACACAGCCTGAAGGGGTTAGTGCGCCACAGCTAGCTGGGAGGGGGTCTGGGAAAGAGTCTGGAACTAAGAGGCAAGAGACCATTGTTTCGGGGTGTGCGAGGAGAGGGGATTCAGAGCACCGCCTAAACGAGCTCCAGAGATGGGCGCGAGCCGCCGCTATCAGCGCGGACCCCAGAGACGGGCATGAGACGCTAAGGCTGCTGCTGCAGCCACCAAGAAGCCTGTGTGCAAGCACAGGTCACTATCCACACCTCCCCTCCCTGGAGCTTCTGCAGCCCGCCACTGCCAGGGTCCCGTGATCCAGTGACAACTTCCCCAGGAGAACACACGCCAGCCTCTGCCACCATAGGCTCGCCCTGCATTCCGTACCCCTCCATCCCCCTAGCCTGAGTGAGCCAGAGCCCCCTAATCAGCCGCTCCTTTAACCCCCTCCTGTCTGGGTGAAGAACAGACACGCTCTGGCAACCTACACGCACAGGTGGGGCCAAATCCAAAGCTGAACCCCGGGAGCTGTGTGAACAAAGGGAAAGGGAAATTTCTCCATGTAGCCTCAGGAGCAGCAGATTAAATCTCCACAATCAACTTGATGTACCCTGCATCTGTGGAATACCTGAATAGACAACAAATCATCCTAAAACTGAGGTCGTGGACTTTGGGAGCAACTGTAGACTTTGGGGTTTGCTGCATGGAACAGACTAGTTTCTGATTTTTATGTTTATCTTAGTACAGTTTTTAATGCTTGTTATCATTGGTGGATTTGTTTATTGGTTTGGTTGCTCTCTTTTTTTATTACTTATTATAATTTTTTACTTTAATAATATTTTTAAAATTATTTTTTATTTTAATAACTTTTTTAAATTTAATTTAATTTTATTTTTCTCCCTTTTCTTCTGAGCCGTGTGGCTGACAGGGTCTTGGTGCTCCAGCCGGGTGTCAGACCCGAGCCTCTTAAGTGGGAGGGCTGAGTTCAGGACATTGGACTACCAGAGACCTCCCTGCCCCATGTAATATCAATCAGCGAGAGCTCTCCCAGAGATCTCCATCTCAACGCTAAGACCCAGCTCCACTCAATGACCAGCAAGCTCCAGTTCTGGACACCCCATGCCAAACAACTAGCAAGACAGGAACACAACCCCACCCATTAGCAGAGAGGCTGCCTAAAATCATAATAAGGCCACAGACACCCCAAAACACACCACCAGACGTGGACCTGCCCACCAGAAAGACAAGATCCAGCCCTATCCACCAGAACACAGGCACCAGTCCCCTTCACCAGGAAGCCTACACAACCCACTGAACCAACATTACCCACTGGGGGCAGACACCAAAAACAGTGGGAACTACAAACCTGCAGCCTGCAAAAAGGAGACCCCAAACACAGTAAGTTAGGCAAAATGAAAAGACAGAGAAACACACAGCTGAAGAAGCAAGGCAAAAACCCACCAGACCAAACAAATGAAGAGGAAATAAGCAGTCTACCTGAAAAAGAATTCAAAGTAATGATAGTAAAGATGATCCAAAATCTTGGAAATAGAATGGAGAAAATACAAGAAATGTTTAACAAGGACCTAGAAGAACTAAAGAGCAAACAAACAATGATGAACAACACAATAAATGAAATTTAAAATTCTCTAGAAGGAATCAATAGCAGAATAACTGAGACAGAAGAACGGATAAGTGACCTGGAAGATAAAATAGTGGAAATAACTACCACAGAGCAGAATAGAGAAAAAAGAATGAAAAGAATTGAGGACAGTCTCAGAGACACCTGGGACAACGTTAAACACACCAACGTTCGAATTATAGGGGTCCCAGAAGAAGAAGAGAAAAAGAAAGGAACTGAGAAAATATTTGAAGAGATTATACATATATATATACACACATATTATACAGATTATACATATATATACAGATTATACATATATATATATACAGATTATACAGATTATACATATATATATATATTATATTGAAAAATTCCCTAATATGGGAAAGGAAATAGGCAATCAAGTCCAGGAAGCACAGAGAGTCCCATTCAGGATAAATCCAAGGAGAAACATGCCAAGACACATATTAATCAAACTATCAAAAATTAAATAACAAGAAAAAATATTAAAAGCAGCAAGGGAAAAGCTACAAATAACATACAAGGAAATCCCTATAAGGTTAACAGCTGATCTTTCAGCAGAATCTCTGCAAGCCAGAAGGGAGTGGCAGG
Source organism: Globicephala melas (assembly GCF_963455315.2). Lineage (NCBI taxonomy): Eukaryota > Metazoa > Chordata > Mammalia > Artiodactyla > Delphinidae > Globicephala > Globicephala melas. The sequence goes on from NC_083325.1 coordinate 26,727,801, forward strand.
ACATATTTAAAGTGATGAAAGGGAAAAACTTACAACCAAGATTACTGTACCCAGCAAGGATCTCATTCAGATTCGAAGGACAAATTAAAACCTTTACAGACAAGCAAAAGTTAAGAGAATTCAGCACTACCAAACCAGCTTTACAACAAATGCTAAAGGAACTTCTCTAGGCAGGAAACACAAAAGAAGGAAAAGACCTACAATAACAAACTCAAAACAATTAATAAAATGGTAACAGGAACGTACATATCAATAACTACCTTAAATGTAAGTGGACTAAATTCTCCAACCAAAGGCCAGGTAATGTTAACAAAGATCCTGGGAGTCTCTGCTTCTGACAGGATCACTGTATTCCCATGTAGGGAGCACCAGAAGCCTGGGAGCCACCAGGGCCTGCACTGCTCAGTGCACCTCTCAGGGCAGCAATGCCAGGCTCCCACCTCACTGCTCCATTCAGCTGCAAGCCTCCCCACTGGGTCCCATCATGCCTTTTTAAAAAGATTCTGTATAATGAGTGGAGAGCAGAGAGGTATATTTAGTGGCCTCACTCAGCACTCCAGAATCATCAATATGGAGCCTCTGAATCTCTCCCAGATGCCAGCTCCCCCCAACACCTGCACTCGTTCTTCTGTTACAGTTAGAATTAGGGTCAGGATGGGGGGTGTTAGGAGGGAGAGCATTCTGACAGAGCGTGAGTAAGGTCCCATAGTGAGATGCAATATGTATAGGACTGAAGGAAGGCCCAAGTGGCTAGAGCACAGAAAGCAAAGAGATGAGTGCACAAGCTGAGGCTAAAGAGCCTGGTAGGAGCTACCCTATAGAGGACCCTATGCACCAGAAAAAAAGGGGTTCACATTCTTAACCTAAAATCAGTAGGAAGACTTGCAAAGATTTTTCAGCTGAGTGTTGACATGATTACATTTGAAAAAGACCTTTGGATACTTGGTGAAGAAAAGATTGCAGGGTTTTTCAATCTCAGCACTATTGACACTTTGCGATGGGTAATTCTTTGTGTGGGGGGCTGTCCTATACATTATAGGATGTTTAGCAGCATCCTTGGCATCTCCACGCTAGACGTATCCACACATGGAGTTCAGACAACCAAAGTCTCCAGACATTGCCAAATGTCCCCAAGGGGCAAAATCAACCCTCATTGAGAATCACTGAATTAAGGAAGAGCAAGAGAGAATGACGGAGACAACTGCCGGTTTCACCGTAGCCCAGGTAGCAATTATGGTAGCTTAGAATTGAGGAGGTGGAAAAGGAAGGAAGTGAACTGATTAGGGTTAGGATTAGGGATTAGGGAGATATTTAGGAAGTAAAGTCAATGATATAGGTTGCTTGGTTGAAGTGGAAGGAGAAAGTGAGAGGAATTAAGGAGAATGAGTGATTCTGGCCTAAACATACAGGGAGGTGCTTAGTACCATGAGCTAAGATTACAGGTAGATCCTAGATTTTGAGCCAATGTAAAAGTGGAACAAGACTTTTGGAAGTAGTGGGATATGTGAGTATAATTGTACGTGTAGGAGGAACATAAATCATTAGAGACCAAAGGGCAAACTGTAGTATTCAATTACATTGGTAGCCCCCAGTGAACCAAGCCTCCTGGCATTCATGACCCTGAGTAGTCCCTCCTCTTTAATCTAGGCTGGCTCTGTGACCTTTAACTAATGGAATATGGCAAGAAAAACATTCTGAGACTTCTGAGCCCAGGTATTAAGAAGGCCTGGTAGCTCCCACATTTGTGCCCTAGGGTGCCCATTTAAGAAGTTAGTGGCCATTTAAGAAGTCTAAGTACACCGAGACCACCATGCTGTGAGAGGCCCAACCTTGCTATTTGGAGAGGCCATGTGGAAGATAAGTGAAGCCCCTTGCCAGTGGTCCCAGCTAAGCTTCCAGTTTACAGCACCAATTTGCCAACCATATTTATGAGGCCACCTTGGAAGTGCATCCTTCAGCTCCAGTCAAGCCATCTATGTGAGCCGATGTGCTGGCCCCATCAAGCCCTGACCAAATTTCAGAATTATGAGCAAATAAGTTGTTGTTTTAGGTCGGTAACTTTGAGATGCTTTGTTACACAGCAACAGATAACTGAAAGAGCCTCTCTAAGGCTCACTTTTGCCTACTGTAAATTAGAAATAATAATAATACCGACCTCAGATTTATTGTAAGGGTAAGTTAAATAATGCCTTGAACTAGAAGTACTCAAATATTGTTATCTTTATTCTTGCAGGCACCAAAAAAAGTGCTTAATAGTTGATAATTTTATTGCACAATATTGATTAATACTGTTAATATTAACAGAGCAATTGTCACCTTCTCTGGCTGCCCTATATTGAACAGAACCTCTCAGTCACTCTGCTCCCTTCTTTGCTTCATAGCACTTAATAACACTTGAAAAATATATTTTTATTATCTGTCTTCAACACTAGAATAAAAGCTCCATGAGAGTTAAGACTTCGTTTCGTTCATTGTAATATCCCAAGTGACCTGTCACATATATGGTCAATAAATATTTGTTGAAGGAGAAAAAAAAAAAAATCTCCAACCAAAAGACATAGACTGGCTAAATGGACACAAAAACAAGACCCGTATATATACTGTCTACAAGAGACCCACTTCAGACCTAGGGACACATACAGACTGAAAGTGAGGAAAAAGATATTCCATGCAAATGGCAATCAAAAGAAAGCTGGAGTAGCAATTCTCATATCAGACAAAATAGACTTTAAAATAAAGACTATTACAAGAGACAAAGAAGAACGCTACATAATGATCAAGGGATCAATCCAAAGAGAAGATATAACAATTGTAAGTATTTATGAACCCAACATGGGAGCACCTCAGAACGTAAGGCAAAGGCTAACAGCCATAAAAGGGGAAAATCGACAGTAACACAATAACAGTAGGGGACTTTAACACCTCACTTTTACCAATGGACAGATCATCCAAAATGTAAATAAATAAGGAAACACAAGCTTTAAACGATATATCAAACAAGATGGACTTAACTGATATTTATAGGACATTCCATCCAAAAACAGTATAATACACTTTCTTCTCAAGTGCTAATGGAACATTCTCCAGGATACATCATATATTGGGTTACAAATCAAGCCTTGGTAAATTTAAGAAAATCGAAACCATATCAGGTATCTCTTCTGACCACAATGCTGTGAGACTAGATATTAATTACAGGAAAAAACTGTAAAAAATACAAACATATGGAGGGTAAACAATACACTACTAAAAACCAAGAGATCACTGAAGAAATCAAAGAGGAAATCAAAAAATACCTAGACACAAATGACAATGAAAACACGATGACCCAAAACCAGTGGTATGCAGCAAAAGCAGTTCTAAGAGGGAAGTTTATAGCAATACAATCCTACCTCAAGAAACAAGAAAAACCTCAAATAAACAACCTAACCTTACACCTAAAGCAATTAAAGAAAGAAGAACAAAAAAACCCCAAAGTTAGCAGAAGGAAAGAAATCATAAAGATCAGATCAGAAATAAATAAAAAAGAAATGAAGGAAACAATAGCAAAGATCAATAAAACTAAAAGCTGGTTCTTTGAGAAGATAAACAAAATTGATAAACCATTAGCCAGACTCATCAAGAAAAAAAGGGAAAAAGACTCAAATCAATAGAATTAGAAATGAAAAAGGAGAAGTAACAACTGACACTGCAGAAATACAAAGGATCATGAGAGATTACCAGAAGCAACTATATGCCAATAAAATGGACAACCTGGAAGAAATGGACAAATTCTAAGAAATGCACAACCTTCTGAGACTGAACCAGGAACAAATAGAAAATATAAACAGACCAATCACACACTGAAATTGAAACTGTGATTAAAAATCTTCCAACAAACAAAAGCCCAGGACCAGATGGTTTCACAGGCGAATTCTATCAAACATTTAGAGAAGAGCTAACACCTATCCTTCCCAAACTCTTCCAAAATATAAAACAGGGAGGAACACTCCCAAATTCATTCTACGAGGCCACCATTACCAAGATACCAAAACCAGACAAAGACGTCACAAAAAAAGAAAACTACAGGCCAATATCACTGATGAACATAAATGCAAAAATCCTCAACAGGATACTAGCAAACAGAATCCAACAGCACAGTAAAAGGATCATACACCACGATCAAGTGGGGTTTATCCCAGGATGCAAGGATTCTTCAATATATGCGAATCAATCAATGTGATACACCATATTAACAAACTGAAGGAGAAAAACCATATGATCATCTCAATAGATGCAGAAAAAACTTCTGACAAAATTCAACACCCATTCATGATAAAAACTCTCCAGAAAGTAGGCATAGAGGGAACGTACCTCAACATAATAAAGGCCATATGTGACAAACCCACAGCCAACATCATTCTCAATTGTGAAAAAACTGAAACCATTTCCACTAAGATCAGGAACAAGACAAGGTTGCCCACTCTCACCACTATTATTCAACATACTTTTGGAAGTTTTAGCAACAGCAATCAGAGAAGAAAAAGAAATAAAAGGAATCCAAATAGGAAAAGAAGAAGTAAAGCTGTCACTGTTGGCAGATGACAGGATACTATACATAGACAATCCTAAAGACGCTACCAGAAAACTACTAGAGCTAATCAATGAATTTGGTAAAGTAGCAGGATAGAAAATTAATGAACAGAAATCTCTGGCATTCCTATACACTAGTGATGAAACATCTGAAAGAGAGATTAAGGAAACACTCCCATTTACCATTGCAACAAAATGAATAAAATACCTAGGAATAAACCTACGAAGGAGACAAAAGACATGTATGCAGAAAACTATAAGACACTGATGAAGGAAATTAAAGATGATACAAAGAGATAGAGAGATATACCATGTTCTTGGATCGGAAGAATCAACCTTGTGAAAATGACTATACTACCCAAAGCAATCTACAGATTCAATGGAATCCCTATCAAACTACCACTGGCATTTTTCACAGAACTAGAACAAAAAATTTCACAATTTGTATGGAAACACAAAAGACCCCAAATAGCCAAAGCAATCTTGAGAAAGAAAAACGGAGCTGGAGGAATCAGGCTCCCTGACTTCAGACTATACTCCAAAGCTACACTAATCAAGACAGTATGGTACCGGCACAAAAACAGAAATATAGATCAATGGAACAGGATAGAAAGCCCAGAGATAAACCCATGCACATATGGTCACCTTATTTTTGATAAAGGAGGCAAGAATATACAATGGAGAAAAGACAGCCTCTTCAATAAGTGGTGCTGGGAAAACTGGACAGCTACATGTAAAAGAATGAAATTAGAACACTCCCTAACACCATACACAAAAATAAACTCAAAATGGATTAAAGACCTAAATGTAAGGCCAGACACTATCAAACTCTTAGAGGAAAACACATGCAGAACACGCTATGACATAAATCACAGCAAGATCCTTTATGACCCACCTCCTAGAGAAATGGAAATAGAAACAAAAATAAACAAATGGGACCTAATGAAGCTTAAAAGCTTTTGCACAGCAAAGGAAACCATAAACAAGACCAAAAGACAACCCTCAGAATGGGAGAAAATATTTGCAAACAAAACAACTGACAAAGGATTAATCTCAAACATATACAAGCAGCTCATGCAGCTCAATATCAAAAAAACAAACAACCCAATCCAAAAATGGGCTGAAGACCTAAATAGACATTTCTCCAAAGAAGATATACAGATTGCCAGCAAACACATGAAAGGATGCTCAACATCACTAATAATTAGAGAACTGCAAATCAAAACTACAGTGAGGTATCACCTCACACCAGGCAGAATGGCCATCATCAAAAAACCTACAAACAATAAATGCCGGAGAGGGTGTGGAGAAAAGGGAACCCTTTTGCACTGTTGGTGGGAATGTAAATTGATACAGCCACTATGGAGAACAGTATGGAGGTTCCTTAAAAAACTACAGATAGAATTACCACATGACCCAGCAATCCCACCACTGGGCATATACCCTGAGAAAACCATAATTCAAAAAGAGTCATGTACCACAATGTTCACTGCAGCTCTATTTACAATAGCCAGGACGTGGAAGCAACCTAAGTGTACATCGACAGATGAATGGATAAAGAAGATGTGGCACATATATACAATGGAATATTACTCGCCATAAAAAGAAAAGAAATTGAGTTATTTGTAGTGAGGTGGATGGACTGAGAGTCTGTCATACAGAGTGAGGTAAGTCAGAAAGAGAAAAACAAATACCGTATGCTAACACATATATATGGAATCTAAAAAAAAAAAAAAGTTTCTGAAGAAATAGGGGCAGGACACAAATAAAAAAGCTTGAAGTATTTTTTTATTGATAAACATTTTTATTCTAATATTATAGTAATAATTCAAGTGCAGTTCTCTTTGAAAAGTCAACTCTGTTAAAACAATACTTGTTAAATATCTTTCATCAAACATAGGCATATTCTTTTCAATCCCTCACAGCAGTCAGACCTATGTAGCAGAGGTAAGATTTTTTTTTTTTAAAGCCTACTACATTTTGTTATTGCTTAAAAAATCTGAATCAGTTGTCAAGGTCTCAGAAGCAGTGATTAATTGACTTTTGAAAGCTCTACCAGATACTCTGACATAAAATCATGAATCCAGACATCTGTGTCTGGCAGCGATGTGTCCACTAAATAGACCACTACTTTCTGGTCCCAAGGGTTAGTCTCTATGTAGACGTAAAGAATGGACTTGAGGACACGGGGAGGCGGAAGGGTAAGCTGGGACAAAGTGAGAGAGTGGCATGGACATATATACACTACCAAACGTAAAACAGATAGCTAGTGGGAAGCAGTTGGAGATCAGCTCGGTGTTTTCTCTAGGTGTAGAGGGGTGGGATAAGGAGAATGGGAGTGAGATGCAAGAGGGAGGGGATATGGGAATATATGAATAGCTGATTCACCTTGTTATACAGCAGAAACTAACAAAACATTGTAAAGCAATTATACTCCAATAAAGATGATAAAAAAAATTACTATCTGGCCCTTTTACAGGAAAAGTTCTCTGATCTCTGGACTATACTCACAGTCTCTACTCTCTTACTGTCCATTCACCTTTCAACCCACTCCAATCTTTAATCCTTCCAGTGAAATTGCTTACCAAGATTACTGACCACGTCATGACATCAAACCCAAATCTTGCCCATCTGACACAGCTGGCCACTGTCCTGCAAATACTGACCTCTTTTGGCTCCCATGACAAAGTGATGGATTTCCTAGATTTCCTCCTACCTCTCAAACCTTCCTTCGAGGAAAGGTTTCTTGATACTTTAATACGCCATGGATCCTTCTGGCATCTAATGAAGCCTATGGACCCTTCTCAGAATAATTTTTTAAAGATATAATATAAATTATGAAACATTACAAAAAGCCCAATTCTACTGTAATGCAGTTTTCAAAATATTAAAAAATTGTGATATGTGCTTACTTATTAATGCATTGTTAATACATTAAAAAACAGGATGTAGTTGTGGGTTTAATAACTCTGTACTGTAATTCTGAAGTAGTGATAAGTATAAATGTTATTTTGAGATACCAGCAACAATCATAATTTAATATAAAAATATCTTGATTTCTACTGGTGACAAAACTACAAATATTAATAATACTGTGGTTTGACGCCTATATTCAAAATTAAAGGAAGTGCTAAATTTCAGTTAGAGGTTAGTAAAAACAAGAAAAGTTTCTCCCGACCAAGTTCATGGACCCTGAATTTTATCAATGAATCCCTGTGGGTTCCTGGACCCCAGATTAAGAACCACTGCACTACAAGCTCTCAGCAGTTTTCATGGCTTCAGAACCAACTATATGTTGAGTACTCCTGGGCTTGTATCTCCAACCCAGAACTCTCCCCTGAGTTCAGACTGCTACATCCAACCTCCTACTGGACATCTCTACTTGGATATCTCACAGGTAACTTAAACTTTACACCTTAACAGGTCAAAAAATCAGGCCTGAACTCTTGAATCTTCCCATTACCCAACCCCTTTTCAACACCACTCTCCCCATCTCAATAAATGGACCAGCAAATCCTAAGTTACTCAAGGCAGAAACTGAGGTCAATCTTGATGCCATCTTCTTTCCCAAATTATCAGTAAGTTCCATGGACTCTATCTCCAGAATACCAAATCCGTCTGCTCCTTTCCAGTCCACCATGCTCCTTCAACCTACCAGCCTCTCTCTTGACACTCCCTCCACCAGTTACCACATAGCAGCCAAAATTTAATTTTTAAAATATAAGTAAGATTAGGTCACAACCTCACTTAAAACTTTTCAATGGCTTTCTATTGCTCTCAAGATAAAATGTAAACTCCTCACTGGCCTATAAGATTCTGCGTGATTTGGCCCCACCTGCCTCTCCAACTTCATCTGCAGTCATTCTCCCTCTTCACTTGCTACACTCCAAACACAATGATCTTTCAATCCTCAGAACACACTAAGGTCTTTCCTACCTGAGAGCTTCTGAATACACAGCTGTATCCGTTTTAAATGCTCTGCTTTATGCTTTTGGAATGACCAACTCTATGGCATCCTTCAAGTCTCAGTTTAAATCTTACCTTCTCAGACAGATGTTACTCTATTTAATTAGATAACCTTGGTTATTCCCTGTCCCAGCACTCTCTGTTGCTTCCACAGCATTTTCCGCATTTTGTGAACTGTATATTTATTTGCTTACCTGTATACTGTCTTCTCCCATAAGAAGAATAAGGGCAGGGGCCAGTTTACTTACTACGTATTCAGGACCTACTGCAGTGTCAAGTAGATAGTAGGTATATGTAATATATATTTCTTGAATGAATACGGTCCTCACCCTCAAAGCACTTTCTATGTGGGACAACAAGACCCAGAGGGCCCTTCAGAAAATACCTGGTAGAGTGATTCCATGATTCTACTGAACTTTCTCAACTACGATTTCCCAAAAGAATTGTGCCCCTCATTCTGAGAGAACTACCTACAAGAATAGTGGAAATATACAAGAATACTAATTCTACCAGCAGCAGAGTATATGAAGAGTGGGACAATAGCAAGAAACTTCTCAGGAAAATAAATTTTGTGCCCATTGCGCCTAGGAGTGAAAAACCATGAAAGCAAAGAGAGGCAGAAATATAATTATACTTCTACGAAACTTTATCAACATTGAGGCCACATAACAGGACATTATGGTATGGATGGATGCAAGATCTCTGAGGAAACAGACACTATCTCTAAACTTAACAAGAAAACAATAGCAGTCCCTTTTCTCCATTCTAAATTTACAATATGAATTCTAGGCAATCCACTCTCACACCTACTCTTCTTTAGAGTACTGGTTCTCAACTGGGTCAGTTTTGCCTCTTAAAAAGCATTAGTTTATATCTGGAGACATTTTGGGTTGTCACAACTAGGGGGTAAAGGGTTCTACTGGCATCTAGCGAGCAGAGAGACCAAAGATGCTGCTAAACACACTACAATGCACAGAACACTCCCCACAACAAAGAATTATTCAACCCCAAATGTCATTAACACCAAAGGTGACACACTCTGCTTTAGAGTAGCATGTGATCAAAAACTTAATATCATATAATTGATAGGCATACATCATCTCTGGAAGAACATATAAGAAACTAATAAGGGGCTTCCCTGGTGGCGCAGTGGTTGAGAGTCCGTCTGCCAATGCAGGGGACAAGGGTTCGTGCCCCCGTCCAGGAAGATCCCACATGCCGCTGAGCAGCTGGGCCTGTGAGCCATGGCCGCTGAGCCTGCGCGTCCGGAGCCTGTGCTCCGCAACTGGAGAGGCCAAAACAGTGAGAGGCCCGCGTACCGCAAAAGAAAAAAAAAAAAGAAACTAATAAGAGTGATTGTCTCTGGGGAGGGGAGCTAAAGGTTTGGGGGAAAAGAGGAGTGGTAGGGAGATTTAGTTTTTAAATATACACCCTTTTGTGCCTTCTGAATTCTGTACTACACACACATGTTACCTATTCAAAAACAATAAAAAATAACCAAAAATTAGTGTGGCTCAAGACTATGATCTCAAAAGACTACCTTCAATTTATTAAACATTACCAAAAAGAAAACAAAAAGAACAGGACCTATGTTGTAGAATGAATCCTGAATTAAGAGTTAAGAAAATCCAGGTTTTGTCACTCCAAACTGTGGAACAAAGCCTACCACTAAATCCGGAGGGTGTTTCCTCCTATGCAGAATGGGAGGATGATGTGCCTTACTCAATGTACGCAGAACTGTGAAGATCAAGTGAAATAATGCAGGTGAAATACTTTACAAACTATTTAAGAGCCATACAAATACACTGTAATTATTATTATTTTAAGATCCTGGTATCATGAAAGAACAAAACTAGAAATTATAAATGAGACCCTTTAACATTATTCCCTTCCTAAATTAGACATCTTTTCCAATATCACTGGGGCTTTAGCAATTGTTCCTGTTAACTGAACTGAAATCTTTAATTTCTGCTGCAAGAGGCTAAGCAACTCAAGGGAAAGGTCTTATGACGAGCTATACAAACTGTAGGTGATCACTATTTATTTGATGATTTTTATGCTTATGATAAAGGGTAAGAAAAAAACTTTTTCCTGAGTCATTCAATTTGCTACAAAATAAGCAGAGGTGAGGAATTTGAGCTCTGTTAAACTTCAACAATAATTCTCTGATTGGCTGTCTTAATAGAGAGAGGACAGCGAAAAACATTCATCAATACAAAACATGTATAGTTTAAACACCAACTCTCTTGTCTAACAGCTGGGCCATGTGGGCACAAGCCAAAGAGCTAGGTCTCTTACTCATGAAATTACTGAGTCATGAAAATAACACTTTCAGTACTCATGTCTTTGAATGTCAAGGACAGCCAATATGTAGGAGCTGCTAGCAAAAATGATTAATGATAATGATGCTGTAAAGTTCTCTAGTTTTAGCAATTCTGAGCTGAAATAAACGAGCACAGGGACAGAATGAGTGAGGCATCAGTCACCGGAAAAGAAAAAGGAAACTGGAGGCGTCTTACGTGATATACTTGTTATAGAGGATGAATGCATGTTCAATGTTGCCTTCCTCAGAGTAAATAGATGCCATTCGGATAATCTCCATTCCAGAGCGGAAGTACCGACGGGGTGGAATGTCTTCGTTTATCTCCACTGCGCTACCCATTTGGGAGAGAGCCCTCACCCGGTCTTCGGGTGGGAGGCTCACATCTCCACGGTCAGACATCAGGACCAAGAAGTTCTGAAACATAAAAAAAAAAAAAAAAAAAAAAAAAGATGGCATCAACACCAAGGCCCCCATTAGCCGAGCACAGCCTAGTACACCGTGTTTTTCCCACAAACCTCTACCTTACAAAGAAATTAAAAGAAACATACACATGCTGTAGCTCATATCAAATAAGGTCTCTTTCCCACAAGAAGCCTGAGACCCTCAAGGAAGCCCATATCACAAGGACGAAAGGATTGGCAGATTCAAAAACCCATAATCCCTGCACCGTAATTAGGTGGTACAAAGAGTATAACTATAATGAGCCACTAGCGTTTCAATTCTCTCTTAATGCTAATCATTCCATGTCATTAGGTAGCCCTGCCCTTGGCATCACAAAAAGAGGGCCAGTATCTTATATTTTTTCCATTATCTCTCCTCCCAGCTACCCACTTCCATCCACCCCAGTACCTGGCAGAGTATACTCAATGAACTTTCATGATGATAACTGACTTCAAGCTGATCATTTAACCTGAGGGTAACTGACTTGAGCACACGGTTAGTTAGAGGACATGGTGTGGGAATGAATGTTCATTATCCCAACTCTGCTCATGAAACCACTATTCCAGTCAACCTACAACATCATTCACCATTTCAGGGCAAGGAATTTAGACCTAGAAAACAATTTATTCAAATCTATCTTCAAAGACTAAGTACTCTCTGAATAACAAAAGGACACAAAGGTAACTTGAAATGCAAAAAACAAACCAACAAAAAACCCTGGAAGTTTTCCCTCCTTGGGTCTCAGATTGCAGTTTTTGTTGCTGTTAGAATCAGACTCCAACTTCCAATCAGATACCACTCTACGATCATTTCCAAAAAGATTCTGGTAATTGGATACATACTGAATTACAGCACATCCTAACCAGCATGCTGCAGAATATACAAGCTACAGCAGATTTTGGAATTCAAGGTTCTGTGTCAACTGGCCTCATTTTAATCTTAAACCTTACTCATTCCCAACAGAGATCTTTTGCTTCAGTCGGGATTCTTATCTGCCCAGAAATCCTGACATTTCAGTTTCATTTGTCTATCCACTGCTTTTGTTTTCCATTCCAACCCCTCCCTCAGAGATGGTCTTCTCCGGGCCAATTCTATCTCTAGGTCACACTTCCTCCACCGACCTTCTTCTCAAACACCCTAATAGTACAAAAGTTGTGGGGACTACCAGGGATGTAGAGGTATTCCATCTCCTGTGGGAGCTTTTTTAGGGGCTCAGAAAGCTACTAGCAAATCTAAAACCTCCCCAAGTTGTCTAATTACTAAACTCAGGGCCAAGCCCATCAAAGCTAACTGAAGCAGAGCAAGCTTGTTGCTCTTCAGTCCCTCTTGGTAGAGGATCTTTTGGTAGAGAATGGAACCCCCTCCCGAGGCCAGGAAGTGGTGCCCAGAGCTACAAGCTGAGCAACACTCCAGGGAGGAGATGCAGTATCCGTAAATAAGGGGGGAAGGTGGCGTAAAGAACCGAGGGGGAAAGATGAGGAGGAGGCGAAAGGAAGTAGCAGGAACGAGCGAAGGAGGCATATACAGTGGAGAGGGACCTCCTGACAACTGCGTGACGCCCCCTTCTCGAAGGCACTCAAGCCCAAGTTGTCAACACCCGGCAAAAATCAGCAAAGGTTTTCGGGTCTTTCGCGTGCGGTAGGAGGGGACGCGCTGGGCCCGGCTGGGAACCAGAGCCGTCAGGGGCCTCGCGCGCGGCAGGCCGGGCAGGGGTCGCGGGGAGGAGAAGGCTGCAGGCCCCACACTCACGGTGGCCGCTCCCCGCCAGAGTCCGACCACGCTCAGCAGCCCGGCCCCACCATACTCCCGGTACCCTTCCCCACCTGTCCCCGCGGTCGACACTCGGCGCTTCCGGAAACGTCACATCCGGCGCCCACCCCGCCCCCTCCCTCTGGTCTATCGGTTAATTCTCAAGAACTTAGGGCAAGGGGCGGCGACTGGTGGGCGGGGCTAGAGCTGCCACCTGCGGAAAAACCCACCAATGAGGAGAGAGCGGGTCGGCGGCCACATTGGTAAAACAAAACCAACGGGGAAGAAAGGGGAAACAAATAGTTAAAGGACCCAACGACCAAGCCAGCTTTTATTTTTAGGTTAGCGCGGACACAGTAAACGTCTGCGCTAACCTAAAATGTCTGCACTAACCACCGATGCATTCCACCATGTGAAAGGCTACACAAGTTGTAATACAACATCCCTTAGAAAAGCTTAGAAAGTATGGAATCAGATAAAATCTATTACATAAATCATACATTTATTGGAATTAGACTGGCAACTTTCATGTTTACCCCATGCCTTCATGTCCTTCACATTTGTGAGGTATGTTAAATGATTATGTCAGTCCTAAAAAGCTACCTTGTCCCAGTTCTCTGGAGAAAACTGTATGAGGTTTATCAGAATTGATTGGGTGTTGAACACTATCCCACCAGTCTATCAATGCCCTATATATACTACTAAGTCATTGGAAAACCAGGAGATGAGCTGTGTTTTTACTTTTATTTTTATTGCTAAATACATATCCTCGGGTCTTCTCTATGTGGAAATTTACTTTCTCTAAATTTCCATTCCCTTATTTTTTTAGAAATTACTCAAGTCTCAGCTCTTGATTTCACCTTAATTTTGTTCATTGCCACATTCAGAAACTCAATGTCCAGTTCTGTTTTAAATCTTTGTGGCCAGAGAGGTAGGTCACATTAGACTCATTGGCTGTTAGGGTCCATCCTTGTTAGTGGCAAGGTTTCCAGAGGAAGAGTATTTGGGGAGCAAGCATTCTAGTGGTTTCCACTAGTAGGATCTAAAAGTAAATTTCATTTTGTAGACTTTAGCACACCACTTTAGCCCCTCACGTTCTTTTTTGAATACTGGTTAAATCATTAATTTTTTTTTAGCATATGTTACAACAAAATTTTACCCGTAAATTTGAAAAGCATATCTTCTACAACTATTACCTTTTCAAACTGAAAGCCTTTCAAATCTTCATTAAGAAAAGACTTCATCAGCTTGTTACTAGAAATTTCTCTGTATGTTTTCATGGATTAACTGATTCTGTTCATGGGGTTACCATCACATAAGAAGCAGGTGCACATTTGTTTTAGTTTAGCAATATTAGTTCTTGGTCATCATAATATTCATTAAATGTTTTAATATTTAAAGCTGTTTCAATTTCTAGTCTGAATTTTGTTAAATATTACCTTTGAATTTGTCCCTGCTCCAATGTATAGTATTCAGCTTTATAAATTTTAAAAAATATTAGTAGACTAAAGAACAAAGTTTAATATTTAAGATTGTCTAGAAATATTATATCAATATACATTTGTTCTTGACCACTATATAATATCAATGAATTTGCTTGCTTTTGACCTCTGCAAAATTGGCAAGTACTTTTCTATTTATCTACACATACTATTTCATAAATGGGTGTGCTTAACAAGTACTAAATGCTTTAAAACTGAAATAGAAACCCGTTTGCTTTGGAGTCTGATTGTATTACCCAGTAATTGAATTGCTTTGTCCTACTGCTGTCCAGAAGAATACCCACAATTTCTTTAAACTCTAAAAATAGTTGCTATAATAAAAAAGATCTTCTGCCTCATTGTCTTATTAACTTAAAATCTTGAATCTTATGAAAGAACTACTATTTTGATTTTGAGTAGGATTTTCCTGCCAGATAGCCCCTCTATCACACCCACATAAATCCAACATTCAAAGAGGGACTGCTGATCTGAAAACCTGGCTAAACTTACCAGGGTTTCTAAATCAGGGAAAAGAAAGCTCCTTCTGAAAATTTCAGTTTGTTTATGTTACTTTCTACACAAAATTGTTGGCCTGAGATATTAGACAACTGTTTTTTGCCTAGCAAAGGACATAACACTAACTTTTTAATGTCACAATGCCAATAAAATTGTATTGAAAATGAGTGTTTAATCTCTAAGGGTCACTGTGAAAAGCAATGGGGACAAAAATATATGTATGACACATGTGTATATTATGAATGCATGGAAATTATGTTCCTTTTCAGTTGGAGTTGGAATTACCTCATGAAGAAGTTGTTCCTTGAGAAGGCTACAGTAAAACTAGTAACATTGAGGTGAATCTGAGGTTTGGGGCTCCACCTGTAGTTTGTTTTGAAGAATAGTGTCTCCTGTCACCAAGAAAAATATCTAGTTGGGAAAATGAGGTTTTGTTTTGTTTTTTAAAGATGTATCATGCAAGCACAATGTTTGTTTATTTATTTATTTATTGGCTGCCCTGGTCTTCGTTGTGGTGCGCAGGCTTCTCTAATTGTGATGCATCGGCTCCAGAGCATGTGGGCTCAGTAGCTGAGGCACGGGTTTAGTTGCCCCGCAGCATGTGGGATCTTAGTTCCCCGACCAGGGATCAAGCCTGTGTCCCCTGCATTGGAAGGCAGATTCTTTTTTGTTTTCATTTGGAAGGCAGATTCTTAACCAGTGGACCACCAGGGAAGTCCCAGGAAAATGAGTTTTTAATGTATGCTTGTAAAGGTTTTAAATGTGTGTGTATTATTACAATTAATGCTTAAATTTGTGCATAAGCAGTCAATTTTATTTTAGACGTATTTTCTTCCTTTGTTGCCTGCTAGTTAGCTGTGAGTTATACGATTTATTCCTGATAGCTGAGAGCCTTTTGTTTTAAGTAAGAGTGCCATTCTCAAGGTTGAAAATTTCAACAAGAGTTAAATGAGAAAAGAAACTTTAGGACTATTTGAGTTGTACAGTTTGGGTTGAGGGATTTTATCATTTTATATTTGGTTTACATATTTATTTACAAAAATATTGCCATATGACCAACCACTATAACTTTGATTGCAAGATAAAGAATTGCATACTGCTGTATTTATACTCCTTGAAAAACATTCATTTATTCATTCATTTATTCAATCAACAACTATTTATTGAGTACCTACTTTGTGCCAAACACTGTTCAAGGCACTGGGCATATATTAGCCAACAAAGCAGACAAAAAGAAACACAACCCTGCCCTCAAGGATCTTATATTCTAGCGATGGGTGAGGGAATGATGGATTACAAGCAATTATGTGATAAATAAGTAATTACATAGTATATTAGAAGATTCTAAATACCATGGGAGAAGTGGGCTCTGTAAAAGGAATCAGATTGAAGGAAAGGAGAAGTGCAGGGGGACAGTTGTAATTTCAGATGGTGTAGTCAGATAAACCCTCATTGGAAAGATTTGAGTAAAGACTTGGAGGTAACAGCAGGCAGGGAACAGCAAGTACAAAGGCCCTGAGCCAGGAGCTCTCTGATGTACTTAAGGACCAGCAAGGGCTGAGCATGATGGGAGTGGAATGAGTGACAGGGAACATAGCAATAGATCATGTACATCAGGGCTCAGCAAACTACTTGTCTTTGCAAATGAAGTTTTATTGGAACACAGCCATGCCCATTCATTTACATATTTTCTATGGCTGCTTTCATGCTACCAATGCCGAGTTGAATAGTTGAGACAAAAACAATCTGGCTCACAGAGACTAACATTTTTACTGTCTGGCTGTTTATTTGTTGACCCCCGATATAGGTAGGGCCACATAGGCCATTGCAGGGACCTTGGCTTTGACACTGAGAAAAATGAGAAGCCGTGGGAGGGTTCAAGCAGAAGAAGGACAGGATCTGACTAATGTTTTGAAAGGATCATTACAGTGGCTGTGTTGACAAATTTTAGGCAGGCAAGGGTGGGAATAGGAACGCCAGTCAGGACTGTGGTTCACAAGGTACACTGGGGCGCCCCCCAGGACACCACATAAATTCACCAGCCTATAGCAGGATATTTAAAATTTTTGAAGGATTCACAGCAATATTTGACATCTGTTAGATACCACGTGAGCTTCTAGCTGGTAGGTAGTTCACAGTTTCAGCATTAGTTGTGCTATATTCCTTTCAATGCTGTCATATGATTGTGAACCTGGGATTTTGGGCAGTAGTTGTAACAAAAGTCAAGTACTAATTGAAGATCAGTGTGGAGCAGGAAATGAGTCTGGCAGCACCCAATTTAATTCTAAGGTTTGAGATGTTGTACAGTGCCCAACAGTCCCCCACATTCCATTAGCAAGTAATTGTGGTTATTTCAGAGTGAAATAAAAATATTTTCCTTTTAATTCACATGTATTATTTTTCAAACGTCTACCTAGTTGTTGGAGCATTGTATCATTGTGCAAATGGGGCATTTTTCCTGTGGCTGCTCTAACAAGTCACCACAACTGGTGGCTTTAAAAAGCAGAAGTTTATCAGTATTATTCACTGTACAGTACAGAAAAATAATGAAATGCTAAGCTTCAGTTCAAAATTAAATATGCTTTGATAAATACAGCATGCACTACATGATGTATGGTACAATAAAGTTAAGGTATTGTTTGTGAATCATTTTATATTTTACATTACCTAAACATTTTCAAAGTCAAAACTTGGAGTATTCTTCATATTTTTCCTGCATTAAGTTTTCCACTGCCTTTGAAAATTCACTTGTATTTCATAGTATAAATTAAGCAAGGGACCATTTCAATTTCTTTTAAAAAATTTATTATGAGTTTGGAACTGCCTCTTCCTAATATTCTGTTGCATTCTTTGAGGGTGACAGAAATCTAATAAGGTACAAGTGTGGAACATAAGTGAAAATAATAAATTACAGATATACTATAAGGTATTTGTTCACACACGTTTAAGGTGACATTGAACAGAGCCATACTCTTCAATTTTCAAAGTGCTGTGTATTCAGTCAAACAATGTGAAATGATACTTTCCTGATGTATTTCTACTTATGTTTTGTCCTAGTTAAATTGCTATAAATAAAGGGGCTTTAGGTGCATTTGTAACAATTGTCAGCAACTGAGTAATTTCTGTGACTAAATTCATTAAAATATATAGAATAAAAAAAAAGCAGAAATTTATTTTTTCACAGTTCTGGAGGCCAGAAGTCTGAAATCAATACCACTGGGACAAAATTAAGGTGTCAGTAGGATTTACACTCCCTTCAGAGTCTCTTGAGGGAGTTTTCGTTCCTTGCTTCTGCCAGCCTCTGGTGGTTGCTGGCATTGCTTGGCTGGTGGCTGCAACACTCCAGTCTTTGCTTCCATGGTCACTTTGCCTTTCCCTCTTCTGTCTCTATCAAATCTCTTTCTGCCTCCATTTTGTAAGACGCATATGATTACATTTAGGGCTCACCCTGATAATCCAGGATAACCTCCCCATCTCAAGATCCTTAATTTGATCACATATGCAAAGATCCTTCTTCTAAATAAGGTAGTAATATTTATAGGTTTGAGGAATTAGGATCTGATCTCTTTGTGTGGTCGTTATCCAGCCTACTGCAAACATAAATGCTTATTAATTATTGGCACCCAACTAGTTAATAAATGGGACTGTTAAGTATTGCTTTTAGCCTAGAGGTGAGACACCAAAGGCTCTGTAAATCTAGAAAGTTTGGGAAGCTTCTGAGTTGGGAGGCTATCCTAGTAATCTGGGCAGGAAATGATGGGGGCTTGGACTAATGTGGAAATGGAGGAAAGTGGTTAGAAGTGCACAAGTTCTAGATACAATTCAAAGGTAAGGCAGTCAGAGTTTGCTGATGCATCGTTGGCAGGGAAGAAGAGGAGTCAAGTGATTTTGAAGGTCTCTGGCCTGAGCAACCGAAAAAATGATATTACCATGAACTGAGATGAAGAAAACTGGGCATGGACCAGGTCTTTTGCTGGGGAGGAGGGCAGATTGGAGATTCCATTTTGTACATGCTTAGGAAAGTCAATCAAAGAGAAGGAAAAGAGGGAAGGAAAAGATACACATTCCTGACCAGGACCTGCCTTCAGACTCTCCCCCTGCCCACAGGCTTACTCCACCTCTCATGGTGGCCAAATGTCCCCCAACCCATGAGCCCTTTAGATTGTTGTGTTTTAACTTCCTATTCAAAACATGGACTGAGCAAATACACACATGAGACATCAGACAGAGGAGACTCAGAAAGCCTCTTCTGACCCAGAGTCCTAACGAGGGTAGTGTAAATGGGGCTCTGCTTCGGGAAACTGAAAATTATAGGAGCTCACATTTCAAGTAATTATGGCAAATGATGGAGCAGAATTTCAGAAAGATGGAGGCAGTTGCACATCATCTGAATCTCACCAAACCTTCTCATGGAACTAGATCAACCAAAACCAAGTGCCCATGGGTAACACTTATCGAGAAACTAGAAACCCCAAAACAAGAGGGTGTGTCAGACCACCACCCACAGAGACCTGCCTGGTCCCAGCATCTGCACCAAAGGAAGTGTCAGACAGGAGCAAGCATCTGATGGACATGAAGACAGGAGTCCTTCAAAATGCCAGCAGGTATTCATTGGAAAGCACTGTGGGCCAATATGAGAACAGCAGCTGACTGGGAGAGATTTTACCAAACTCTAACGTGAGTAAGGACAAGGGGCCCAGAATAGTCTAAAGGGATGGAGTAGTCTAGCCCTTCTACATCATCAAACTGAGCAGCCAGAGCTCCTTTCCAGGATGTGACCCACACAGAAGAGAAACTTTTGGGAGGAAAAACAGGCACAAAGGGAAATGTCTTGGTAAAAGTCAGGGAGGGCAGCAGAGCCAGGAAACCTCCGAAAGTAAGCCACTGTGTTTTTGAATACTACATTAAAAAAACAGACAAACAGAAATTCTGTGAAGTTAGAAAAGCAATTCTCAATCACACCTCCTTTTTATTTTTTTAATATATATATTTTTAATTAATTAATTTATTTGGTTGTGCTGGGTCTTAGTTGCAGCAGGCAGGCTCCTTAGTTGCAGCTCCTGAGTTGTGGCACGCGAACTCTTAGTTGCAGCATTCATGTGAGATCTAGGCCCCTGACCAGGGATCGAACCCGGGACCCCCTGCATTGGGAGCTTGGAGTCTTATCCACTGCCCACTAAGGAACTCCCTTTTTCTTTTTTCTTCCTTCTTTCCTTCCTTCCTTCCTTTCTTTAAAGCTCCAAGTCATTTAAAATACATGACTTCTTACTAAAAATCTCCAGTTCATATAACCAAGGGGTTTATAACTTCTCCTTTAAGTTATATTCCTGGGACTTCCCTGATGGTCCAGAGGTTAAGATTTGGTGCTTCCAATGCAGCAGACAGGGGTTGAATCCCTAGTTGGGGAGCTGAGATCCCACATGCTGCGCAGCCAAAGAAATTTTTTTTAAAAAGTTATATTCCTGTATTATTGAATTTAGTGGTTTAGATTTTTTTTAATGTTTAGAAGATTTCAATTTATTTACCAGGAACAAACAAAACATAATGTAAAAACAGTTTTCAGGAAACTATTTCCATCATTCTTTTCTTCCCTTTCTCCTGCAGATTGGTGTTTTATCCTTACAAGTTCTCCGTTGTTCCATAAGAGAGCTGCTCTTCTTCTGGTTTCATAAGAGATGGTGAACCGTGTTAAAATATCCAGTTTACCTAAATTTCTAGAGTACACTTCAGGGAGCGAATGATGGGGTGGGATGTTGGGGCAGAGTGAGAGATACAGATTCTGGTGAGACTGAGAGTCATTCACAAAAATTACTGGGCTGTGGTGAAGGGAGAACAAAAATAAATCAGGTTCCTGCTGGTGGACAGAAAGCCAAAATGAAGAAGAATGGTGCGTAGCTGGGCAGTGTAATTAGGCCCATAAGTGCTGTGTCTTCTGATAGTAATTATGAACAGAAACCAACTAATAATTATGAATAACATGTAGGTGACCAATCCTTGAGAGCTGAGGTAGAGACAAGGAAAGATGACATTATACCTTGTCTCTGGTTCATTGAGTTTCCCAGGCTGGTTGTGACCAATCCTGGGTGAAATCATAACTAAATCATTTTTGCTAAGGTGATCAGCTTTTGTGGGGTCGTTTCCCTGCACTCTGTCCAATGATAAAGCCCACTGGTTTATGCCTCCTGGAAAAGAGTTATTTCAAAACAGTATAAGTGAAGCATTGATGAAACAGCCATGAGGAACACGTTTCCACATGGCCTCGCACCTCCTTTTCAAAGTGCTTTAAAACTTTTTTCATCCAAAAATCAATAAAAAAAAAAGGATTGGGATCAAATCCCGTACAGAGGTAGTGTAAGAAAAAAGAGAATAAGGAGCAGAATAGCATCTCTTCAGACAATAAAATCAAGTTGGAAAAGACAGGTCCACAAAACAGATCAAAACTGTAACCTAGGGCTTCCCTGGTGGGACAGTGGTTGAGAGTCCGCCTGCTGATGCAGGGGACATGGGTTCATGCCCTGTTCCGGGAAGATCCCACATGCTGCGGAGCGGCTGGGCCCGTGAGCCATGGCCGCTGAGCCTGCGCATCCGGAGCCTGTGCATCCAGAGCCTGTGCTCCACAACAGGAGAGGCCACAGCAGTGAGAGGCCCACGTACCGCAAAAAAAAACAAAAACAAAAAAAAAAAACTGTAACCTATTATTTCAAAGTGGGCTAAAAGATGTTAGGAAAAACAATGGAAAAGATGAAAGAACATGGATCGAGGAGGGAATGGGAAGTTACTGTCTAATGGCTCTAGAGTCTCTGTTTGGGATGGTGAAAAAGTTCTGGAAAAGGTAAATGCTGATAAATGCCACCTATGGGTGTTTGGTTTTAGTTGATCTTCTTCCATGAAAGGGTTTGGAGAGATTCAGAAACTATGCTGCTGCCTCCATCTTTCTGAGGTCCTGCTCAATCTTTAGACATAATTATTTTGAATTTGGATAGTGGTGATGGTCGCACAGCATTGTGAATGTATTTAATGTCACTGAATTGTATACTTGAAAATGGTTGAAATAATAAATTTTCTTTTATGTATATTTTACCATAATAAAAAAAACCGTGAAAGAACAGCATAAATCAGAATTAGGTAAGATGATAGAACTCAGGACAGAATTCAAAATAAAAGAAAAAAATTTCAGAAATGAAGACTAAATTTAAAATAATACAAGAGTGGGGAGTTCCTGGTTGTCCAGTGGTTAAGAATCCACCTTCCAATGCAGGGGATGCAGGTTCAATCCCTAGTTGGGGAACTGAGATCCCACATGCTGCAGGGCAACTAAGCCCGCATGCCGCAACCACTGAGCCCGCGTGCTCTGGAGCCCATGCGCCACAACTAGAGAGCCCCCGAGCCACAATGAAGAGCCCACATGCTGCAACTAATATCCAACACCGCCAAAAATAAATAAATAAATTAATTAATTAATTAAATAATACGAGTGAATGAACATAATGGATAATGTCTTAAGAGAAACAAACAAGAAAAGGAAAAATTTTTTTAATCAAAAAGAAGATAAAAAGAATTTTAGAGAAATGGCAAACATAAAAGATAGGCAAAAAAGAGTCAGGACAGCTCTGAAAAGAGTAACATAAATATGTATAAGAATCTATTATACCATAAAAGTGACATTTCAAATCAGTGGGACAGATTAGTCAATAAATTGTGATACATACACGTTGAGGTATAAATAGTTCTCTGGAAGGATCCACAGCATGGCAAAAGCTGATGTCTCTGAGGAGGGAAATGTGTGGCTGGGGCACGTGGGGAAAAGGGTGACTTTTCGTTGAATACCCTTGTGGACCTTTTCTAATGTTCTGTCATGTGAATTTATTACCTCTGAAGTTCGCCTGAGTTCAAACCCCAGTTCCCCCAGTTGCTAGCTCTTAATCTTGGGCAAACTCGTCACACTCTCCAAGCCTCTTTATCTGTGAAATAAGGTCAGTAACTTAGCCTGGTGCTGCCTGGCACAGAATAAACTGTCAATAAATGGAGATTATTAGTGTAAAAAACCCAAATGCCCATCAATGGATGAATGGATTTTTAAATGTGGTTATATGTGAAATATTATACAGTCATAAAAAGGAATGAAGTACTGACACATGTTACGACATGGACGAACTTGAATATATTATGCTAAGTGAAAGAAGCCACACACAGTGGTCCCATTTGTATTATGTCATGAAATGTCCAGAAAAGGCAAAACCATAGCAACAGAAAGGAAATTAATGGTTGCAGGGACTGAAGGAGGAGGGGATGAAGAGGGCCTGCTGATGGTTACAGGGGCTTCTTTGTGGGGTGATGAAAACGTGATGGGTTAGATGACGGTGATGGTTGCATAGGCTTGTGAATGTATGAAATGACGCTGAATTTGCAGTTTCAGACGGTGAGTGTTATGGCATGTGAATGACATCTCAAAAAATTAATGTTGAAAATGAAAATTGCCAGTTTTCCCATGGTCACTATACACTATCCACTGTCTCCATCCCTCCCTTCTCCCCACTGCATTCCTTTTGACGCCCACCCCTGCCGCTCTCTCCCATCCTCACTCCCTCGACCTGCCCCACGAGGCCTCCCAGGGAGCCCGTGAACCACTGGGCGCCTGGGTCCTGTGGCTGTTGGAGCAGCTGCCCAGTGTGCGTGCCCCCACCGCTCTCACCCGTGAGAGTGGATGCTTCCGTCGGATTTTCTCATGCGTTTCAGTAGATGGTGACGTTTACAGAAGGCGGCACACGCCCTGGTCAACGGAAGAAGCCCCGCAAGTTAATATTTAGGCCCGTCCAGAAGTTTGATCTCGTCGACCAGTAACCTCAGGATGCTGTCCTCTGAAAGCCAGGTTGGCCGCCTGCGGGCACTTACAAATACTGAGGACTTTGGAGGCATTTGGGCCTCAAATTGAGGCCTTGTACCTGCACACACGATGTGACCTCAGCCCTCTGCTGCACCTCTCTAAGTGAAGTGGCACAGGAATACTGGCCTTGCCTTTTGTTGCCAGGATTAACTGAAGAGTGCATTGGCTGCCCTGGAGCTTAGATGTTGAGTACATCATGATTAACATACCAGGGCCTACTAGTGGGCCTCGTGATGCAGCAGTTCCTTGGCTCTGCCCCTGTCGTCAGCTGCCCCTAGGATAACTCTGAGCCCTAGCCACCTCTCTGGTAGATTTCCTATTCCCCCACTATAATCACACCTGGATAAGGCAACTCAAACCTTTCAGAGATGTGTCCTGAACCTCCTGTTTTCTTAAATACCTATCTGGTGGTTGTGAGACTTAAGGCCAACCTCCCCAAGAGACTTTTTCTGTTTCTCCTAGTAAACCTAGACTCACCTTCCGTCATCTTCAAGTCTACTCAAATTTGGTTCTTTCAACCCTGACCTCTGACCCTGCTTTTTACTTCTTCCATTTCATCCTCACTCCTGCTTCCTTTCATAAATCCATAAATGTCTTTTGGCCTTCCTAGCCCTGGGCCAAGTTCCTTCCTCTTTCCTCAGTTTTTACCCCTTTTTCCCCCTTTCCTTCATTCTCCCATCCAACTTTCAGTCCTTCCTTTCTCATGCAGACTTTGATTCCAACCCCATCAAAAACAAACAAACAAACCAAAAAGCTAAAACACGCCACAGTTAGCAGCATCTCAAGATTCAAAAGCTTTATTACTCATCTATTAATTCTATTACATTTATTTATTCAGTTTTATTGTTTTAAAATATATCAAAATAAATAGAGAAATTTATACCTGTCTTATCTGTATATGGAAGAGCAGCTGGTCCCCAAGGTGGCACCCACACTCCTAGCAGCTCTGACTTTACATATCCGTAATAGTCAGCAATTTCCATTTCTTTTTCCCTCTCAATGAAAAATTGCACTTTCCCCAAAGAGGAGTATTTGGCAGCAATACGTTCTTGTTGAGCCCGTCTCTTCATGGCCTCCCGCTCTGGCCTCTGCTCGTGTTCAATGGGCTTTGACATTACTGGCTCAGGAACATTGGGTTCCCTCCATGGAATTGGTTGCTCGCTGAAGTCCTGGAGTAGAAATGGGGTTTGGAGCTTGGGTGGGGACTGGAGCTTAGTCACAGCAGGGGGAACAGGCTCCCGCTGGAGAGAAGTGCAAGATGAAGTTCCATAGGGTGCAGGCCTAGGAGCAGCAGACTGAGGGACACTAGGCTGCGTATGGTCGGTTCAACCCGGTTGGGTTGGTTAGTCATAGTTGGCTGAGATGGTTTGGCAGGACCTGGCAAAGAGGCAGGAGCTGGCTGGGATGAACTCACTGCAGGAGGTTGAGCTGAGTTAGAAGCAGGCTGGGCACAGTCAGCCAGAGCAGGCCGATGTGAGGCCAGAGACCGTGGCCTCCAAGGAGCAGGTCGAGCTTGAGGCTTGTCCCAGGCAGAAAACGGCAGAGGTATCAACTTGACCTTCCCAGGAGGCGGCAGCTCCTACTGGGATGGAGATGGACAGTCTTTCTCAGCACTGCTGTCTGGTTTCTGGGCTTCGACTTGAGTTTTCTCAGGACTCTTACCCTCAGGTGGGGTATACCTCCATGGCTGGATAGCTGGGGGTGTTTAGGGTTGCTTGAATTTCCCAAGACCCGACAGGAAGAGAGCCCAGTTTTCTTATCATTCTTCTCCCCCAGTGCATGAAAAACCTTCACAGACCCCAGCCTGCACATGCCTAGGGAGGTTCGAGGCTTTTTAAAGCTCTCTTGGATAAGCTCAGTTTGGTGTTCCTTTCGCTTCGTCTGGAGAATTGTTGGCTTCTCTCCTGCCTTGACTTTGTTCCCTGACTGCTTTTTCTCATCAGCCTTCTTCCTTCCTCTGGTCCTTGTGGTCCTTTCCTGCCCGTGGCTCTTCGTTTTGCTGATCTTTCTGGATGCAGCTTTCTGAGGTTTGCCTTTGGAATGCTTGGCCGTGTTCACAGGAGCGCTGTCCCTGACTGCAGCATGGCATAGAAGCACTTCTCCCCCTAACAGGCACTCTGGATTCTTTGGCTGGATTTTGGCCTTGGGAGCACCACTGATAGGCTCAGAGGCTTTATGTTTGTTCTTCCTGGTTGAGCAGAGGGAACCTTTATGACACTTGGCTTTTGCTGCACCTGATTCACCTTAATGGCTCTGGTGTCTTTGGCTTTGATCACGTTGGGACCTTTGGATTGATCAAGATCTTTCAAAGAAAAAAAGAGCTGGGGAAGGTGAATATCCTCCGCCAGTGTAGTAATGTCTGCAAAACCACTGCTAGATTCCATCCCATTTTCAGGTGTCCCTGGGTCCTCAAGACTCAGGCTGTTCTTTCCCAGATCAGCATTTTCAGAAGCAGCTGCTCCTCTTGGCTAAGGGGATGCATCAGTGCAGGCCAGGAGCTGGTGAATATCAGGGATTTCTAAAGGGAGTAGTGGAGGCACTTGGTTTTCTCTTGGGATCTGTAGGCATCCAGAGGCTTTGAAAGCTTTGTTTTAATATCCTCCAAGTGCTCACTCTCTATTTGTCTCTGGCTTGGAGCTGGAGGCAGGGCCAGGAGACTACTGGCACTCTGGACTGGAGCTGTCCCTGAAATGTCCCCAAGTTCAGGTGGTGGGTTACTCTCAAGTATCTGAATATTTCTGCTCCTGCAGGACCTGGGGAGTTCTTGAGTTTGTGTCACACAAGATGTCTGGCTTGGAGGTTGCAATCCCAGGGAATGTTTCATCACCAGGGAAGTCTCCATCCCTACAAAGGAATCAAGGTAGAAGTCAGTCCCTGGTAAGTGAGATGCTCCCCCTAAACACCAACACAGCAATCATGTACCTTTCAAGGTACATGATTGCTGTGTTGGTGTTTAGGGGCAAGACGGGCAAGGCATTTCTAGTAACTCTTCTTAAGGATCATGGACAGTGCCCTATGCTATGAGATAAGGGGTGACTGTTGTAATTCTTACTGGTGATCATTTCATGTCACTGATTCTTGGCTTTCTTTGTATTTCATAAGATTGTTATAAATCAATTAAAAATGAGTCTTATTTTTAAAAAATGAAATGTTTTACAAAGTCTAGCATTCTCATATAGAGTCCTTTCAATTCTCCCCACTTTCCTGAGAGGCTAAGGACACTTCACACCATGAATTAGGAGAGGCAGTAGACCCTTCATGATGAAATATATAAACAAAGACAGAGTCTTAGCCTGCTTGCTCTGGACAGGATCTCGGACCACAAGGTCTTAAATTCTGGTATAAGTTAAGGAAGTGAGGACAGTTAAACTGTCACTATCATAACAAGAGTTCTGAAACACCTTCCAAAGAGACTCTAGCAGTAGAACAGGAAAGGGAGTGAGACAGTGTGGTAGTACAGGGGGAATGATTGGCTGCAGCAGTGAAAAATGTGGTACCTATTAGTATGCTCTCGGGGTTCTTGTACGTGTAGCATAGATGACCTTTACAGTGTCCCTCCCACTTTCCCCCATGCATTACGTGTTCTTTTTTTTTTTTTTGGTTTGTTTAATTTATTTTAATTTGTTTATTGTTTGAACTTATTTATTTTATGTATGTATTTGTTTGGCTGCACTGGGTCTTCATTGCTGTGCACGGGCTTTCTCTAGTTGCGGCTAGCGGGGGCTACTCTTGGTTGCGGTGTGTGGGTTTCTCATTGTGGTGGCTTCTCTTGCTGCGGAGCACGGGCTCTAGGCATGTGGGCTTCAGTAGATGTGGCTCACGGGCTCCAGAATGCAGGCTCAGTAGTTGTGGCACATGGGCTTAGTATCTCCATGGCCTGTGGAATCTTCCCAGACCAGGGCTCGAACCCGTGTCCCCTGCATTGGCCGGTGGATTCTTAACCACTGCACCACCAGGGAAGCCCTAGGTGTTCTTATATGAGTCTAAAACCAGAGAGCCCTGAGCAAAGGTAGTGGTCATTAAAGGCTCAGGACCTAAATTCTACCTGTCTGTACACCACTTCCCAGCTGTAGATTTGACCCCATTTTTGAATGCTGACCTCATTGTTCAACTTTCTTGCTGTTTGTACTCACCTTGAAAACTTGTTTCTGTGATGGCTTGAGCAGACACAGGGTAGTAGATTCCAAGAGGTGGAAGCTGGTGGTTGGATATTTGTGGGCTGAATCTCCTTTAGTACCATAACCACTTTTGGTTGCACAGAGGCCCTACTTCCTGTGTATGACACAGAGCCATAGGATTGCAGGCAGGAGCCAAGTTCTCCATTCAGTAAAGACCCCAATGTGCCTTGGTTATAGTAATATACCTGGCTTCCTTCCTGGTAGGGAAGTGACAGGCTGTGTCCCTAGTTTGGAATCTGAGATGGTGTTCCCTGAGCAAGCCTGGCAGAAAGTGATGGATATAGAGGGACCATGTTATTGGTGTCTGCAGTTTTATCATACTGGGCTGCCGTAAACATGGAAGAAGCAGCTGTGTGCTGGTCAGTGACTGCCAGAGTAAAGTCTCCGAGTGAAGGAGAATTCTTTTCAGTGCTTCCTGTGATGTCCCAGTCAAGAACACCCGGATAGGAAGCAGCTGAAGTGGAGGTCTGGCTCTGGTCAGTAACTCCAGATAACATAGTTGTGCTAGAATGTTGGTGAAGGTAGGCACTACCCATGAGTGTCTGGAAGGAGGTAGCCATAGTTGATGCCAAACTGACGGCAGGAGCAGAGACTCTGGAGAAGTTGCAGACACTTCCTGTTAGGGAAGTTGCATTGCTCACCCCAGGAAGAGAGTGCTGCAGAGAATTCAGAGTTCCAAGTAGAGATGGATTTTGGAAATTTTTTGTAAGAACAAGAGGGTAATGAAAACATCAGGGAGATTGATAAATTCTCACTATGTTTGAGGAACAGCATTATCTTAAGTTTCTTGCTATCCGGATACCTCTAGTGTCAATACTTACTGAGAAACCAAAAATCAGACCGTTATGATGGTGGCAAGGACTGAGCAGTTTTACACTCTTCTGTATTAGCTGCCTGTGCTCCCATGTTGGGCACAGAAGACCCAAGTGGTATGGCTCAGACATTATTCTCTAGGCTGGAAGCAACCTTCTTCCTGCCCTATCTTTCCTTTCAGCCTGAACTAGTATGGACTTCTATGCTGTTTCGTAGACTGGGAGCATTTTAGAACTAGGAGGTCTTAGAGAACTTCTATTTTCACAGTCTCATTTCATGAAGAAGGAAACTGAGACTCAGAGAGGTCAGGTTGACTTGTTCAACTTCTCTCATTATGTTAGTATCCTTACCAGGTTTCAGAGCCTAAGTATCCTGACTTGCTTGCCAGGACGCTACTCTGAGCATGATACTGCCAGAAAGCGGGAGAAGTAGAACTTATAATATAGGCATTTTTTTTGTCCGTTAGAAAATAGTACAGCTATTATCATTGTCATCTTCAGTGTCTCACTTTGCTTGTGGAGTTCCCATGCTATTACCTAGAGTTCACATATAGCTCAGTCCAACTGGTAAATTTAAAGAGTCATTTTTACCCTCTTAAAGCCTGGTTTCTCATCCTACCTCAAAATGATTACCTGAAAGTGAATTTCTTAAGTGCTTTTGGAAACAAAAAAGTTATCTGCTTACTTCAGATTACTCATCTATAAAGTGGTTATAACAGCACCACCAATAATAATAGCAGTAATAATTAATACATGAATAAGCTGATATATAGCGTATGATTTATATGGAGGAAGATACAATAAGTTCTAGAAAGAAAAATCATGAAAAACATATTACATAATGAAAAAGAAATACATAGATATTAATGAAAACTTGGGTATGTGGCAAGTATCAAAGCATAATGAGTTTACTAACAAATGACATTCTGTACCATACATGCAATATTATGAAAGTGAATTTTGCCCACTCTATTTTAGTGAATACTATTAACCAAAAAACGCGGTAGAATGTGATTTTGAATGGATTTTTAGCCAATACATACAGACACAGAAGATATATCAGTAAAAATGCATAACAAGCAACAAAATTCAATCAACGTGAATGTATAGGGGGCCACAATATATGCAGACAAGTATTTCAATGAAAACTGGTACAAAGCAGACAGCAAAATAATACGTGTAAAAGAATTTCATCATTGTTCTCATTCATATTTTTACCCAGCAATAACAGGTATTAAGCCTGGTAGAAATATATATTTCAAAGAATAGAAATATACAATAAGCAGAAAGGAAGCTTAAAAAGTATCAAGATGGTTTTTTTATTTATCCTAGAACTTAGATTATAATCATCTTCAACATCCAAGAAGATGACATCCCAAAACCTAAAAAAACCATCATCACTAGAATCCAATTAAAAAAGATTTTCAAATGTAAAAACATCAAAAGGATTCCACAATATTGTTCTAGATAAATGTGGAATTTTTTTTTCTTGCCGCGCCACATGGCCCTGGCAGTGAAAGCACCGAGTCCAAACCACTGGACCGCCAGCGAATTCCCTCATGTGGAATTAGGCATGTGGGGCTTGACTTTATCTTTTTCTTCGTAAGTAGCTAAGATCTAAAAACGAACGATGGCTGTTGATCAATGTGCTCTCTGTGTTAGGAAGGAAAGAACTGTAAAGATGAAAAGCAACCTTGCCTTAGAACCTACATATCACACAAGGGAAATAGTCCTTCTGATTCAATTTAGAAGATATCATTTAAAATTTTTAATTAGTAAAATGTCTACATAGTTTAAAAATTAGAAAGAATCAAACATTGAAAAGCAGACCCCTAGATAACCACTTTGGTTTCCTGTTTATAGGAAGCATCATTTCCAGGACATATTTCTAAAATATTTATATTCAAAACTGTCAAGTGCCAACTGTATTCAGAGAGGCAATAAAAGAAAAAATACTGAGTATGACTTTTCTGGTAAGCTGCCTTTCCTGGTGATACCCTGTTCTGTCCTTACTTTCCTCTTAGTCTGTTAAAATAAGGATTTGCTACAATAAACTTTGTTTTGCCCTGCTCTGAGCAGATTTCACTCTATGCTCTTTCTGCTTTAATTTAAAATCTTTGGTTCCCATCAACATTCCATTGCAAACTACATTTTTCTTGAGAGCTCCTCTATGCTTTCCCTCTTCATTCTTTTTTTTTTTTCCTATCTCTTTTTTCCTGTTGGCCTGTGCTGATGAAAACAATCCTAAACTTCCTTACGTTTGACTCTGTGCCTCCCTATAACCCAGTACTCTCCATCCTCTCTCCCTATTTTCTCTTTACAACTAGTCGAAATATTAGTGGAGGGAGACCTTTAGAGATGAAACATCTTGCTATATATTGCTAGTTTTCTATGTCACCTGTCTTTTCTATGTTTCTGTTGAAACACTCTTGAGAAGTCTCTGATTTCATTTTCTACAAGGGTACCCTTTAAGGCTCAATATTAGAAAAGAAAGGGATCAGAGTGATCAAGCAATGTAGTGTTCTAACGTAACTGATAAGGAAAATATCAGGCTTTGTGAGACAGTCAATGATTTGTCCAAAGTCACACAGATAGTAAATGCCAAAGTCAAAACTGAAATTAGGTCTCCAGACTTCTAGTTCAATACTTTCCCTCATTATTCCATGCTATTTTGAATCTACTAGTAAATTTAGGGGCAAAATAAATCTAACGAAAAAAATTAAAAAGTTTCTTTTCTTACCTGACATGGTCCTAGAAGAAAAGGAAACATCAACTGCAGATACGAGGGATGAAGAGACAACACCAGAGGATGTCTGAGTGGCTGCAGCTGAATGGCGCATGTGTCCAGTACAAAGGTCACTGGTTACTGGTCACTTGTCACTGTTCACCGCTCACTTGTGATGATCCAAATTTATTTACAGACAAGTCCACGGAAACCCCAAGACTCTACCAAGTGGTAGTAGGTTTGGTAGGAGAATGATGTCACAAAGCAGGCAGTTTACAGGTACGAGATAGCCAATAGGGAGGTCCGATCCCCAACAGGAAGGCGGGGATGGGTGGAGAGAGTGTAGCAGAGCTAAAACAACACCTAAATTTCTGAGCTCTGGGGAGGAAATCCTAGAAGACAGATTTACCTCCCCCAGGCTCTTATATTAGGGAAATCATTGCAACATTTCTTACAGACGTTCATTAATATCATTAACTAACAGTTACTTATATTCTATAGAGTATTATATTCTATGTATCATATACTTAGAGCTATATATATATGTAACTAATTAATATCCTTAGGAAGGAAAGAGCCATCTAGTTGAACTATTACAGTTGTTCTGAAAACATATCTGTCTAATTAGTGAACTTATAGCAACTTTTATGGAGAAAAAGTAGGGATTAAGAAGTTCTTCTTGTAACTTGGTTAAAGCGTAGGGTGAAGTTTGTTGCGTGTACCTTGTGGAGAATGTTGTGGTCCAAGGCTCTTCTCTTTCAGTTTCGTCTCCTTGACTCCTACCTTCCTTGGGCTGGGCTAGGCTGGGCCAGGTTGGACTTGTGACTTACATTTCTCTTCTGCTTTCTTTTTTTTTTTCCATTATGGGCATTGTTTCTAGGACAAGCCTTGATCTTGCATTCTTACCCTCATGGATGCTACTTTCTGTCAACTTCCAGCAGCAGGAGTCTTCTTTTCAGTGCTTGATGCTTCTCAAAACAGACTCTGCCCACTGGAAGCAAATACCAAAGAGCTAGAGACAGCTGTTTGCAAAGCTTTCCTCTTCCAGCCTTTGGTTGCAATTCTTTTGCCCATAATTTGCTGCCTCTAGTTCCTTGGGCCACACAGGTATCCTGCCATCCAGCTCCTTTATATGTGAGAGACATTCTGAATACTGTCCCTTTTTCTTTGCACAGAAGTATATACAGTGTGGCAGTTACTGTAATCTCCACCCCCTTGCAAACAGCCACTCTAGAATCTTGGACCTCTAGGATTCTCTGTCTTGTATGCGTGGGTGCAAGGCCAAGCAAAATGAAGAGGAGAATAATTAGAGAAGGAAGCGGACATTCATGGAGAACTGGGAGCAGATAAGGTGAAAGGGCACAGGAGAAAAGAGATTCATGTAGACTTTTTGGTTTCTGTGGGAAACAAGTTGACACACTTTGGCCTCATTTAGTATTACCAAAACAGACAGTCATAGATGTAAGTAGCTCAATAGTGCGGCAACTGCCATGAATTCTGTACACTAAAGGGAACAGTCTTACATATATTTCTCATTTTGTTTTCTCTCATAGTACCTTATTAATGGCATTCACTTGTATGTTTGTAGAACACAGATTTTTTAAAATGCTCTGGTTTTGTCTGCATGGTTATTTCCTTGTCATATTTTTAAGGACTCCAACATTGTAAGACATACTGCATGTTTTTCTCTTGACGATCGTTTATCTTGAAGCATCATGAATGAACTTGACCTGCTCGATGTTGTGGAGAAACTTTAAAAAGGGTCTGTGAAAAAGGCATTGCGGTGAGTCGCGTTATGCACCCAAGCGTAAGGAGCAGACATCTGCCATCAGCCCAGCTTGGCCTGGGTTGCCTCTGTTTTAGTTCCCGTGGTTGGTGCTTTGCTCCCTAACCACTCTTGTGACTGTGGTGATGTGAGTAAGGGCTGAGTTGCTAATGATTTATATGTGAGGTAAGCTGGTTTGAGGGAGGAAATCCATGGATCTAGTCATTTTCCTTGGTGGTAAGCTTTCAGGGAGGGGTGCAAAGATTGATCTTTCTGGGGACTTTTCTAGTACCAGGAAGATGTCCCATAGATGGGACCTCCAAAGACACACATTTAATTTTTAGGCCTGTTTTTCCTATTATGAGATATGAGTTTTTTCACTGATGGGGATGATGCTTATCTGAGAAGAAATTGTGAAAGGTGTTGTAGTACAGAGATGTGGCTTAAGCTTTTAAGTGTTTTTCAAGGTTTTTCCCCTAAGCTTCCTACTTCAGATGGCCTACTCACATGGTGCTAGTATGTGATGTGAGGCTAACAACTACTGAATACCTGCAAGCCAGATCAGTGTCTCTTTTCTCTGTATTTCCATGGAAATCAAGGGACCCGTAGCTACTGCAGGTTAGGGTGGGTGGTGTGAGATTGGGGGAAGTGTGGTAAGACACATTTTGGTATCAGTAAAATGTTTACATATTAAAATATTCAGTCCCAACATTCAATTCTATTTAGGCAAACCCTTAGTTAGGCTTTTCCTGGTTCCGAGCCTATGTAACTTATTTTCTCTCCCTAGTTCCAGCCATTTAACTTTAGCTTGCAGGTTGAGCATCATCTTAACCTCTAAAGAATCTTACATATAGGAGGAAGAAACTAAAGAGCTCTATTTCAACACTTAGCAACATCAGGCCCTACCCTGACCTAAACCTTTATTCTTACAGTTAGGGTATTGTCTTGTCCCGTATACCCACTTCCTGCATTTTGAACCCATCAGGTTAAATGAGAC
The DNA here is from genome assembly GCF_963455315.2 of Globicephala melas. Taxonomy (NCBI): domain Eukaryota; kingdom Metazoa; phylum Chordata; class Mammalia; order Artiodactyla; family Delphinidae; genus Globicephala; species Globicephala melas. The sequence continues at coordinate 26,762,210 of NC_083325.1, forward strand.
AAGTCTTTGTGTAACATCCCCAGTTCATCTATCCCTGAGGCTGTCCTTAATTCTTCCCATTGTCACATTGTGATTTAATTAAATACTGGAATCCCTCAAACCCTTACATGGTACCTGAGGCCCTATCAGATACTGGTAGATTTTGTTATTGTCAAATACTTAGCTCCCTGATTCCCCAAATATCTCTTGCTCCTATATTTTCCATCCCAGCCTACTACATACCCATTAAGGCATTGTTTTATTTCATGTTCGACCCACTCCCATCCAGAGGCCTACTCTTTGCTAGTTCTCATACTTTCTGGAAACCCTGTTATGGCCAGGTCTGGATTTTTTTGTGTTCCCACCCAAAGCCTGTATCTTTTAGCAAGCTGGAACTATAGGACCAACATAGATTTTCTAGTTTCTGATAGATTTATGTCACAATTTGTACACTGTCATGTCTATAGATATTTGTATCATTTGTACATTTTGGCCATTACATGTCTATTGGATATTTTTCTTAAATTGCAAAAGAATATTTTATGACTTAGCACCAAATTGAATGTGCCTAATTGTAAGTTTGTAAACTATGTTGTGCTAACTTGTATCTTTTTTTATCCAAATAGTAATTTACTACTCTTGTCCCATTTGTAATTACGTGGAAGTTTTCAGAATTGTAAATAAATGCTTGTGGATTGAAACCTGGTTAGACTATAACTGTCCCAGATATGTTAAAGCTAGTGGTCTTTTTACTCATTCATTCATTCAATAATTCTGACCTTCCTGACTCAGTTGACCCAGCTCAAATGGTTGTGAAGATTACTAACAGTGTATGTAAGTTACTTTCAGAAATTAGAAACTAAAACTAAAAAAAACCAGTTGTTATTATAAATAACAATGGAATTTAGTATGCTATTATACCTTCAGACCTACTGTAGGACATGCTGTTCTTTGCCGTTCCACTTGTGGCAGGATTCATAGGTTTTCTAACAGGTACAGATCCCTATGCCTGATAATGTGAGGAAATGTTATACTTGAGCTCCACTCTTATCTCTCTCAGGCATTTTTTGGTATTGTCTAAAATGTAAATCCATACTGTCAACCTCCAGCATGATACCAGGCTCATAATAGAAACCCAATAAATGTTTCACTGTGAGTGGAGTATAAGTTGATAGAATTTTTTTTTTGTCACCAGTGAGTAACATTTTATTGTAATTATTTCTGAAGTGGGAAGAGAATTTTAAACATTGGAAAACCCTTTCGTAACTGTTATCTCAGTTGGTCCACCCTGATAGAATATTTTTGCAAGGTTGATTAGGCAGATTAGATTGATTAAAAATCTTTCAATTTTTTAAGTTTGCATCTCTTTCATTGCAGAAATTCTATGTGTAGAAATTCATATATAGCTGTATACATGTATAAAGATGTTCACATTGCAGCCTACCTGTAACAGAGGACAAAAACAAAAAACAAAACCCCAAACTGAAAACAACTAAAAGTCCATCAATATTGGACTGGTCATATAAATTATGTAATGTTATGCAGCTATTAAAGAGAATAGAATGGATGTATGCAAAAATTGACTGGGAAAATCACTATCCAAGACAGATTGTAGACTATGTATAGTATGCTGCTCTTATATAAAATACAGGATATCCGTTACGTACAAATACAGACAAGATACAAAAAGTGTGAATGTAAGCACTTAAATATCTGAAACAACCACACAAGAAACTGGGAGAGTTGGACAGCTTTCCATGTCCCCTATTATTGGAATTCGGAAGGGTTCACACAAGAACTAATGGACCTCTGCTACCACCCTCCGGCTAAAGCGGGAATTGCAGCCATCAGAATCCTCTTTACTAATCAAGCGCCTCAGTCGGCCGGCGTGATGACGTCATCTCGACGAGCGGTGGCGCATGCGCAGTAGAAAGAGGTCCGCGAGCTGCGTGAGGTAACGCCTAGGTGCCTGTGGTTCGTGGCCTTGTGCTGGCACCGGGGCCGCCGGGTTGGCGACTTTGGCACTCTTGGCGTTGGGTGGGCGGCATATTGGGGGTCACATGAGCCAGTGGCATCATGCCCGCGGGCGCTGGGGTCAGGGTCGCGGATATTCTGGACGTTCGTCGGCCAAGAAGAAGGGCGGAAACCACATCCCGGAAAGGTAATACACCTTGGCCCCTGGGCGTTGCCGGTGGAGCTCAGAGCCCCTGGGCCTGGGCTTCGTCTCTTGTGCTGTCGCCTGTCACAGTGGCCCCCGCGCGCTGCCCCGTCCGCGCTGTGCTAGGGGGGGTACTGGTCGTCTCGCGGCTCAGTTCACAGTAGCTGAAAGGGACAGTGTGTGATGTTCTGATTTCTCCCCATCGTTTTAAAAGGGAGGCTCTGGCCATTGCTCCTCGGGTAAAATGCAGGGGGACTGCTTTTTAAGATGGGACTGTCAGTGTTGGGGACCCTCCTTAATTACCAGGATGGAATCCCCTTCAGTTCCTCAAGCTGTGTTGTTTAGGCACAGAAAATGTGAGTAAGAGGAACTGGAACTAAGTTTGAGTGAAAAAACGCACCGGTACCGCCGAATTTTCCGTTGAAACAGTTGATTTGTTTTGTCTCTAGGAATTATAAAGGGCGTACTGTTGCTTCCTAACCGGTGTTACTTGAGAGATCTACCTCTGTACGTTCAAATGATTAATTTTGATGCTCATGTGTGCAGTAAACCCTTTAATTCCCTAAGACCTTCCTTTCCTCCATCTCATACCCCATTAAGCCCGCTTCAGTTTATCTCCTGAATTTCTTTTGAATCTGTCAGCTCTTCCTCAACATCCTAATACTGAACTTGCCTGTCTGTTGCAAGGAGGTCCTAACTAGTGTCCATATATCTTCCAATCCATTCTTCATACAAGAAACCTTAAAAGCAAGTTGGAACATTGCTCAGAAACATCGCTCAGAAACATTGTTTTGAGAAGAGAAAACAAACTGTTGGCCTTTAAGACTGTGCGTGGTCTAGAATCCTCTGCTTCTCTGGCCCCATCTTGTGCCACTTTTGCCCTCACTTTCAATGCTTCAGATACACTGAATTAACCTTAGTTCTAACTCATCTTACAGAAGTCAGTTCAGATATTATTTTTCACTGTGATTCCTAGCATTAAGGAATTTTATTATCAGGTTTTGTATGAGGACTAAAAATAAACTGTGAAGTGAAAAAATTGAGTTTAAACTATTTCAGTCAACACTCATGTATTAATGATACCTTAGTATCCAACATCGGGCTAGGTTTTATTAGTGATACAGAAGTTCTGGTCATCTCTGGTTTTAGATATCCCTTATTTGTTGAGACCTTTGCATTGTTTTGTTGCCTTTTATCTGTTATCAAGATGGGACAACAGGAACAAGGGAAGTATAGGTTATTACTAGGTGGGGTTGATAAGTGGAGCAGCAAAATGCAAAGCAGAAAGAACAGGGACCTACCCTAGAGGGATATGATTTCCATTTTCAAGGCGCTTTCATCCTATGCAGGGAGACAGCCTAACATAAAATTTGCCTAACAAAAAATATATTAACAGGTGGAAAGACTATCTCCCAGTTGGACAGCGGATGCCTGGGACTCGTTTCATTGCTTTCAAAGTTCCTTTAAAAAAGGTAAGCAAAAGTTAATACCGTATGCTTCCAGAAATCTGAATTCACCATATAGATCCCTAGCTCTCAACCCCGTCGTACTCCGTTTTCCCTATTTTTTAGCGAATACTTTTTAATACCTCCTTTACTATCCAGAATGGAATTCATAGATAAATACAACCTACTTTTGTACTTAATTAAAAAAACAATGTAATGCCCTAACTATAAATAAAGAATAAAGTAATTTCTAAGAAAGTAATAGGTATCTCAGTATGTAAATGTTTGGGGATGACTATACTAGAAATAAAGAAATAGTCACTTACTTGTACCATGAATGCAGTAAACTATGGACTTTGATTGATAATGATGTTTCAGTGTTGGTTCATGAATACTAACAATTGAAGCACACTGATATGGAATGTTGATAATGGGGAAGGCTGTGTGGGATGAAGGAGAGCGGATATAAGTGGGAACTGTGTACTCTGCTCAGTTTTGCTGTGAATCTCAAGCTGCTCTAAAACTAGTCTACTAATTTAACAAACACTGTGTGTTGCTGACACTTGAATAACCAAAGAGATCAATGGAACAGGGTACATGTATAAGCCAAATACATGAAAGAATATTTAGCAGTGAAAGCCATCCTTCCTATATGTAGATATTCAAGAAGTATTTATTTCTGGCACTCTGCTTGGAGCTGACAGTACAGTGGTAGGCAAAATTGATGTGGTCCCTGCCTTCTGGGAGTTTACAGTCTGGTTAGGAGACCAACATGAAATAAACAAACCTAGAAATAAATATATAGAAGTGAACTTATTTTTTTCCTTCTAATCTCTCTGGAAGAAAGGATTGTAATATCGCTTGTAAATTCCAGAGGAGGAGACATTACTTTTAATCTCATATGTTAGCATCACAGGGTTTGAATAAATGGATAATATAATAAAGGATTTTAAACACATGTTCTTTCTTATTTTATTCTTTCTGACAGAGTTTTGAAAAGAATCTTGCTCCAGAAGAATGTTTTTCCCCCTTGGATCTTTTTAACAAAATCCAAGAACAGAATGAAGAACTTGGGCTGATAATTGACTTAACATATACTCGCCGCTATTATAAGCCAGAGGTAAATGGAACCCGTAATTGAAAATGACCTTCTTTCTGATACTGTAATAATTGATAGTAATTCAGTAGTTATCATCTTATGCTAAGGTGAATCCTGGCCTTCTTTCATGGGTTCAAAAAGGGAAGCTAGTGGTTTCCTTAAATACACATTTGTAATTGCTGTTTCAAAATGAGATTAAAGATATGAATTGAACTGTAGTATTTGGCAGTAGGCTCTAGATATGCTTAAGAAATTCTATAAGCTTCCATGTTCTATATTTTGAAAATGAAGTAAACTTTTAGTAAAAATAGTAGTAGTCTAAAAGGAAAGAAAGGTATGTCCATTATGTCTTTAGCACTTATTTTAAGCAGTTGCCTGAGCACGTTTAAGCATCACGGTAAAAGACAATTGTTCTCTAAGTTTTATGCTTTCTTTTCCTAATACCTTCTGATATAGTACAGAACCCATATATTCTCTTGACCCATGTAGGACATTCCAGTGCAAAAGAATTATCCTTCTTCTGACCTGTTCCATGGCCTTGGGAGACAGTAACACCTAATGTTTGTTAATATTTGTATCAGTTTGCCATTTAGAAAGTTCTTTCACATGCATTGACTTAGTTAATCTTCACAACAATCCTTTGCTGTTGAAGTGGAAGTAGTACTGATATCTCCTGCTGAGTGCTTACTCTGCACTAAGCTCAGAGGATAGACAACTACAATTACTAATTTTACAGACGATGAAACTGACTCTCGGAAAAGGAAGAATTGAAATTTCAACTCAGTTATTCCTCTTTATTTTTATTGTGGTAAAATATAGAGAAATAGTATCTGTTTTAACCATTTATAAATATGCAGTTCAGTGGCATTAAGTACAGTCACAGTGTTGTGTAACCATCACCGCTGTCTATAACCAAAACTTTTTCATCATCCTCAACAAAAACTCTGTAACCATCAAACAGTAACAACCCCATTTTCCCTCCCACCAACCCTTGGTAACCTCTATTCTATTTTCTGTCTCTGTGAATTGGCCTATTCTAGGTACCTCGTGTAAGTGGAATCTGCAGTATTTGTCCTTCTGTGTCTGGCTTATTGCACTAAACATCATGTTTTCAAGGTTTATCCATGTTATAGCACCTAACGAAATGCTGTTTCTTTTTTGGCTTAGAAAATCCCATTGTGTGTATATAGACCATAGTTTGTTATTCAACGGTTGATTGACACTTGGTTGTTTTCCACCTTGTAGGTATTGTGAATCATGCTGCTATGATCATTGGTGTACAGATATTTGTTCAAATCCCTGCTTTCAGTTCTGTTAGATGTGCAGCGTAGGTAGTAGCAGAGTTGTTGGATCATACGGTAGCTCTACGCTTAACCTTTGAGAAAGTGCCAGACTGTTTTCTACAGTGTCGTCTTGTTTTTAAACAATTATCACAAATTTTAAGCATATACAAAAGTATAAAAATACTGTGAGTGTTCCTTGTATACCCATGAACTCATCCAGCTTTCTTATTTACCAACTGATGGCTGTCATGTTTTATCTATACCCCCACCTGTTTCACCCCATTCCATATTATCTTGAAGCAGCTCCGAGACAGCATGTAATTACACCTGTACGTTTTTGGTACGTGCATTTAAAATATAGGACTTTTATTCCTTAATATCATTTTTTAATATTAAATACCCAGGGAGTGCTCAAATTTGCAGTTGTCTCCTAAACGTCATAAAAAATTGTTTATAAGAATTTTGAATTAGATCCAAATAAGGTCCACACTTTGCCGTGGATGGTTAGGTCTCTGAAGTCTTGTTTAATCTATAGGTTCTCCTTCCATGTCTCTCTCACTTTTTTTTTCCTCCTTGAATTTTGTTTTTAAAGAAACCAGGTAATTTGTCCCATCTAGATGTTGATGATTACATTCCATGTGTTGGTAACATATTCTTCAGTCCCTTTATTTCCTGTAACTTGGTAGTTGGTCTGAATGAAGCTTGCATGTTTTGTTTTGGCAAGACAGTTTCATAGGTGATGATGTGTTCTTCCATGGAGACATATATAATTGTGTCTTTCTGTGGTATTAGCAGTCACTGATGATTCATACCTACATCCATTAATTCAGTTGAGACTTCAAAGAATGGTGAATTCTGTTGTTCTTTTTTTCACTTATTAGCTGGGTATATTTGTACGAGGAGAAGATTCCCCTCATCAGCTGTTTGGTTGCCCAGTTGTAGAGGCATGATTCTCTTCTTTTATTTAACAGGTTTCAAAATAATGAGTTGATTCACAAATATCCTCCAGTGGTGACCAGTTTTGTAAAATTTTATTTATTCCTATCACCGTGGACTCCGTTACAGTTATTATTCTAACTGAGGCCCTATCTTTGGCCAGTTGGAGCTTCTCAGTGACTCCTGAGTCCTTTTGAAATGACATCAGTTCTTTCTAGACTTTTTCAGTGCTCAGAGCTAGGAATTACGTATGTTTGTTTTTAATATAAAATATATCATAGGTTCATACTGCTACTTTCCATTTATTTTCAGAACTACAGAATTTTCACTTATCCTTTTCTGTCTTCTATTGATAGTCTACTTTCTCCCACCCCAAGAATACCAGTTCTCAACAATGCCTGAAATTTGCTCTGTTTCTTAATTCGAATCCAAGTTCTTCTGACTGTATTCTACTACTCTACTTAAATCACAGCCGCTTTATGCCCTTGAAATGTAAGATAGAACATAAATGTAGGTAGAACTGTTGATATCATTTTGAGTTACATGTACATTCATTCACATAGATTTGCTTTTCCTTTTGCATGCCTGGTAACTGTCCGTTCTGCAGTTTTAATGAAAACCAAGTGATAATTACTGGTTAAAGCAGCTTTGGAAAAAATGGCTCTTATCAGAATGACTGACATACTAAGTTTAATGTACTCTCCTGGTTTATATTCTGCCTTCTCTAATTAATTTTTTATTCTTTCCCTACAAAGGAAGTAATACATATTTTCATGGTTTTGCCTTATAGGACTTACCAGAAAGTGTTCCTTATTTAAAAATTTGTACAATTGGGCATCAGGTGCCAGATGATGACACTATTTTTAAATTCCAGTGTGCTGTTAATGGGTTTTTGAAGGAAAATAAAGATAATGGTGAGTTGTTGTTTTGTTTTTTTTTTCCTTTCCCTGAACTTTGGTATGCATTTTGAGTGGGGTTGGGGATTTTTAACATTTTTAATAGTTCTGACATTAGTGTCAAGTTGTGTTTGGTAACATTAAGGTGGAAATGTCAGATGGTGCTAATAGAGTACGGTGTTTTTCCTGTTTATGGTCACAATTTAGTTTAGTTTGGAAAGTGATTTTTGTGAGAAATATCAACTGAACTAGCTTACTTATCTGTTTTTTAAAACTTTGAATGGAAAAATACATTAAAAAAATGTTCTTTTGTCCTATTTATTGGTTGAGAGGTGGAAGAAAAGGTTAAGACTCTCAGGTTCTTAGCGTATATAAAAAAGAAAACCAAAAGCGAAGTTTTGGAGTGAGACAGATCCCTAGAAGCAAAACAAAAGAGAGTGGACCAGAAGAGGGGCTTCCTCATCATATATGTGTTTAAGATATTTTTGCCGCTTTTACACTTCGGGTGCAAGTGAGGAAGAACACTACCACCTCTTATTCTTATCTTCAGACAGGAAGAACTTAAAAGGCTGGTGTTTTCTTGTTTCTGCTTTAAGATCTACTCTGTTGATAGTAGGTCTTAATAGCGTGTGAATTTTAAGGATCCACTTGCCTTTTTCTAGCATCTAACTATCAGAAGGAACGTGGTGTTTGCCATGTTTTAAGACTGAGGAATCTTTTGTCTTTGGAACACCACTGACGCCCATGTGAAAGTGTTCATTTTGTCCTCTTTCTAAATTTAGCCTGAGGAGTGTGCACTTTATTAAATAAATATAACAGACAGTAAATATTCCGTGTATATATAAAATGATGCACATATATACATAAAACAGGGAGTAGGGGAGAAGGAATAGAGATGGAGGTGGGAAGATAGGGGATAGGAGGTGAGAGAGGAGGGCGAGACTGGAATTTCAAGATAAATTTTCATTCTGTAACCTGGTTGCTTAATGCAGGTACTAGCTCTTAAATATCTTCAGCCCTATTCACAGATCTTTCCTATACTTTAGCTTTAAAACTTGAGAGGCTTGGCCTTGCCTGTGATAACCAGGGTGTCTAGAAAGGAGGCAAATTATCTGATTTGTTTAAACTGTAGTCACAGAAATGTTACCTCTTAAGATGTTAGGGCGCAGCTGCTGGCCTACTCCCTTCCTCCAGCCTCCTTTGTGTGTGTTCTGTCTGTTCCGCGTCGGCTAGAAGATCCTTACAAGTGCATGAGAACACGTTTGTAAACCTTGATTGTTCACGTGTTATACCAAGTGTAGTCCATTGCATATGCTGACTCCTCTGAGGGTCTTCTGCATGCAGTGGGCCAACTTCACCATGCTGTCTGCCATTGCAGTCTCAGGACCTTAGTTATGATCCATTGGTGACTTTCCTCTGCTGTAAGGCCCTCCCACAGGTGCCAGGCTCACTGATAATGAGGAGGAGACTATACTATGCACTCCCTAGAATTTGTAGAGACTCAGAAAATAAATTGTTTCAGTGAACACCGAGAGCCTCATAGGTTTGTTGTTAGGGCACGGGGATACAGAGGTGAGTAGAAGTCTTTGTTCAGTAGCAACTTACAGTTATCTAGGAAGATAAACATGTAGTGAGTATAAGTGGGTTAATTATAATAGAAGAATCAAGTGCAGCAGCAATATAGAGGAGAAATTGAGGAAGGCCTGACTGAGGAGACAGCGTTTGAGCTGGGCTTGGGGGAAGAGGATTTTGCCGGAATGAGGAAAGGACAGCCCAGGTATTGGGGACAGGTACAGAAGGCACAGGGCTTGAACTTGTGCTCTGGAGGGGCAGCCTCTGGTGTGACTAGAGGGTAGTGTGAAAGGGCAAAGAAGTCATACATTGATTTTCAGCAAATATTTGTATAACACCTTCTAAGTTGAAGGAACTGTTCTAGGAAGTAGGAACAGAACAAAGTTCTTGCCCTTACGTACTTTCCATTCTAGTGGGGGAGAGAGATAAATAAATAAGTAAATACATGGAGTGTCAAGTGGCGGTAAATGCTTTGGAGAATAACAAAAGAAGATGAAGAGGTGAGGGAATGTGGTAGGTGATCAGGGAAGTCCCCTCTATTAAGATGTCGATTAAGCAGAGCCTTGAAGTGAGAAACAAGCCATTGGCTATCTGGGAGAGTGGAGATGGGGTGGGAGAGTGTGTTCTGGGAGAGTGGAGATGGGGTGGGAGGGTGTGTTCTGGGAGAGTGGAGATGGGGTGGGAGGGTGTGTTCTGAAGCAGAAGGAATAGTAGGTGCAAAGTCCCTGAGGCACGACTGTGCTTGGCATGTTTGAGGAATAGTAAGGAAGCCAGTGTGGCTGGACAGGGGAAAGTGAGTGAGGGCAGGGCAGTAGAGAATGAGATCAGGGGAGACTGGCGGGGCAAAGGAGGGAGGTGGATGATGTAGGTCCTTGTAAGTCATAGTTTGAACTTATAATTCAGTTGGAGAGACACACTGATATTTGTTTATAAAGAGTTCTCAATGCTATGCTAAAAACTTGGGCTTTATTCTGTGCTAAGTGAAGATTTTTAAGCAACAGAGCAATCCAGCCAAGTTTATATTTTAGAAAGATAACATCTTCCATGTGGAGGATCAGTTGAAATAAAAGAGATTGCTAGAATTGCAGGGCGGTAGTAATCCAGGCAGGAGATGACAAATGCCAGACACCACCTAGTCACAGACATACCTTTTGCAGAGATCAGCTACGTGTTGTTGTTTTTTATTTACTTTCTCTTATAATTTTTTTTAAGTGCTGGACCACGAAACACTGTGGCGTAGTTGGAAAAATCTGAGACTCGATTCTAGTCTTTTTTCTGTTGGCCTGCTGTGCAGCTTGGGCTTACGTCTCAAGCCTTACTTTTTCATTGTGAAATAAGAACGGTGCTACTTAACCAAGGTCTCCACAGGCACATAGACCCGTGGCGTGTGAGGAGCAGTGAATGAGAGAAGGAATGGAAGTGCTTTGGGACCCCAAGAGCCCTTCAGAAACCGTTTGTACTTTTTAATATTGAGCATTAAAAGTGAAGGCATTCCATTTGTTTCACTCAAAAACAAATTCTCTTCTTCTGATAGCCTGTTTTTTTTTTTCCACCCCCTTTTTCTATAGTCAAATCAGTTCCTGATGGGCATTCTCCAGTCCACACTATTGCATCTGATTGGAGGCTATGCAAAATTTCCCAGAGACAATGAATTTTGACTTTATAGTAGTTAATTCTTCATAGTACATTCCTTCAAAAACACTCCTTTCTTCAGAGTTTTTCCTTTTCAGGATAGTGGTAGTGTTGTGGTAATTAATAAATGCTACTCTTCAGAAAAATTGTATAACTTTTTTGTAGTGTATCTACTTCGCTTACTTAATTCCATATTCCCTGTTTTATAGACAGACTTATTGGTGTCCACTGTACCCATGGTTTAAACAGGACTGGCTACCTCATCTGCAGGTGAGTTGCAACCCCAAGAGGCAGACCATGTTTAAATTGTTCTGTTTGCAATAGTAATGTAAGCTAATGTAAGCTGAATGCAAAAAATGCAGTCAGAAGGGCTTCCCTGGTGGCGCAGTGGTTGAGAGTCCACCTGCTGATGCAGGGGACGCGGGTTCGTGCCCCAGTCTGGGAAGATCCCTACATGCCGCGGAGCGGCTGGGCCCGTGAGCCGTGGCCGCTGAGCCTGCGCGTCTGGAGCCTGTGCTCCGCAACGGGAGAGGCCACAACAGTGAAAGGCCTGCGTACTGCAAAAAAAAAAAAAAAAAAAATGCAGTCAGAGAAATGTATGAAGTTTAAGGCAATTTTGCCCCCTACTCAGAGGTTACCACCAGTAATAATTTAGCACATATTTTTTCAGACGTAAAAAATGCAGATATAAGCATATACAATGGTCCCTTGGTATCTGCAGGGGATTGGTTTTAGGGCTCCCCATAGATACCAAAATCCTCGGATGCTCAAGTCCTGTATGTAAAATGGTGTAGTATAGTCGGCCTCCCATATCTGCAGGATATGGAACGGTTGGATGTACAGAACTGACAGTACATGTGATTTAATGGTATAGTATTTAGACATTCTGGTTTATAATTTAATATATGGTGGACATCTTCCTATGAAAATATTTGGAGACCTCATTCTTATTTATTTATTAATATGTTTTTTCCCAAATTTGCTTTATGTAGTTGGATATAAATTAATGAACAAAAACTTAAGCAAGATACATGTAACAATTTAATAGAACCTGATACTCTAATTCTTTCAATTTTTCTCAAACTCATCATGGGGCTTGTAAGAAAATTAACCAACATGGATACTACTACAGTTGAATGTGAAATCTTTAAGTGCTTATGACATACTAAATTCTTCTATAATGCACTTATGAAGAACCCTTCAAGAGACTTGTGTTTTGTATGTAGAAAAGTGTTGAGTCAAATATTCAACTCAGTATAAAATAATAAGAAACACTTCTGATTTGTTAGGTTGAGATTGCTTCTCCTTTTACTAATGAATGATTTTTTTAGCTATAATATCACTGAGCTGAACAAATATGTCACCTTTGAGTACATAAGGAAAAATAAACACATGCTAAATGGGTAAAACATTACAACTACATGTTTAGTAGCCCATCTGTACTTCTAACACTTCAGAAGCTTAGAGATTCAGAGTGTTCTTACATTAATTGCAAGAAAAGTATAAAGGAGAAATTCCTTCTTTTTTGAGATCACAACTGTGAAGTCATGATTATACAAATTCTGCATTTGTGTGCAAAACATGAAACACATTTATCTTAATTCTCCCTGCTTACAATTGTCAGTCAACTAGCAGGACTTTCCTTCCAAGAAACAGACAGATGTGTTTTATATAACTTCAGTAACCTCAGCACTACAATAAGAAGACATGCAGTATCCTTTTGCTGTGGTTGAAGACAACAGGGAAGGAGGTCACAGGAAAGAATAAATCAAAATTGTTACAACTGAGAAACGTTTGTCAGTTTAACCATGGTGCCACTTTCATTTTTACATAAGCATGTTGGCATAACTCAAGCTCAATAAATCAGAATTCTTAATATTTAAAATTTACCTTAACTTTTAATTATCACCATGTTAACAACCAAAATAATCAGATGAAACACATAAGAAAGGGTAATGTTAAACCCCACTTTACTAGAGTTAGTTTCTGGACACATTAACTCATTTTTTTATAGAAGAGGGACAATGAATCTCAGTTTGCTTACAAGCTAGGAGATCACTCTGCATTTCTTAACTGCAAACAAATATAGCACTTGTAACAGGTTATAAATAAACTGGTTTTCAAGCACAGAGCCAGCCCCAACAGTAATAGTACACTATTTAAAAAGACCTAAGGCAATGAATTCCATTTCCAATGGAAAAAATGAATCATATGGTCTTGGACAAACAATTCTGATGGTTTACTTAACAGTCACTTAGTAGTTCTTCCTTGCTCATAGAACTTTATGATTTTTTAGAGGAGTGAAGCATTCAGCTTTAGTGGATAAATCCTTGTTAGCCTAAGACAGTCATTATTATATGCCTCTTTGCCATGAATTGTCTTATGAATGGTCATATCAGTCTGTTTTGGCAAATGAGTAATTAGGGGAAGGCTGTTACTGTGCTTATGAGAATGATATTTTTCTCTGAAGAAAGATAAATATGCATTAGGAAAATGACCATTTGGACTCTTTTTCTGCTTCCTCCTTGTTTTGTGAGAATATGATACTTGGTTTTACCGCAACCATCTTGTGACCATGAGATGATTATATGCCAATAACGACAAATGGTAGATTAGAAAGAACCAGCAAAGACAGAAAACAGCAACATCAATAGTAACAACAATCACAGCAAAAGAACAATGGGACCTTTACTTGTGGAGTTCCTATAAAATAAAAAATAAATGCTCTATGTTTATTCTAAAAAAAAAAGAACTGTGCAAACAAGCTTAAAACTACTTTTTTTGTGCCAATGTTATCAAATGTAGCTTTTAATAAAACCTTGACCCAAATGCCAGCAACTTCAGAAAAGAATTTGGGTAGGGGGAAGAAGAAAGTTATCTCACTTAGGAAAAACAACCACTATCTGTATCCTAATCTTCGACACAATTTAAACATATATAGCTGCTGTAACACTATACAATTCCTATGTACTAGAGCAATAATAAGATCTAAATACAATTATATTTTTAAACACTGGGTGAAGGCTTTACATAAAAATAGCATCCTACTTTTCCCCATAAATTTCTAAAATATCACGTACTTTTCCCCAACATCTGCAGCCGTTTAGGAATTTTTAGGAAACTTTCATGCATTATCTTAATTCCTAATCCCTGGATCTTTGGGCTCAACGAGAAAAGATCAAAACCACCAAAAATGATGGTTCACTTGAAGTCAGGTGAGAGACACTGGCTCAGTTAGTCTCGTAGGACAAAAGCAGTGCTGCATCAACTGTCTCCATGCAGGAGGGGCCCGTGAAGGATCTCGTCAGCCAGTCATCTGTACAGCCCAGGTGATCTGCATACACAGCAGAAATCAAATTGGGTTGTAATAAACAAAGTCCATCACACAGATCACACACTCCCGGATCTTTTTTCTAATATTTATTTTATTTTATTTTATTTATTTATTTGGTTGCACCGGGTCTTAGTTGCAGGCAGTGGGCTCCTTAGTTGTGGCATGCAAACTCTTCGTTGTGGCATGCGTGTGGGATCTAGTTCCATGACCAGGGAACGAACCCGGGCCCCCTGCATTGGGAGAGCGGGGTCTTTAGCCAGTGCACCACCAGGGAACTAGAGAGAGGCTTTTTTTCTGATCCATTTCTTCCAGGGTCATAAACTCCTTTAGGCTGATGCTGTATGAGGCCTATTCTTTCCTATTTTGTTCCTCTCAGCTGAGTTGCTAGGCGAGTCTGGCTAGGTGTTGGATGATAGACCAAAACTGGAACTTGATCCAGATACGACAGCAGCGGCTCCTGATCCAGCTCCGTCCCCTTGCCGAAGCTAGCCCAGTCGGACTGAGACTTGTGAGGCAGGGAGATGTCATCCGAAGTGGGGGACTTAAGGCATTTCCCCATCTTCCGGGGCTTGAGTGTGTGATCTGTGTGCTGTTTTGACAGTCTTCCAACCTCATTCTTTTTTAAAATAATTAATTAATTTATTTATTTATTATTTTTATTTATTTTTGACTTTTAAAAATTTATTTTTTATACAGCAGGTTCTTATTAGTTATCTGTTTTATACATATTAGTGTATATATGTCAATCCCAATCTCCCAGTTCATCTCACCACCACCGACCCCCGCCCTGCCTCGCTTTCCCACCTTGGTGTCTATACGTTTGTTCTCTACATCTGTGTCTCTATTTCTGCCTTGCAAACCGGTTCATCTGTACCATTTTTCTAGATTCCACATATAGGCATTAATATACAATATTTGTTTTTCTCTTTTTGACTTAGTTCACTCTGTATGACAGTCTCTAGGTCCGTCCACGGACCTTTGTCCTTTCATCTGTCGATGGGCATTTAGGTTGCTTCCATGACCTAGCTATTGTGAATAGTGCTGCATTGAACATTGGGGTGCATACGTCTTTTTGAATTATGGTTTTCTCTGGGTATATGCCCAGCAGTGGGATTGCTGAGTCATGGTAATTCTATTTTTACTTTTTAAGGAACCTCCATACTGTTCTACATAGTGGCTGTATCAGTTTACATTCCCACCAGCAGTGCAAGAGGGTTCCCTTTCCTCACACCCTCTCCCGCATCTGTTGTTTGTAGATTTTCTGATGATGCCCATCTAACCGGTGTAAGGTGATACCTCATTGTAGTTTTGATTTGCATTTCTTTAATAATTAGTGATGTTGAGCAGCTTTTCATGTGCCCTGTGGCCATCTGTATGTCTTCTTTGGAGAAATGTCTATTTAGGTCTTCTGCCCATTTTTTGATTGGGTTGTTTGTTTTTTTAATAATGAGCTGCATGACCTATTTATATATTTTGGAGATTAATCCTTTGTCTGTTGATTCGTTTGCAAATATTTTCTCCCATTCTGAGGGTTGTCTTTTCATCTTGTTTATACTTTGCTGTGCAAAAGCTTTTAAGTTTCATTAGGTCCCATTTGTTTATTTTTTTTTTAAGGCTGCATTTTTCCTTTGCTTACTGATGAACATATAAAAGTCCGAAGTTTTTGATATTATAAAACATCAAAGTAATGAACCTTGCTGTGTGAACACCTTTGAATATATATGCTTTGTCTCAGTTAACTTCACTCAGAATGGGACTTCTGCATCAAAGAGTTGGTGCCCTTATGCTTTTTGTGGTTGTTGCTACACTGTACCAATTTATGGTTGTTCATGCAGGAAATACTTATTGAGCATGTGTTATGTTTAAGCACTGTGCTGGGTGCTAGCAAAAAGACTTGTGACATTTTGTGAGTAAAGAGACTTGACCTGCCCTTTGTGAATTCTAACAGTCCAGAGAGGGAATAGATATTCAAGAATCATACTCTGCATGTAGAATTACAACTCTGACAAGTGCCAAGGAGAGGAACATGGTACCATGAGAGCATATTTTAGGGAGGATTTGATCTCATCATGGAGATTAGAGAAGGTTTATTTAGGGATGTTTCAGCTGATATCTGAAGGATGAGTAGGTATTAAGCAGATAGGGACGTTGGAGAGAGATTTCTGAGCATAAGGAATAGCAAAAGACCCTATAAGAGGAAAGCATATGGTGTGTTGGAGGAACTGGCCAGGAAGGTGGGGCTGTTGGGGGAGCATGTGATTATAATGGAGCTACAAGTGTGGGCAGGAGCTCGATTGTGCAGGCTTATGTTTAAGGTTTCAGACTTTAATAGAAAACCATTGAACTTTTTTTGTTGAACGTGAGTGTGTGGAACATACCTAATTGCATTTTCAACCTATCATTTTGCTACAGAGTGGAGAATACACCGCAGGGAGAAAGTGGAAGCGAGGAAACAAGTTAGGAGACTTTTGTAGAAATTGGGCATAATGGTGGCTTGGACCAGGGTATGGTGGTCATTTTGGTGGAAAGATGTGGACAGATTCTAGAGGTATGTAGGCAGTATCATTGTTAGCACTGGTGGTGGGTTGAGGATGAGGGCGAGGGAGAAATAGCTGTCAGTGATGGTGATTCCTAAGTTTCTGGCTCCTATGGTTGGTTAGATAGGGTTTTTTAGATATGATGTTAATATTTATCCTAATTTGTCTTTTGTTATTTGTTGGTTCTTGATGAATACTCTGTCATATTAAGTCTCCTGTTTTGAGTGTACAAAGCATTTTGATCAAAACTGAGTGTTAAAAAAAAAAACAAAACTGAGTGTTGTATGTTATCAGATAACTTTTTAACATCTGCCAGTTTGGTCATGTATTTTATTCTCTTTCATTTATTAATTAAATTATTGTATTAATGTAAATAATTATATTAATAAATTTTCTAAAGTTGTGTTATCCTTGCATCCTTGGAATAAAGCCTTTTTGTAATCATGGTATATATCATTCTTTAATAATTATTGATTAGATGTGCTGATACTTTCTTAGGATTTTTATATCTATATTTGTAAAGCGAAATTGGACCTTTTTTGCAAAACCTTGATTTTCTTTTCTTTTTATTTACAAATGACTCGAATTTTGTTGTTTTGTAGATATTTGATTGATGTAGAAGGCATGTGGCCAGATGATGCAATTGAATGTAAGTATAAGGGTTGTCACTACTTTTCCGTTTTTACAAAATTTGAAGGTAGAAGTGTAGGGGAATTTCTTAAGTTTTGGAAAAAGAGAAAAGTTTGTAATTCATTTGTTCAGACATAAGATAAGCGTTTACCAAAAGTTTTGAAAGGGATGTATCTGGAAATAGCGAGATATAACAGCCTGAATAATTAGTCAGTGGATTTCAGCATTTTTTTTCTTTTTTTAATTTATTTAATTAATTTATTTATTTTTGGCTGCATTGGGTCTTCGTTGCTGTGCGGGCTTTCTCTAGTTGCAGCGAGCGGGGGCTACTCTTTGTTGCGGTACGCGGGCCTCTCATTGCAGTGGCTTCTCGTTGAGGAGTATGGGCTCTAGGCACACAGGCTTCAGTAGTTGTGGCACGTGGGCTTCAGTAGTTGTGGTGCATGGGCTTAGTTGCTCCGTGGCATGTGGGATCTTCCCAGACCAGGGCTCGAACCCCTGTCCACTGCATTGGCAGGTTGATTCTTAACCACTGTGCCACCAGGGAAGTCCCTGGATTTCATCTTTAATCTGCTTTCTCTGGGAAAGATTTGCTTTTTGTACAGTTATCTCTAACAATTCATCCGTTCCTCAGTATTCAATAGGAGCCGTGGACATTGCTTAGAAAGACAAAACTACATTGAAGACCTTCGGAATGGTCCCATCAGAAAGTAAGTTGCATTTTATATGTGATATTTGTGGTTAGGAAGATCTATTTTTATATAATTTAAGCTGCACATATCCCTTCTTCTTATAGCTTGTTTACTTGCTCGAGGAAGCCTAAACAAATAGGAATGGGGGGAGGATGGAATTGTTATTTTCACGGGCCAAAATATAGTCACTAAATTGGCTACTGAATTTGCAGACCAGTAATATTTTGTGGAAACATTCTGTTTGAGGAATCGGGATTCCAGTGTATCCAGAACAAGTGGTTTTGAAGACTCAGCGCGTATGATGGAACCAGTTCACACAGCTAATAAGTCTGTTAACCAAGGACTGAAGTATAACCTACATCAGACCCCAGGTTACCCAACATCTCGGCATTTCCGTACCCAGACCCAAGATTCGCAGCAATCAGAAAGGTATCTCTGCTTTCCCTTTTTCTAGAATTGAAATAGAAATTAATATTATAAATTAGTGCAAACACATTATAATGTGAAGAACTGGTGTTTTCTTGCTGATCAGTGTCAACCAGGAGGTATTGTTTGTTCCATATTTTGCATTTAGGACGGAAAATCAAGTACAGGAGGGGGAATAGGTGATTTTTCAGAGGCAGTTGGGAAGAGGACTTAGAAATTTTCATTGATTCTTAAACTTAGTTTAAGCCAATAATTTGATGTGAGTGTCAGAAAGGATCTTACATTCTTAGGCTGCAGTAATAGTGGTATAGTTTTCAGAACAAAGAAGGTTGCTTTATTTAAAGAGTAAATACAAATTATAGGGAAAATGGTAAAATTCCAGTAGAGAAACTTGCAAAGGGGTTGAACATATAAATCACAAACATACTTTTACATGGGAAACAGGAAAAACCTCAGTACAATTAAACAATACTTTTTGCTATTTTGCTATTAATTTAGCAAGTTTTTGACAAGGTAGTCCAGTGTATTGATTGTCAGGCTGGACTTGGGTTTGCATCCTGGCTCTGCTGTTCACCCTGTATGTGATCTTTTTTTTTTTAACATCTTTATTGGAGTATAATTGCTGCAATGAACATTCTGGTACACGACTCTTTTTGAATTATGGTTTTCTCAGGGTATATGCCCAGTAGTGGGATTGCTGGGTCATAGGGTAGTTCTCTTTGTAGTTTTTTAAGGAACCTCCATACTGTTCTCCATAGTGGCTGTACCAATTCACACTCCCACCAGCAGTGCAAGAGTGTTCCCTTTTCTCCACACCCTCTCCAGCATTTAATTGTTTCTAGATTTTTTGATGATGGCCATTCTGACCAGTGTGAGATGATATCTCATTGTAGTTTTGATTTGCATTTCTCTAATGATTAGTGATGTTGAGCATTCTTTCATGTGTTTGTTGGCAGTCTGTATATCTTCTTTGGAGAAATGTCTATTTAGGTCTTCTACCCAATTTTGGATTGGGTTGTTTTTTTCTTATTGCACTGCATGAGCTGCTTATAAAGTTTGGAGATTAATCCTTTGTCAGTTGCTTCATTTGCAAATATTTTCTCCCATTCTAAGGGTTGTCTTTTGGTCTTTTTTTTTTTTTCTTTTTTGTTACATCTTTATTGGACTACAATTGCTTTACAATGGTGTATTAGTTTCTGCTTTATAACAAAGTGAATCAGTTATACATATACATATGTTCCCATATCTCTTCCCTCTTACGTCTCCCTCCCTCCCACCCTCCCTACCCCACCCCTCCAGGCAGTCACAAAGCACTGAGCTTGATCTCCCTGTGCTATGCAGCTGCTTCCCACAAGCTATCTACCTTACGTTTGGTAGTGTATATATGTCCATGCCTCTCTCTCACTTTGTCACAGCTTACCCCTCCCCCTCCCCATATCCTCAAGTCCATTCTCTAGTAGGTCTGTGTCTTTATTCCTGTCTTACCTCTAGGTTTTTCATGACATTTTTTTCTCTTCAATTCCATATATATGTGTTAGCATACGGTATTTGTCTTTCTCTTTCTGACTTACTTCACTCTGTATGACAGACTCTAGGTCTATCCACCTCATTACAAATAGCTCAATTTCGTTTCTTTTTATGGCTGAGTAATATTCCATTGTATATATGTGCCACATCTTCTTTATCCATTCATCTGATGATGGACACATAGGTTGTTTCCATCTCCGGGCTATTGCAAATAGAGCTGCAATGAACATTTTGGTACATGACTCTTTTTGAATTATGGTTTTCTCAGGGTATATGCCCAGTAGTGGGATTGCAGGATCATATGGTAGTTCTATTTGTAGTTTTTTATTTTTTATTTTTTTATTTTTTTATTTTTTATTTTTGTGATACAAGGGCCTCTCACTGTTATGGCCTCTCCCGTTGCAGAGCACAGGCTCCGGACGTGCAGGCTCAGCGGCCATGGCTCATAGGCCCAGCCGCTCCACGGCATGTGGGATCTTCCCGGACTGGGACATGAACCCGTGTCCCCTGCATCGGCAGGCGGGCTCTCAACCACTGCGCCACCAGGGAAGCCGCTATTAGTAGTTTTTTAAGGAACCTCCATACTGTTCTCCACAGTAGCTGTATCAATTCACATTCCCACCAACAGTGCAAGAGGGTTCCCTTTTCTCCACACCCTCTCCAGCATTTATTGTTTCTAGATTTTTTGATGATGGCCATTCTGACTGGTGTGAGATGATATCTCATTGTAGTTTTGATTTGCATTTCTCTAATGATTAATGAAGTTGAGCATTCTTTCATGTGTTTGGTGGCAGTCTGTATATCTTCTTTGGAGAAATGTCTATTTAGGTCTTCTATCCATTTTTGGATTGGGTTGTTTGTTTTTTTGTTATTGAGCTGCATGAGCTGCTTATAAATTTTGGGGATTAATCCTTTGTCAATTGCTTCATTTGCAAATATTTTCTCCCATTCTGAGGGTTGTCTTTTGGTCTTGTTTATGGTTTCCTTTGCTGTGCAGAAGCTTTGAAGTTACATTAGTTCCCATTTTTAAATTTTTGTTTTTATTTCCATTTCTATAGGAGGTGGGTCAGAAAGGATCTTGCTGTGATTTATGTCACAGAGTGTTCTGCCTATGTTTTCCTCTAAGAGTTTGATAGTTTCTGGCCTTACATTTAGGTCTTTAATCCATTTTGAGCTTATTTTTGTGTATGGTGTTAGGGATTTGATCTAATCTCATACTTTTTTTTTTTTTTGGGGGGGGTACACGGGCCTCTCACTGTTGTGGCCTCTCCTGTTGCGGAGCACAGGCTCCAGACGCGCAGGCTCAGCGGCCATGGCTCACAGGCCTAGCCGCTCCGCGGCATGTGGGATCTTCCCAGACTGGGGCACGAACCCATGTCCCCCGCATCGGCAGGCAGATTCTCAACCACTGCGCCACCAGGGAAGCCCTAATCTCATTCTTTTAATTGTACCTGTCCAGTTTTCCCAGCACCACTTATTGAAGCGGCTGTCCTTTCTCCACTGTACATTCCTGCCTCCTTTATCAAAGATAAGGTGACCATATGTGCGTGCGTTTATCTCTGGGCTTTCTATCCTGTTCCATTGATCTATCTTTCTGTTTTTGTGCCAGTACCATACTGTCTTGATTACTGTAGCTTTGTAGTATAGTCTGAAGTCAGGGAGCCTGATTCCTCCAGCTCCGTTTTTCATTCTCAAGATTGCTTTGGCTATTCGCGGTCTTTTGTGTTTCCATACAAATTGTGAAATTTTTTGTTCTAGTTCTGTGAAAATGCCAGGGTAGTTTGATAGGGATTGCATTAAATCTGTAGATTGCTTTGGGTAGTAGAGTTATTTTCACAATGTTGATTCTTCCAATCCAAGAACATGGTGTATGTCTCCATCTATTTGTATCATCTTTAATTTCTTTCATCAGTGTTTTATAATTTTCTGCATACAGGTCTTTTGTCTCCTTAGGTAGGTTTATTCTTAAATATTGTATTCTTTTTGTTGCAGTGGTAAATGGGAGTGTTTTCTTGATTTCACTTTCAGATTTTTCATCATTAGTGTATAGGAATGCCAGAGATTTCTGTGCATTAATTTTGTATCCTGCTACTTCACCAAATTTTGATTAGCTCTAGTAGTTTTCTGGTAGCATCTTTAGGATTCTCTATGTATAGTATCATGTCATCTGCAAACAGTGACAGCTTTACTTCTTTTCCAATTTGGATTCCTTTTATTTCCTTTTCTTCTCTGACTGCTGTGGCTAAAACTTCCAAAACTATGTTGAATAAGAGTGGTGAGAGTGGGCAACCTTGTCTTGTTCCTGATCTTAGTGGAAATGCTTTCAGTTTTTCACCATTGAGGACGATGTTGGCTGTGGGCTTGTCATATATGGCCTTTATTATGTTGAGGAAAGTTCCCTCTATGCCTACTTTCTGCAGGGTTTTTATCATAAATGGGTGTTGAATTTTGTCAAAA
Source organism: Globicephala melas (assembly GCF_963455315.2). NCBI lineage: Eukaryota > Metazoa > Chordata > Mammalia > Artiodactyla > Delphinidae > Globicephala > Globicephala melas. The sequence continues at coordinate 26,784,813 of NC_083325.1, forward strand.
GCTTTCTCTGGATCTATTAAGATGATCATATGGTTTTTCTCCTTCAACTTGTTAATATGGTTTATCACATTGATAGATTTGCGTATATTGAAGAATCCTTGCATTCCTGGAATAAACCCCACTTGATCATGGTGTATGATCCTTTTAATGTGCTGTTGGATTCTGTTTGCTAGTATTTTGTTGAGGTTTTTGCATCTATGTTCATCAGTGATATTGGCCTGTAGTTTTCTTTCTTTGTGACATCCTTGTCTGGTTTTGGTATCAAGGTGATGGTGGCCTCGTAGAAGGAATTTGGGAGTGTTCCTCCCTCTGCTATATTGTGGAAGAGTTTGAGAAGGATAGGTGTTAGCTCTTCTCTAAATGTTTGATAGAATTCGCCTGTGAAGCCATCTGGTCCTGGGCTTTTGTTTGTTGGAAGATTTTTAATCACAGTTTCAATTTCAGTGCTTGTGATTGGTCTGTTCATATTTTCTATTTCTTCCTGATTCAGTCTTGTCAGGTTGTGCATTTCTAAGAATTTGTCCATTTCTTCCAGGTTGTCCATTTTATTGGCATAGAGTTGCTTGTAGTAATCTCTCATGATCTTTTGTATTTCTGCAGTGTCAGTTGTTACTTCTCCTTTTTCATTTCTAATTCTATTGATTTGAGTCTTCTCCCTTTTTTTCTTGATGAGTCTGGCTAATGGTTTATCAATTTGGTTTATCTTCTCAAAGAACCAGCTTTTAGTTTTATTGAACTTTGCAGTCGTTTCCTTCATTTCTTTTTCATTTATTTCTGATCTGATCTTCATGATTTCTTTCCTTCTGCTAACTTTGGGGTTCTTCTTGTTCTTCTTTGTCTAATTGCTTTAGGTGCAAGGTTAGGTTGTTTATTCGAGATGTTTCCTGTTTCTTAAGGTAGGATTGCATTGCTATAAACTTCTCTCTTAGAACTGCTTTTGCTGCATCCCATAGATTTTGGGTCATCGTGTCTCCATTGACATTTGTTTCTAGGTATTTTTTAATTTCCTCTTTGATTTCTTCAGTGATCACCTCGTTATTAAGTAGTGTATTGTTTAGCCTCCATGTGTTTGTATTTTGTACAGATCTTTTCCTGTAATTGATATCTAGTCTCATAGCGTTGTGGTCGAAAAAGATACTTGATTCAATTTCAATTTTCTTAAATTTACCAAGGCTTGATTTTTGACCCAAGATATGATCTATCCTGTAGAATGGTCCATGAGCACTTGAGAAAAATGTGTATTCTGTTGTTTTTGGATGGAATGTCCTATGAATATCAATTAAGTCCATCTTGTTTAATGTATCATTTAAAGCTTGTTTCCTTATTTATTTTCATTTTGGATGATCTGTCCATTGTTGAAAGTGGGGTATTAAAGTCTCCTACTATGAATGTGTTACTGTCGATTTCCCCTTTTATGGCTGTTAGTATTTGCCTTATGTATTGAGGTGATCCTATGTTGGGTGCGTAAATATTTACAATTGTTATATGTTCTTCTTGGATCGATCTCTTGATCATTATGTAGTGTTCTTCTTTGTCTCTTGTAATAGTCTTTATTTTAAAGTCTATTTTGTCTGATATGAGAATTGCTACTCCAGCTTTCTTTTGGTTTCCATTTGCATGGAATATCTTTTTCCATCCCCTTACTTTCAGTCTGTATGTGTCTCTAGGTCTGAAGTGCACCTCTTGTACCCAGCAAATATATGGGTCTTGTTTTTGTTATCCATTCAGGCAATCTGTGTCTTTTGGTGGGAGCATTTAGTCCATTTACATTTAAGGTAATTGTCAATATGTATGTTCCTATTCCCATTTTCTTAATTGTTTTGGGTTTGTTATTGTAGGTCTTTTCCTTCTCTTGTGTTTCTTGCCTAGAGAAGTTCATTTAGTAGTTGTTGTAAAGCTGGTTTGGTGGTGCTGAACTCTCTCAGCTTTTGCTTGTCTGTAAAGGTTTTAATTTCTCCATCCAATCTGAATGAGATCCTTGCTGGGTAGAGTAATCTTGGTTGCAGGTTCTTCTCCTTCATCACTTTCAATATGTCCTGCCAGTCCCTTCTGTCTTGCAGAGTTTCTGCTGAAAGATCAGCTGTTAACCTTATGGGGATTTGCTTGTGTGTTATTTGTTGTTTTTCCCTTGCTGCTTTTAATATGTTTTCTTTGTATTTAATTTTTGACAGTTTGATTAATATGTGTCATGGCATATTTCTCCTTGGATTTATCCTGTATGGGACTCTCTGTGCTTCCTGGACTTGATTAACTATTTCCTTTCCCATATTAGGGAAATTTTCAACTATAATCTCTTCAAATATTTTCTCAGTCCCTTTCTTTTTCTCTTCTTCTTCTGGATCCCCTATAATTCGAATGTTGGTGCATTTAATGTTTTCCCAGAAGTCTCTGAGACTGTCCTCAATTCTTTTCATTCTTTTTTCTTTATTCTGCTCTGCAGTAGTTATTTCCACTATTTTATCTTCCAGGTCACTTATCCGTTCTTCTGCCTCAGTTATTCTGCTATTGATCCCATGTAGAGTATTTTTCATTTCATTTATTTTGTTGCTCATCATTGTTTGTTTCCTCTTTAGTTCTTCTAGGTCCTTGTTAAATGTTTCTTGCATTTTGTCTGTTCTATTTCCAAGATTTTGGATCATCTTTACTATCATTATTCTGAATTCTTTTTCAGGTAGATTGCCTATTTCCTCTTCATTTGTTAGGTCTGGTGTGTTTTTATCTTGCTCCTTCATCTGCTGTGTTTTTCTGTCTTCTCATTTTGCTTATCTTGCTGTGTTTGGGGTCTCCTTTTTGCAGGCTGCAGGTTCGTAGTTCCCATTGTTTTTTGTGTCTGTCCCCAGTGGCTAAGGTTGATTCAGTGGGTTGTGTAGGCTTCCTGATGGATGGGACTAGTGCCTGTGTTCTGGTGGATGAGGCTGGATCTTGTCTTTCTGGTGGGCAGGTCCACGTCTGGTGGTGTGTTTTGGGGTGTCTGTGGACTTACTATGATTTTAGGCAGCCTTTCTGCTAATGGGTGGGGTTGTGTTCCTGTCTTGCTAGTTGTTTGGCATAGGATGTCTAGCACTGTACCTTGTTGGTTGTTGAGTGAAGCTGGGTGCTGGTGTTGAGATGGAGATATTTGGGAGATTTTCGCCGTTTGATATTATGTGGAGCTGGGAGGTCTCTTGTGGACTAGTGTCCTGAAGTTGGCTCTCCCACCTCAGAGGCACAGCACTGACTCCTGGCTGGAGCACCAAGAGCCTTTCACCCACACAGCTCAGAATAAAAGGGAGAAAAAGTAGAAAGAAAGAAGGGAGGGAGGGAGGAGGGAAGGAAGAAAAGAAAGAAAGAAGATAAAGTACAATAAAATAAAGTAAGATAAAATATAATAAAGTTATAAAAATAAAAAAATAATTAAGAGAAGAAAAGAAAAAATAACGGACAGATAGAACCCTAGGACAAATGGTGGAAGCAAAGCTATACAGACAAAATTTCTCACAGAAGCATACTCCTACACACTCACAAAAAGAGGAAAAGGGGAAAAAATCATAAATCTTGCTCTCAAAGTCCACCTCCTCAATTTGGGATGATTCGTTGTCTATTCGTGTATTCCACAGATGCAGGGTCCATCAGGTTGATTGTGGAGCTTTAATCTGCTGCTTCTGAGGCTGCTGGGAGAGATTTCCCTTTCTCTTCTTTGTTCTCACAGCTGGCAAGGGCTCAGCTTTGGATTTGGCCCTGCCTCTGTGTGTAGGTTGCCGTAGGGCGTCTGTTCTTCGCTCAGACAGGATGGGGTTAAAGGAGCCGCTGAATCGGGGGCTCTGGCTCACTCAGGCTGGGGGGAGGGAGGGGCACGGAGCGCGGGGCGAGCCTGCGGCGGCAGAGGCCAGCGTGACGTTGCACCAGCCTGAGGCGTGCCGTGCGTTCTCCCGGGGGGGGGGGGTTGTCGCTGGATCCCAGGACCCTGGCAGTGGCGGGCTGTACAGTCTCCCTGGAAGTGGGGTGTGGATAGTGACCTGTGCTCGCACACAGGCTTCTTGGTGGCGGCAGCAGCAGCCTTAGCGTCTCATGCCAGTCTCTGGGGCCCGCGCTTTTAGCCTCGGCTTGCGCCCATCTCTGGAGCTCCTTTAAGCAGCGCTCTTAATCCCCTCTCCTCGTGCACCAGGAAACAAAGAGGGAAGAAAAAGTCTCTTGCCTCTTCGGCAGCTCCAGACTTTTACCCGGACTCCCTCCCAGCTAGCCGTGGTGCACTAACCCCCTGCAGGCTGTGTTCACGCTGCCAACCCCAGTCCTCTCCCCTCGCTCTGACCGAAGCCCGAGCCTCAACTCTCAGCCCCGCCTGCCCCGGCGGGTGAGCAGACAAGCCTCTTGGGCTGGTGAGTGCCGGTCGGCCCTGATCCTCTGTGCGGGAATCTCCCCGCTTTGCCTTCCACACCCCTGTTGCTGTGCTCTCCTCCGTGGCTCCGAAGCTCCCCCCTCCGCCACACGCAGTCTCCACCCACGAAGGGACTTCCTCGGGTGTGGAAACCTTTCCTCTTTCACAGCTCCCTCCCACCGGTGCAGGTCCCATCCCTATCCTTTTGTCTCTATTTATTCTTTTTTCTTTTGCCCTACCCAGGTATGTGGGGGGTTTCTTGCCTTTTGGGAGGTCTGAGGTCTTCTGCCAGCGTTCAGTAGGTGTTCTTTAGGAGTTGTTCCACGTGTAGATGTATTTCTGGTGTATCTGTGGGGAGGAAGGTGATCTCCGCGTCTTACTCTTCCGCCATCTTCCCAGAAGCCCCCCTGTATATGCTCTTGAGTAAGATCTCTAAATTCCTATTTTATTATCAGTTAGATGGAAATTTTAATAATATTATAAATAAAATTTTAATAACATATACCTTGGGATTGTTGTAGATTATTACATGAGTTAATAAAGTACTTTAGCACATTGTAAACTTTCAGTTTTCAAAAAGATATTTTGGCATTTTTAGCAGATGTAAACATTTCAAAAAGGTTGCTTGTATTGCCAGGGCACTAAAAAATGGTATAGCCCTTTTGAAACATAACTGTAATAGCCATAAAAATGTTCATACCTGGTAATTCCACCATGAGGTTACAGAAATACTTAAAAATATGGAAAAATCTACGTGCATTTAATCATTCAGCACATTTCTCAAACTCCCTACTATGTATCAGACTCTGGACTAGATGCTTAGGATACAGTTGTATATGTTCTGGGATGTTAATCCCAGCATTATTTACAGTAGTGGAAAAATTGGTAGCAGCTTGCATTTCTAATGATGAAGAATAGCTAAGTAAATTATTATATCCATACTATGATATTTTATAAAACCATTGAAAGTGATAGCTTACTTATGATAAGTGAAAATAATAGGTTATGATTCAGCAGTCAAAAAAAGATGTTAGGGGGAAAAAGACCAAAAGTAAATATTAACCAGTTTACTTAGATTAAGTGGGATTGAGGGGTTTTTGGGGGTGTTTGCTTTTCTCAGATTTCCAAATTTTCTTTTGTATGATTGTATTAGATTTACTGATGTTGCTTTTGAAACAATTAAATTTTAATTTTCCAAATTTGCTGCATGTGCCAAGGTTAGAATTTCTACATTTTATAATTAATTTATATATGTATTTACTTATGAAGTGAAAGTAGGTTCCTGGTTTCAAAAATAAATAGCTTATTCTGTTTCATGTCAACCCTGCCACACTTGGAGAGAATGTATCTGATTAGAATAGTATGGGCATTTATAGGGAAAGATGGAAAGGCTTCTGGGAACCTACAGTGTGCCAAGGCATTGTGGTGGGTAATTGAAGTATATCATCTTAATTTACCTTCAAAACAATCCATGAAGATGGAAGGTATTATTAGCTCTATTTTATAAAGAACTACGAAATCCAAAGATTAAGCAATTTTATCTGCTAAAATCACGCAGGTAGAAAACAGTAGAACCAGAGTATCTATGTATAATTTTATAAAGCTTATTATATATATTTATTAAACTAATAATGGTGTATTACTTTTGTTTTGTTTAAGAAAATTTTCACAGAATCAGAACATTTACCAGAGAGGCCATATTCCTCCTCCTGGTCCCCACGGAGAGGACTGTTTACACAGGAGGTACTCTTGGAATGTAAAGCCAAATGGCAGTCAAGCAGCGCAGAACAGAAGGTGGTATCCTGGCAGTTACTACAGACTACCCTATCCGACCTATTATAGATGGACCAAGTGACACAAGCCTACCCTGGAAATCTACCTGGAGACAGAACAGGACCGAAGACAGCCAGAGTGACTTTTTATAAAATCAGGTCAAATGAGGTTTACAATCTATTTTAGTGCTCCCTTATGTGTTCAAGCTTAAGGAAAAATTATATTGATACTTAGCTCCGCTGATAAATTTGCAGTATTTACAACAGTGAAGGAAATAATCTGTCATTCCAGTCTTAAATTTTTTTAAAGGAGGATGATATTTTAGAACTGGTAAAAGTAATAAAGAACATCCCTTGTAAATTATTTTTAAAAATTCTATCTTCCTTTTCTGGTGTATTTCCTTCTGACTAGACTTGTAATGTTAGTGTGTGTGTGTGTGTGTGTGTGTGTGTGTGTGTGTGTATGTATGTGTGTGTGTGCAGAAAATTTATAGTGTTTTTGTCATGTTCTGTTATTACCCAATCATCAGGGTATCTCCCCCCCACCACCCCGGCCCCAAACTGTTCAAGATTTCTATTAAAATCTACCTAGGAGATAATCTCTTTAGAACCTAATCACTATCTATAATTAGTTGTAGTATTTTTGTGATTAGACATTTCTTTCTTTTGGCAGTCTATTGTTGGATTTGACCAATTTCCTTTCACTGAATTGTCAGATACGCCATGTAACACTGGATAAACTTTTAGGGATTGATTGTCAATTGAGCAGGAGAGACAAACTGATAAGCGTAAATGCTAAATGCTGGGTAATTTACCTGACAGGGTAATTGTTATCAACTGTGTGGAGCTACTCAGAAAACTTGAAAACTTTTATAGACTATAAATGTTGCTTGATGAACAGAATAGGGTGCGACATTTAAAGCCTGGAATATCTGGGGAGACTTGCATGGCTCCTTGTGTTGTTGCTTCTTTGTTGACCATAACCTGCTGCAGTCTTTCTCCACTTGCCTCTCACAGTGGAATGGTGCCTTGACCTTGACTTTTTCTAAGTTGCCCCTTCTGCTAGTTTACCTCTGGAACACACAGCTGGATCATGTGGGAGGTGTTAATTATTTTTAGTTGCAGAGGAAGCCAGAAACCTTTGTTTGCTCAAGAAAGGGTCTAACTGTCATGACATCATAAGCCTTGGTAAATATTTGATGAATACTTGGGCAAATTGGCTTCGTTTTTTAAGTCTCTGATTTTGAAGTGTTGTATCATGGGAAGTCTGATATTGCATATGATAGTTGTTTTCTCTGTTCTGTGTTATAAATGAACATCATGTGGAACCTGACCCTAATGAAGTTCTCTAACTCAGCTACTCCCTGGTCTGTGTCTGATGAGCTCAGTCAGGTTGCTACCTTTCATCTAGGCGGTGGCTCAGAAAGTTTTTTTCTGCCAGCCACATTTAACAGAGATACAAGAGTTCTTCTTGCCAGAAGGCTGCTCTGTGGAATTTGTTCCTTCGCATACATCGTGAACTCTCCCTTGGAAAGATACTGGCGCAGCAAGACAACTGGTGAGGCAAAAAAAAGAACCACCAGAGTCCAGCTAATCTAATAGTTTTAAGGAGTTCCTTGGCAAGCAGTTTCTGAGGAGGACATTGCCAGCAGAAGTGTCATCTTAAGCACTGCCACCTTTGAAAAACTTCTTTGATCGTGTTGTCCTCTCTGTCCCCATCCCATTTCATTTATCAACACAGCTTATTGAAAACCAGTCTCCTTTTGCTATCTCGTGTCTCATTTATTCTTCAACACACTGTGTTTCCGGCTTCTCACATCACACCACTGAAAGTCCTCTGGGTAAAGGGACGAGCAACCTTTTTTAAAGGTCTTTAGTGGTCTGTTTAAGCTTTTAAATTTTTTATTTTTATTAAAAAAACACAGGTAAGTATTGGGTTGGCCAAAAAGTTCGTTTGGGTTTTTCTGCAGGATGTTACGGAAAACCCAAACGAACTTTTTGGCCAACCCAATAGTTTAAAATACAAATAGTTCTACCGAGATTTCTATGAAAAAGAGTAGTCTTCCCATCAGCACCCCTGCCCTATCCCCTGATTGTCACTCCCCAAGGGCAATCACTTTAAGTATTTTTGCATTATTTTCTACCCAAAGGCAACCACTTAAAGTATTTTAGCATTATTTTCTAATATTTGCCTCCATATTTAAATACTAGGCGTATATTACCACGTCTCGATTTTTCAGTTTCTGATACTATCTATTGACTTCCTACTGTGGAAGATGAGAACTTAGCTCTTTCACATCATCTGTCCACATACACACTTCTGTTCCCCTCATCTTTTCAGGATAGTTATTTCCCAACTTTTGGTTAAATCAATATTCTAAGTTTATGTTATTTGCTAGGTAAGTATCATTCACCTCTGAACCATCGTGTACGAGTATGTTTCCATTCTTACACCATTTTGTCCCCTTCATTTTTGTTTGTGTCTTTTCCTATGAACCTATCACTAATTCATCCTCCAGATCTCTAACACCACTGTAACATTTCTCAGTGTGGATAGGGTAAACACATCAGATTCTTTTTTGTTTGAAATCTTTCCTGGATTGATTGGACTTGTTCTTGACCTGTTCTAGGTTGGGCACTGTTTTTAGTTTGCCAGGGCTGCCATAAAAAAGTACCACGGACTGGGTGGCTTAAACAACAGATGTTTATTTTCTCACTTCTGGAGGCCAGAAGTCCAAGGTCAAGCTGTTGGCAGGGCTGGTTTCTTCTGAGGCCTCTCTCCTTGACTTGTAAATGGCCATCTTCTCCCTTGGTCTTCACATGGTCTTCCCTCTGTGTCTACGTCCAGATTTCCTTTTCTTATAAGGATACCAGTCATATTGGATTAGTGCCCACCCTAATGACCTCATTTAAACTTACCTCTTTAAAGACGCCATCTCCAAGTACAGTCACATTCTGAAGTCCAGGTGGTTAGGACAACTTCAACATATGACTTTTGCGGGAGCACAGCTCAACACATGACAGGCATGTTGGTTGTTCTCTACACCTGGGGCATAGCTCTTGCCCTGAGATTTCTCTTTGCCTTCACCCTGGTCCTTTCTTATACCCCTCTTCTGTTTCCTGGATCCACAGCTGCTGCGTTCATGGTTTACTTCCCTGTTTGGTGGAGCATATCCTTCCATGGTTTCCCAAGGATTAATGGGATGTAAATTTTTTGAGGCTTTTGCATGTCTGAAATGGGTTTATTTTATTCTTCCACTGCACTGATAGTTTGATAGAATGTACAATTGTAGGTAAGCACTTTAAAATGCATTTATTCATTGTTTTCCATAGTTCATTGTTGCTGTTTGAAGCCTTGTGCTATTCTGATTCCAGAACTTTTATTTGTGACCTGTAATTTTTCTTTCTGCAAGCTTTAGGATCTTTGTTTCAGGTGTCCTGAAAGTTCATGATAGGACTTAGTGTGGGTATTTTTTAAATTCATAATGCTAGATACTAAGTGAGGTCTTCCAGTCTGGCAGGCTATGTGCATCAGTTCTGGGAAATTTTCTTTTCACTTTATCTTCTCTATTTTCTTTTTGGGAAACTTCTATTAGTTGACTATTGGATTTTCTGAAATGTACCTCTAAGTTAATTATATATATATATTTTTTCCATTTTTAATCTTTCCTTCTTTTTTTTTTTAAATCACAAGAATTTTATCAGCTTTATGTCCACCCTTCTGTTGATTGTTTAGGTTTTCTGCTACATATTATATACATATTTTTTCTACTATATGTTTTTTTTAAAATAAATTTATTTATTTATTTTTGGCTGCACTGGGTCTTTGTTGCTGCACATGGGCTTTCTCTAGTTGCAGGGAGCGGGGGCTCCTCTGCGTTGCGGCATGCGGGCTTCTCATTGTGGTGGCTTCTCTTGTTGCCGAGCACAGGCTCTAGGGCGCGCGGGCTTCAGTAGTTGTGGCGCATGGGCTCAGTAGTAGTTGTGGCTTGCAGGCTCAGTAGTTGTGGCTCGTGGGCTCTAGAGTGCAGGCTCAGCATGGGCTTAGTTGCTCCACGGCATGTGGGATCTTCCCGGACCAGAGCTCGAACCTGTGTCTCCTGCATTGGCAGGCGGATTCTTAACCACGGCGCCACCAGGGAAGCCCCCTGCTATATGTTTTTAATCTCCAAGAGCTAGCTCTTCTTTTCTGAGTGTTTTTTTTCCCAGGCATTTCATTCTTTTATTTTTTAAATGAATGCATTATCTTTTCTCTCTCTAAAGTTATCAATTTTTAAGTTTCTTCTGTTCCCTGTGTCAGCTGTTTTTGTTTTTTGTTTTTTCCTGTTTGTTGATGCCTTTCTCTCCTGTTAGATGTGATCTTGAAATATCTGGTGATCTTTGCCTGTCATTTAGTACTTACGATTGAGGCACTCAGAGCTGATGGAAGTGTATGGTAGACTTGAAATAAGGTGGTCAGGCACCTTGACTTTTTTGTTTAGTTTCCCCTTGCTGCACACAATTAGGTTTTATTTTTCTCCATTCTAAGAGTTAATATCTATGAAATTTTTATTGCTCTCTCTCTCTCTCTCTGTCTACCATTCATCATCCCTCCCATCCTCTTGTGAGTTCTTAATCTTTAGGAGTCTTACCTTCTTGGTAGGGTTTAAGTAAAGAGTAGAGATACAGGCATGAGTTCAATCTAGCCAGTGTAATGAGACTTTGCCACTTAAGTTGGTTTTGGGTTTAACCTTAGTCTGGTAAGCTTGATTTTTATGCCTCATGTCCCAGGACTGTAGGCCATTCAGTGCCCTAAGTCATGATTTGGACCCACAAAATCAACTACAAACACTCCTGCTATGGAGGTAGGCCCTATCTAGATCCTGTCTGAGCCACCTTTCTAATGTAATTCTAACAACTGCCCCAGAATTATGTCCTAAAACAAGCTCATTAATGTTATTCCCCTCTTGGAAACCTTTGATGGCTTACGGCCTTCAGAATCCATTTCCAACTCCTTGTCAGAGCCCTGTGTGATCTGCCTCCCAGCTGACTTTTCAAAGCCTCTGCTGTGTTCCACTCCATTCTTCAGTGTGCCAGCCGTTTCTTGACCACAACATTGTACATGTTTATGCCACGGTATCTTTGTCTTTCAGGTTGTTCCCTTGGCTATAATGGCTCTCCTACAGCCTCTGTGAACAAATCATTCTTGAAGCCCCCTCTCCTCAGTAAAGCCTTCTCTCCCAGCCCTACCCCCCTACTGAATTATGCTCTTTTTCTACAAGGTACCTTGTATCACTATTTAGCATTTATTTCATTTATATCTCCTGTTATGTGAAACACAGGTTCTAAGAATGGTCTCAGATTCCCTCAGCCTCCTCCTCCTCCCTGAAGATGCCATCTGCCACCTGGACCACAGTCCCTGGTCTTGCCTTTGCCAGCAAACCTAATTAACACTCTCTAAGCTGACTAGAGCCCAAGTTAAACTCTGGGCCTCCATACCAAGCCCTCTCCATTCTCAGCCATCCCTCCATGTTAGAGTTGGAGGAAATGCTACATATCAGGCCACAACTCTGGCTTTCTGAGCTGCCAGAGAAGGGTGAGATGATGAACAGAAGTGTAGAGGAGTTGGCTCCCATGGAAGGAGCCTTGATTAATGAGACGTGTAAGACAGGAGGAAGCCTGGCAGGCAAATTCCCGCTTCTTTCTCCCTTCTGTGGATTACTCTCAGGAATGGTTTTTCCTTTCAAGCCTCCCAAAGAAAGTCCAGCCTGCTGAGTGAACACATATACCAAACAACTGTGTGGCTTTTTGTCTCATTGTGAAGCCTGTTCCTCACCCTCACAACTCTGTTCCTACATACCCCAAATAAAATACCAGCATTTTAATCCTTGCCTCAGGTTCTGCTTTCTAGAGGACCTCAGCAAGACAAATGTAACACATTTAAAATTCATAAATATAGGGACTTCCCTGGTGGCACAGTGGTTAAGAATCCACCTGCCAATGCAGGGGACACAGGTTCGAGCCCTGGTTCAGGAAGATCCCACGTGTCATGGAGCAACTAAGCCCGTACGCCACAACTACTGAGCCTGCACTCTAGAGCCTGTGAGTCACAACTACTGAAGCCCGTGCACCTAAAGCCCGTGCTTTACAACAAGAGAATCCAGTGCAATGAGAAACACGTACACTGCAACAAAAAGTAGCATCTGCAAGCCACAACTAGAGAAAGCCTGTGCACAGCAATAAAGACCCAATGCAGCCAAAAGTAAATAAATAAAATTTTAAAATAATAAAATTCATATATTTATTATTTGTTAATAAATCTGGCAGTCATAGCTATTAATTTTTCAACCACACATATGAGACCAAGAAGTACCAGAGCTCTTCCACTGACTTGACATTGAGATCCTACAAATATTTATACCTTTTAGGAATACAGAGACATCAAGTAACAGTTTATCAAGAAATACAGTTTCATTTGGGGGGTTATTTTCACATGACACAGGAATGGTTCCAGTTGCTCACATTCTTACCAGCACTTATATTGTCAGTTTTTTCATTTCTTTGAGCTATTCTAATACAGATGTAGTGTTGTGATTTTTAAAACAGCTTTAGAAATATAATTGACATATGATACACTGTACAACTGTTAAAGTGAACAGGTTGATAAATTTGACATGTATACATCCATGAGACCATTACCACAATTAAGATAGAACACATCTATTGATATTACCCCAAAGATTCCTAGTGCCCCTTTGTAATTCTCCTTTTCCACCCCAGGCCCCCTACCCAAGCCACTGGTGATTTGCTTTGTCACTATAAATTAGTTTTATATAAATGGAGTCATACAGTATACACTATTTTTATGTCTGGCTTTTTTCTTTCAGCATGACTATTTTGAGATTTATCCATGTTATTTTATGTAGCAATAGTTGATTTCCTTTTTACTGCCAAGTTGTATTCCATTGTATGGATATACAGTTTGTCCATTCACTTGATGAACATTTGGGTCATTTCCAGCTTTTGGTGGTCACAGACAAGTCACTGAACTGGGACAACTTTTTTTTTCTATGTCTATTTTTTAATTGACTTTACTGGGGCATAATTTTATAAAATGTACTCTTTAAAAGTATGTAATTTAATGAATTTTGACAAATTCATACTCCCTTTTAACTAACACCACATCAAGATATAGAACATTGGGGTTTCCCTGGTGGCGCAGTGGTTGGGAGTCCGCCTGCCGATGCAGGGGACATGGGTTCGTGCCCCGGTCCGGAAAGATCCCACATGCCGTGGAGTGGCTGGGCCCGTGAGCCATGACCGCTGAGCCTGTGCGTCCGGAGCCTGTGCTCCGCAACGGGAGAGGCCACAACAGTGAGAGGCCCACATACCGCAAAAAAAAAAAAAAGATACAGAACATTGGCTTCATGTGAATGCAAAGGTTCCCTTGGGGGTTCTTTTCAGTGTCTCCCACTTGCCCATTCCTAGCAACCACTAATTTGCTTTCATTCACTCTAGAATAAATTTGCAATTCCTATAGTTATAGAAATGGAATCATACAGTAACATAATTTTAGTTTCTTGCTTTTTTGCTGAGCATGTTTTTAGATTCATCCATGTTGCAAGTATTGTTGCAAGTATGTTCATTTCTTTTATTACTGAATAGTATTTCATGACATTAATTTACCACAATTTGTTTATCCATTGATGTGTTGTTGGGCACTGGGTTGTTTCCAGTTTGGGGCTATTATGAGTCAAGTTACTATGAACATTCACGTTCAAGCCTTTGTGTGGACACATTTTCACTTCTGGGTAAATACCAAGGAGTGAAACTGCTGGGTATGGTAAGAACACATTTAATTTTTTAAGAAGCTGCCAAACTCTTCTCCAAAGTGGTTATACTATTTTATACTTGGACTAGCAACATGTGAGGGTTCTAGTTCTGCATGTCTGACAACACTTGGTATTTAAAAATTTTAAGGTCTTTTAAATTTTAGTCATCTTACGGGTATGTAATAGTATCTCATTATGTTTTTAATTTGTATTTCCCTGATGAATAATGATGTTGAGCATTTTTTCAAGTTTTTATTGGCCTTTCATATATCTTTTGTGAAGTGTGTTCAAAAATGTCTCCTATTCTTAATTAGGTTGGCTCATAATTTTTGAGTTGGAGTTCTTCACATAATCTGGATTCCAGTCTTCTGTCAGAACAATTTTTTTTTCATATACATTCCCACTGTGCTCAAGCCACAAGGTTCTTTGCTCTTTCTTAAATAGGCTAAGGCCGTATCTGTCTCAGCCTTTGAACACTCTTTGTTGCCTGGAATGCTGCTCTTCAAATACACACAGAACTTCCAGACCTCCTCCAGTCACTGTTCAAATGGCCCTTTTTGGTGAGATCTTTCTTAACCATCCTATTTAAAATAGTAATACCCACGGCCTGACATTACCTCATTTCCTCTGTTTTTTTCTCCATAGCATATATCCACCCTATTTGTTATTTACCTGTCTTTTTGTTTAAAGAAAAGTATTGACCAACATGAGCCCCAAGCATAAAAAACATGGAAAATAATTCTCTACAGCCTGTTCAGCGGATTACCTCCTCTTTTAGAGGCTGATACACTTAAGGATGACAAGTCAAATCTGTGAGCCTGCTGGATGAAGAGGTTGACTCCATTAACGTACTGTCACCTCTCTCTGAAGTACCTCAGGTAGGTCGCCGACTGCGTTCGGCTCCAGGAGATCCTTCCCCAGTGAGCGTACCCAGAACAAGAAGCAAACTAAATCCCGCCTGCCTCGATAAAGAACTGTTGAATCTCGAGCAGCGGAGACGTACGTAGAGCTCATTGAAGCCAATACTTTTCTTTGCACAGGAAGAAACTGAGGACGTCTCGTCCAAAGTCAAGGTGCTTAAGGACCGGGCGGAGCCCACAGATCCCCCAGCTTCCGGCCCTGCCGGAGGAGTCTCGCCTCCTCCCTCGCCGGAAGTGGTGGACGGAGCCCCGGCTCTCCTTCGCGTCCGCTGATGCGATTCAAGCCGGGGAAGAAGGGTGTGCCGGGAGGGCGGAGAAGGGGCGCAGCTGAGGGCGATCTTCCGGAAGTTCAGGGCATTGTTTCCGTGGGGAAGATCTTACGAGACGAACAGGGACGCGACGGTGAGTCCTCGCCGAGCAAGAGCTGGCCGGGCGGGAACGGAAGACGCAGTCCCGGCACCCATTTTCTAGAAAACGGGTGTGATCCTCGGCTTCCTCGTTTATCGAGCGCCTCCCGAGGCCCGGCCCTAGGATGCAGCCCGGCAATGATCTGCGTAGTCTCTCCCTGATGTATCAGCTGACGATACATCATCCTGATAAGGCCGCGACTCATCAAAGTTGTGACAGAGGAGCTCGTAGAATAGGGAGCTAGTCCTGGGTTCTGGGCGTGCTGGTAAATGGGCTCTTACCGGCGAGTTGAAGGGAGGGAGGATTGCATCAGGGGAACTGCCTGTCCTAGAGGGCGCGTGGGGGCGGGATCTTGGTGAATTGAAGCTGAGAAGTCAAGTGCGGCGGTGGCGGAATGAGCGCGATCAGGGGAGGGGTGCGCTAGGAAGCCGAAGAGGGAGGAAGGGTTCAGATCATAGAGTTTGGAACGCCCGTGGGTGGAGGTTGGATGGTAGGAGGGCAGGAATGGTGAGGCGACCACTTCTAGGAGGTCACAGATGTAGATGAGAGATGGTGGCCTACGGTGGTGGCAGTGGGTATAGGAGAAAATTGGAGCTGTCGAGATGATAATTAAAAATTGACAAGACTTTTGGATTAGATATGGGATTTGAGTGAGAGGTTAGTATCCAACGATGATTCGAAGTTTCTGACCTGAGTGAATTATATAAAACAAAACAAACCAATTTGACGTTTGCTAGGGGGCCTTTTTCCCCTAGTGTAAAAACAAAAACCACAAAAAATTTTTCCTCCCTAGTTATATGTACTCATTATATTTTGTGTGCACACTGCAGAAAATTCAGAACATATACACAAAAATATTTTTTATAGAAAACAATAAAAATTACCTGCAATTCTGCTATCCAAGATGGCCGTACTTTGGTGTGCTTCCTTTATGTTTTTGCTTTCTGAGTGCATCTTTTTATATAATTGGGTATACATTCTGTCTGTATCTATTTTTTTTCCATTGGACGTTATCATGATAATAAAGGTTGAACTGCTGTGTGCTAGGACGTTATTCACAAATTTTATTCTTTCCTGATTGTAACAGAAAAGATCAGATGTAATTCCAGCAAGTCAAGGATAACTTTTTGTTGTATTTTTCTTTCAATATTTTTTCTTTTTGTGTACCTTTTAAAAAACCCCACAATTTGTGTCACATTTTGTGTTTTGTTTTCCAATCAGATGTGAAGTACTTAATGTTATTTATTGCTATATTTACACATCCTTAACTACTCTTCAAGACTAGTTTTTAGTGGTTGTTTAGTAAAAACCAATCCTCTGTTACTAGTCAGGTAGGTTTTCAACTTTTTACTCTTAGGATGATGAGAAGGACATCTTATTACATAAATCTTCAGATTGCCAATTTATTCCTTAAGAAAAATGCTAGCAATGGAACCTAGGTGAAAGGATAAAATGAACCTATAAAATTGCCTCACCCAAATATCTCATTGGGACTGTAATTGAAATTGTTTTAAAGATCAGATTTTTGCAGTGCTTAGTTTTTCCATTTCAAAGATAGATTATGTCTTTCCAGTTATTTGTATTTTATGTCCTTGTTAAATTTACGTCTATAAAGGGTCAGTATTATTATTTAAGAATTGTACCCTCGTGGCTAAATTCCCATGTGTGAAATGAATATCTTTGAGTTGTGTCATACTTTCTTCTATAAGATTATTTTCTTTATATTTGTGTCTAGGTTCTGCTAAAATATAAACAAATGGTGAGATCAGAAAGCTAAAAAGACCAAGTTAGAGTGAGGTTTCCTTAATGCTATAAGTAACCTGTGGTCTAAACAATTTTTGGTTTTCTGCTCCTAGTTGTCTGTTGGGAAGCTACCCTTCTTCCATGCATCAGAGCCTGCTTTATCTGCACAGCCAGGGGGCCAGGTGTCAACCTTGATCCTTTCCCAGGAATGGTAAAGGAAGCTAGAAACAGCTCAGCAGGGTTAGGAAGACAGTGTCTCATGAGAATGCCAAATGTTTTGGGGTGGATTTTTCTAGTTTAACAGTTCTACATCTCATTATTCAAGTTACTTTAATATATTTAATTGTTAGTAAGGATATTTGTTTGTTAGTGACTTACAGTTGTTAACTTTTGGTCTTTTGGTCTTGTGCAATAGAATCTTGCTTATCGAAGAAATGCAGTTAACACATCAGCTGGACCTATTTCCCGAATACAGGGTGACCCTTCTGTTATTTAAAGATGTAAAAAATGCTGGAGACTTGAGAAAAAAGGCCATGGAAGGTGCCATTGATGGCTCATTAATAAATCCTACAGTGGTAAGTACTCGTGGGAATGAGTGAACTACATGGGGAGTTTAAGAATATGATGATTTTTCATGACGTTATAGGTTAGCCTAAAATTGTTATCTTCAGGTAAAAAGTTCTTGTCCAAGCTGTAGAGTGGAATCAGATTTGGCCAGCCTTGAATTTAACAGTGACTAGAAGCCGAAGTGCCAGGGCCTGCCCTTGGAGATGTGAAAGGTGGTCTAGCTCTGATGTGATGGCAGATGCCTGGATCTCCATCTTCTCTTCTGAACTAGAAAATCTCTGTAAAGGAGACATTGCATAGTGGTAGAATCAGCAGGACTTAAATCCCAGATATGCCATTTATTATGACTTTGAGCAAGTGGTAGCCAACCTTTATATAGTGTTAATTTGGTTCCTGGCATTGTTCTAAGTTCTTTACATATACCGCTAACTCACTTAATCTTCATAACAACCCTGTGAAGTAAGTATGGTGATTATCTGCTTCTACAGATAAAACACTAAGGAATTTGCCCAGGTTCCCTCGGTGGTAAGTGACAGAACTGGAATTCCAACTCATCCTTTGCCTTGGTTTCCTCATCTATTGCATGTGAATAATGATACAGATATCATAGGGTCGTTTTGAGAAGTATAGAAAATGAAGGTAAAATGTTGAGAATATGGCCTTTCCCATAATAATAGCCCTCAATAAGTGTTGTTTTAAAACTTTTTACTATTTACCTAAGTTGCTTGCAGCTGTAAAATTCTGTGATTTTCTAAACACCGTAGGCCCTTGAGATTTTGAAAATTTTGAAAATGTAGTCCGTAGGAATTGTGATGAAGTAAAACAGCCTGACACTGGAGTTACCATGATATAGGGCATATGTCTTCAGAGTACTCCAGATTCTCTGTATGTAATTCTTTTTGTTCTCTTTGATAGATTGTCGATCCATTTCAGATACTTGTGGCAGCAAACAAAGCAGTTCACCTCTACAAACTGGGAAAAATGAAGACAAGAACTCTATCTACTGAAATTATTTTCAATCTTTCCCCAAATAACAATGTAATTAATATGGAATTTACTTACTTTATATCTTTTGACCTTGTCATGGTAGCCTTTGTACTTATTGTTGGGTTGGAGCCTGTTGTTAGTAACAAAAAAAAATAATAGTGAAGAAAGAATGCTGGACAGAGAGTTGAGGTTTAGTATTGCCTCTTACTAGACAAATAAGCTTTGGAGTCACTTCACATATGAGTAAACTAAAGTTTAGCTAAATTAAGTGAGGATAGTTTTATTTGTCCTTCCTGACCATATAGAGTCAGGAAGATCACTCTAAGTGATTTAAATCTAATGATAAAAATTAGGCATGGATATTTGTGTGTTATCATGTTTATCTTTCGTTCTCCCCATAAACTCTTTGAGGATAGAACCCATGTCTTTTCCATACACCAGAAGTCTGCCTGGGACCTAGAACAGCCCTTTAACACATGCTCACACACCCAGTGCATAGGAAGAGTTTGTGGTTTGAGATACTGATAGTAATCAAAGTTATTGAGTTTAAAATATTCTACCTGGGGCACATTTGAAAAAAAATGTAATTTTGCTGACAAAGTTTTAGTATTACTACTACTATTAACAACACAATCAAGTGCTGACATCAAGAGAAAAGTTAGGAAACCCATGGCATAGTTTCAAATACAGATGTTTGAAAAGTTTATAAAATGTGTGGTGATAGAATTCCGCAGTACCTGGGGGAAAATTACTGGGTTACTATTGTTTCTTTGAGATCACTGAAATAACTCAGGAGACTGTACAATTCATAAACATCTGTTGAGCTTGTGTCTGTTCCAGCTGTAGGGGCAGAAGAAACAAATATGTTTCTGAGGAAGGCAGATGAACAAGACAAAGTCCAAATGCCCTAAGATAATTGATATAATGGGAATAATAATGCAAATCTGTGGGAACAAAGAAGCAATTCATTCTGTAAAGAGGAAAGTGCAAGGGGAGTGACATTTGAACTGGACCTTGAAAGATGAGGGCACTCCAGGCAGAGGGCAAAGTGTGAGCCCAGGCAAAAAAGTATGAAATGACGGGAGCCCCAAACAGTCCCGACTGGCTAGAGGGCAGGAGTGCATGGCTAGAGGGTCACTTAGGTCCAGGGGGAGTGGGTGTTTGTGCGCCATGCCAAGTCCAGGCTTGACTCTATGGGAATGAAGTGCAGCTTTGAGCAGGGAGTACTCAAGAGGCAGAGCTGGTAGATATTAGGAAGGGATTGTTGAAAAACTGTAGACAGAGAAAACCATTAGGATATGAAAAATAAGAATCTGACCAGGAAAGAGCACAAATGGGGAGAGATTTCAGATGTTGAAACTACTGGTTTTATTGTCTTTTTTTCCCCCTTAGATTTCAGAGGCCTTGAAAAAGTTTGGTATCTCGGCAAATGACACTTCAGTTCTGATTGCTTATGTTGAAGAGGGAGAAAAACAAATAAATCAAGAATACCTAACATCTCAGGTAGAAGGTCATCAAGTTTCTCTCAAAAATCTCCCTGAAATAACAAATATTACGGAAGTCAAAAAGGTTTGTAAGCCTGTATTTTTAGAAAGAGCATGATAGATGTGGAATAATACTGTTGGTTTGCTGAACGCCAATGCTTCTATATATATTTTTAACTTTTAAGAAAGGTTAATATAATTAAAAGTTACTTGAAAAATATAGATGCAAAGAATTGGAAATGCAGGGTTATGTAACATAATTAAAAACTTAGTTGATGCATTCTTTATATATAATTTTATTTATTTATTTGTGGCTACGTTGGGTCTTCATTGCTGTGCACGGGCTTTCTCTAGTTGCGGCAAGCGGGGGCTATTCTTCGTTGCAGTGCGCAGGCTTCTCATTATGGTGGCTTCTCTTGTTGCCAAGCACGGGCTCTAGGCACGCGGGCTTCAGTAGTTGTGGTACACGGGCTCAGTAGTTGTGGCTCGTGGGCTCTAGAGCACAGGCTTTAGTAGTTGTGGCTCACGGGCTTATTTGCTTAGCAGCATGTGGGATCTTCCCGGGCCAGGGCTCGAACCCGTGTCTCCTGCATTGGCAGGCGGATTCTTAACCACTGTGCCACCAGGGAAGCCCAATGCATTCTTTTTAAAAGAATAGATAATTTTAAATATCTATATGTTACACCGTACATTTAAATATCTATATCTTACACAATGTAGTATGAAGTTAATGTCTAGATGTATGCTTTTAAAACTGGTACAAATGTATTTCTATGTTTAGAGAGTTATCACCATAACTGCAATTGAAACTTTTGATGTAAGTGATGAATTGTCATCTATTTTCCAAACTTTAAACACATTGTGATTTTACACCATTATCCCAATAATTGAGTAATAAGTTAATTCACATATACATGCTCGTGTAATGAAAATTAGTAGTACATGAATATGTCAGCATGTCATAATCTGTCTTTTATTTTTACAGATATATAAACTATCTTCACAAGAAGAAAGAATTGGGACGTTATTGGATGGTATCATTTGTAGGATGTCAACAAAAGATGTTTTGTGAAATGACAGAAATATTAAAAATTTTCAGCAATTATAAAAACCATTCATTATTTTTTCCAGATTATAAAATCTATTATGTTTGTTGTAGAAAAATTTAAAGCACAGAATGGTAACAAAGGAAAAAAAATAAAACCATTCCTGATCCTATCTCTTAATATTTTAAAAGATAACCATGGTTACTGTTATTTGTTACTGCCTTCTAGTCTTCTGTTTCTGTTCAAATATATTTTATTTTTATGTAAGTGGAATAATTGCTAACATTTATTGGGTGTCTACAATGTACTGAGTTCTTGTTTTCATGACTTTATATCCCTCAGCTCATATTCCTGCACTTCCTTCTGGCTACTCCAGCATTGCTGTTCCAAGCCTCCTGGTTCCAAGTTTTTACATGCAAGAATTCATTTAATTATCACAGCATCATATGAGGTAGATACTGTTAATACTCCCATTTTACACAAAGGCAACTAAAAGGTTGTAGAAGTAATAAATAACTTGCCCGAGGTTTTACAGCTAAAAGTCATGTTTTATAAATGCTTTGGTTTTTTGGTTTTTTTTTCTATTTTGTCTTAAAATATGATTGTGTCAGTCAAGATAGAGTAGGTTAGGGGTCAGCAAACTTTTCTGTTAAGGACAAGGTAGTACGTATTTCCGGTTCTACAGGCCATGTGGTGTCTGTTGCACCTACTCAGCTCTTGCTGTTGTAGCGCTGAAGCATCCACAGACAGTATATAAATGATACACACAGCTGTATCCCAGTAAAACTTTATTTACAAAAATAAGTGATGGGCAAGATTTGACCAGAGGGCAGTAGTTTCTGGACTCCTAGGTTAGATTGGGCTGTAATTTAGGGTCCCTAAAGCTCCTTGGTTTCATACGACAAAAGATTGTCTTGCTCACTCCACATAGCCACTGTGAATCAGTAGGAAGACTCATTGCAGTGACTCAGGAATCCAGTCAGCCAAAGGCTTTATGTCAGCATGTGCTCTGTGGGTCACTGCGCAGCTGGAAGTTACGCTGTGAGTTACATGGTGGCTCTTAAAGCTCCCATGTGGAAGTGACAGATATCGCTTATCTCATGTTTCACTGTCCAGTCACATGGCCGTGCCAACATCAAAAGGGGTGGGGGAGTGCGATCCTGCACCATGATAGAGAATGGAGAGGTAGAAATCCTTAGGGGACAAACATGTATTTCCATTGTGGTCATAAATAATAAGGTACCAAAGCACATCGTTAGCGTTTCTTGCAGGTGCTGCGCTAAGCTCTTTATATGCACTGCCTCACATAGTCCTCTCTACAACCCTAAGAGATTTTACCACCTTCAAGGAAGCAAATTTAGTCTCTGAACTCTATTTCAAAAGGTTTCAAACCTACAGAACAACTGAAAATAATACAATGAACATCCATGTGACTTTCATGTGATTTCACTATTTGTTAACATTTTGCTACATTTGTTTGCTTTTCTGAAATATTTGAAAGTAAATTGCAGACCTCATGGCACTTCACCCTACATTGTGTTTAGTTGTTATGTCTCTTAGTCTCCTTTAATCTAAAACAATCTTTTTTTTAAAGATTTTTTTTGATGTGGACCATTTTTTATAAATATTTATTCATAAGTATTTTTATTTTTTTAAATATTTATTTAATTTGGTCGTGCCGGGTCTTAGTTGCAGCTGGTGGGCTCCTTAATTGTGGCACTCAGGCTCCTTAGTTGCAGCATGCCTGTGGGATTTAGTTCCCTGACCAGGGATCAAACGTGGGCCCCCTGCATTGGGAGCACAGAGTCTTAACCACTGTGCCGCCAGGGAAGTCCCGATGTGGACCATTTTTAAGGTCTTTATTGAATTTGTTACAGTATTGCTTGTGTTTTATGTTTTGGTTTTTTGGCCACAAGGCATGTGGGATCTTAGCTCCCCGACCAGGGATCAGATCTGCACCCCTTGCATTGGAAGGAAAAGTCTTAACCACTGGACGCCAGGGAAGTCCCATAGAACAATCTTTCTTTCTTTTTTTTTTTTTTAAGTGATGTTGACATTCTTTGACGAGTACCCTAGACGTGTTTCAGAATTTCAGAATGAGTTTGTTCATGATTCGAGTCAGTTTAAAAATTTGGGGGAATGATAGTAGATAGATTTCGTGTCCTTCCAGTTGTGTATTGTTGGGAGGCACATCATGTCAGTTGGCCTCATCATTGGTGATAACAGTTTGGTCACTTCATTAAGGTGGTCCCCACCCTCTGCCGGACCTCTCCATTATGAAGGCATCTTTTCCCCTGAAGCTTAGGGAGTCAAAGCTGCTGTAAAGCTCAAAGTGCTTGTGGTCAAAATTAAAACTCAGATCTGAGTGACCCCTGATTCTATGCTCCTAATGACTCCATCACACTGCTTCTTCCCGTGCCATCACTCTCAAACATGTTTTTATCCATGTGAAACATCACATATGTAATTCTATTTTTATACAATGACATTGCTTTCAATTTTTCACTTCGCTTTTGCAAATAAATCTCTGTACACATCTCTTTCTTTAGGATAGCTTCCCTGAAGTGGAGTTATTAGGGAAGAGGATATAAATTTTTTAATACCAGAAAGGTGCAATTTTGCACTTGTAATTGGCACAAGTGTGCCAGTCTCAGCAGACTCGCCAACAATGCCTTTTAACCTTTCAACACTTTCACCATTTTGAGTTGTCAGACTACTGGTGAAGTTGAACTGTTTATTAGTTTGTTATGAAGAGTGTTTTGAAAGTGTTATAAATAGTTATTTCTGTAACTATTTATAATGTTTTCAACTCTTTGTGAGCCTTTGGCTGACGAAGAAAAAAGAAAAAGTAATGCCATTTCCTGGGAAAGAAGGTAACGTAAGCTTTTTCTCTAAAATAATTGATGCAATTTAGGAACAACGTTCTTTGTTCCTAAATTAACCAGTTTGCTTCAGAGCCTAAAGGCTCCCCAGCAAAAGCAAGCTGTAATTATAGGGACTTTGGTGCTGGCAGAAAAGGGATGCAGTTTGGTAGGACACCCTTATCTGGCTCCCTAGTCAAGCGTTACATGTTAAAGTAAAAAGCCAGCTGTTTCTGGGATAAGGTGAGGGAAGGGGGCTCTGTTACCCAGGCAATCATTGTTGCTCCCCATCTCCCCAGTCTTGGGAACAACTAAGGCTGTAACTACAGTGAAATCGTCTTTAATCCCCTATTCCCCTCCCCACCACACACTCAGAAGAACTACAAGAACTGCTCCCAAGCCCTGCACCTTCTTTTTAGAAGGAGCCTCATGGCTCACAGGTTATTTCAGGCCTCCTTTTGCCATTCTCATTCTGCTTTTCCCCTTGATGACCTTTCCACTTGTCTGCAAACTACAGTAGTCAATTCCTCTGCCCTGGAACCTGCGCTGGGTTTGCAGCTGCTTCTCTGCTCCTGGCTTTGTTTTGCTGACTGACATGCCATCTGTACTCCATGTTACAATATTGAGTAAAGCACAGATCTCTAGGTTGATTGGGTGCAATGAGCAAAGTTTGTATTCATCAAATTTGCCTGTTCTTGTTTTCATATCCTCTGTGCCAGTAGTCTCCCATTGTTCCCTCCAGGTCACCCTTCATCTTTCTCCACTCTTCTCTCTGCCCTGGAGGCTGACTTACCATGTACCCAGCAAGAGGTCCTCCCTTCCCCATGGCTTCTACTTGGGTTTGGCCAGTGTGTGTGAAGGGGGGAGGCTAGCAGGAGAACGAGGCCAGGGTATTTATTCTCCTGGCCTCTCCCTGCAAGGACCCCTAGGCTGGCTTTGGCCCTGAACCTCTCAGGGCGGTCTGTGCTACTCAACTCCTGGGTCAGGCTCCTGTCACCTCTCCCTCCGCCTCACTTCAGGCCTCTGAGCAATAACACGTCTGGTTCCCCTCTACCCATCCACACCTTCATAATTTGGCCCTCTGGTGATCTATATCTGTAAAATCAGCTCGAGTTATCCTAATTTGAGTGCTGATAGCATCTCCCTTTTGCTAAATTTGTTAAAAGGTTAGGTTAGATTAGAAACATTTCTGTAGAGCTGAATCATTGTTCTAGGATTTCTGAACATCCTGCCAAGGACCTATTAGTCCACTTTCTTTCCCCTTGAAATAATTTGCTGTTATTTCCTCTCATTCGTCTAAGTTATGAGTTCTCAGTGGGAGACCAGGGCATTGACCTGAGGCTAGGTTATTGGGAGCCCCAATGAGAGATCAGGGGAGATGATGTTCTTTCCAGGTCATTTTCCTTCTCTTTCTGAGGCTTCGAAAACACTATGAGTCTTGTCTACCTTCCATTTCATTGGCCCATTTCTGGACTGAGCTGGTCTATTAGGCAAGTGTTCTTCATAAATGCAAGCATGGGATTTCATTGACATGCTGCTCTCAGGTCCCACAACTCTGGGAATAACAGTGATTTCAAAAATATAATTACCTATTATAATCAGGCTCCTATAGGCAATATAAAAATAAAATAATTTATCCAGTTACTTGTAACTGTTTAACTGTAATAAGTTAACAGTTACTTGTTAAGCAAGTAACAAATTAACAGTGATATAAGTGCTTAATGAGAAGTGCAAAGGCTTCAAAGAGGGAGCAGATACAAGATCCATCTGCTTGGGAGGGGTCAGAAGTCTTGATGGAGAAGGTAGCACTAAACTGGATCTTGAAGAAAGAACAGAGCCTTAGTCACGTATTGGAATTTGGTCAAGTATGGTCTGACCGCTGGTGATAGGGGCGTAATGAGGCTTGTAGGTGACTCTTGCATCCCAGCAGACAGAGCTGGTTCTCCTGGAATACAGTGCTTTACACCACTTAATAATTCACTTGTCAGATAGCTGCCTGATGGGGTCAGCATGTGGTACTGAAAAAGCAAAATGTTCAGGCCTTCAAGTCAGAGCTGCCAAGGCTTGGGTCCCACCCTGCCATTTTCTATGGGGTTGTGGGTTGGATGTCTCAGGCTTGTGGGCTTCGGTTTCCCATTTGTAAAATGGAAACAGTATCAACCTTAGCTCTTAGGTTGCTGCCAATATCAAATAGTACAGCGTAGGAAAAGTGCTTTCTCACAGTGCCAGGCATCTAATATCTCAGTGAATAACAGCTGTCTCTCCTTCCCTGTATGTACCTGCATAGTGCCGAGGCAGATAGTAAAACCAAATAAGACTCACTGCTGGTGGGAAAGGAAAACTCTGGACAACAGTTTGGCAGCTCCTCAAAATGTTAAAATAGACTTACCATATGACCCGGCAATTCCACTCCTAGGTATATACCAAAGGAATTGAAAACAGTCGTTGAAACAACCACTTGTGCAGAATGTTCATAGCAGCACTATTCACAATAGCCAAAAGGCGGAAACAATTCAAGTGTCCATCAGTGGATGACTGGATGAACAGATGTGGTCTGTCCATACCATGCAACATTATTCAGCCGTGAAAAGCAGTGAAGAACTGATACATGCTAGGACATGGGTCAACTTTGAGAACAAAAGTGAAAGAGGCTGAACGTCAAAGTTCACATATTACGTGTTTCCATTTAAATGAAACATCAAGAATAGGTAAATCCATAGAGACAGAAAGCAGGTTAGTGGTTTCCAGGGGCTCGGGAGCGGTGGAAATAGGGAGTGACTACCTACTGACTAACAGGTCTCCTTTTGGGGTAAAGAAAATGCTTTGGAACTAGATAGAGGTGGTAGTTACACAACATTGTGAATGTACTAAATGCCACTGAATTGTACACATTTAAATGGTTAATTAAAATAATAGAATAAAATAACACACCCGCCTTACCTTTAGGAGTTCACAATCTTAGCTGGGTCTCTTTAGACTCTTAAGAGTTGGCTGAGGGAACTTCCCTGGTGGTCGAGTGGTTAAGAATCCACCTTCCAATGCAGGGGACAAGGGTTCGATCCCTGGTCAGGGAACTAAGATCCCACATGCCGTGGGGCAACTAAGTCTGCGCCACAACTACTGAGCCTGTGCACCACAACTGGAGAGAAGCCGGTGTGCTACAACCAAAGATCCCACGTGCTGCAACTAAGACCCGATGCAGCCAAAAATAAATAAATATTTTTAAAAAAAGAGTTGGCTGAGGCACATTTGCAGCAACATGGATGGACCTAGAGATTATCATGCTAAGTGAAGTCAGAAAGAGAAAGACAAACACCATATGATATCACTTATATGTGGAATCTAAAATATGACACAAATGAACTCATCTACGAAACAGAAACAGACTCACAGACATAGAGAACAGACTTGTGGTTGCTAAGGGGGAGGGGGTGTGGAGAAGGGATGGATTGGGAGTTTGGGATGGGCAGATGCAAACTGTTATATATAGGATGGATAAACAACAAGGTCCTAATGTATAGCACAGGGAACTATATACAGTATTCTATGATAAACCATAGTAGAAAAAAATCTGGAAAAGAATGTACATATATGTATAACTGAATCACTTTGCTGCACAGCAGAAATTAACACATTGTAAATCAACTATAGTTCAATAAAATAAATTTAAAATAAAATAAAGAAGTTGGCTGAGGCAGACAGGTAGATTCCCAAGCCTCAGTTTCATCATCTGCATGCAGGGCCAAGAGTCTGGAATGTGCTGAGACTTCCAGACTTCATTTCTTCCACAGAGAATTACCCATAATTCCTCTATCCAGAGACAAATGCTGCCAATGTTTGGTGTAACCATTCAGACTTTTCTCTCTGCATGCTTGTGTGTATAAGTTACTTTTGTTATATTTTTCCAAAAATGAATGAAAACATACTGTTTTATAACCTTTATAGGTTGGTGCTATATTTTGACAATTATTTTTCATGTCAATAAATCCTCCTCATTATTCATGGCTATGAGGAAAGTTGAAAAGCTTGAATGTAAACCAAGGCTATTGGGTGTTGAGGAAGCCACAGAAGCTGGTGAGAATACAGGAAAGAGAGGGCAGGGACAGATCAAGGACCTCTGGCCCCTCAGCTGGACTATTAGGTTTCTGACTAGTTGTTATTAGATAGACTCATTAGGGATACTCAGCTGTATTTTGGAGCCTTCTATTCTCTTTTGATTCTTACTTCAAGTTTTGCTTAACATTTAAAAAAATATTAAAATGTACTGAAAACAATGTAACACACCCATGGCTCACCACCCTCCCTTCATGTTAGTTAAACCCTTGTGGGCTTTTTGCGTGCCAAAGATCTGGGCCTCAGCAGTCTCCGTCACCAGCCCTGGATTCCAGCTGCCAGGATGGCACCTTTGGGGTGGTCATGATCTGTCTCCCCAAGTCTGGTCTCTCTCCAGCGTCTTCCTAGATGCTCTTGCCAGAAATCTGGCTGTCATCTCTGACCACTTCTTCATCCTTAGATCATCCACTCCTGCCATTTCTGCCCCCAAAGTGCACCTCCAAGTGGGCCAGGTCACACCCATGGCCCAACTCCAGTCCAAGTCACTGCTTTCTCTCGTAGGACCCCTGCTAGCCTAGATGGCTCCTTTGTGAACATAGAACAAGGCACCCCCTTCACAAAGACACAACCTATTGGGAACACAGTTCAGTGAGCAGCGACACCTTTGAGCAAATAAGAAAAAGGTGCCTTTTCCTTTGGTCAGACTCAGCTCTGTGCCAGGGCTCATGGACTTTAGTTCCCACTAGCCTTCTTGGGCGAGGTGCTCTTTTACAGCGAGCAGCCTGCATATCTGTATCTGGAGGCCCTTCTTTTGCCTGGACTGCTGTGCTAGCCTCTGGGGGCAGGGGGATATATGCTTCCATTCCTGGCTCTTCCAATCCATTTTCCACATGTAGCCAGAGTAATAGACACACCCCACACACCCCACCCCTACCTCTGGTTATGTTACTCCCCAGCTAAAAACATAGCAATGGCCTCCTGGTGTTCTTGGAATAGAGTCCAAACTTCCTAACCTGGATGATAGGCCCTGCATGGCCAGGTCCCTGCTGCCCTCATCCAGCTGTGAAGCACCTTGTGTGCTGAGCCAGGGGACTTGGACTCTGGTCTGTGATGACAGAGCACAGGGTGAGGGGCAAATTCCCCAGGGTCATAGCAGCTGTGTGGAGGGGCTGAGGGTGGACATCAGGGAGCACCAAGGTGCTGGGTGAACTGCCATGGTGTGGGGTGTAGGCCGTCCACAAGGGCAAGGATTCCTGAGCTGTTCCAGACTCTGCGTGCCCCCTCCAGGCTGATTCCCCAGTGATCAGAGAGTGCAGAATGGACTCCCTGCTCCATCATAGCCCAGCTACTTGAGCCTGGGATTTATGATGAACGAATATCCAGGAGCTGGCCAATGAGGTACCATCCAGGGCCTGGACGTGGAGCGTGCCCTTGCAGTCTCTCCTGGATGCCAGCTGGAGGCTGAGGGCAGCGGCTGCCCTGGACACTCAAGGCTCTTGTGGTAGCAGGTGAGAGGCTATGGGTGGAAGGACAGTGTTCTTAGATGTGGCCTGGAGCTCTGGACCCTCCTCTGGTTCTCAAGGCTGGTCTATTTTTGGTGTTTGGCTCTTATGCTACCTCAGCAGCCTGAAAATTTGCAAACAAGTGGGAAGAAGCCTTTGTTGAAACTTGTACTTGGAAACACAGGACCACTGCAGTGTATGGTCCCTGGGAGAGGGACACATGCTTGGCTGCTGCATGGTGCCACCCCAATGTATGGAGAAGCTGAGAGCCAGGGAAAGGGGAAAGAGGGAGAGGGGAGGGTACTTCATAACCAGAGATTTGTATATGTTATTTTATTAAATCCTCTAAACAACTTCAGAAGGCAGGTTCTTGGAGAAGATTATGGAACATGCCCAAGGTCATACATGGAGACAGGACCAAATGCAGACCTTTCTGCTGACTCTACACCTTCTCCCAGTGGTTGTGGCCTATTTCCTCTTGGGTAGAAGCAGAAAGACACATCCTTGAGCAGGGTCATCCCCGGTTCTGGGGGGTGGGAGGATAAGCCACTCACATGGCTTCTTCTCTCTCCCCCAGGGCTGCCAGGAAGTCATACAGGGACTCCTACCTCTCTCTTGAACTTTGAGATCCAGACACAGAAGTCTTCCATGGCTCCTTATCAAATCCACAAATACCAGGAAAATTATCGCAAATGGGTCGTGGGTTTGTTCTCCAAGGTGATGACCGAGCACCTTCCCACCACCTTCCACAACATCCTAAAGCTGCCCCGAACCCTTGTGCTCTTGCTTGCAGGGGCCCCTTGCCCTATTCCTGGTCTCTCGCTCCTGGGTCCTGGACTTCGTGGCCAGCCCCGCCCTCCTTGTTGCCCTGAGGTTTCTTGCCGAACACCCCTGGATCCAGTTTGAGGTCATGTCTTTGCACACAGACATGTCTGACATCACCAAATCCTACTTCAGTGAGAGTGGCTCCTGCTTCTGGGTGGTTGAGTCTGGGGGGCAGGTGGTGGGCATGGTGGGAGTGCTGCCCATTCAGAAGGCCACCCTGTGGAATGAGCAGTTGCAGCTGCTTCACCTACGTGTGGCCCTGGAGCACCGTGGTCAGGTGATAAGTAAAAGCCCTGGTCAGGACTGTCTGAGTCTGTGTGGCACCAGGGCTACAGCACCAGCACACTGCAGTACTCTGCCCTGGCCCTTTACCAGCGCCTCGGCTTCTGGAAGATGGGCTAGTTTTTCTTCTCCACAAGCTATAGGCTAGTTGCTGTCCCTGCAATTCAATTTATCTACCGTCTCCCCTCTGCTCAGGTCTCTCAGGCACTGGAGCAAGAAGGGGGCCTATGATCTGTGTCGTTGTGGATTAGTTAGGAGGGATCGGCTCTGCTGCAGTAATAAGCAAACCCTGAAGTCTCACTGCGACGACACAGTAAAAGCTTACTGCTTGTTCACATTGGAACCCGATGGCCTTGGTGGTGGGGTGGCTCTGCTCCATTCAGTTTTTGGGGTTGCTACTGTTTCATTTATCTAGTGCCACGAGAATGTTGCATAAAAAACCACCACAAAATAATGATAAACATTTTTTTAGCTCATGAGTCTGTGGGTCAGCAGCTTAGGCTGAGCTCAGCTGGGCCGCCCCTTAGATCTCCAGGTGTCATGCCCTGCCTCTTCAGTGAGAGGAAATGCGAAGTCATGTGGAAAGGGCGTGGAGAAGGAGTGTGAGAAGAATCCACGTGAGAAGGATCAGGGCCAATGATGCCATCAGTCTGCTATGGCCCCAAGGTCGCTGCTGAAGGGCAAGAAGGCAGCCAGGGACAGAGTTTGGGATTTGACATGGACTAGGCCTAGAAGTGGCACAACCCACATCCCACTGGCCAGGGCCAGGCCATGATTTAAGTCAAGCTTCTGTTGCCTCTTGAGTTGTGTCTACTAAAGGCTAATGTTCCCGAAGGAAGCTGAAATGAGGCTAGGAGGTATCTCTGGACCCAAGGCACCTGTGTCTGCTGAGAGTCTCTGGGCCCACCTGATGGCTACCCTAACCAGACACTGCCTGACACCAAGTCAACAAAAGGGCTCTCACCGTGTTATGCTGTATTTCTTTTCCTTGACTGGTGCTTTTAGATTGAAGTTCCCCACACACCTCAGGGAGACACTGCATAGCTCCCTGCACCTCTACAGATGGGAAATAAATAACCCTCTGCTGCTTGCTTTACTATGAGTCAATCAGAAGTTATTTTCTATAAAAACACAAACAAAAAGAGACTTACTCTTGCCTAGAATTAAGATAATACCATTGTAACAAACATCCCTGTGGGCAAGGCCACTGTGGAGAAAGTATTGCTCCTAAACCATTAATAATCTTAGTCATCATTCTACCCAAGACTCTTTAGAAGGTTACTACTTCTAAATTACACATGGACAACAAGGTAAGTTTTATTAAACCAGACTCATAAAAGTAAGGATTGTGCTCCTCCAGGCTGATAAAATATAATACCAAGGCTCTGAGGAAAATACTTATGTCAGTTCCAAGGAACTTTTCTCCCCAAGAATTGATTGGTCACTTTCTGTGGAAGAAAAGAAAGGCAGGAAAGAGGTTAGATACTCTTGCCACTAGAGGCAGACAGCCACTCCTCACCCCAGACATGTTGCTGAAGAGACCAGTGTCGTTCTCCCCAAATCTTGTTTCTCTTTCCCAGCTACAGAAACTATGGTAATTATACAAAAAATACTTCCTGAAGTGTTTAGGGAAGATGATCTGTAGTCTATTATAGTCTATACAGAAATATAATATTAATATAATCCTAATAGACTAATCCATCCATCAGTTCACAAACACACAAGCACAATAAGAGGCCTGGCCTTGTGATGCTGACACACCAGACAGGCCATGTAGTGCCTGGGGCGTCCCCACTTGAGGGAGCCCAGCCTGAGCTGCAGTATGTGCTCCAGAAGCAGCTCTCCAATCCCACATCAGTCTGGTATGAACTCGTCTCTTGGTTTCTGACTTTCAGAGTCCTCTGGGGGTGAAGTGAGGGGGCTGGGAAAGAAATGAGAACACTGAAGGATCTGGACCTTCAGGCATAGTGGCCCATCTGCTTTCTCAAGGAATTAATTGGTATCAAGTCCCCTGGCCTGTGAGGTTCTAAAACTTACAGTACCACTGATTCTACTGGGGCTGTGGGCAGGAAATGGTAGTGGCTTCAAGGCTCTGAGTACCCAAACTGCCAACTTGTATGCTACACTTGGACATTTTCCAATTTATTTAAAAAGTTCTAGTGGTGTATGATTCACCCATAAGGGGCATAAAACTATCATTTGGGACTCTGGATGAAAACTCATTAGTTCTGAAAGGTATGGGCATTTCCAGCATGGCGTCTAAACTGACACCCAAGTATGAAATTTGGTTTCATTCCAAATGTATGCCTGGAAGGTGCCTTATTTATTTATTTATTTATTAAACAATTTTAAACAATTTTTTTGGGGGGCCGTGCCATGCGGCATGTGGGCTCTTAGTTCTCTGGCCAGGGATCAAACCTGTGCCCCCTGCAGTGGAAGCATTGAGTCTTAACCACTGGACTACCA
This sequence comes from Globicephala melas, assembly GCF_963455315.2. NCBI lineage: Eukaryota > Metazoa > Chordata > Mammalia > Artiodactyla > Delphinidae > Globicephala > Globicephala melas. Next base: position 26,817,894 of record NC_083325.1, read on the forward strand.
CGGAAGTCCCTGGAAGATGCCTTTTTCAGATTTGCCTTTCTAGATTTTTGGATTTGAACTCTAGTTACAGGTGCTTTTATCTTCTAAATTTTAGTAGTGGTACAATGCGTTATGAGCTTAAGTTCACTCTCCAAATGTGGTTAATTCAAACAGGTCAGATGTGTTTTTCTCAATTTCTCTTTCCCCTGATAAATCTCATCAATCCTGCTCTAGGACTGACTGACCTTTTTATATAGCTGGGCTTGCAGCCAGTATGGCTTATATTCCAATCTCCACTTTTCCTCTTCTCTCTTGTTCTGTACTTCTGGAAGCTGTTCATAAATCCTTAGAAATGGCACCAATGGAAAGACAGAAAGCAGTGAGGCCACCTGACCACAGAGGCACACGATCACTCCTCCCCACATCTCCCTAAGCTCTACTGCTCTCCAGGCACTCAGTCCCTCAGACAGGCTGTGGGCCTGTTGTGTGCCCTGCTTCTTGTTAGACAATTGGACACAAAGAACCCTGGCCTGTAGTGCTCATGATCTGAAAAGGGATACAGATAAAAACATAATAAAATCCTGCTAATAGTGGTTACTTATGGGAAAGAAGTGGAATGAGGGGTGGAGATGAACTTCTTTTCACTCTATATGGAAAAATGTATGGTTTCAATATAAGATAATGACTTCGTATTACTACCATATTTTTAAGCATGAAAAATAATGGAAAAGAAAATACAATATCATCATATCTACAAAATGCTACATAGAGTTATAGGAAAAGAAACAGAACTTATTCTGATTGAAGGAGGTCAAGGAAGACCAGAGAAGAGACTAAGCTTGAGGTAGGTCTTGAAGAATAGTTAGGAACAGAAAGGGGAGGTGGGGAGAAGGGAGTGTTGGTAAGAATGGAGTCAAGGCTTCACGGAGATAGTGTAGGGGAACAGGAGGGAAGCAGATGGGGTGAAGGTCTCATAGCCATGTGAAAACCTTGGGCTTTGTCCTATCAGGGACTGGATGCCACTGATTTTAAGTAGGGAGGAACATGATCAAACATTCATTTGATAAATACACTGTAACTGGAAATAATGTAAATCTCCAACAAAAGAACAGTTAAACAAATTATGGGCTATAATAAAATTATTACAAAGCATAAAATGTTTCAAATAGTTTTTATGCTATGGGAAAACGTTCACAATACAATGTTAAGCAAAATAAAGCAGGCTACAAACCTGTATATATAGTATGATAAACAATCTGGGGAGAAAGAAGTGTGTTAACACAGGTCTCTGCAAAATCCCCATAGAAACAGGACTAGTGTTAGTTATGTTTAGATGGAAGAATTATGAATGACATTTATTTTCTTCTTTCTGACTTTTTCTATATTTTCCAAAGTTTTCTATAATCTGAAAAAGAAATCATTGATAATGATGTAGCGGCTCTGTGGAAAAGAGATTAGAGAAGATAAAGAGCAGAAGGGGGAGAAGAGCAGTCCTCCAAGAGAGGAGGCTAAGCCCGCATCAAGGCAGTGAGGAGAATGGGTTCCAGAGCGATCATGAAGGCGAGTCTCCAGGACGCACTAGCCGACTGCACGTACAGTGCGGGGTCACGGAGCTGGAGGCAATAGCTCCCCAGCTTTTCCAGTGGGTGAGTGGGTGGCCCAAGTAAGTGTGGGAGAGGAAAATGGGTAGTTCCACTTTGGACACAGTGAGGATAATCACTAAATGAAAACACAAAAGTGGAGGTCAGGAAAGAGATCAAAGAAGAACAAACATATTTTAAAAAGTCACTGTTGATGAAAACCACAATGAGATAGCACATCACATCTGTTAGAATGGCTATTATCAAAAAAATAAGAGATAACAAATGCTGGTGAGGAGGTGAGACTGTGCTCCGTTGGTGGGAATGTAAACTGGTGCAGCCACTATGGAAAACAGTGTGGAGGTTCCTCAAAACATTAAAAATAGAACTGCCGTATGATCCAGCAATCCCACTTGTGGGTACATAGCTGAAGGAGATGAAATCATGATCTCAAAAAGATATCTGCACCCCCATGTTCATTGCAGCACTATTTACGATAGTGAAGGCATGGAAACGTACGTGTCCATCGACGGATGAATGGATAAAGAAAATGTGATATATATATATCTACATATAATGGAACATACATATAATGGAATATATATAATGGAAAATGTGATATATATACATATAATGGAATAGCCATAAGAAAAGAAAAAGATCCTGCCATTTGCAACAACATATATGGACCGTGAAGGCAATGTGCTAAATGAAATAAGTCAGACAGAGAAAGACAAAACTGTATGATCTCACTTATATGTGGAATCTAAAAGCATCAAACTCACAGAAACAGAGAACAGAATGGTGGTTGCCAGGACCTGAGGGATGGGGGAATGGAGAGATACTGGTCAAAGAGTACAAACTTCCAGTTTTATGATGAATAAGTTCTGGGGAGCAAATATGCAGCACAGTGACTGTAGTTAACAACACTGCACTGTATACTTGAAAGTTGCTATGACAATAGAGCTTTAATGTTCTCACTATAACAACAACAAGAAAAATAAAATGGTAATTATGTGAGGTGAAGGATGTGTTAACTAACTTTATTGTGGTAAACATTTTGCAATACACATGTATGTCAAATCATCACATTACATAGCTTAAGCTTATACAATGTTAAATATCAATTATATCACAGTAAAGCTGGAAAAAAAGTCACGGTGAGAGAAGGGATAACAAAGTCCATTGGAAAAAGACAAGTTATCCCAAGGAGAACATGTGATGTGAAGAGAAAATCCGCTTGGGCCAGTAAAGGTTGTATTCTAGGGCTGGAAAGCTGGGAGTCGGGCTAATCAGAGTAGCCAGAAATTGCATTTTGTAAATGGATCCTTGAAAGCAATTACTACATACTATTGGGACTGTCTGTCTGCTCATGGTCTGGAGTCAACTATCTTTCATTTGTAGTACCTAGTCCAGTGCCTGGCGCATACCCAAATATACGCATTAATAAGTTAGTGAAAACACTTCTCTTAAAGGACACACTGGAAGAAATGCTTCAAGTTAAGAGAGTCAGGTTCTCTCTTCTCCAAATCTTTTCTCTTATCAGAAACATTTAAACATCTTTAGTAGAGGTAGGTGTTGGGAAAAGATGATGAGTAACACAGAGCTCCAGAGCTCCAAGTCCGCCACATGATACAGTTGAAGGAGTACTGGGTGGGGAGCCTGCTGCCGGACTCTAACCCCAGCTCTGGCCCTGACTTCCTGGCAACCTCTCTCTGGGTTACAGTTTCCTAAAAGTTAAAGGTAGACTAGATGATCTTTAAGATCCCATTCAATTCTATGATTCTCACATGGAAGTAGATGGCGTCTTTGAAAGGGGGCCATATCAGAAATAAAATGGAACAGAAGTACTCTAATGAAAATGTATCAATTTAAAACATGTCTCTTCCTAGAAGATGGGTACTTAATCCACCCCTACAACTATACTTATATTTTAAAGCACAGATACCTTTCAGAAGATGCCCTACCTTCTTGCAGGCAAGCTTCATAGTCCCATATAGCAAGGACTCCTCTTGCTGAGGTGAGAGTGTTATTAGCTGCCACACAATGAACACTATGTAATGTCCATTAATTAAATTTTGTGACATTCAGAATGAAGCAATAATTCTCAAAGTTTTTGGACTTTTGACACCTTTATACGCCTAAAAATTGAGGGCAATTTTGGTGAATGTGGACTTTATCTATTGATACTTACTGTATTAGAAATTAAAACATTTAAAAAGAATTTAAAAAATACTTATTTCACAACCTAAGTGTCCATCAACAGATGAATGGATAAAGGTGTGGTATGTATATACAATGGAATACTACTCAGCCATAAAAAGAATGAAATTCTGCCATTTGCAACAACATGGATGGACCTAGAAGGTATTATGCTTAGTGAAACAAGTCAGACAAAGACAAATACTGTATTACATCACTGATGTGTGGAGTCCAGAAAATAAAACAAATGAATGTATATAACAAAACAGAAACAGACTCACAAATACAGAGAACAAACCACTGGTTACTAGTGGGGAGAAGGAAGGAGGGAGGGGCAAAATAGGGGTATAGGATTAGGAGATACAAACTATGTATAAAATAAATAAGCAACAAAGATATATTGTATAGCATGCGGAAACATAGCCACTATTTGTAATAATTTTAAATGGAGTATAACCTATAAAAATATTGAATCACTATGTTTTATGCCTGAAACTAATATTGTAAGTCAACTATACTTCAATAAAAAACTTTTTTCTTAATTTATTAAAAATAAGCCTGTTACATGCTAACATATAAAATAAATATACTTTTCAAAACAAAAATAAGAAGAGTGGCATGTTATACATATTTTGTAAATCTCTTTAATGTCTGGTTTAACAGAAGACAGCTGAATTCTTATATTTGCTTCTGTATTAAGTTTGCTGTTATATGTTGTTCTGGTTAAAGTGTACATTAAAAAAATCCAGTTTACACACATATGTAATTGGAAAAGAAAAGAGTATTTTAATATTCTTTTCAGATAATTGCTGATTTTCTTTTTTTTTGGCCATTCAGCTTTCGGGATGCAGGATCTTAGTTTCCCGACCAGGGACTGAAACTGCGCCCTCAGCAGTGAAAGCGTCATCTTAACCACTGGACCACCAGGGAATTCCCTGATTTTCTTGATACTATACCAAATCTTGACAAGTGGTAGTTTAAATGTTGACATATTTACTTATATAATATGAAAAATATTACAATTATTTATGTCACTGCTGATCTCATCAGAAAAGTCTAAGTACTGGGAGATAGTCAATCTCATATTAGTAGACACAAGTTTTCTAGAATTCTATTCTTTGCTTGAAAGCTCAGATTTTCTCTTTGGCAATAAATACTGTCAGCTGTTTTCCTGGAGAAGTGACAGATTCACTTCCTCATTTTCAAGAAAATATCTGTCATATACCAAATTTGGAATAATTAGTTTATCAGTCATTCTTTCAAGTAAAACCTATGTTCCATGAAAAAGGCAGCTAGTTCAGCTCAGTACACAAACCAAGGCTTTTCCTTGAACCAATCATCGTATCTTGGTATGCAGCAGAAGTGCTTTATGTGTACTTCCATTACACTGCTGCCATGTGGCTGTGAAGAATAAAATGCCAACTAGACTAGCAGTTTGGTCCACTGTCCCAAATAGTGCTAAGGCATCAGCAGTTTTAGTCCTCCCTTCATTACTTTTGCATCATCTGTACAAATGTCAATACAGTTAAAAAGACACATAATATCCTAGTAGTATTTTGAAATTTGTTTTGACCTGGCAAATTCCCTGAAAGGGCCTCAGCAACTTCCAGAGGCCCATGGACCACACTTTGAGAACCACTTGATTAAAGCATCCCTTTGAAATACCTATAAGGAAATGGTTTACTAAATGGAGAGTAAAAAGACTTCAAGAGGAATGCTTTAATTACCTAAGATAAATTGTTTTCAAGCACTATGCCAACTATAAAACTGTTCTTATTAAAGGAAGTCTCCAATGATCCCCTAAGAGGTAACCAACCATTAACTTAGTTATTCTATGGCAGTCTCATGAGCAATATATGCATATCTCTAATTAATTAATTGCTAATAAATGCAAAGGCACAAAATTTAAAAAAGTAAAAAATTAGTCTTTCTCCAACCTCTGTACCCCAGTCACTCAGTTCCTTGTCCCAAAGGCAACAACTATTACCAATTTTTTGGGTATCCTTCCAGAGATAGTCTATGCATATACAAGTATATGCATCTATGTAAGCACAAATACTTTTTTATTAAAGACTATACAAATGGTGGCAGTGTACACATGCTTCTGAAACTTGATTTTTTTTTAAGCCTAATTTACTGTGTCTTGGAAACTATTCCCCTATCTCTCATTGTACTGGATACAATTCCTAGTAAAAGGATTGCCTAGATGTAAGGCCCCAGATATTTACTTTTATTTAAAAATATTTTTTATTTATATTTGTTTCTAACAAACACAAGCCTGATTAAGGCAAACAAATTAGTGGCGATTCTTTGTCTTTTTTATATATGAGGCATCCATACCATGATCTCCTATTTTTCATTTCTTTTTTAGTGCCATAAGTGAGAAACTATTTTTATAACTAATTTTCTCATAATGTATTGTTTGTTGTTTTTTTTATCTCTCATAATGTTTTACCTAGAGCATAATGCCTTTATTCTGGGGCCAAGCTATAGCTCCTGACCATTTGGTGGCCTGATTTATACTTTTATAGTTACTTATTCTTTTGGCCATACCATTTAGACCGCTGAATCATTTCCTTCTTTCCAACAGGCCTTTTCTTTTGGGCAGCCAGGAAGTCTAAGCAAAAGAAGAAGAGGGTTTTTTTTAATGGACTGTGTCTTTTTTTTTTTAATTGAGGTATAGTTGATTTACAATATTACGTAAGTTTCAGGTGTACAACATAGTGATTCACAATTTTAAAGGTTATACTCCATTTATAGTTATTGTAAAATATTAGTTATACTCCCTATGCTGTACAATATGTCCTTGTAGCTTATTTATTTTATCTCTGAATCCCCTACCCCTATCTTGGCCCTCCCCCCTTCCCTTTCCCCACTGGTAACCACTAGTTTGTTCTCAATATCTGTGAGTCTATTTCTTTTTGTTATATTTACTGGTTTGTTGTATTTTTTAGATTCCACATATAAGTGATGTAATACAGTATTTGTCTTTCTCTCTCTGACTTATTTCACTAAGCATAATACCCTCCAGGTTAATCCATGCTGTTGCAAGTGGCAAAATTTCATTCTTTTTTATGGCTGAGTAGCAGTGGTGGTGTCACCCATACCAGCCCCTAAAAACTGAAGGACCTGTGACTTGATTTATCTCTCTGTTTCCATACCAGCCCCTGAGAGCTGAAGGACACTTGCCCTGATTTATCTTTGTGTTCGTTTCAAAAGTACCTGGCATTTGGCAGAGGTGTTTTGCAGCTGTACTTTGAAAGATACATGCTTTGAGAGATATATAGTGGTGAACTCCCCCAAACCAGTTCTGACTTGACCATAACAATAAGCGTGCGCGGATGAAACCTGGAAGTGTCCAAAAGTTACCTTTGCTTCGTTACCATGCTATGATCTCTGCTCAAAGGGGGCATTTGTACTCTGCTAGGCACAATCTGTGCCATGTGCAAAGGACCATGGAAGACTGTGCATGCCCTGGCTGGCCCCGGCTGCCCCTGAAAATCTCCACCCCTTTCCTCAAGCCCTAATGACCTATCTGCCTCCTAACCCTTAAAATCCCTTACTCTGCTCCCTTCAGGGAGAAAGTATATTTAGAACATGAGCTCTCCTTTCTCCATTCCTTGATCAATGAATAAAGTCTATGCTCTGCTATGTCGAACCTGGTCTCATTCAATTGACATTTGTGACTCTAGGCAGAGGACCCATTGAGGGGTCCCCAACACTTAGGGGATCAGTAACAGGGGATTGTGCCTTAATAAGGAAGGCTGTGTTGCTCAAGAACTGTGAGAGGGAGCTGCTGGGACTTTGCACCCCTACCCTGAGCTGGCAGTGCTGGGTGGTGAGTAATGGCCAAGGCCAAGGCCAGGGTTAGACTATGATGACTATGATAGCAGCCTGAGGCTTCTGAAGACACAACACTGTGGCACAGACTAGACAGTGTGCATTGAAACACTGACCAGTTTACAGGTAAGTCTGTGATGAAAGCATTAGGTAGTACTTTATAGTTTTCATGGATTTCACATATTATTTTATTGAGATCTTACATCTAGCATAATTGTTAAGAGAATAGACTCTAGCACCAGCCCACCAGGGTTCAAATCCCAGTTTAACAGGTGTGTAAATCTTGGGCAAGGTACTTAATCTCTCTTTGGCCCAGTTTTCTCATCTGTGAAATAGGGATATTCATAGTGTCACCTCAGAGAGGTTCTGGAAGCATTAAACAAGAACAATGTCTGGACAAAACATAAGGGCTATATAAGTATTTATTATTATTATTATTGCTACCCTATGAGGAAGGCAAGCCTGGAATCAGCCCCAAGCCCCTCAAAACATTATACGTTTGGAACTAACTTGCTCATGGTGACAGAGCTGGTTTTTAAAAACACCATTCTTGGCAATTCCCTGGCGGTACAGTGGTTAGGACTCTGTGCTTTCACTGCTGAGGGCCCGGGTTCAATCCCTGGTCAGGGAACTAAGATTCCACAAGCCACGTGGCACCCCCCAAACAAAAACAAACCCAAACACCATTCTCACTGCACACTCTCACTTTTAAAGTGTAATGACAGAGCAAGAGTAACTGGGCTTATTTGGATTGTGAAAATGCTGAGAGCTAAATTGGGTAGGTTCTGCTACCTAAGGAGATTTGAGTCTCAACAAGCAAAAGGTCACTTTTTGATCTGTAACTAGCCTGGCACTGAGCAGTGCTGCCTTGCATGAAGCAGACCTTGCCCTCTCTACCAAGTCATAGGAAAGTGAACAGGAAGAGTATACCTCTCTTAGGGAGCAGGTGCATGGCGTCCCGGTGGCCCTGCCATTCTTGCACAGTGTTGAACAGTGCCTCCCGTTCACTCTGTAACATGTTCTGCAGCTTCCTCTCCTGGACTATTAACTTCAGGCGCTTTATCCGTTCCCCAGAGCGGGAGATGAAGTCAGGTCTGTGAAGTTGCAGTGATTCCTGAGGAGGAGAAAAAGCCCCCAACCTCACATTAATGATATAGGCTTTTCTCCAAGGGCCTAGAAAAAACAGTACCTGCCTAACAGGTTTGGAAAGCCTGTTTGTAACTTATAGAAAATATCTAGAGTTGAAGAATTATCTAACAACTCCCTGTGCGGGAAAGCTCCAGTAGGAAAATCAGAGGGATCAGAGAAATGCCTTTGGAATAAGCCAAGAACTAAGACTGTGGCAATGACAACTCTCCCCAGTGTTGATGGGATAAAGCTTGGCCCGTTGTGCTATTTTTAATTTCCCTTCAAAGAAATACGTCATTAAAAAAAAACATTTTCTGGACTTCCCTGGTGATGCAGTGGTTAAGAATCCCCCTGCCAATGCAGGGGACACAGGTTCGATCCCTGGTCCGGGAAGATCCTACAGGCTGCGGAGCAACTAAGCCCTTGTGCCACAACTACTGAAGCCCGCGTGCCTAGAGCCTGTGCTCTGCAACAAGAGAAGCCACCGTAATGAGAAGCCTGTGTACAGCAAGGAAGAGTAGCCCCCACTTGCCGTAACTAGAGGAAGCCTGCGCACAGCAGTGAAGAACCAATGCGGCCAAAAATAAAATAAATAAATAAATGAAATTTAAAAACAAAACAAAAACATTTCCTTTAGCTCCCCAGGTATTTATAAAGAAGAGAGCTGGTGCCTTTAAAACCCTGTGTTAAGCAGAAATAGGAGTTATGTAAATGCAGGAACAAATATAAGGCTGACGCAAACATCAGGCCTCTACTGCACTCCACGTGCTGGTATGTATCTACAAACCCAATGAGCAGCTACACAACATCCTCCCTTCTAGTGCCTTGCCCCAGATACTGAGGGTGATGCACAATTTATAACGGCTAACAGTAAGGCAGCCTTTGATTAATGAGTGTGAGAACAGATGAACTGTGGAGGTGCTAGAAACGAGGATCAGTTGACTATACTTCAGAAAGCCAGTCACAGGTTTAACTCTTTTGTATCTTGCCCCTTCTTCCTTCTTAAACATATGGCTAAAATTAACTCAATGTCATTGTACCTGTAGGGTTGCTCTCACAAATGGCTTCAGTGGATCTCTGCCTGGGCCTGCTAGTGAACTGTGGCTGTCCATGTGCTGTCCTTGCCAGTTCTTTTCCTGTAGTGGCTCCCTCCAAGGTGTGGTGTTGGTTACTGGTACAAACCAGGAGACACAAGCGTCATGAAACTTGGGCAGGTTTTCCTTCTTAGGACCAGAATTCACATTTTCCACAGGAACAAACCATGAAACTCCTATAGGAATTATTTTTAAGAAAAAAAGAAGATTTTTCACTTTTTTCATCAGAGACGTGCATAATATAGGCTCTCAGGGACTCAGCTGTCAGCGGCCACCAGGAGGCCCTGGAGTCTGCTTAACTGCAGGTGTGACTCAGGAATTGTAGTGTTGGATGCAGTCAGCCCTCTGTATCCATGTACACAGAATCCTTGGGTTCAGGGGGCAGTACTATGCCATCTTATATAAAGGACTTGAGCATCCATGGATTCTGGTATCCATGAGTGGTCCCGGAACCAATCCCCTGCAGATACGGAGAGATGACTGTACTTTCAAAATTTGCCAAGGTGGTGCTGGGGAAAGATAGGGTCAACATTAAATCATTTAGAAACAAAGAATCTTAGCTTTGCAAAAGACTTGAAATTCACTAGTTTTTCTACTAAGAAAGCAGAATTAGAAACTGACCTTCCCAGCAGCTCTGCTTATTCTTCCTTAACTTTCTCTCCCCAGGATAACTGGTAAGGAGCCTTTTCTCTTCTATCTTTTCTTCTGACCAAGAAGTCACATCACTGTCCTCTTCTACTGTAGCCTCGCTAGAACTTGGAGTTGGGAAAGTCATTCCAACATCTCGAGTGTGTTTTCTGACACCATTCACAATCTCCAAGATACCTAAGGGAAACGATCACAACTATCTCTGGGAAGAGCCTTGAGACTCGATTGACAGGTATATTCAAGTCAGTAAATGAAAACTTAAAAAAAATTAATCATTTATTTTCTATTCTGCAAAGAAAACGAATTGAGAATATCTATAATTTTCATATCTATATCTGGTAAAATAGGGAATTCCTGGTGGTCCTGTGGTTAGGATTCCACACTTCCACTTCAGGGGTCACAGGTTCGATCCCTGGTCGGGGAACGAAGATCCCACGTGCCGCGCAGTGTGGCAAAATAAATAAATAAATGAATAAATCTGGTAAAATATTCAAAACAATCATTGAGACACATTTTTAACAAGTATCGTTATGTAAAAATATTTGTTGAAGATAGTGCTCTGAATGAATGCAAAAGACAACGCAAGCAGAGATGAAAGGTGATATAAACTGTTTTGGAATCATATTATGATTTATTTTTACATCTTTATTGGAGTATAATTGCTTTACAATGGTGTGTTAGTTTCTGCTTTATAACAAAGTGAATCAGTTATACATATACATATGTTCCCATATCTCTTCCCTCTTGTGTCTCCCTCCCTCCCACCCTCCCTATCCCACCCCCCCAGGCGGTCACAAAGCACCGAGCTGATCTCCCTGTGCTATGCGGCTGCTTCCCACTAGCTATCTACCTTACGTTTGGTAGTGTATATATGTCCATGCCTCTCTCTCGCTTTGTCACAGCTTACCCCTCCCCCTCCCCATATCCTCAAGTCCATTCTCTAGTAGGTCTGTGTCTTTATTCTTGTCTTACCCCTAGGTTCTTCATGACGTTTTTTTTCTTAAATTCCATATATATGTATTAGCATACAGTATTTGTCTTTCTCTTTCTGACTTACTTCACTCCGTATGACAGACTCTAGGTCTATCCACCTCATTACAAATAGCTCAATTTCGCTTCTTTTTATGGCTGAGTAATATTCCATTGTATATATGTGCCACATATTCTTTATGCATTCATCCGATGATGGACACTTAGGTTGTTTCCATCTCCGGACTACTGTAAATAGAGCTGCAATGAACATTTTGGTACATGACTCTTTTTGAATTATGGTTTTCTCAGGGTATATGCCCAGTAGTGGTATTGCTGGGTCATATGGTAGTTCTATTTGTAGTTTTTTAAGGAACCTCCATACTGTTCTCCGTAGTGGCTGTACCAATTCACATTCCCACCAGCAGTGCAAGAGTGTTCCCTTTTCTCCACACCCTCTCCAGCATTTATTGTTTCTAGATATTTTGATGATGGTCATTCTGACTGGTGTGAGATGATATCTCATTGTAGTTTTGATTTGCATTTCTCTAATGATTAATGATCTTGAGCTTTCTATCATGTGTTTGTTGGCAGTCTGTGTATCTCTTTGGAGAAATGTCTATTTAGGTCTTCTGCCCATTTTTGGATTGGATTGTTTGTTTTTTTGTTATTGAGCTGCATGAGCTGCTTATAAATTTTGGAGATTAATCCTTTGTCAGTTGCTTCATTTGCAAACATTTTCTCCCATTCTGAGGTTTGTCTTTTGGTCTTGTTTATGGTTTCCTTTGCTGTGCAAAAGCTTTGAAGTTTCATTAGGTCCCATTTGTTTATTTTTGCTTTTATTTCCAATTCTCTAGGAAGTGGGTCAAAAAAGATCTTGCTGTGATTTATGTCATAGAGTGTTCTGCCTATGTTTTGCTCTAAGAGTTTGATAGTTTGTGGCCTTACATTTAGGTCTTTAATCCATTTTGAGCTTATTTTTGTGTATGGTGTTAGGGAGTGATCTAATCTCTTACTTTGACATGTACCTGTCCAGTTTTCCAAGCACCACTTATTGAAGAGGCTGTCCTTTCTCCACTGTACATTCCTGCCTCCTTTATCAAAGATAAGGTGACCATATGTATGTGGGTTTATGTCTGGGCTTTCTATCCTGTTCCATTGCTCTATCTTTCTCTTTTTGTGCCAGTACCATACTGTCTTGATTACTGTAGCTTTGTAGTATAGTCTGAAGTCAGGGAGCCTAATTCCTCCAGCTCCGTTTTTTGTTCTCAAGATTGCTTTGACCATTCGGAGTCTTTTGTGTTTCCATACAAATTGTGAAATTTTTTGTTCTAGTTCTGTGAAAAATGCCAGTGGTAGTTTGATAGGGATTGCATTGAATCTGTAGATTGCTTTGGGTGGTAGAGTCATTTTCAAAATGTTGATTCTTCCAATGCAAGTACACGGTATATCTCTCCATCTATTTGTATCATATTTAATTTCTTTCATCAGTGTCTTATAATTTTCTGCATACAGGTTTTTTGTCTCCTTAGGTAGGTTTATTCCTAGATATTTTATCCTTTTTGTTGCAGTGGTAAATAGGATTGTTTTCTTGATTTCACTTTCAGATTTTTCATCATTAGTATATAGGAATGCCAGAGATTTCTGTGAATTGATTTTGTACCCTGCTACTTTACCAAATTCTTTGATTAACTCTAGTATTTTTCTGGTAGCATCTTTAGGATTCTCTATGTATAGTATCATATCATCTGCAAACAGTGACAGCTTTACTTCTTCTTTTCTGAGTTGGATTCCTTTTATTTCCTTTTCTTCTCTGATTGCTCTGGCTAAAACTTCCAAAACTATGTTGAAAAAGAGTGGTGAGAGTGGGAAACCTTGTCTCGTTTCTGATCTTAATGAAAATGCTTTCAGTTTTTCACCACTGAGGATGATGTTGGCTGTGGGTTTGGTTACATATGGCCTTTATTATGTTGAGGAAAGTTCCCTCTATGACTACTTTCTGCAGGGTTTTTATCATAAATCGGTGTTGAATTTTTTCAAAAGCTTTCTCTGCATCTCTTGAGATGATCATATGGTTATTCTCCTTCAATTTGTTAATATGGTGTATCACGTTGTTTGATTTGCATATATTGAAGAATGCTTGCATTCCTGGAATAAACCCCATTTGATTCTTTTAATGAGCTGATCCTTTTAATGATCCTTTTAATGAGCTGTTGGATTCTGTTTGCCAGCATTTTGTTGAGGTTTTTGCATCTATGTTCATTAGTGATATTGGCCTGTAGTTTTCTTTCTTTGTGACATCCTTGTCTGGTTTTGGTATCAAGGTGATGGTGGCCGCGGAGAATGAGTTTGGGAGTGTTCCTCCCTCTGCTATATTGTGGAAGAGTTTGGGAAGGATAGGTATTAGCTCTTCTCTAAATGTTTGATAGAATTCACCTGTGAAGCCATCTGGCTCTGGGCTTTTGTTTGTTGGAAGATTTTTAATCACAGTTTCAGTGCTTGTGATTGGTCTGTTCATATTTTTTCAGTGCTTGTGATTGGTCTGTTCATATTTTCTATTTCTTCCTAATTCAGTCTTGGCAGGTTGTGCATTTCTAAGAATTTGTCCATTTCTTCCAGGTTGTCCATTTTATTGGCCTAGAGTTGCTTGTAGTAATCTCTCATGATCTTTTGTATTTCTGCAGTGTCAGTTGTTACTTCTCCTTTTTCATTTCTAATTCTATTGATTTGAGTCTTCTCCCATTTTTTTCTTGATGAATCTGGCTAATGGTTTATCAATTTGGTTTATCTTCTCAAAGAACCAGCTTTTAGTTTTATTGATCTTTGCAACCATCTCCTTCATTTTTTTTTCATTTATTTCTGATCTGATCTTTATGATTTCTTTCCTTCTGCTAACTTTGGGGTTCTTCTTGTTCTTCTTTGTCTAATTGCTTTAGGTGCAAGGTTAGGTTTCCTGTTTCTTAAGGTATGATTGTGTTGCGATAAACTTCCCTCTTAGAACTGCTTTTCCTGCATCCCATAGATTTTGGGTCATCGTGTCTCCATTGTCATTTGTTTCTAGGTATTTTTTAATTTCCTCTTTGATTTCTTCAGTGATCACTTCGTTATTAAGTAGTGTATTGTTTAGCCTCCATGTGTTTGTATTTTGTACAGCTCTTTTCCTGTAATTGATATCTAGTCTCATAGTGTTGTGGTCAGAAAAGATACTTGATACAATATCAAATTTCTTAAATTTACCAATGCTTGATTTTTGACCCAAGATATGATATATCTGGAGTATGTTCCATGAGCACTTGAGAAAAATGTGTATTCTGTTGTTTTTGGATGGAATGTCCTATAAATATCAATTAAGTCCATCTTGTTTAATGTATCATTTAAAGCTTGTGTTTCCTTATTTATTTTCATTTTGGATGATCTGTCCATGGGTGAAAATGGGGTGTTAAAGTCCCCTACTATGAGTGTGTTACTATTGATTTCCCCTTTTATGGCTGTTAGTATTTGCCTTACGTATTGAGGTGCTCCTATGTTGGGTGCATAAATATTTACAATTGTTATATCTTCTTCTTGGATCGATCCCTTGATCATTATGTAGTGTCCCTCTTTGTCTCTTGTAATAGTCTTTATTTTAAAGTCTATTTTGTCTGATACGAGAATTGCTTCTCCAGCTTTCTTTTCGTTTCCATTTGCATGGAATATCTTCTTCCATTCCCTCGCTTTCAGTCTGTATGTGTCTCTAGGTCTGAAATTGTTCTCTTGTAGACAGCATATATATGGGTCTTGTTTTTGTATCCATTCAGGCAATCTGTGTCTTTTGGTGGGAGCATTTAGTCCATTTACATTTAAGGTAATTATCGATATGTATGTTCCCATTCCCATTTTCTTAATTGTTTTGGGTTCCTAATTGTAGGTCTTTTCCTTCTCTTGTGTTTCTTGCCTAGAGAAGTTCCTTTAGTATTTGTTGTAAAGCTGGTTTGGTGGTGCTGAACTCTCTCAGCTTTTGCTTGTCTGTAAAGGTTTTAATTTCTCCATCAAATCTGAATGAGATCCTTCCTGGGTAGAGTAATCATGGTTGCAGGTTTTTCTCCTTCATCACTTTAAATATGTCTTGCCACTCCCTTCTGGCTTGCAGAGTTTCTGCTGAGAGATCAGCTGTTAACCTTATGGGGATTCCCTTGTGTGTTATTTATTGTTTTTCCCTTGCTGCTTTTAATATGTTTTCTTTGTATTTAATTTTTGACAGTTTGATTAATATGTGTCATGGCATATTTCTCCTTGGATTTATCCTGTATGGGACTCTCTGTGCTTCCTGGACTTGATTAACTATTTCCTTTCCCATATTAGGGAAGTTTTCAACTATAATCTCTTCAAATATTTTTCAGTCCCTTTCTTTTTCTCTTCTTCTTCTGGAACCCCTATAATTTGAATGTTGGTGCATTTAATGTTGTCCCAGAGGTCTCTGAGACTGTCCTCAATTCTTTTCATTCTTTTTTCTTTATTCTGCTCTGCAGTAGTTATTTCCACTATTTTATCTTCCAGGTCACTTATCCGTTCTTCTGCCTCAGTTATTCTGCTATTGATCCCATCTTGAGTATTTTTCATTTCATTTATTGTGTTGTTCTTCGTTGCTTGTTTCACCTTTAGTTCTTTTAGGTCCTTGTTAACTGTTTCTTGCATTTTGTCCATTCTATTTCCAAGATTTTGGATCATCTTTATTATCAATATTCTGAATTCTTTTTCAGGTAGACTGCCTATTTCCTCTTCATTTGTTAGGTCTGGTGCGTTTTTATCTTGCTCCTTCATCTGCTGTGTGTTTTTCTGTCTTCTCATTTTGCTTATCTTACTGTGTTTGGGGTCTCCTTTTTGCAGGCTGCTGGTACGTATTCCCGTCTTTTTTGGTGTCTGTCCCTAGTGGCTAAGGTTGGTTCAGTGGGTTGTGTAGGCTTCCTGGTGGAGAGGACTAGTGCCTGTGTTCTGGTGGATGAGGCAGGATCTTGTCTTTTTGTTGGGCAAGTCCACGTCTGTTGGTGTGTTTTGGGGTGTTTGTGGACTTATTATGATTTTAGGCAGCTTCTCTGATAATGGGTGTGGTTGTTGCCCTGTCTTAGTAGTTGTTTGGCATAAGGTGTCCAGCACTGTAGCTTGCTGGGCATTGAGTGAAGCTGGGTGCTGGTGTTGAGATGGAGATCTCTGGGATTTTTGGCCTTTTGATATTATGTGGAGTTGGGAAGCCTCTTGTGGACCAGTGTCCTGAAGTTGGCTCTCCCACCTCAGAGGCATAGCACTGACTCCTGGTTGCAGCACCAAGAGCCTTTCATCCTCACAGCTCAGAATAAAAGGGAGAAAAAGTAGAAAGAAAGAATTGGTATAAGAAGAAAGAAAGAAAGAAAGAAAGAAAGAAAGAAAGAAAGAAAGAAAGAAAGAAAGAAAGAAAGAAAGAAAGAAAGAAAGGAGGGAGGGAGGGAGGAAGGGAGGAAGGCAGGAAGGAAGGAAGGATGAAAGTAAGGATAAAAGAAAGAAAGAAGATAAAGTACAATAAAATAAAGATAAAATATAATAAGGTTATTAAAATAAAAAATTATTAAGAAAAAAAAAGGACGGATAGAACCCTAGGACAAATGGTGGAAGCAAAGTTATACAGACAAAATCTCACACAGAAGCATACACATACACACTCACAAAAAGAGGAAAAGGGGAAAAAATCATAGATCTTGCTCTCAAGGTCCACCTCCTTAATTTGGGATGATTCGTTGTCTATTCATGTATTCCACAGATGCAGGGTACATCACGTTGATTGTGGAGCTTTAATCCGCTGCTTCTGAGGCTGCTGGGAGAGATTTCCCTTTCTCTTCTTTGTTCTCACAGCTCCCTGACTCAGCTTTGGATTTGGCCCCGCCTTTGCGTGTAGGTCGCCGGAGGGCGCCTGTTCTTCGCTCAGACAGGATGGGGTTAAAGCAGCAGCTGCTTTGGGGACTCTGGCTCACTCAGGTCGGGGGGAGGGAGGGGCACGGAGTGCATTGTGGGGTGAACCTGCGGCTGCAGAGGCCGATGGGACGTTGCACCAGCCTGAGGTGCGCCGTGTGTTCTCCCGAGGAAGTTGTCCATGGATCCCGGGACCCTGGAAGTGGCGGGCTGCACAGGGTCACCGGAATGTGGGTGTGGATAGTAACCTGTGCTTGCACACAGGCTTCTTGGTGGCGGTGGCAGCAGCCTTAGCATCTCATGCCTGTCTCTGGGATCCGCGCTTTTAGCCGCAGCTCGCGCCCGACTCTGGAGCTCCCCCAAGCAGTGCTCTTAATCCCCTCTCCTCACGCACCAGGAAACAAAGAGGGAAGAAAAAGTCTCTTGCCTCTTCGGCAGCTCCAGACTTTTCCCCGGACTCCCTCCAGGTTAGCCGTGGTGCACTAATCCCTGCAGGCTGTGTTCACACCACCAACCCCAGTCCTCTCCCTGCGCTCCAACCGAAGCCGGAACCTCAGGTCCCAGCCCCGCTCGCTGCGGCGGGTGAGCAGACAAGCCTCTAGGGCTGGTGAGTGCTGGTCGGCACCGATCCTCTGTTCCGGAATCTCTCCGCTTTGCCCTCCACACCCCGGTGGCTGCGCTGTCCTCCGCGGCTCCGAAGCTTTCCCCCTCCGCCACCTGCAGTCTCTGCCCACGAAGGGGCTTCCTCGTGTGTGGAAACCTTTCCTCCTATGTGCGTGGGTTTATCTCTGGGCTTTCTATCCTGTTCCATTGATCTATCTTTCTGTTTTTGTGCCAGTACCATACTGTCTTGATTACTGTAGCTTTGTAGTATAGTCTGAAGTCAGGGAGCCTGATTCCTCCAGCTCCGTTTTTTGTTCTCAAGATTGCTTTGACCATTCGGAGTCTTTTGTGTTTCCATACAAATTGTGAAATTTTTTGTTCTAGTTCTGTGAAAAATGCCAGTGGTAGTTTGATAGGGATTGCATTGAATCTGTAGATTGCTTTGGGTGGTAGAGTCATTTTCAAAATGTTGATTCTTCCAATGCAAGTACACGGTATATCTCTCCATCTATTTGTATCATATTTAATTTCTTTCATCAGTGTCTTATAATTTTCTGCATACAGGTTTTTTGTCTCCTTAGGTAGGTTTATTCCTAGATATTTTATCCTTTTTGTTGCAGTGGTAAATAGGATTGTTTTCTTGATTTCAATTTCAGATTTTTCATCATTAGTGTATAGGAATGCCAGAGATTTCTGTGCATTAATTTTCTATCCTGCTACTTTACCAAATTCATTGATTAATTCTAGTATTTTTCTGGTAGCATCTTTAGGATTCTCTATGTATAGTATCATGTCATCTGCAAACAGTGACAGCTTTACTTCTTCTTTTCCGATTGGGATTCCCTTTATTTCTTTTCCTTCTCTGATTGCTGTGGCTAAAACTTCCAAGACTATGTTGAATAAGAATGGTGAGAGTGGACAACCTTGTCTTCTTACTAATCTTAGTGGGAATGGTTTCAGTTTTTCACCATTGCGGACGATGTTGGCTGTGGGTTTGTCAGATATGGCCTTTATTATGTTGAGAAAAGTTCCCTCTATGCTTACTTTCTGCAGGGTTTTTATCATAAATGGGTGTTGAATTTTATCGAAAGATTTCTCTGCATTTCTTGAGATGATCATAGGTTTTTCACCTTCAGTATGTTAATATGGTGTATCACATTGATTGATTTGCGTATATTGAAGAATCCTTGCATTCCTGGAATAAACCCCACTTGATCATGGTGTATGATCCTTTTAATGAGCTGTTGGATTCTGTTTGCTAGTATTTTGTTGAGGATTTTTGCATCTATGTTCATCAGTGATATTGACCTGTAGTTTTCTTTCTTTGTGACATCCTTGTCTGGTTTTGGTATCAAGGTGATGGTGGCCTTGGAGAATTAGTCTGGGAGTGTTCCTCCCTCTGCTATATTGTGGAAGAGTTTGAGAAGGGTAGGTGTTAGCTCTTCTCTAAATGTTTGATAGAATTCACCTGTGAAGCCAACTGGTCCTGGACTTTTGTTTGTTGGAAGATTTTTAATCACAGTTTCAATTTCAGTGCTTGTGATTGGTCTGTTCATATTTTCTATTTCTTCCTGATTCAGTCTTGTCAGGTTGTGCATTTCTAAGAATTTGTCCATTTCTTCCAGGTTGTCCATTTTATTGGCCTAGAGTTGCTTGTAGTAATCTCTCATGATCTTTTGTATATCTGCAGTGTCAGTTGTTACTTCTCCTTTTTCATTTCTAATTCTATTGATTTGAGTCTTCTCCCATTTTTTTCTTGATGAGTCTGGCTAATGGTTTATCAATTTTGTTTATCTTCTCAAAGAACCAGCTTTAGTTTTATTGATCTTTGCTATCGTTTCCTTCATTTCTTTTTCATTTATTTCTGATCTGATCTTTATGATTTCTTTCCTTCTGCTAACTTTGGGGTTTTTTTGTTCTTCTTTCTCTAATTGCTTTAGGTGCGAGGTTATGTTGTTTATTCGAGATGTTTCCTGTTTCTTAAGGTATGATTGTATTGCTATAAACTTCCCTCTTAGAACTACTTTTGCTGCATCCCATAGGTTTTGGGTCATCTTGTCTCAACTGTCATTTGATTCTAGGTATTTCTTAATTTCCTCTTTGATTTCTTCAGTGATCACTTCGTTATTAAGTAGTGTATTGTTTAGCCTCCATGTGTTTGTATTTTTTTTTTCTTTTTCTGTACGCAGGCCTGTCACTGCTGTGGCCTCTCCTGTTGCGGAGCTCAGGCTCTGGACGTGCAGGCTCAGCAGCCATGGCTCACAGGCCCAGCTGCTCCACGGCACGTGGGATCCTCCCGGACCGGTGCACGAACCCACGTCCCCTGCATCGGCAGGCGGACTCCCAACCACTGTGCCACCAGGGAAGCTCGTGTTTGTATTTTTTACAGATCTTTTCCTGTAATTGACATCTAGTCTCATAGCGTTGTGGTCGAAAAAGATACTTGATACATTTTCAATTTTCTTAAATTTACCAATGCTTGATTTGTGACCCAAGATACGATCTATCCTGGAGAATGTACCATGAGCACTTGAGAAAAATGTGTATTTTGTTGTTTTGGGATGGAATGTTCTATAAATATCAATTAAGTCCATCTTGTTTAATGTATCATTTAAAGCTTGTGTTTCCTTATTTATTTTCATTTTGGATGATCTGTCCATTGGCGAAAGTGGGGTGTTAAAGTCCCCTATTATGAATGTGTTACTGTCGATTTCCCTTTTATGGCTGTTAGTATTTGCCTTATATATTGACGTGCTCCTATGTTGGGTGCATAAATATTTACAATTGTTATATCTTCTTCTTGGATCGATCCCTTGATCATTATGTAGTGTCCTTCTTTGTCTCTTGTAATAGTTTTTTTTTTTTTTTTTTTTTTTTTTTTTGTTGGAACATCTCTTCTGTTTTTTTTTTTTTTTTTTTTTTTAACATCTTTATTGGGGTATAATTGCTTTACAATGGTGTGTTAGTTTCTGCTTTATAACAAAGTGAATCAGTCATACATAAACATATGTTCCCATATGTCTTCCCTGTTGCGTCTCCCTCCCTCCCACCCTCCCCATCCCACCCCTCCAGGCTGTCACAAAGCACCGAGCCAATATCCCTGTGCCATGCGGCTGCTTCCCACTAGCTATCTACCTTACTGCGTTTGTTAGTGTGTATATGCCCATGACTCTCTCTCGCCCTGTCACAGCTCACCCTTCCCCTTCCCCATAACCTCAAGTCCGTTCTCTAAGAGGTCTGCGTCTTTATTCCTGCTTTACCCCTAGGTTCTTCATGACATTTTTTTCTTAAATTCCATATATATGTGTTAGCATACGGTATTTGTCTTTTTCTTTCTGACTTACTTCACTCTGTATGACAGACTCTAGGTCTATCCACCTCATTACAAATAGCTCAATTTCGTTTCTTTTTATGGCTGAGTAATATTCCATTGTATATATGTGCCACATCTTCTTTATCCATTCATCCGATGACGGGCACTTAGGTTGTTTCCATCTCCGGGCTATTGTAAATAGAGCTGCAATGAACATTTTGGTACATGACTCTTTTTGAATTTTGGTTTTCTCAGGGTATATGCCCAGTAGTGGGATTGCTGGGTCATATGGTAGTTCTATTTGTAGTTTTTTAAGGAACCTCCATACTGTTCTCCATAGTGGCTGAACCAATTCACATTCCCACCAGCAGTGCAAGAGTGTTCCCTTTTGTCCACACCCTCTCCAGCATTTATTGTTTCTAGATTTTTTGATGATGGCCATTCTGACTGGTGTGAGATGATATCTCATTGTAGTTTTGATTTGCATTTCTCTAATGATTAATGATGTTGAGCATTCTTTCATGTGTTTGTTGGCAGTCTGTATATCTTCTTTGGAGAAATGTCTATTTAGGTCTTCTGCCCATTTTTGGATTGGGTTGTTTGTTTTCTTGTTATTGAGCTGCATGAGCTGCTTGTAAATTTTGGAGATTAATCCTTTGTCGGTTGCTTCATTTGCAAATATTTTCTCCCATTCTGAGGGTTGTCTTTTGGTCTTGTTTACGGTTTCCTTTGCTGTGCAAAAGCTTTGAAGTTTCATTAGGTCCCATTTGTTTATTTTTGTTTTTATTTCCATTACTCTAGGAGGTGGGTCAGAAAGGATCTTACTTTGATTTATGTCATAGAGTGTTCTGCCTATGTTTTCCTCTAAGAGTTTGATAGTTTCTGGCCTTACATTTAGGTCTTTAATCCATTTTGAGCTTATTTTTGTGTATGGTGTTAGGGAGTGATCTAATCTCATACTTTTACATGTACCTGTCCAGTTTTCCCAGCACCACTTATTGAAGAGGGTGTCCTTTCTCCATTGTACATTACTGCCACCTTTATCAAAGATAAGGTGTCCATATGTGCATGGGTTTATCTCTGGGCTTTCTATCCTGTTCCATTGATCTATCTTTCTGTTTTTGTGCCAGTACCATACCGTCTTGATGACTGTAGCTTTGTAGTATAGTCTGAAGTCAGGGAGCCTGATTCCTCCAGTTCCTTCTTTCGTTCTCAAGATTGCTTTGGCTATTCGGGGTCTTTTGTGTTTCCATACAAATTGTGAAAGTTTTTGTTCTAGTTCTGTGAAAAATGCCAGTGGTAGTTTGATAGGGATTGCATTGAATCTATAGATTGCTTTGGGTAGTAGAGTCATTTTCACAATGTTGATTCTTCCAATCCAAGAACATGGTATATCTCTCCATCTATTTATATCATCTTTAATTTCTTTCATCAGTGTCTTATAATTTTCTGCATACAGGTCTTTTGTCTCCTTAGGTAGGTTTATTCCTAGATATTTTATTCTTTTTGTTGCAATGGTAAATGGGAGTGTTTTCTTGATTTCACTTTCAGATTTTTCATCATTAGTATATAGGAATGCCAGAGATTTCTGTGCATTAATTTTGTATCCTGCCACTTTACCAAATTCATTGATTAGCTCTAGTAGTTTTCTGGTAGCATCTTTAGGGTTCTCTATGTATAGGATCATGTCATCTGCAAACAGTGACAGCTTTACTTCTTCTTTTCCAATTTGGATTCCTTTTATTTCCTTTTCTTCTCTGATTGCTGTGGCTAAAACTTCCAAAACAATATTGAATAATAGTGGTGAGAGTGGGCAACCTTGTCTTGTTCCTGATCTTAGTGGAAATGCTTTCAGTTTTTCACCATTGAGGATGATGTTTGCTGTGGGCTTGTCATATATGGCCTTTATTATGTTGAGGAAAGTTCCCTCTATGCCTACTTTCTGCAGGGTTTTTATCATAAATGGGTGTTGAATTTTGTCAAAAGCTTTCTCTGGATCTATTAAGATGATCATATGGTTTTTCTCCTTCAACTTGTTAATATGGTTTATCACATTGATAGATTTGCGTATATTGAAGAATCCTTGCATTCCTGGAATAAACCCCACTTGATCATGGTGTATGATCCTTTTAATGTGCTGTTGGATTCTGTTTGCTAGTATTTTGTTGAGGATTTTTGCATCTATGTTCATCAGTGATATTGGCCTGTAGTTTTCTTTCTTTGTGACATCCTTGTCTGGTTTTGGTATCAAGGTGATGGTGGCCTCGTAGAAGGAGTTAGGGAGTGGTCCTCCCTCTGCTATATTTTGGAAGAGTTTGAGAAGGATAGGTGTTAGCTCTTCTCTAAATGTTTGATAGAATTCGCCTGTGAAGCCATCTGGTCCTGGGCTTTTCTTTGTTGGAAGATTTTTAATCACAGTTTCAATTTCAGTGCTTGTGATTGGTCTGTTCATATTTTCTATTTCTTCCTGATTCGGTCTTGGCAGGTTGTGCATTTCTAAGAATTTGTCCATTTCTTCCAGATTGTCCATTTTATTGGCATAGAGTTGCTTGTAGTAATCTCTCATGATCTCTTTTATCTCTGCAGTGTCAGTTGTTACCTCTCCTTTTTCATTTCTAATTCTATTGATTTGAGTCTTCTCCCTTTTTTTCTTGATGAGTCTGGCTAGTGGTTTATCTATTTTGTTTATCTTCTCAAAGAACCAGCTTTTAGTTTTATTGATCTTTGCTATTGTTTCCTTCATTTCTTTTTCATTTTCTTGTAATAGTTTTTATTTTAAAGTCTATTTTGTCTGACATAAGAATTGCTACTCCAGCTTTCTTTTGGTTTCCATTTGCATGGAATATATTTTTCCATTCCTTTACTTTCAGTATGTATGTGTCTTTAGGTCTGAAGTGGGTATCTTGTAGACAGCATATATATGGGTCTTGCTTTTGTATCCATTCAGGCAATCTGTGTCTTTTGGTGGGAGCATTTAGTCCATTTACATTTAAGGTAATTATCGATATGTATGTTCCTATTCCCATTTTCTTAATTGTTTTGGGTTCCTAATTGTAGGTCTTTTCCTTCTCTTGTGTTTCTTGCCTAGAGAAGTTCCTTTAGTATTTGTTGTAAAGCTGGTTTGGTGGTGCTGAACTCTCTCAGCTTTTGCTTGTCTGTAAAGGTTTTAATTTCTCCATCAAATCTGAATGAGATCCTTCCTGGGTAGAGTAATCATGGTTGCAGGTTTTTCTCCTTCATCACTTTAAATATGTCTTGCCACTCCCTTCTGGCTTGCAGAGTTTCTGCTGAGAGATCAGCTGTTAACCTTATGGGGATTCCCTTGTGTGTTATTTATTGTTTTTCCCTTGCTGCTTTTAATATGTTTTCTTTGTATTTAATTTTTGACAGTTTGATTAATATGTGTCATGGCATATTTCTCCTTGGATTTATCCTGTATGGGACTCTCTGTGCTTCCTGGACTTGATTAACTATTTCCTTTCCCATATTAGGGAAGTTTTCAACTATAATCTCTTCAAATATTTTTCAGTCCCTTTCTTTTTCTCTTCTTCTTCTGGAACCCCTATAATTTGAATGTTGGTGCATTTAATGTTGTCCCAGAGGTCTCTGAGACTGTCCTCAATTCTTTTCATTCTTTTTTCTTTATTCTGCTCTGCAGTAGTTATTTCCACTATTTTATCTTCCAGGTCACTTATCCGTTCTTCTGCCTCAGTTATTCTGCTATTGATCCCATCTTGAGTATTTTTCATTTCATTTATTGTGTTGTTCATCATTGTTTGTTTCATCTTTAGTCCTTCTAGGTCCTTGTTAAATGTTTTTTGCATTTTGTTTATTCTATTTCCAAGATTTTGGATCATCTTTACTATCATTATTCTGAATTCTTTTTCATGTAAACTGCCTATTTCCTCTTCATTTGTTAGGTCTGGTGCGTTTTTATCTTGCTCCTTCATCTGCTGTGTGTTTTTCTGTCTTCTCATTTTTCTTATCTTACTGTGTTTGGGTCTCCTTTTTGCAGGCAGCAGGTTCGTAGTTCCCGTTGTTTTTGGTGTCTGTCCCTAGTGGCTAAGGTTGGTTCAGTGGGTTGTGTAGGCTTCCTGGCGGAGGGGACTAGTGCCTGTGTTCTGGTGGATAAGCCTGGATCTTGCCTTTCTGGTGGGCAGGTCCATGTCTGTTGGTGTGTTTTGGGGTGTTTGTGGACTTATTATGATTTTAGGCAGCCTCTCTGCTAATGGGTGATGTTGTGTTTCTGTCTTGCTAGTTGTTTTGCATAGAGTGTCCAGCACTGTAGCTTGCTGGTCATTGAGTGAAGCTGGGTGCTGGTGTTGAGATGGAGATGTCTGGGAGATTTTTGCCGTTTGATACTATGAGGAGCTGGAGGGTCTCTTGTGGACCAGTGTCCTGAAGTTGGCTCTCCCACCTCAGAGGCACAGCACTGACTCCTGGCTGCAGCACCAAGAGTCTTTCATCCACATAGCTCAGAATAAAAGTGAGAAAAAGTGGAAAGAAAGAATTAGTAGAAGTAGAAAGAAAGAAAGAAAGAGAGAAAGAAAGAAAAGAGGGAGGGAGGGAGGCAGAGACGAAAGAAAGAAGGAGCGAGGGAAGGAAAAGAGAAAGAAAGAAAGAAGATAATGTAAAATAAAATCAAGTAAGATAAAATATAATGAAGTTATTAAAATAAAAAATAATTATTAAGAAAAAAAACGTATGGATAGAACCCAAGGACAAATGGTGTAAGCAAAGCTATACAGACACAATCTCACACAGAAGCATACACATACACACTCACAAAAAGAGGAAAAGGGGAAGAAATCATAAATCTTGTACTCAAAGTCCACCTCCTCAATTCGGGATGATTCGTTTTCTAAAGGAGGGAAGGAAAGAAAGAGAGAGAGAAAGAAAGAAAGAAAGAAAGAAAGAAAGAAAGAAAGAAAGAAAGAAAGAAAGAAAGAAAGAAAGAAAGAAAGAAAGAAAGAAAGAAAGAAAGAAAGGAAGGAAGAAAGAAAGAAGAAAGAAAGAGAGAGAGAAAGAAAGAAAGAAGATGAAGTAAAATAAAATAAAGTTATTAAAATAAAAATAATTATTAAGAAAAAAACAAACAAAAAAAAAACGGACGGAGAGAACCCTAGGACAAGTGGTGTATGCAAAGCTATACAGACAAAATCTCACACAGAAGCATACACATACACACTCACAAAAAGAGGAAAAGGGGAAGAAATCATAAATCTTGCTCTCAAAGTCCACCTCCTCAATTTGGGATGATTCGTTGTCTATTCATGTATTCCACAGATGGAGGGTACATCACGTTGATTGTGGAGCTTTAATCCGCTGCTTCTGAGGCTGTTGGGAGAGATTTCCCTTTCTCTTCTTTGTTCTCACAGCTCACAGGGGCTCAGCTTTGGATCTGGCCCCGCCTCTGCGTGTAAGTCGCTGGAGGGCGTCTGTTCTTCGCTCAGACAGGATGGGGTTAAAGGAGCCGCTGAATCGGGGGCTCTGGCTCACTCAGGCCGGGGGGATGAAGGGGTATGGAGTGCGGGGCGAGCCTGCGGTCGCAGAGGCCAGCGTGACGTTGCACCAGCCTGAGGCGCGCTGTGTGTTCTCCCGGGGAAGTTGTCCCTGTATCAAGGGACCCTGGCAGTTGTGGGCTGCACAGGCTCCCCGGAATGGGGGTGTGGATAGTGACCTGTGCTCGCACACAGGCCTCTTGGTGGCGGCAGCAGTAGCCTTAGTATCTCATGCCCATCTCTGGTGTCCGTGCTTTTAGCTGGGGCTCGCGCCCGTCTCTGGAGCTTCTTTAATCAGCGCTCTTAATCCCCTCTCCTCGTGCACCAGGAAACAAAGAGGGAAGAAAAAGTCTCTTGCCTCTTCGGCAGCTCCAGACTTTTCCCCAGACTCTCTCCAGGCTAGCCGTGGTGCACTAACCCCCTGCAGGCTGTGTTCACACTGCCAACCCCAGTCCTCTCCCTGCGCTCTGACCGAAGCCGGAGCCTCAGCTCCCAGCTCTGCCCACCCTGGCGGGTGAGCAGACAAGCCTCTCGGGCTGGTGAGTGCTGGTCGGCACCGATCCTCTGTGCGGGAATCTCTCTGCTTTACCCTCCGCACCCCAGTGGCTGCACCCTCCTCCGCAGCTCCGAAGCTTCCCGCCTCCGCCACCCGCAGTCTCCGCCCACGAAGGGGCTTCCTCGTGTGTGGAAACCTTTCCTCCTTCACAGCTCCCTCCCACTGGTGCAGGTCCCATCCCTATCCTTTTGTCTCTGTTTTTTCTTTTTTCTTTTGCCCTACCGAGGTACGTGGTGGGGGTGTTCTTGCCTTTTGGGAGGTCTGAGGTCTTCTGCCAGCATTCAGTAGGTGTTCTGTAGGAGGTGTTCCACATGTAGATGTATTTCTGGTGTATCTGTAGGGAGGAAGGTGATCTCCGCGTCTTACTCTTCCGCCATCTTCCCCTCGTCCCGGAATCATATTATTGTACTTACTACATCAAGCCTCTTCAACGTTTTATTGTAATTTCGGTATGTGAGATTTTATATTTCCTTATTTTTTAGAACAAGTTTGAGTTGTATTTTCTCTTATTGTCATCCTAAAGTATCCTAACTATGATAAGTAATATACATGATTTTCTTATTATGATACCCGAGTAAGGAAGGGTAGTTTCACTATTACCATTAGAGTTGGATTTTTTATTCCACTTCAGTAAAGGAAAAAAATTTAAGCCTTCAAAATTGCAGGCTACTGCTTCTTCTTGGGTGGGGTGAAGGGGTATGAGGAAGAGAGAAGAAGAGAGGGAAGACGAGGGTAGAGATAGAGAGATGGAGGGTGTGTGTGTACGTGACAGAGAGAGAGAGGGAGAGAGGATTTTCATTTGTCAGTTTAGATATTAGAGGGAAAGAACTACTAATATGGATTCAATGGGAAAAGGATTTCAGTTCTGGTCCCAAGTGAGAGGGACAGTAAGTGCTTATAGTCCTACTGGCAGTCACCCAGGTAAGGAAGAGGTGAACAGATGTAAAGACATGACTCGAAGGGAAAAATAATCAAGGGGCAAGTTGATTTCTGTATTATAAAGTCAAAAGATATAGGAAGTCATAAAGTGAAAAGCCTCCTTCCCACTCTTGTTCTCCATTCATTAAGTTTATAACCCTGTGATTCCAGAGAATTTTTTGCACATATTTAAGCAATTCTCTTCCTTCCTTTGTTTTTTAAATACATGTAGTAGCATGCTATACACTATTTTGTATGTTGCTTTTTCTTTTTAACTATATATCTCGGAGATCTTGGCATATTAGTAGCAAGAGCTTCCTCATCCCATGTAGGACTTCATTATATGGACATACAATAACTTATTTAACAATTTGGCTACTGATGGACATCTAAGTTGATTTTACTTTTCTGCTTAAAATAAACAATACTCCAGTGGTAAATTCTGTACACTTGCCATTTTACACATATGCACTGTATATTTATAGGCTAAACTCCTAAAGTAAAAGTGCTGGGTCAAAGTAATTTTTGTTTTTCGGTACACGGGGCTCTCAATGTTGTGGCCTCTCCCATTGCGGAGCACAGGCTCCGGACGCGCAGGCTTAGCGGCCATGGCTCACGGGTCCAGCCGCTCCGCGGCATGTGGGATCCTCCCGGACCGGGGCACGAACCTGTGTCCCCTACATCGACAGGTGGACTCTCAACTACTGCACCACCAGGGAAGCCCAGGTCAAAGTAATTTGGATAGAAACTGCCAAATAGGGGTTGTACTCCCAACTTATATTCCTACTAGAATGTACCTATTTCCTTACAGGCTTTCCCACAAACATACTATCAAACTTAGATTTTTGTCAATATGATAGCTGACAAATGGCATTGGAGCATAGTTTTCTTTTTTTTTTTTAAACATCTTTATTGGAGTATAATTGCTTTACAATGGTGTGTTAGTTTCTGCTTTATAACAAAGTGAATCAATTATACATATACATAAGTTCCCATATCTCTTCCCTCTTGCGTCTCCCTCCCTCTCACCCTCCCTATTCCCACCCTTCTAGGTGGTCACAAAGCACCGAGCTGATCTCCCTGTGCTATGCGGCTGCTTCCTACTAGCAACCTATTTTATGTGTGGTAGTGTATACATGTACATGCCACTCTCTCACATTGTCACAGCTTACCCTTCTCCCTCCCCATATCCTCAAGTCCATTCTCTAGTAGGTCTGTGTCTTTATTCCCGTCTTACCCCTAGGTTCTTCATGACATTTTTTTTCTTAGATTCCATATATATGTGTTAGCATACGGTATTTGTTTTTCTCTTTCTGACTTACTTCATCTGTATGACAGACTCTACCTCCATCCACCTCACTACAAATAACTCAATTTCATTTCTTTTTATGGCTGAGTAATATTCCATTGTATATATGTGCCACATCTTCTTTATCCATTCATCCGATGATGGACACTTAGGTTGCTTCCATCTCCTGGCTATTGTAAATAGAGCTGCAATGAACATTTTGGTACATGACTCTTTTTGGTTTTGTTTTTTATGGTTTTTCTCAGGGTATATGCCCAGTAGTGGGATTGCTGGGTCGTATGGTCATTCTATTTGTAGTTTTTTAAGGAACCTCCATACTGTTCTCCATAGTGGCTGTATCAATTTACATTCCCACCAGCAATGCAAGAGTGTTCCCTTTTCTCCACACCCTCTCCAGCATTTATTGTTTCTAGATTGTTTGATTATGGCCATTCTGACCAGTGTGAGATGATATCTCATTGTAGTTTTGATTTGCATTTCTCTAACGATTACTGATATTGAGCATTCTTTCACGTGTTTGTTGGCAGTCTGTATATCTTCTTTGGAGAAATGTCTATTTAGGTCTTCTGCCCATTTTTGGATTGGGTTGTTTGGTTTTTTTGTTATTGAGCTGTACAAGCTGCTTGTAAATAGTTTTAATCTTCATTTCTTTTATTGTGAGTGAGGTTGAGTATCTTACCATAGTTTTAAGAGCTACCTGTATTTCCATGGAAATGTTTAAATTAATTTACCTGCTTGTATGCCCTTATTTAACATATGTACATTTTGCTTGTTGCAAAGGGTAGAGCTCAAGCTCCAGAAGCTGCTGGTAGAAGATGAAACAGAGTCAGAAGAAATATGGTCTGTCACCTGGAAGAACAAGAGATCCTGTCATCATTACCTGTAGTCAATGGCACAGTTACCCAAGGGATAAGAAAATACTATCACCAAGAGCCCTTTCTAATTCAGTTCAAACTGTTGAGATGAGGTTGCCAGGAAGCTTGTGACGATGTGAACATGCTACTACACACTTCTGGATGGGGAGGGGGATGCTGCTGCAGTTGGATACGAGACTGAGCTGTTTTAAGAAGGCAGGAGAGACTGGCTATGCTCCCAGGACTTGAAAAAACTCTGAAGAGGATGCAAGAGAAAGATTAGCCTGGTGTGCCTTCAGAGTGAAATTCTGAGTTGACACCAGCATAAAATTTTGATGAGAGATAAAGCAGGCAGGGGATAACTAAAGAGAGTGAGTGATGAACTGCAGAGAGTGCTTTCCAGTAAGATCTGACTTAGAAACTTAAAGGGTAAATGCCAAAGACCTGAGAGGCGCCATGAGAAGTCCTGAATGAGTGGAATATTGCAAAAAGCACTTAAAGATTTGAGCCCAAAAGGTTGTTTTTAGCAAGTAGAGCAATAAAGGGAGTTGATGGTGGAGTGTTAGTGGCTGATAAAAAGATTATCAAAATATAGTCGAACAAATATGATATAAAATAGTATTTCTTAAACTTGTTCATCAGAACAGTCTCCTGAGGGAGGGTCCTAACCCAGAACAATGAATTGGAGTTTCTAGGTGAGGGCTCTGGGCATCTATATTTTGAATAAATGTCAGATGCTTGTCTACTTAAGCATATTTGGTAGAGTAAATTCAAGCCCAAGTCAGGAAAGGAAACAGAATATCTGCTTCCCTAAACTAGATAAACTATATTTCAGGGTCTTCAGGGAATTTGCAACAGATCCTGGAGGAGACAGAGCTGGCTGTTAGATGTCTGGGGACAGGAACTACTTTAATTTTCAAAAATATAAGCATTGCAAACTGCGGGGTTTAATAATGATGACCTGTAAAATTCTAGCATGGATCACACATTTGATAATTTGCAAGCATTTAGAAGTTAAAGAAAAGATGAGAAATTTTAGCCAAGGTTCATTAAGCCTGGCAGAATAAGCCCTGCCAGGTTAGCCTTGTTTTTCCTAGTTGACATGGTCACAACTAGATTTGAATAAAACAACAAAATTTCTCATTACGTACTTGAGGGCAAGACGGAGTTACAGGGGTTGAAGGACAAGTTGGTGGAACCAGCTTTCCCATATAATGCACATCTGGGAGGGCCAAAAGTGCTGTCAGGATCCCAAATAATAAAGGCATGATAGGCCAAATCAAACAAGGGATAATTGTCAGGCCCTACACATCAGGCAGGAGGAATAGCAGCAACTCCGAGGCAGTAGAAAAAGCTCTGAGTCAGGTGTCCAAAGACCTAAACCAGTCTCAGATCTTCCCTTTACTAGCTGTCTCTATTTGAGCAAGCCATAATCTCTGTGCCAGTTTCCCCATCTAGAAAAGGGAATACCTAAATTTCTGAAATTATAGAAGTGTTACAAAGAACAAATGATTTAGATTAAAAAATGTAAAAAGCTACTAATATAAAACTATAAGACTATGATGATGTTAAATCAATATGTATGAAAAGGTGGTGAGGAAGATCTGACTGGCAATCCACTATAATTTTTCTGCAGCTGTTTTTTTAAAAAAAGAGAGAGAACACTTTATGCACTAAAATGGACTTTCAATATGTACTGTCAAGTACAAAAAACAAAGTTTGCTGCCATTTTTGTGAAAAGAGAAGAAAACATATGCAGTTACTTGCTTTTTATGTATAAGATATCTGTGAAAGAACAGAACCCAGATTGGAAAGGAAGAAGTAAAACTTTTTATTTGCAGATGACATGATGCTATCAGTAGAAAATACTAAGGAATTCACAAAGTATTAGAACTAATAAATAAGTTTAACCAGACTGCAGAATACAAGATCAACAAGATAAAAAAATCAATTGTATTTCTATATTCTAGCAACGTGCAATCTGAAAATAAAATTAAGGAAAGAAAATCAGGGAATAAATTTAACAACATAAGTGCAAGGCTTGCACACTGAAAACTATATAACATTGGTGGGAGAAATTAAAGGTTTAAATAAATTGTGAGACATTCCACATATGTAATTTAAAAATGGACAAAAGATTTGAATACACATTTCACCAAAGAAGATATAACAGTGGCCAATAAACATATGAAAAGATGTTCAACATTATCAGTCATTAGGGAAATACAAATTAAAATCACAATGAGATACTACTTCACACCAACTAGGATGGCTATAATAAGAAAGATGGACAGTACTAAGTGTTGACAAGGAAGTGGAGAAACTGGAACCTTCGAAAGAAAGAAAGAAAGAAAGAAAGAAAGAAAGAAAGAAAGAAAGAAAGAAAGAAAGAAAGAAAGAAAGAAAGAAAGAAAGAAAGAAAGAAAGAAAGAGAGAGAGAGAGAGAGAAAGAAAGAAAGAAAGAAAGAAAGAAAGAAAGAAAGAAAGAAAGAAAGAAAGAAAGAAAGAAAGAAAGAAAGAAAAAAAACAGAGATAAAAGAATAGGGACGGCACCTGCACCAGTGGGAGGGAGCTGTGAAGGAGGAAAGATTTCCACACACTAGGAAGCCCCTTCGCGGGCGGAGACTGCGGGAGGTGGAGGGGGGTGCTTCGAAGCCACGGAGGAGAGTGCAGCAACAGGGGATGCGGAGGGCAAAGCGGGGAGATTCCTGCACAGAGGATCGGTGCCGACCAGCACTCACTTTTTTTCTTTTGCCCTACCGAGGTACGTGGGGGGGGGGGGGTTCTTGCCTTTTGGGAGGTCTGAGGTCTTCTGCCAGCATTCAGTAGGTGTTCCGTAGGAGTTGCTCCACATGTAGATGTATTTCTGGTGTATCTGTGGGGAAGAAAGTGATCTCCGCGTCTTACTCTTCCGCCATCTTCCCCTCCATCCAGCCATATTATCTTGAAGCAGCTCTGAGACAACCTGTAATTACACCTATACATTTTTTAAAAATTAATTAATTAATTATTATTACGTTTTGCCTGTGTTGGGTCTTCATTTCTGTGCGAGGGCTTCCTCTAGTTGCGGCAAGCGGGGGCCGCTCTCCATCACGGTGCACGGGCCTCTCACTATCGCGGCCTCTCTGTTGTGGAGCACAGACTCCGGACGCTCAGACTCAGTAGCTGTGGCTCACGGGCCTAGCTGCTGCGCGGCATGCGGGATCTTCCCATACCAGGGCTCGAACCCGTGTCCCCTGCATTGGCAGGCAGATTCTTAACCACTGCACCACCAGGGAAGCCCCACCCATATATTTTTGGTATGTATTTTTAAAATATAGGACTTTTATTTCTTAATATCATTTTTTAATATTAAATACCCAGTGAGTGCTCAAATTTGCAGTTGTCTCCTAAATGTCATAAAAAATTATTTTTAAGAATTTTGAATTAGATGCAAATAAGGTCCACACTTTGCCGTTGATTGTCAGGTCTCTGAAGTCTTATTTAATCTCTAGGTTCTCCCTCCATGTCTCTCTCACTTCTTTTTTCCTCCTTGAATTTTATTTTTAAAGAAACCAGGTAATTTGTCCCATCTAGAGTTTGATGATTACATTCCATGTGTTGTTAACATATTCTTCAATCCTTTTATTTCCTGTAAATTGGTAGTTGATCAGAATGAAGCTTGCCTGTTTTGTTTTGGCAAGACAGTTCCATAGGTGATGATGTGTTCTTCTATGTAGACATATAATTGTCTCTTTCTGTGATATTAGTAATCACTGATGATTCATACCTACATCCATTAATTCAGTTGAGGCTTCAAAAAATGGTTAATTCTGTTGTTCTTTTTTTCACTTAATAGCTGGGTATATTTCTATCAGAAGAGTCCCCTCATCAACTGTTTGGTTGCCCAGTTGTAGAGGCATGATTCTCTTCTTTTATTTAACAGTTTTCAATATAATGAGTTGATTCACAAATATCCTCCAGTGGTGACCAGTTTTGTAAAATTTATTTATTCATATCACCGTGGACTCCGTTACAGGTATTATTCTAACTGAGGCCCTATCTTTGGCCAGTTGGAGCTTCTCAGTGACTCTTGAGTCCTTTTGAAATGACATCAGTTGTTTCTGGACTTTTTCAGTGGTCAGAGCTAGGAAGTATGTATGTTTGTTTTTAATATTTTTAAAATAGGTCATAGGTTCATACTGCTACTTCCCATTTAAATTCAGAACTAGAGAATTTTCACTTATCCTTTTCTGTCTTCTATTGATAGTCTACTTTCTCCCACCCCAAGGATACCAGTTCTCAACAATGCCTGAAATTGCCTCTATTTCCTAATTCGAATCCAAGTTCTTCTGACTCTATTCTACTCTTCTCCTTAAATCACAGCCGCTTTATGGCCCTTGAAATGTAAGATAGAACATAAATGTAGGTAGAACTGTTGATATCATTTTGAGTTACATGTGCATTCATTCACATAGATTTGCTTTTCCTTTTGCATGCCTAGTAACTGTCCATTCTGCAGTTTCAATGAAAATCAAGTGATAATTATTGGTTAAAGCAGCTTTGGAAAAAAATGGCTCTTATCAGAATGACTGACATACTAAGTTTAATGTAATCTCCTGGTTTATATTCTGCCTTCTCTAATTTTTTATTCTTTCCCTACAAAGGGAAATATATATATTATTATACATATTTTCATGGTTTTGCCTTACAGGACTTACCAGAAACTATTCCTTATTTAAAAATTTGTACAATTGGGCATCAGGTGCCAGATGACGACATTAGTTTTAAATACCAGTGTGCTGTTAAAGGGTTTCTGAAAGAACATAAAGATAACGGTGAGTTGTTTTTGTTTTTTTTTTCCTTTACCTGAACTTTGGTATGCATTTTGAGTTGGGTTGGGGATTTTTAACATTTTTGATAGTTCTGACAATAGGCCTGTTGTGTTTGGTAACATTAAGGTGGAAATGTCAGATGGTGCTAATAGAGTACGGTGTTTTTCCTGTTTATGGTCACAGACAATTTAGTTAATTTGGAAAGTGATTTTTGTGAGAAATATCAACTGAAATAGCTTACTTATCTCTTTTTTAAAAATTTGAATGGAAAAATACATAAAAAATGAAAATGTTCTTTTGTCCTATTTATTGGTTGAGAGGTGGAAGAAGAGGTTAAGACTCTCAGGGTCTTAGCGTATATAAAAGAGAAAACCAAAAGCAAAGGTTCGGAGTGAGACAGATCCCTAGAAGCAAAACAAAACAGAGTGGACCAGAAGAGCGGCTTCCTCATCATATATGTGTTGAAGATATTTTTGCCGCTTTTACACTTCGGGTGCAAGTGAGGAAGAACACTACCACCTCTTATTCTTATCTTCAGATAGGAAGAACTTAAAAGGCTGGTGTTTTCTTGTTTCTGCTTTAAGATCTACTCTGTTGATAGTAGGTCTTAATAGCGTGTGAATTTTAAGGATCCACTTGCCTTTTTCTAGCATCTAACTATCAGAAGGAACGTGGTGTTTGCCATGTTTTAAGACTGAGGAATCTTTTGTCTTTGGAACGCCACTGACCCTCATGAGAAAGTGTTCATTTTGTCCTCTTTCTAAATTTAGCCTGAGGAGTGTGCACTTTATTAAATAAATCTAACAGATGGTAAATATTCCGTGTATATATAAAATGATGCACATATATACATAAAACAGGGAGTAGGGGAGAAGGAATAGAGATGGAGGTGGGAAGATAGGAGATAGGAGGTGAGAGAGAGAGGGAGAGACTGGAATTTCAAGATAAATTTTCATTCTATAACCTGGTTGCTTAATGCAGGTACTAGCTCTTAAGTATCTTCAGCCCTATTCACAGATCTTCCCTGTAATTTAGCTTTAAAACTTGAGAGACTTGGCCTTGCCTGTGATAACCAGGGTGTCTAGAAAGGAGGCAAATTATCTGATTTGTGTAAACTGTAGTCACAGAAATGTTACCTCTTAAGATGTTAGGGCGCAGCTGCTGGCCTACTCCCTTCCTCCAGCCTACTTTGTGTGTGTTCTGTCTGTTCCGCGTGGGCTAGAAGATCCTTACAAGTGCATGAGAACACGTTTGTAAACCTTGATTGTTCACATGTTATACCAAGTGTAGTCCATTGCATATGCTGACTCCTCTGAGGGTCTTCTGCATGCAGTGGGCCAACTTCGCCATGCTGTCTGCCATTGCAGTCTCAGGACCTTAGTTATGATCCATTGGTGACTTTCCTCTGCTGTAAGGCCCTCCCACAGGTGCCAGGCTCACTGATAATGAGGAGGAGACTATACTATGCACTCCCTAGAATTGGTAGAGACTCAGAAAATAAATTGTTTCAGTAAACACCGAGAGCCTTATAGGTTTGTTGTTAGGGCACGGGGATACAGAGGTGAGTAGAAGTCTTTGTTCAGTAGCAACTTACAGTTATCTAGGAAGATAAAAATGTAGTGACTCTAAGTGGGTTAATTATGATAATAGAATCAAGTGCAGCAGGATGTTGAGTGATGATTAGTGATATTGAACAGTTTTTCATGTGCCCTGTGTCCATCTGTATGTCTTCTTTGGAGAAATGTCTATTTAGGTCTTCTGCTCATTTTTTGATTGGGTTGTTTGTTTTTTTAATAATGAGCTGCATGACTTATTTATATATTTTGGAGATTTATATATTTTATTATCCTTTGTCTGTTGATTCGTTTGCAAATATTTTCTCCCATTCTGAGGGTTTTCTTTCATTTGCTGTGCAAAAGCTTTTAAGTTTCATTAGGTCCCATTTGTTTATTTTTTTAAGGTTGCATTGTTCCTTTGCTCACTGATGAACATATAAAAGTCCGAAGT
Source organism: Globicephala melas (assembly GCF_963455315.2). Taxonomy (NCBI): domain Eukaryota; kingdom Metazoa; phylum Chordata; class Mammalia; order Artiodactyla; family Delphinidae; genus Globicephala; species Globicephala melas. The sequence goes on from NC_083325.1 coordinate 26,855,128, forward strand.
TTTTGATATTATAAAACGTCAAAGTAATGAACCTTGCTGTGTGAACACCTTTGAATATATATGCTTTGTCTCAGTTAACTTCACTCAGAATGGGACTTCTGCATCAAAGAGTTGATGCACTTATGCTTTTTATGGATGTTGCTACACTGTACCAATTTATGGTTGTTCATGCAGGAAATACTTATTGAGCATGTGTTATGTTTAAGCACTGTGCTGGGTGCTAGCAAAAAGACGTGACATTTTGTGAGTAAAGAGACTTGACCTGCCCTTTGTGAATTCTAACAGTCCAGAGAGGGAATAGATATTCAAGAATCATACACTGCATGTAGAATTACATCTCTGACAAGTGCCAAGGAGAGGAACATGGTACCATGAGAGCATATTTTAGGGAGGATTGGAGATTAGAGAAGGTTTATTTAGGGATGTTTCAGTGGATATCTGAAGGATGAGTAGGTATTAAGCAGATAGGGACACTGTAGAGAGATTTCTGAGCATAAGGAATAGCAAAAGACCCTATAGTAGGAAAGCATATGCTGTGCTGGTGAACTGGCCAGGAAGGTGGGGCTGTTGGGGGAGCATGTGATTATAATGGAGCTACAAGTGTGGGCAGGAGCTCGATCGTGCAGGCTTATGTTTAAGGTTTCAGACTTTAATAGAAAACCATTGAACTTTTTCTGTTGAAGGTGAGTGTGTGCAACATACCCAATTGCATTTTCAACCTATTGCTTTTGCTACCGAGTGGAAAATACACTGCAGGGAGAAAGAGTGGAAGTGAGGAAACAAGTTAGGAGACTTTTGTAGAAACTGGGCATAATGGTGGCTTGGACCAGGGTATGGTGGTCATTTTGGTGGAAAGATGTGGACAGATTCTAGAGGTATGTAGGCAGTATCCTTGTTAGCACTGGTGGTGGGTTGAGGATGAGGGTGAGGGAGAAATAGCTGTCAGTGATGGTGATTCCTAAGTCTCTGGCTCCTATGGTTGGTTAGATAGGGTTTTTTAGATATGATGTTAATATTTGTCCTGATTTGTCTTTTGTTATTTGTTGGTTCTTGATGAATACTCTGTCATATTAAGTCTCCTGTTTTTAGCGTACAGAGCATTTTCACCCAGACTGACTGTTGCATGTTATCAGATAACTTTTTAACATCTGCCAGTTTGGTCCTGTATTTTATTCTCTTTCTTTTATTAATTAAGTTGTTGTATTAATGTAAATAATTATATTAATAGATTTTCTAAAGTTTTGTTACCCTTGCATCCTTGAAATAACGCCTTTTTGTGGTCCTGGTGTATATCATTCTTTAATAATTATTGATTAGATGTGCTGATATTTTCTTAGGATTTTTATATCTATATTTGTAAAGCAAAATTGGACCTTTTTTGCAAAACCTTGATTTTCTTTTCTTTTTATTTACAAATGATTCGCGTTTTGTTGTTTTGTAGATATTTGATTGCTGTAGAAGGCATGTGGCCAGATGATGCAATTGGATGTAAGTATAAGGGTTGTCACTACTTTTCCGTTTTTATAAAATTTGAAGGTAGAAGTGTAGGGGAATTTCTCAAATTTTGGACAAAGAGAAAAGTTTGTAATTCATTTGCTCTGACATAAGATAACATTTTACCAAAAGTTTTGAAAGGGTTGTATCTGGAAATAGCGAGATATAACAGCCTGAATAATTAGAGAGTGGATTTCAGAGATTTTTTTCTTCTAAATTTATTTAATTAATTACTTTATTTTTGATATTATATCCACTGCACCACCAAGGAAGTCCCTTTTTCTTCCTTCCTTCCTTCCTTTCTTTAAAGCTCCAAGTCATTTAAAATATATGACTTCTTACAAAAATCTCCAGTTCATATAACCAAGGGGTTTATAACTTCTCCTCTAAAAGTTATATTCCTAGGACTTCCCTCGTGGTCCAGTGGTTAAGACTCTGCATTTCCAATGCAGCAGGCGTGGGTTCAATCCCTAGTTGGGGAGCTGAGATCCCACATGCTGCGTAGCCAAAGAAATTTTTTTAAAAAGTTATGTTCCTGTATTATTGAATTTAGTGGTTTAGATTTTCTTTTAATGTTTAGATTTCAATTTATTTACCAGGAACAAACAAAACAAAATGTAAAAATAGTTTTCCGGAAACTATTTCCATCATTCTCTTCTTCCCTTTCTCCTGCAGACTGGTGTTTTATCCTTACAAGTTCTCCGTCGTTTCATAAGATAGCTGCTCTTCTTCTGGTTTCATAAGAGATGGTGAACCGTGTTAAAATATCCAGTTTACCTAAATTTCTAGAGTACACTTCAGGGAGCGAATGATGGGGTGGGATGTTGGGGCAGAGTGAGAGATACAGATTCTGGTGAGACTGAGAGTCATTCACAAAAATTACTGGGCTGTGGTGAGGGGAGAACAAAAATAAATCAGGTTCCTGCTGGTGGACAGGAAGCCAAAATGAAGAAGAATGGTGCGTAGCTGGGCAGTGTAATTAGGCCCATAAGTGCTGTGTCTTCTGATAGTAATTATGAACAGAAACCAACTAATAATTACGAATAACATGTAGGTGACCAATCCTTGAGAGCTGAGGCAGAGAGAAGGAAAGATGGCATTATACCTTGTCTCTGGTTCATTGAGTTTCCCAGGCTGGTTGGTGACCAATCTTGGGTGAAATCATAACTAAATCATTTTTGCTAAGGTGATCAGCTTTTGTGGGGTCGTTTCCCTGCACTCTGTCCAATGATAAAGCCCACTGGTTTATGCCTCCTGGAAAAGAGTTATTTCAAAACAGTATAAGTGAAGCATTGATGAAACAGCCATGAGGAACACGTTTCCACATGGCCTTACACCTCCTTTTCAAAGTGCTTTAAAACTTTTTTCATCCAAAAATCAATAAAAGGATTAGGATCAAATCCCTTACAGAGGTAGTGTAAGAAAAAAGAGAATGAGGAGCAGAATAGCATCTCTTCAGACAATAAAATCAAGTTGGAAAAGACAGGTCCAAAAAACAGATCAAAACTGTAACCTATTATTTCAAAGTGGGCTAAAAGATGTTAGGAAAAACAATGGAAAAGATGAAAGAACATGGATCGAGGAGGGAATGGGAAGTTACTGTTTAATGGCTCTAGAGTTTCTGTTTGGGATGGTGAAACAGTCCTGCAAATGGTAAATGCTGATAACTACCACCTATGGGTGTTTGGTTTTAGTTGATCTTCCATGAAAGGGTTTGGAGAGATTCAGAAACTATGCTGCTGCCTCCATCTTTCTGAGGTCCTGCTCAATCTTTAGACATAATTATTTTTAATTTGGATAGTGGTGATGTTCACACAGCATTGTGAATGTATATAATGTCACTGAATTATATACTTGAAAATGGTTGAAATACTAAATTTTGTTTTATGTATATTTTACCATAATAAAAAAAAGATGAACTAACAGCATAAACCAGAATTAGGTAAGATGATAGAACTCAGGACAGAATTCAAAATAAAAGAAAAAAAATTCAGAAATGAGGACTAAATTTAAAATAATACAAGAGTGAGGACTTCCCTGGTTGTCCAGTGGTTAAGAATATGCCTTCCAAGGCTTCCCTGGTGGCACAGTGGTTGAGAGTCCGCCTGCCGATGCAGGGGACACGGGTTCGTGCCCCGGTCTGGGAAGATCCCACATGCCGCGGAGCGGCTGTGCCCGTGAGCCATGGCTCCTGAACCTGTGCGTCCGGAGCCTGTTGCTCCGCAATGGGAGAGGCCACAACAGTGAGAGGCCCGCGTAACGCAAAAAAAAAAAAAAAAATCTGCCTTCCAATGCTGGGTATGCATGTTCGATCCCTGGTTGAGGAACTGAGATCCCCCATGCCTCAGGCCAACTAAGCCCGCCCGCCGAAACTACTGAGCCCACGTGCTGTGGAGCCCACGCGCCACAACTAGAGAGCCCACGAGCCACAAGGAAGAGCCCACGCACTGCAACGAAGAGCCCACGTGATGCAACTAATACCCGACACCGCCAAAAGTAAATAATTTAAATAAAATTATACAAGTGAATGAACATAATGCCTTAAGAGAAACAAACAGGAAAAGGAAAAAGTTTTTTCAAGATAAAAAGGATTTTAGAGAAATGGAAAACATAAAAGATAGGCAAAAAAGAGTCAGGACAGCTCTGAAAAGAGTAATATAAATACGTATAAGAATCTGTTATACCATAAAAGTGACATTTCAAATCAGTGGGACAGATTAGTCAATAAATTGTGATACATACACGTTGAGGTATCAATAGTTCTCTGGAAGGATCCACAGCATGGCAAAAGCTGATGTCTCTGAGGAGGGAAATGTGTGGCTGGGGCACGTGGGGAAAAGGGTGACTTTTCGTTGAATACCCTTGTGGACCTTTTCTAATGTTCTGTCATGTGAATTTATTACCTCTGAAGTTCGCCTGAGTTCAAACCCCAGTTCCCCCAGTTGCTAGCTCTTAATCTTGGGCAAACTCGTCACACTCTCCAAGCCTCTTTATCTGTGAAATAAGGTCAGTAACTTAGCCTGGTGCTGCCTGGCACAGAATAAACTGTCAATAAATGGAGATTATTAGTGTAAAAAACCCAAATGCCCATCAATGGATGAATGGATTTTTAAATGTGGTTATATGTGAAATATTATACAGTCATAAAAAGGAATCAAGTACTGACACATGTTACGACATGGACAAACTTGAAAACATTACGCTAAGTGAAAGAAGCCACACACAGTGGTCCCATTTGTATTATGTCATGAAATATCCAGAAAAGGCAAAACCATAGCGACAGAAAGGAAATTAATGGTTGCAGGGACTGAAGAAGGAGGGGATGAAGAGGGCCTGCTGATGGTTACGGGGGCTTCTTTGTGGCGTGATGAAAACGTGGTGGGTTAAATGATGGTGATGGTTGCATAGGCTTATGAATGTACAAAATGACACTGAATTTGCAGTTTCCGAAGGTGAATGTTATGGCATGTGAATGACATCTCAAAAACTTAATTTTGAAAATGAAAATTGCCAGTTTTCCCGTGGTCACTATCCACTGTCTCCATCCCTCCCTTCTCCCCACTGCATTCCTTTTGACGCCCACCCCTGCCGCTCTCTCCCATCCTCACTCCCTCGACCTGCCCCACGAGGCCTCACAGGGAGCCCGTGAACCGCTGGGCTCCTGGGTCCTGTGGCTGTTGGAGCGGCTGCCCAGTGTGCGTGCCCCCACCGCTCTCACCCGTGAGAGTGGACGCTTCCGTCGGATTTTTCTCGTGCGTTTCAGTTGATGGTGACGTTTACAGAAGGCGGCACGCACCCAGGTCAATGGAGGAAGCCCCTCAAGATAATATTTAGGCCTCTCCAGAAGTTTGATCTCATCCACCAGTAACCTCAGGATGCTGTGCTCTGAAAGCCAGGTTGGCCGCCTGCGGGCACTTGCAGATACTGAGGACTTTGGAGGCATTTGGGCCTCAAATTGAGGCCTTGTACCTGCACACACGATGTGACCTCAGCCCTCTGCTGCACCTCTCTAAGTGAAGTGGCACAGGAATACTGGCCTTGCCTTTTGTTGCCAGGATTAACTGAAGAGTGCATTGGCTGCCCTGGAGCTTAGATGTTGAGTACATCATGATTAACATACCAGGGCCTACTCGTGGGCCTCGTGATGCAGCAGTTCCTTGGCTCTGCCCCTGTCGTCAGCTGCCCCTAGGATAACTCTGAGCCCTAGCCACCTCTCTGGTAGATTTCCTATCCCCCCACTATAATCACACCTGGATAAGGCAACTCAAACCTTTCAGAGATGTGTCCTGAACCTCCTGTTTTCTTAAATACCTATCTGGTGGTTGTGAGACTTAAGGCCAACCTCCCCAAGAGAGTTTTTCTATTTCTCCTAGTGAACCTAGACTCACCTTCTGTCATCTTAAACTCTACTCAAATTTTGTTCTTTCACCCCTGACCACTGACCATGCTTTTTACTTCTTCCATTTCATCCCCACTCCTGCTTCCTTTCATAAATCCATAAATGTCTTTTGGCCTTCCTAGCCCTGGACAAACTTCCTTTCTCTTTCCTCAGTTTTTACCTATTTCCTTCATTCTCCCATCCAACTTTCAGTCCTCCCTTTCTCATGCAGAATTTGATTCCAACCCCATCAAAAAACAAAAATCACGCCACAATTGGCAGCATCTCAATATTCAAAAGTTTTATTACCTATTAATTCTATTACATTTATTTATTCAGTTTTATTGTGTTAAAATATATCAAAATAAATAGAGAAATTTATACCTGTCTTATCTGTATATGGAAGAGCAGCTGGTCCCCAAGGTGGCACCCACACTCCTAGCAGCTCTTACTTTACATATCCGTAGTAGTCAGCAATTTCCATTTCTTTTTCCCTCTCAATGAAAAATTGCACTTTCCCCAAAGAGGTGTATTTGGCAGCATTCTCATGTTGTTGTTGAGCCTGTCTCTTCATGGCCTCCCGCTCTGGCCTCTGCTCGTGTTCGATGGGCTTTGACATTACTGGCTCAGGAACATTGGGTTCCTTCCATGGAACTGGTTGCTCGCTGAAGTCTTGGAGTAGAAATGGGGTTTGGAGCTTGGGTGGGGACTGGCGCTTAGTCACAGCAGGGGGAACAGGCTCCCGCTGGAGAGAAGTGCAAGATGAAGTTCCATAGGGTGCAGGCCTAGGAGCAGCAGACTGAGGGACACTAGGCTGCGTATGGTCGGTCCAACCCATTTGGGTTGGTTAGTCATAGTTGGCTGAGATGGTTTGGCAGGAACTGGCAAAGAGGCAGGAGCTGGCTGGGATGAACTCACTGCAGGAGGTTGAGCTGAGTTAGTAGAAGCAGGCTGGGCACAGTCAGCCAGAGCAGGCCAATGAGAGGACAGAGACTGTGGCCTCCGAGGAGCAGGTCGAGATTGAGGCTTGTCCCAGGCAGAAAACGGCAGAGGTATCAACTTGACCTTCCCAGGAGGCGGCAGCTCCTACTGGGATGGAGATGGACACTCTTTCTCAGCACTGCTGTCTGGTTTCTGGGCTTCGACTTGAGTTTTCTCAGGACTCTTACCCTCAGGTGGGGTATGCCTCCATGGCTGGATAGCTGGGGGTGTTTAGGGTTGCTTGAATTTCCCAAGACCCGACAGGAAGAGAGCTCAGTTTTCTTATCATTCTTCTCCCCCAGTGCATGAAGAACCTTCACAGACCCCAGCCTGCACATGCCTAGGGAGGTTCGAGGCTTTTTAAAGCTCTCTTGGATAAGCTCAGTTTGCTGCTTCCTTCGCTTCGTCTGGAGAATTGTTGGCTTCTCTCCTGCCTTGACTTTGTTCCCTGACTGCTTATTCTCTTCAGCCTTCTTCCTTCCTCTGGTCCTTGAGGTCCTTTCCTGCCCGTGGCTCTTCGTTTTGCTGATCTTTCTGGATGCAGCTTTCTGAGGTTTGCCTTTGGAATGCTTGGCCGTGTTCACAGGAGCGCTGTCCCTGACTGCAGCATGGCATAGAAGCACTTCTCCCCCTAACAGGCACTCTGGATTCTTTGGCTGGATTTTGGCCTTGGTAGCACCACTGATAGGCTCAGAGGCTTTATGTTTGTTCTTCCTGGTTGAGCAGAGGGAACCTTTATGACACTTGGCTTTTGCTGCACCTGATTCACCTTAATGGCTCTGTTGTCTTTGGCTTTGATCATGTTGGGACTTTTGGATTGATCAAGATCTTTCAAAGAATTAAAGAGCTGCAGAAGGTGAATTTCCTCCGCCAGTGTAGTAATGTCTGCAAAACCACTGCTAGATTCCATCCCATTTTCAAGTGTCCCTAGGTCTGATATGAGAATTGCTACTACGGCTTTTTTTGATTTCTATTTGCATGGAATATCTTTTTCCATCCCCTCACTTTCAGTCTGTATGTGTCCCAAGGTCTGAAAGGGGTCACTTGTAGTCAGCATATATACAGGCCTTGTTTTTGTATCCATTCATCCAGTCTATGTCTTTGGGTGGAAGCATTTAATCCATTTACATTTGAGGTAATTATTGATAGGTATGTTCCTATTACCATTTTCTTAATTGTTTTGGGTTTGTTATTGTAGGTCTTTTCCTTCTCTTGTGTTTCCTGCCTAGAGAAGTTCCTTTAGCATTTGTTGTAAAGCTGGTTTGGTGGTGCTGAATTCTCTTAGCTTTTGCTTGTCTGTAAACATTTTAATTTTTCCATCGAATCTGAATGAGATCCTTGCTGGGTAGACTAATCTTGATTGTAGGTTTATCCCTTTCATCACTTTAAATATGTCCTGTCATTCCCTTCTGGCTTGCAGAGTTTCTGCTAAACCATCAGCTGTTAACCTTATGGGCATTCCCTTGTATATTATTTGTTGCTTTTCCCTTGCTGCTTTCAATATTTTTCCTTTGTGTTTAATTTTTGATAGTTTGATTAATACGTGTCTTGATGTGTTTCCCCTTGGATTTATCCTGTACAGGACTCTCTGTGCTTCCTGGACTTGATTGACCATTTCCTTTCTCATATTAGGTAAGTTTTCAACTATAATCTCTTCAAATATTTTCTCATACCTTTTCTCTTTCTCTTCTTCTTATGAGACCCCTATAAGTTAAATGTTGGTGCATTTAATGTTGTCCCAGAGGTCTCTGAGACTGTCCTCAATTCTTTTCATTCTTTTTTCTTTATTCTGCTCCATGGTACTTATTTCCACTATTTTATCTTGCAGGTCACTTATCTGTTCTTCTGCCTCAGTTATTCCACTATTGATCCCTTCTAGAGAATTTTAAATTTCATATATTGTGTTGTTCATCATTGTTTGTTTCATCTTTAGTTCTTCTAGGTCCTTGTTAAACATTTCTTGTATTTTCTCCATTCTATTTCCAAGATTTTGTAACATCTTTGCTCTCATTACTCTGAATTCTTTTTCAGGTAGACTGCCTATTTCCTCTTCATTTGTTTGGTCTGGTGGTTTTTACCTTGCTCCTTCATCTGCTGTGTGTTTCTCTGTCTTATTTTGCTTAACTTACTGTGTTTGGGGTCTCCTTTTCACAACCTGCAGGTTCATATTTCCCGTTGTTTTTGGTGTCTGCCTCAGTGGCTAAGGTTGGTTCAGTGGGTTGTGTAGGCTTCCTGGTGGAGGGGACTAGTGCCTGTGTTCTGGTGGATGAGGCTGGATCTTTTATTTCTTGTGGGCAGGACCACCTCCAGTGGTGTGTTTTGGGGTGTCTGTGAACTTATTATGATTTTAGGCAGCCTCTCTGCTAATGGGTGTGGTTGTGTTCCTGTCTTGCTAGTTGTTTGGCATGGGGTGTCCAGCACTGAAGCTTGCTGGTCATTGAGTGGAGCTGGGTCTTAGTGTTGAGATGGAGATATCTGGGGGATCTCTCACCAATTGATATTATGTGGGGCTGGGAGGTCTCTGGTGGTCCAATGTCTTGAATTCAGCTCTCCCACCTCAGAGGCTCAGGCCTGACACCCAGCCAGAGCACCAAGATCCTGTTAGCTACATGGCTGCTAGTGTTGGAGGGTCTCCCGCAGAGGTGGAGGGCAGCTGTGGCTCACCACAGGGGCAAGGACACTCGATAGTCTATTTTTATTTGTGAATTATTCCAAGAGGTTTTTTCATAAAATCCATACATGAAAGTAACCAAAAATTAAATGAAGTTCTCAGCAGTTCATTGTTTAACATTAAGGACACTAATACACTTGATAATTTCAGATAGTTTCAGAATATGATATCATATAATCTATTATTTGGTTTTGTATTATTTAATATTACATACATTTTTGATTCAAAAATAGTATCCTTTCCAAGTTATCCAGCCAAAACACTCTCAATGTTCATATTAAATTCCAATATTTTACTTTTTAACTCTTTTAAAGTTCTTAATCGTTTTTTTCCATAAAATTAACACACTTCAAAATCATCACAATTTACTTGCAGCATTTTAGTTTTCCAATAATGAATATACATTTATATTTCACTGGACTTTTAAAATTTTAACAAGAAGAACACTTAAGGAGATTTTTCACTGCAAGTTATATCTAGCTTGACAATTTACTACTTGAAATAAAAATAATATATTTAGATATTAATATTTATAATATTCAGATATTGATGATAAATTCAAACATTATTGTTGGTACCCCACCCAAATGCCATAAGCATTCATACTTCAAAAAGGGGCAAGTGGAATTTTTCTAAACAAGAACCCTGTAACTCTCCCCGTGAAGGCCTTCTCTAATCACAGGAGTCCACTCAGCCAGTGCACAAGGCAGAGCAGACCAGAAGTACTGAGGTGTTAAGACACTCTCCTCACCCCCTAAAATCTCTCTATCAAAAATTGATGGGATTTGGTAGATAGATACCTCAGCTACTCATCTCTCTGTTGGGATAACTCTGAGGTAAGATCTACTCTATCCACCAGAGTTCTGCTACAGAATTGAGACCTAATTGTCTAGTAATAACAAGTTCAATAATATGCCTGCATTGGCTTCCTTCTTTTCCTTGTATCACTTCCCACTCACCCACTAGTGCTCCCAAATAAACAACTCATGCCCACATCCTTTCCTCAAGGTCGGCTTCTAGGGAAACCCAGCCTAAGACATATACAATCATGAAATCACACACACATTAGAAATGCCAGAAATGACATTAAAGTAGGATCTTTTATAAGCCATTAGCTTGAGGTTTACAAAGGTGGAAAATTTTAATCTGAAAAAATTTAAACCTGTATCAGTTGTCTAATGTTACAATAAGAAATCATCCCCAACTCAGTGACGTGAAACGATGATTCATTGTTTATCACAATTCTGTTCATTGGCTATGCAGTTTTTCCTCTCCTTTTACCTGGATGACTCATGCAGTTGCCTTCAGGAAGAGTCAGCTGGGCTTGAAGGTCCAAGTTGGCCTCACTCATGTATGCAAATCGAGCAATTGATGCTCGTTGTTGGCTGGAGTGACTTGATTTTCCTGCCTGTGGTCTCTCATTGTCCAGTAGACTACATCCTTACATGGAAGTCCCAAGACAGCATTCCAAGAGAACAAAGACAGAAGTGACAAGGCCACTAGAAAGCTAGATTCTGGAACTAGCAAACACCACACCACTTCAACTAATTCTACTGGTAAAAGCAAGACACAAAGGTTAGCCTGAGTTGAGAGAGTAGGGTTATAGCCTTTATCTATTAATAAAAAGAGCTGGAAAATGTTATGCCTATGCTTCCAATCTACCAAAAATCCAACAGTCTTTGTAGCAGAAACCAGCTAGATATTCACTAATCCTACTTTCACTTTCCGGACATGAAACAGAACTGTATCTCCCAGCCTCCCTGTAGGTAGATTGCTGTGGAGCACAGGCTCCGGACGCACAGGCTCAGTGGCCGTGGCTCACGGGCCCAGCCGCTCCGTGGCATGTGGGATCTTCCCGGACCGGGGCACGGACCCGTGTCCCCTGCATCGGCAGGCGGACTCTCAACCACTGCGCCACCAGGGAAGCCCAAATATCCTGACTAATAAAGACTTTTGAGGACCAAAAGAATGAATCTCAAATAATGAAATGTAGGACATGACAGAAGTCTGGTGATAAGAGATTTTTTTGTTGCTGTTTTTGTTGGAGATTAAGGAGAAAATTCCCCCTCATTTTATACCATGTTAGCAGTCTTCTCCCTACTTAGGACATCTATTAGTCCCTTGGGCTCCGTTAGTCCCAAGGAAAATACAGATGACCAGACTTCCTATTGTGGCAGAGATTCAACTGCACAATATATATTTCTGACAGTTCAATTTCACAATTAAACTACTACTATTCATAAAGAAGAGATGGCTGGTAGGAGCACATGCAAACATCTGGGGAGGTGAGCTTATGACTAGCTTAGAAAAACACTACCTTTGATGATAATGTCCAAAATTTACTTTCATGCACTCTCACACTCTCCTTATCTCTCATGTCACCTCTTAGATATATTCCTCTCTATTAGAACAACATTCATAGAGTTTCACTCTGAAAGACCTTGCCAACTCCTTTAGATGTTAGTTTTCCCTTTGGTTTGTAGCTGAAGTGACTTGGTCATATGATAAAGGATATCAAGTGGGTCACTAAGACATTTTTATCCACTTTCTAGAGCAAAAACTCCTCCAAATGTTTTAAAGATGCAAACCTGTGCCTTTTCATGTCTGGCAAGAAGAAAAATCTTCCCAGACCAGGATGATCTATCCAAGGTCTATTTATTTTTCCAAATTCCTCTGTTTATGTGTTCTCAGATGACTAATGAGGCCAATCTGGAGCTGGCAGATTTTGCCACAATTTAGACAGATGGTTTCAGTATATGTGTGTAAAGAAAGTTGGAAATGTGAAAATAAAGATATGTTTTGTACCATTCTGAGTTTTTCTAAGAGAACAAAGATAAAATGACAGCAGCATGGAAAGGTTTCAGTGTTACTAAACCATACAATGTGATCCTCTTACCTTAGGAGCCTCTGGAATAACTACTGAGAATCACTACACTAACATATATATGGTTTCTTTAGTCCAAACACTTGGGAAAATCTAAACATATGCTCTAGTCATTGCTTTAGAAAGCTTGTATAAGCAATATTAAGTGAACTGTTGCTGATAAAAATGTGACCTCACTCCAAACCTGAGCCCTTCCTAGAACTGAAGCAAAACAAAGTATTTCTGGGCAATTTGAAATATAAGCAGGGCTGCCCATTTTCAGGTCTTTGCATGGATGACACATTTCTAAACCTTCTACTTTAATCTAGTTATCCAAATTTTAGTGTAATCTCTCTTAGATGCGAAACCCTAGAAGCCTTCATAAGTTTCCAATTTATTGCACAGAGCCAGCAATATGAAGACACATTCATTTATTCATGCATTCATTCATTCTTTCATGTATTATCAACTAGTACTCACTGAATACTTTTTTTTTTTTTTTTGCGGTACGTGGGCCTCTCACTGTTGCGGCCTCTCCCATTGCAGAGCACAGGCTCCGGACGCGCAGCAGCATTTTTTGCTGCTGATGGCTGTAATGGTAATAACAACAAGGAAGTAGTAGAATGGAGGAGAGAAAGAAGAAGAAACCAAGTATAATAAGCAGCCCTGAGACATTACTCAGAAATGTGTGACACATGAGTACCATTAATGGTAATTTGCTAAGCATTTAAGCTACTTGTGGTGGTGGAAGAGACAAGGGTTGTGTATGGATCTTGGATGCAGGCGTGAGGAATAGAACATCTACATGTGCTTACAAGGCCCTATGATGCAGGATAGAAATAAGACTTGGAAGAGTGGGGAACAAGGAACATTGTGGTCCATGGGGTGGCTAGCCATGCACTGTTACAGTGAAGCTCCAAGTGAGTTTCAGGTTCTAGTTTCTGACTTGGATATCCAGGTCATTATGAAGATATGTTTTTCAAGGTAGGAGAATAGAAAAAGTACTATTTAATATTTTTGTTAGCTAGATTTATAAATTCTAAGTGGCATAGATTATAAGAACTTCTATTTCTACACTAGCCCCAATCCCACTCACAGATTGTATGTGTTTGGGAGCCTCTTCATCAAAGAATCAAAAGCTTTTTCAGACCAGGCTCTGGTTTCTTTGGTAGTAATATTCCCTCATAATCTTTGTAGGCATTTGACCTATTTGTTTTCAGTTAGTTCCTGTATACGTAACCACAGCCAGAAGTTTCCCTCCCATCTCTCTTTCTCTCAATATAATTGTTTCTACCTTGAGATGATTTGAAACAGTGGGTTTAGGTGGGTAGTCAATACTGTTTATCTGATCTTTGACACTGGGTTATCTGCCAGTTTCTGAATAACATGTAATGATAGGGAAGTGTTAAAGGCTTGAGGCCCACCCCTGTAAAACTGGTTTCATCAGCACAACCCCTAATAACTAGCCCAACTTCAACTCTCTCTTATAGAACTTTGCTAAATGTAGCAAAAAGAAGCCAGCACACATCAACAGTGTAATTTTTCTGACAAATTTAGCTAGATAAAGACTCTGTTGACATATGGCCTGCCTTCCAAGGTATTGCAGTTGAGAATTTTATCAAACGTTTTACTAAAGCATAACACAGATCACCAGCTTTCTAGCTTACCATGTGTGCCCCACTCCTTAAGACCAAATGCTAAGCTAAATGTCAGGACAGTGGTCCAATTTTAAGTATCGATTTCCATATTCATTGTAGAAAACAAACTCAATTACGTGAGACCCAAAATACAGTGCTTGAGCAAGAGTCAAGTTCATTTGTCTCTTACATAGCAGTCCAGTCCTTCAATCAGGCAGCTTTGATGTTTTCGACATGCAACTTTCAACTCTACGTCTAAAAGTGACCATTACACTTCTCATCACCTCCCAAGTGACAGAAAGAAGGAAATGGGTAATGGCAGCATAGACACATTCATATTAATGATAAGCACAGAAATATATACTTTCTATGTTCATCAGATTGGACTGGACTTACATGGCCACACGGGGTCGCAAGGATAGTGGGAATATGTAGATGTTACTTGTGTAGCCATGTGTCTAGCTAAAACTGCAGTGTTCTATTACTAAAGAAGAAGACAGGGGCTTCCCTGGTGGCGCAGTGGTTGAGAGTCCGCCTGCCGATGCAGGGGACATGGGTTCATGCCCCAGTCTGGGAGGATCCCGCATACCGCGGAGCGGCTGGGCCCGTGGGCCATGGCCGCAGAGTCTGTGCGTCTGGAGCCTGTGCTCCTCAACTGGAGAGGCCACAGCAGTGAGAAGCCGGCGTACTGCAAAAAAAAAAAAAAAAAAAAATGAAGAAGAAGACAGATGTATAGTGATGGAGAATCAGCAGTCTCTATTACCATTACTCATTAGGTCAGAATAGGAGCCAAGAGAGGAAAAAGGAGTAAAAAAACTCCCAGAGAGAAGCAATGCAAATGACTAGGTAGGAACGTTCTCCTGAGCTGATTTTTAGTTTGACACCCTGAAGCTGTCAGCTCGTTAGGAAGAGTTTCCTCTACACCGAGGCCTCCCTTTCGTCTTCCAAGAGGACACTTTCCCAAATTACAGAAAAGTCCATCTGCCACTTGGAAGTTTCAATGATTAGACTCATTCTCCATTGTTCTGTTAGACACACGTACCACAAATAAAGAGGCTCTTCTGCGTCTGTGCAGTAGTAGCTCAGAAGAGCTCAGAGAAGGGCGAAAAACTCACGTAATCTGGAATACTTTTACAAAAGAAGTAGGACTTGAGGTGAATGCAAAGGAATAAAGAAGGACAGAAGGCTTCTGTGAGGATTGATCAGAGGAGCTATCCCTGCTGCTCAGACTTTGCAGGTCTGCACAAGCTTAGAGAGAATGACTCAGAGGCAGGTAAATCAGGACTGGTTTCTACAATAAAGTTCCCAGGTTGAACTTCACCAGGTTACTTAATCTCTCTGTTCCTCAGTTTTTTCATCTGTAAAATGTGAACAACATTACCTCATAGGGTTGTTTTGAAGATTTCAATGAAAGGATGCATTTAAAGTGCTAAGATAATGTGCCTTACACATGGTGTATGTTTAATATAAATGTTACCTAAAACCATGTATCTTGGTGCTTTTATTTAAAGCATAACAGATGGACAGAAAAAATATTTTTATTCATAGTAATATTTTTCACTGCCTCTAACATTGTGACTGGAATGACACAGAAGTCATTCAATAAATAAGTGAATGAATTAGTAAATGAAAACATTTTGAAACCCATTAAAGTAAGCAACCTACACAAGGTTTCCCTGGCTTCTCAAGTTTCTTAGTTCTTCTTAAATAGTGGCTCAAAAATGAAGAATTTATGTTAAATATGTGAGCCAATATACATAATTCTATCTGAACAAAGAAAGACAAAACTGCTTATTAATTTACAGTGAAGCCATAATATCAGTCTGGGAAAACCAAACATGCAGCAGCACTGAAATTTTCTAGAACACACACACAAAGAATCCTGAAGTTTCTTGAAAATGGAGCCATCTACAGGCCATATCAGTTTACCATCAAACAAAACTCATTCTTTGAATTAGTCATCACAGAACAGGAAGGCTTTTTTCTTTAATGTCTTACTATTCTTATTTTTATTTTTTTGTTATTCTCATTCTTCTTCTTCCAAATATATAGCTCCAGTTCCAAAGCATATCCAGAACACAACCAGTTTTTTCTACCTCCACCACCAGCTTGTGCCAACATCAATTCTCCTTGGATCTGTGCAGTAATCTAACTTATCTCCTGCTTCTGCCCTTGACCCACACAAGTCCATGCACAACAGAGTCACAGCATCCTTTCAAAGTAAATTAAGTTTCCATTACATTTAAAACTTAATGAATGTCTACCATAAGTTATACACAATTTCAAGTATTGGTGTTAAAGTGATAACAAAGACATTGTACCTGTTTTGTGAAGAAAACAGAAAAAATTATGGAAAAATCATTATATCCACTATAATAAAGGTAAGACCAGAATGAATGATGAAGAATTATACAACTAACTTCCTTAAAAATGACAGAGCATTTAAGCTGGTTCTTGAAGGACAAGCAGACTACTACCTTCCCAGTCAAATAATAAGAATGGTAGGAATAAGGCAATAGCTGTCATTTAGCTGGGATTGACTACTACCAGACACAGTGCAAAGTGCTTAGATGCATTACCTCACTTAATCCTTACAGCTACCCAAATAAGTAGACATGTTATCTCATTCTGCAAAGGCAAAAGCTGAGAGTTACCAGGGTTAGGTAAATTTGCCTAGGTATACACAGTATTGGATCTGAGAGCTGAATCCAGCGTGTTATGGAAGCCTGCATTCTTAAGAACTAGGCAATACTCCCTCTATGAAAGGCAGAGACAGAGATCCTGGTGACAAAGCTACTGCAACAAAAAGAAGATTCTGAGCATCTATTCTGCAGCCCTTTCACTGACCAGAGTCCTAGAGCTTTAAGATGCCTGTGATTATTTAAATGAATGTCAATGCCAATGACATTGTCCTGCCAATTGCCAATGTCCTGCCAATCCCTGCCAAAAATATAAATTTTGACATTGCAACACACATACGCACAGAGAGATACACCTGCTGCATGAGACTCTGAAAGCAAGAGGCTATAACCAGAACATTAGCCCCATATGGGCAAGCACTCTGTGTTATCACTATGTGTCCCCAGTGTACCAACTAGGCATTTAGCGAATGTTAAACAAATGAACAGATGAACTGAGACTCTGACTGCATTTTAAATATCCAGTTACAAACTGAAAGGTAAGAAGTGCCATCGCAGGACAACAGATTGCACAACAGATTGTACATGGTGCCCAACAGTTGATGGCTTTTATTTTCAAGGATTTGAATATTAAATAGGCAATTGAGCAAGGATTTGAAATTGGCGAAATCGTTATAGATTAGGTAAGTCTTGTTCATTTTAAGTCTAATTTTATAAACATGCCTCTCACCAACTTCAGTCAGGGACATGCATAATAAATACATGTTTTGCTGATAATCATTCAGGTAGAGTTTTTCCACCGATAGAGCCAGTAGTAACCATAACAGGGGGCACAGCATAGTGACATCAGTGGACACTGAGTTCCTAAATGTTACGGTAAAAAAAACAAAGACCTTGAAATGAGAAGAAATGGGACATCTCAGTGTTCACGAAGACAAGCCCACCAGTTTTAACTTATTCAGTTTCAAGTAACAGAAAGCTTTCTCAAACTGGCTGAAACAATGATTGCCTCTTGTAAGTGATATATTTAAGAGGTGTGCCCAACTTTAAGAATCACTGGACCCAACGCCTCAAAAAATATCATTAAGATATTGCTTGTCTCTCCAGCCTTGCTTCAGCATTCCTCTGTATTTG
The DNA here is from genome assembly GCF_963455315.2 of Globicephala melas. Taxonomy (NCBI): domain Eukaryota; kingdom Metazoa; phylum Chordata; class Mammalia; order Artiodactyla; family Delphinidae; genus Globicephala; species Globicephala melas. The sequence goes on from NC_083325.1 coordinate 26,872,925, forward strand.
GCTGCATTCTCAGATAGGTTCGCATTTGGAGCTAGCAAAATGGGTTTCAAGCAGCTTCAAACTTATATTCTATTAACTTAGCGAGCCTGGTGAGTAAAGAAACCTCTTTTCCAATAATTCTAGCTCATTAGTCCGTGGATTTCCTCTTATGTCCCCGCTTGTATCATTTGCCCATCCCTGAACCAATCACTGTGACCAAGATCATGAAGCCATTGCTCTGACTGGTCAGGATTGAGCCATGTACTTATGGCTGGAGTCCAAGGATAGGGTCAACTCTGCCCACATGATATAGACTGAGAGTTAAAGAGGACTAATTCTCTAAATACAACTTATCTAAATAAAACACAGAACAGTGGATGCTGGGTTTAAAAAAATACACAATAGAAAAAAGGATATGAATGGCAGAAGCTGAAAATATGGAAAAGCATGTTGAATGTGACCTGACTAGGACTGACTCCTGACTGAATCGGGGCGGGGGGTGGGTGGGTGGGAAGAGGTGGGAATGGAAGAGAAAAGGTTACCCTAAGCCTGTTAGACCACAAACAGTCATTAAGCATTACATTAAGGAGTTTGACCAAGTTGTAATTTGATGGCAATGCTGTGAAAGGAAATCATTCATCATTTGGTTGTGGGTGACTGAATGAATGCATATATGTGCATGAAAAAAGAAACGAAAGAATAAACAAATGTGGAACAATTTTTTTGTTTGTTTGTTTTTACTGTACTTTATTAAGTAGCTTCTTCTTGAACATAGACAATTACCATCTTGATACAGTTTTTTTTCTAATCAGTAGCTTTTTTTTAAACATCTTTACTGGAGTGTAATTGCTTTACAATGGTGTGTTTGTTTCTGCTGTATAACAAAGTGAATCAGTTATATGTATACATATATCCCCATATCCACTCCCTCTTGTGTCTCCCTCTCACCCTCCCTATCCAACCCCTCTAGGTGGTCACAAAGCACGGGGCTGATCTCCCTGTGCTATGAGGTTACTTCCCACTAGCTATCTATTTTACATTTGATAGTATATATAAGTCCATGCCACTCTCTCACTTCATTCCAGCTTACCATTCCCCCTCCCTGTGTCCTCAAGTCCATTCTCTACATCTGCATCTTTATTCCTGTCCTGCCCCTAGGTTCTTCAGAACCATTTTTTTTTTTTAGATTCCATATATACGTGTTAGGATACGGTATTTATTTTTCTCTTTCTGGCTTACTTCGCTCTGTATGACAGTCTCCAGGTTGATCCACCTCATTACAAATAACTCAATTTCGTTTCTTTTTATGGGTAATATTCCATTGTATATATGTGCCACATCTTCTTTATCCATTCATCAGTCGATGGACACTTAGGTTGCTTCCATATCCTGGCTCTTGGAAACAGAGCTGCAATGAACATTGTGGTACATGACTCTTTTTGAATTATGGTTTTCTCAGGGTACGTGCCCAGTAGTGGGATTACTAAGTCATATGGTAGTTCTCTTTTTAGACTTTTAAGGAACCTCCATACTGTTCTCCATAGTGACTGTATCAATTTACATTCCCATCAACAGTGCAAGAGGGTTCCCTTTTCTCCACACCCTCTCCAGCATTTACTGTTCGTAGATTTTTTGATGATGGCCATTCTGACTGGTATGCGGTGATACCTCATTGTAGTTTTGATTTGCATTTCTCTAATGATTAGTGACGTTGAGCATCCTTTCATGTGTTTGCTGGCCATCTGTATATCTTCTTTGAAGAAATGTCTATTTAGGTCTGCCCATTTTGGGATTGTGTTGTTTTTTTTTTTTTTTTTTTTTGATATTGAGTTGCATGAGCTGCTTGAAAATTTTGGAGATTAATCCTTTATCAGCTGCTTCATTTGCAAATATTTTCTCCATTCTGAGGGCTCCCTTTTCGTCTTCTTTATGGTTTCCTTTGCTGTGCAAAAGCTTTGAAGTTTCATTAGGTCCCATTTGTTTATTTTTGTTTTTATTTCCCTTTCTCCAGGAGGTGGGTCAAAAAGGATCTTGCTGTGATTTATGTCCAAGAGTGTTCTTGCTATGTTTTCCTCTAAAAGTTTTATACTGTCTGGACTTACATTTAGGTCTTTAATCCATTTTGAGTTTATTTTTGTGTATGGTGCTAGGTAGTGTTCCAACTTCACTCTTACACGTAGCTGTCCAGTTTTTCCAGCACCACTTATTGAAGAGGCTGTCTTTTCTCCACTGTATATTCTTGCCTCCTTTATCAAAAATAAAGTGACCATATGTGTGTGAGTTTATCTTTGGGCTTTCTATCCTGTTCCATTGATCTATCTTTCTGTTTTTTGTGCCAGTACCATACTGTCTTGATTACTGTAGCTTTGCAGTATTGTCTGATGTTAGGGAGCCTGATTCCTCCAGCTTCATTTTTCTTTATCAAGATAGCTTTGGCTATTTGGGGTCTTTTGTGTTTCCATACAAATCTGAAATTTTTGCTCTAGTTCTGTGAAAAATGCCGCTGGTAGTTTGACAGGGATTGCACTAAATCTGTAGATTTCTTTGGCTAGTATAGTCGTTTCCACAATGTTGATTCTTCCAATCTGAGAGTATGGTATATCTCTCCATCTGTTTGTATCATCTTTAATTTCCTTCATCAGTGTCTTATAGCTTTCTGCATACAGGTCTTTTGTCTCCTTAGGTAGGTTTTGTTCCTAGGTATTTTATTCTTTTTGTTGCAATGGTAATGGGAGTGTTTCCTTAATTTCACTTTCATATTTTTCATCATTAGTGTACAGGAATGCAAGACATTTCTGTGCATTAATTTTGTATCCTGCTACTTTGCCAAATTCATTGATTAGCTCTAGGAGATTTCCGGTAGCATGTTTAGGATTCTCTATGTATAGTATCATGTCATCTGCAAACAGTGACAGTTTTACTTCTTCTTTCCTGATTTGGATTCCTTTTATTTCTTTTTCTTCTCTGATTGCTGTGGCTAAAACTTCCAAAACTATGTTGAATAATAGTGGTAAGACTGGGCCCCTCCCTCCCCCCGGCCTGAGTGTGCAAGAGCCCCCAAATCAGCGGCTCCTTTAACCCCGTCCTGTCTGAGCAAAAAACAGACGCCCTCCAGCGACCTACACGCAGAGGCAGGGCGAAATCCAAAGCTGAGCCCCTGTGAGCTGTGAGAACAAAGAAGAGAAAGGGAAATCTCTCCCAGCAGCCTCAGAAACAGCGGATTAAAGCTCCACAATCAACTTGATGTACCCTGCATCTGTGGAATACATGAATAGACAACGAATCATCCCAAATTGAGGAGGTGGGCTTCGAGGGCAAGAGCTATGATTTTTTTCCCCTTTTCCTCTTTTTGTGAATGTGTATGTGTATGCTTCTGTGTGAGATCTTGTCTGTATAGTTTTGCTTCCACCATTTGTCCTAGGGTTCTATCCGTCCATGGTTTTTTTAAAATTTTTTTCTTAATAATTAATTTTAATTTTAATAACTTTATTATACTTTACCTTCTTTCTTTCTTTCTTTCTTTCTTTCGTTCTTTCGTTCTTTCGTTCTTTTCTTCCTTCCTTCCTTCCTTCCCTCCTTTAGACAACGAATCATCCCAAATTGAGGAGGTGGTCTCTGAGAGTAAGATTTATGATTCTTTCCCCTTTACCTCTCTTTGTGAGGGTGTATGTGTATGCTTCTGTGTAAGATTTTGTCTGTATAGCTTTGCTTCCAACATTTGTCCTAAGGTTCTATCCGTACCTTTTTTTTCTAAATAATTATTTTTTAGTTCAATAACATTATTATACTTTATTTTATTTTACTGTATCTTCTTTCTTTCTGTCTTTTTTCCTTCCTTCCCTCCTTCCTTCCTTCCTCCCTCCCTCCCTCCTTTCTTTCCTTCTTGCCTTCTTTCCTTCTTTGCTTCTTTCTTTCTTTCTTTCTTCCTTCCTTCCCTCCTTCCCTCCCTCCTTTCTTTCTTTCTTTCTTCATACTTCTACTAATTCTCTCTACTTTTTCTCCCTTTTATTCTGAGCCGGGTGGATGAAAGGCTCTTGGTGCTCCAGCCAGGACTCAGGGCTCTGCCTCTGAGGTGGGAGAGCCAACTTCAGGACACTGGTCAACAAGAGGACTCCCAGCTCCACATAATATCAAACGGCGAAAATCTCCCAAAGACCTCCTTCTTAACACCAGCACCCAGCTTCACTCAACGACCAGCAAGCTACAGTGCTGGACAACCTATGCCAAACAACTAGCAAAACAGGAACACAACCCCACCCATTAGCAGAGAGGCTGCCTAAAATCATAATAAGGCCACAGACACCCCAAAACACACCACCAGATGTAAACCTGCCCACTAGAGAGACAAGATCCAGCCTCATCCACCACAACACAGGCACTAGTCACCTCCACCAAGAAGCCTACACAACCCACTGAACCAACCTTAGCCATTG